>NC_092014.1:12216373-12896373 GCF_042242105.1 Pempheris klunzingeri | reverse complement strand
ACCCTTATTTCGCAGGTTTGGATTTTACAGGTCAAGATTCCACTTGACTCATAGCGTGGTTACATTAGAAAAGCACCACAGATGAGAACATTTCTCAAATTTTTACAATCATAAGACTCAGGTGTAAAGAGCATTCATGGACAGGGTCATGACATTTGCACAGACTCCCCCATGAACAATAAACTACATCACATGAGGCACCAGAGCATTTGCTGTCACTGGCTTTGATATAATAGTTTTGTGCGCTGTGATTCCCATGCTTACAGATGACTACGGATATGCTAGACTATCATTGTAGAGCATATTATCAGTACAGCATGGATTTTATAAGGGCTAATGGGATTTTTTTTATCAGTCATTTGATGATTTTGCCAGTATAAAGTCAAGTCTATAACAGCTGGTGTTAGTCCACAAGTTGGTGTCAGTGTAGCTCTGAGATCTATCTAAATCTGCAGGGAGAGTAGTCAGTGAATCCTCTGTGGTTCTAACTACAACGTTCTTAAAGTCAGACGGGTTCCCCTCGTCCTCCGGTAAAATCTGTATTCAGTTTTACACACTATCACTAATCCAAAGGTTTATCAGCAATGTTGGTCTTTTGTCTGATTGTTGTCTGTCTAGTGTCATTTCTGTCTTATTCGCCTTTATAGTCATTAGTGTTCTATGTTGATATTTAGCATTTATTAATAAAAAGGTGTATTAACCGCCACTTCGCTGCCTGGATATTTCTTCATAACAAGGTTTAAGAGGATCAATGCCACTGAGAACTTACACATTTAGAACTGAGACTGTTTAATGTTTAATTCTTAAGGTTAAAGACCTGAAGCCATCTGTGCTAATAAAATAATAAGTTGAATTTCCCGTCCAATGACGGGTGGTGCCCCTATTGATACGAGAGCTTTTAATTAATTAATTACATGGTAGTCAATCTGCTACATTATTTTAGTGCCCCAGTGAGAGGTCTATATCTCCTACATTATTATGGTGCCCCGTTGTGAAGCACCAACACTTCCTACATTATTATGGTGCCCCGTTGGAAGGCCAAGGTTCACATCCTACACCTTATAAAATAAGGAAATATTCACAGACAAGCGAGTGGCGTGCTGCTAGTGAATCTTCTTTGGTAACTATACACTATCTGTAATTCTACTTAGAGCTTTCAGTATGCTGGCTGTCCATTTGATGATTTTAAGACAGGGATTTGGGTTACTTCAATCCAAACCTAAATTTGTGATTGTTGCTACACTGATCAGCCTTAAACCAGCTAATCACCACAGCTAGATAAAACATTCTTTTTTGGACATCTCATTGATTAACTGGGAGGTAACACACATCACTTAAGCAAGAGACCACTTGCTTGGGGCTGACACTGGATCACCCCACCCTCTAACATTGATTGAAGAATTACTAAGTAAACCTAAACAAAGTTTAAGTAAGCAAGCAAAAAGAAATTGGATAAAACTAAAAGAATAACATGATAACAAGTAAGAGAAAATTAGATTAGAGTAGAAAGCTTACATATCTAGACGCATGTTTAGGTCTCTCTCTTCCTCTTGTCTTTTTCCTTTTTTTAACGGTTAGATCCTAACTGTAGAACACCCTTTCATATTTTTGATCTTTCCCAATAGATAATTTTGATATGTAACCCCCTCTAGTTTCCCAATTTTGAAAATTGCGTATTACTACCACTATTATTATGCATATATCATATCTTTTCCTCTCTAGTCTCCCTTTTATTTTAATTCTAGTTTCCCAATTTTGAAATTTGGGTATTACTACTACTATTATTCCACTGTATATCATATCTTCTTCCTCTCTTCTTCTCCCTTATATTTTAATTCAATCTCGATCTTGATTGAATGTAGTTTGATTTTAAGTTGATGCTCAACTGTAATTTTGATGTTGATTTTAAGCTAGGTTTAAATTTAAAGTGGACTCTGATCCTGTGTAATTTCAATCTCAATCGTGATTTTTAATTCGATTTAACCCTGATTTGATTGTATTATTATTCATTTCCCTTTTATCTCTTTTCCTTTTCGCTTTATTTTAATTTTGATGATTGATCTTAAGTTTAATTTCAACCTGAAGTTAATTCTGACTTTAATCATGATTTGATTTTGATTTGATTCTCCTTTTGTTTAATCCTATACTGAATTTAGGTTTAAATCCAGTCTGATTCTGACTGCGATCCTGCGATCTGTTTATTGCATTACAATGGCACTCTGATATTTTTCACAGTGCTGCCGTTTTCCCATCATTAGCTTGTTCCTCTGCTGGAAGCGTTTGCATGACTCCTGCTTATTTTAACTCTGTACCGTCTCTGCTCAGAAACCTTTAATATCATAAAAGACAGCTGCCGAACTAGTCTTCAGTAAGAGAGGCTTACATAGGCATCGTTTCTTTCCAAGTTATTCTCAACTACTGCCTAACTAGCTGGGTGCTGATGTCAGTTGCCTGAAAGCAGCTGGACTGATACCATAGAGAAAGACTCACTTTCTTTGTTAGGATTTTTGAACAGCAAAAAGATACAGATTATTGGCAAATGGCAAAAGTAAATTCCAAAATGAGAAATAGTGGAGTTTCTTTCTCTGGGAAACTCAACATAAACACACACTGGCTTACAGAGTGCATTTATCAGACAAAAGGCTTTGACTTGCATTCTCTCTAGGAATTGAAGCACCAATATAAGCTTGTTAATTTGCAATCAATTTGCAATGTATGAATAGTTCCAATGAATTCAAGTTTTGCCAGAAGTAAATTAAAACCGTAACACTGTATTCAACGCTCCTCTCCATCCCACCCCTCAAACTAATACAGCATGTGTAATTTTGAAAATGTCAGAACAGAGCAATTACATGCATCACTCCCTCAGGTTCTGTCAAACTCCTGTGCACGTTAAGTTGATGAGTTGACAGACGCACCAAGCCTGATTCATTGTCCCTCTCCCAGATTTCCTTGTGGGCAACAAAATGTAATGGCACCAGCATAAGTGAAATCTTGAAAGTTTTTTTAATCCAAAGGTCCATACTCTTTTTAGACAACTGTAATGTCTGAGCTGTGGTTTCATCAATAGTGCCAGGTTGCCAGATTTCGTACTGTTCATCCGTCTTAACCCTCTGTGTGTAGTAGTAGGGGGCTCTGGCCCAGATCTGTCATTCTTATTCACATTCTTTATTCCCTTCTGCCTCATTGACATTGGCAGTAGACTGAGCCAGTCCCAGCTGGCCCATTCTGAAATTGCTTACTGTAGAGACACATCCCCACAGTAAAACAGACTGCTACCCCCATGCCAGCTGTTCAGTCCTCACAGTCACCTAATGTAACCCCACAGAGCTTAAGAGTTTTAAAAAACTGTAATGAAAAAATATTCCAAGTTAAAGAGCAGATTGTCTGCAGAAAGAACTAAAAAAAAAAATGAGACTCATATTGCAGAGCTGGGATCCATCCCAGGAGTGTATATTTTCACTTCTTCATATCACTTCTCATCTTGCAGGTTTTTTTTTTACTACGAGAGATGTGGCTCCTGATGTGGAGAGCATGTGTAAAGTCGGATTAGCTGAAGGAGCTGAACTTCAGGTTAATTTTATCCAACTCAGACTCCCTGAAAAGGAATTTGAACAAATAAAAACAAAACATTACAGTTCTCCATTAATTTACTGTAGCTTTTACTCAATAGGTTCTAGCTTTGGAGGGACACAGTATATTGTAATGGTGGAGTTAATTAAGAAAGTTAATTACAAAGATTTAAGGTGTGAGAGGCCATTAATTTATGGATAGCTGGAATTGTTGACTGTGCTTTGTTTGATTTGATGGGCAGAGCTGAGACAGTTGCAGACATCCACAAAAGCCTTATTTTGGAGCCAGTAGTTTTTATAGGCTTCACTATATATTGTAGAATTACAGAGATGTGAGGACTGAGGATTGGTCCAAAAAAAGTAATGATAGGTTGTGTGGTTGTAAAAAAAAAAAAAAAACACTCAGCAAATTACCACGACACAGTTCACTATTTTCATAAAAACAACAGGAACTCCAGCACTTTCATCATAAGTTTAAATCCTGTATTGTTTGCAAAATCAGCAGTGATAAACACGTATACAGCCTTAGTTATTACTCTGGCTCAGTCTGAATCTGCAGTGAGACGCTACCTGAAGGTTGGGGGGAGAAGGACTTTTGTCTCATTCCGCTTCAGTCAGGTGATGCTGTTGTAAATTATATATTTAAAGCGTCTCCACAGACATACCTGACTTCAGCTGATCAATGTCAGCACATGGTTTGTAACTAATCGTAGCCCATTTTTGCTCTAACTACCTGGGCTAGACCAATTAGCATGCTCCAGCTCATACACAGTAACTGGTGCACTAACAAAACTTTCCAGGTCAACCTTGTGCTGTAGCATTTCTATTCTGTGCTTGTCAGACGTGATATTTAATATGGTGGTAGATTTGACAGTCCCACACCATCAAGGTATTTTTTTTGCGAATATTTCGCAAATATGTTGTGACATACCAATTGAGTATTGAAACCACTTGTTTATGTGCTGTCTTATCGAACTCTCAGCTTCATGCCTGCGCACCTGTTTTCCAGCAACAGCTTTTTTAAGAGCTATTACACGGCTGAACACTGCAGACAAACTTCAGACAAACCTCCACTCATGCTGCCCTCTTAGGAAAATGTAATGTGCAAAGTGAACTGTCACACCTGTTAGATTTTCAAATGAGCCAAAAGCTTTCCAAACCAAAACATTCCTCTAACCATTGATCTGCCTTTGCTCTCAACAGAGACCATGACGACTGCCACCTCCCCCATCTTGTTGAAATGGGACCCCAAGAGTCTGGAAATCCGCACTCTGACTGTGGAGAGGCTTCTGGAGCCCCTGGTCACACAGGTAGTTCAGTTAGCTCGGTCTCTCTCAAGTTATTCTTGCTCTCTTTTTCATATATGTACTAACTCTAAACAAAAACTAAATCCAAGTTTATATTTTATGATACTCTTAAAGGTTTGTTTACAGCCAGCAAAGCTTGTAAGTCTTCTAAAATCTGGTGTCATGGGTGATGGACTTAAAGATAAGACACTTGTTATAGCTCAGTATGAGAGCAAAATTGATTACTTTGTGGTTGCACCTTTGCTGGATCACTTGTTACAAAGATGTTAAACTGTACTGGATCATTCCCAAGGACTTCGGCTCATTGCCACCGGCTTTGTTTGGCTTCCAAGCTGAACAGATGGTTGAACAAGACTTTGGTCACCCTGGCTTATTGTAAGTCTGTGACTAGGATTGTATATCGTGTAGATTTTGCAGGTTCTGATTCAGATTCTGTAGTTGTTTCGATCGAATCTGGCTCTGAGCTTACAGAAACCTGGGTCATTTTAATCTTCAAAATAAAAAAGCCAAATTATGTTGCAAATAAAATCCACCTGTAGCTCCTGCAGGTACTCCACTGTGACAGAATTTTCACCTGACTCAGCCTGTATGAAATAATTGTCAAGTCACGGATTATAGTCAAGTCTTGGAGGGGCTCATAAAGTAGTATGTATTTCTTCCAAAGCATAAGTTGGATTTTTAGATTGATTAGTGTCCTTTTCATACTGTCTTATGAGCAACTGAATGTACCATCAACTTCGTTACATTGCAACAGTAACGAATTATTATGACTAACTTTGATGAATTAGGTTTCAACATTTCATTTTTATTTTCATACTGTGCTGAAACCATTATCTAACTGAAAAAGTTACTGTAGGAAAAGAACACATTTGTGTTGTTCTGTCATGGAAAACAGATTAAACTCTGTTCCCTAAAGAAACTGGGCTGGCAGAGATTTTGACTGCTGGGCATGATGTCACTGTCCCTATCTGCAGTAATACCAGAGACTGGCACATCCCCAGTGATGGCACTGATGCGATCACAGGGTGTACCAGCAACCTCCCCCAGTGGTCTGATGTTCTTTGGTTGGCTGAAATGTGCTTTTTTATTGAACATTTTTAATCAAACCCCTTTCTTTTAGTCTAATGGATGATCACTGCAGTGTTGTGACGGCATTCATCTTCTCTGTGATCTCTTTCCATACATCTTGCTTTTAGTGGAGCTGCAAGTCTTATGCTGCTCCTACCTAAAATCCCTACATTTCGTAAGAATGCATATTTCTCCCCCGATTCCGTTTCATTTTATTCAGCTGATGTTGGAGTCACTCTCTCTGCTGGCTTTTTGCTGAAGGATGTTTCTTCATGTCACATTCTGCAGACGGAAAATACCCTGCTGTACACCTTGCATTTTCCCTTGTATTCTCTTGTATTCATTCATTCTTTGTTAAGCCAGGGGTATTTTGCTCCCCATTCGTGAGAGAGCCCTGCAACGATATCTTATTTCAACTCAAACCCACCCTGGCTTCATTGGCCTTTTTCATGAAACACATTTTGACATGTCACATTCTGAAAAACACAGGCCTAATAATGGATGAATTCCATATTGCTGCTTCAGTTTCAGGGTACTGGTATTGTGCATGCTGGCTGGCTGTCACACTGTCATGGCTTAACGACCATCACCACTAAGAAAGATAACTAATGGTTACAATAACGATGTGAGCATCCACACTGATGAATGCGAGCGTTCTTAGCAAGTGCTCCATGTTCCAGCTGTGTGGGCTGCTTAGGAAAATGGATATTGATGACCAGTTACAGGTGTGCATTGTGCAGAGAAAGAAAAGCAAAACCAGAAGGGTATGGGTTCACGAAATGACCACAGGAATTCAGATAATCCAACACTTTGTAACAGGAGTTGTCATCTTTTGAAGACCAAGTTTATTTATACTTTCCTATGACTCAGCGTCAGTTTGATGGTATCCTGGCAGTATGTCTAGAGTAAAATGACTTTTTTTAATGTGTAATTTGCAGTCTAACATTACGTTATATGTGAGTTTAATACGTTGTATACCACTAATGGCAGTGTGTAATGTGAATTTGTCTAACGTGTTAATTTGAATGGATTTTGATTGGCTGCCAGTATTGCTATCCTTCACCACTTTCCTTTGAAAGTGATCCCAATGATACGGGATTGTTGTCTTTATAGTTAAGGTGTGGACTCCACCACCTACTTGAGTTTTAGAATAATATATTTATAGTTATTGTTATCGTTATCTTTATCAGGACCTTTACAGGTACTATTGTATATAACAGAGCTGTCGTCAATGTTATTAGTAATACCTGTGACAACTAGCCAAATTTTCAACCAGCAGTCGCTGTTTTCAGCTCATTAAACCAATGCTTCCTGAGAAACATTCAGACATACTCCTGACAAGCTGTCCCAACAATTCTGGGTTACAACATAACACATGTAATGACATGCTGAGTGCTGTTGCTGTCAAACTTCACCTGTCCCCACTACTACAGTTTTTCTACTACTGATAACTACAGGCTTTGCGAAATAAAAACCAGAAACACCACCTGAGAAATCAAGCAGACTTATTCACTGTAGTTGTAAAATGAACACAGACTCCAGATGGGACTGTACCTGTTTTTCCAGAGAGACACGCTTGGCTACTCTCCCATTTCTTTAGGATACCTCAATAAAGCTGCTTTGTCGCCTGTAATGGCTGACCACCACTGATAGTGGTGGATATTAGATATGAAAAGGCAACATTTACTCACATTGTGGGACTCACAACCCAGCCTGCTTACATTTTGGTCCCCTAGAGAATGTTTAAGTATTAATTGTCGTTTTTTGCTAGGGTTACTTTTTATAGCAGCAATACACAGTCCTTTTATCTCCTGTTGTGAATTTTTTATGTGCACTTACTGTTGAAAACAAGGGATCACTAGGGTGTCTGGATGTATTTGGACTTGCACAGAAAACCCTCACATGTATGTGTTTCAAAATCATTGTATTTGACTCAGAAGTAGGATTACGCCATTGTTTTGTCTAGTCACAAGAAACTTTGAAGTCTTTACATTCACACCCATACAGTCCTAAGCAAGTCACAATGCATTCGTCATCAAATGAAATTTGATCACCAACAGAGCACCAAACATACTTTTTAAAACTTATTTCATGGTAATACATGGATATCCTTGAAACACTTCAGTAAAGAACAACAAACAAAATTGAAAAAACTGTTGTGCAGTTACGCATGAAATGAAGTTTATGCTGTTTTCGAAATAAGAAGTGACTTCATAAGCAGAAATTGATCTTGTTCTCGTGTAACAAAATGTCTTTGCCAGCTATTGTTCCACAGAACTGTAGCCCTTTCCTCTTGTTTCAATAGGTAGTATTTTGTTGCAGAGGATAACAGGTCTTTTGGGTCAAGTGAAATCAAATATCATTTGTGTTTAAGTCCAATTCCAGTCACAACCCTTTTTAATACTCTCAAATCATGTTGAAATCATAACATTTGCAAAGCTAACTCAGGTTTAGGTCATGCGAGTGATTTAATTTGCTTTTTGGCTCATTTTGGGACACTTACAAATACTATCCATTACACCACAGTAATGTAGTCTTTGGGGATAAAATCACTTAAATGTTATGATGTTCATATGTCAAATGAACCAACATAACAGTACAGTACATTGCAGCATAAGGTGCTGCATGTTTTTTAACTGGTTTTAACAGATGTGTAACAAAACAAAGACAAGACAAATTTAAGTTCATGGCAAATCAACAAAATACCAACTGGGGAGAAACAAAACTAGAGCACATCAAGAGATGGCTGAATCAGAGTAGAAGGTGAGAAAGTGTTCCTCTCCTGATTAATTTTATAGGATTTCTAAGCTTGAGTTACTGCTGGCCATCAAACATCTCCATCCGTCTCCTTATCCCTGCCCATATAACTTTATGGGTTTTGGGCTTATTTGCTTTAATTGGATTACATAAAAACTTCCAATGACCCACTATTACTGTTTGCTTGGAAGAAAACCCAGACATGCTTTTTTCAATTGGCATCGTCACCCTAGTTTGAATAGCATTGGCATCAAATATCAGAACGAACCCAAATGAAATATATAGGCGGACTTGAGCTGATATTTGAAGGTAGACAGTCTACATTGCGTGTAGTCTGTCAGCCACACCCTGTGTTTGTTCTCATGAGTGGTCATCAAAGTGACAGGTAGTTAATTGCTTAATGTTAGCTGGACGAAAGGCTGATGAGCTTCCTCTCTTAACACACACTGTAGTGATGATTATTAATCAATTTCTATAGCAATGTCAGACAGCCCTTACAGCAAAGTATGCGTCTGACTACCTGACTTTTATTTTTTTCAAAAAATGATGTGCCATCCCGAGACATCTTAATTTCCTTTTTATTGAAATTATTCTTTTTCTGTTTTTGTAGCAGTTGTCCATGGATTCATTCAGACAGCTTCACTCTGAGTGTGTGCATTCCCTGCACAATGCTTATTGATTTACCAAAAGATAAAGAATTCAGATGCATGTCTTTTGCCAGAAAGGCCAAGAGATAATCATCATCTGATCCTTTCAGTGTTGTGAACTAGAGGAGTTTTACAGTAAGTTATGATACTTGTCTTGCAAGTATCTTTTGAAGAACTAGACTGCATTCTGAATTGATGGATAATACATTTACTACACAATAACGGTAAAATACTGCAACCAAGATGATAATGCAGCGAAATGCATTCAGTACACACCTACGGTAATAAATACAATAACCAACCACGGTAGTTAATCTTTTCTGTAACTGACGCGTGAAGCAAATTCAGATATGAACAAGACACTGTGACTGTTTTTTCTGTCAGTTTGGATGATGCAGTGTTTTTGGATGGAATAAAAGGTTCCCTCAGGAGGATAGACAAGCAGGCTCACCCTGACATTGCTTGAGATAGCAGGCTCATTTATCATGGCCAAACTTCTCTCACCCCTGCTAGAGTTCTGGGCATGTCCATAGCTAATAATACTGAGGGGCTTACTTTATCACTGCGTATGAAGGGAGCATGACTCTGATATAGTAAACATTTTTACACCGAAGGCAATAGCAATATTTTTTGAAAGAATTATAGGGAAGAAGCTTTGAGAGGAGGTTGGAGGCAAAAAAAAAAAAAAAAAGACTTATTGTATAAGGCATGGAAATGTGGGAGCCAAGAACAGAAAACAGCTGGCCTGAATAGTAGACTGTATGTAAGGGGTAATGTGGAGCGAGACAATAAGTCATTATTACACAATGAACCTCGATATGATGATGCAGGACGGGTCTTGAATCATTATGGGGGGGTTGTACTGTAATAATGTGTAATAATAATTTGTACTACAGAATTCAACAATTGATTTGACATAAAATAGTGAAAAGGATTTTATTGATTTAAAAATGATTTTATTGCTTCTGTTATCAGCACTGTGTCCATAGCAACAGTGTGTTATACATGGCATATACATGGTCTGCTATACAGAAATAACACGCAGTAGAAATGTCGTAACCAGAATCGAGTATTTAAAAAACCTGTGTAATAAATGGCTATAAAAATTGGAAAAACTTTCATATAACCCGTAAAAATATAAAGCATTTAATTTTGAGTCCTTGCAGTATGGAGTCAGTGGTAATACAAAACAGAGCAGTCAACAAAATAGGTCTTTGAAAAATTGTGAATTGCCGTAACCACGAGAGGTCTTTGAGCTTACAGGCATAAATATGAACTATAAAAAAATATTGGCTGATGGGTCCAATAGTATGCACGATTAGCAGCGGACACACACATATAACCTAATGAGATATAAGATATAACTCAGGGAATGTGTTACATTGGGTTGTAGGAAAGATTCTACTATAATAATTTCTGATGGGCTAATTTCTATCTAGCTGGGGAAGTGTAAAAACATCTGGTTGTTCATGCATAAATTTGTCTAAAACCTCTTCATTATATGCTTAAGTACAGAGTACAGAAATCTTAAATGAAGTCAGTAATTGTTTAACGGTGTTTGATTAAGATAACATTAAAGACATTGTTAGATATTGTCAAATTATTTTTTTAAAATGGCATACTTCCAGATTCATGTACCCAAACAGACTAACTGAAAAAGTTGGATCATTTGAGTAGACTCTTAGTAGAATTGAGAAGCTACCAAATAAATCCATTGATTAATAAATTGCATCATTCTAGTTGTCCTCATGAAAAGATTCTGTTGAAAACAGCACATTACTGCATATGTTTCACATGACAAAAGAGATATTTTGAATTCTATTTAAAAAGAGAATTATTGTGGCTTTATGTGGGTTTTTCTGTGGCCGCTCTACAGGTTAATCTTGACTTCCTGTCAGCGTGTTATGCTGTACTGCTGTAAATAAATAACAAGCCTTGCTGGCCCATGTGTCTTGGTGCTTGTCCTGCTGAGACAGTACATTTGGATTTGCACTTCTGGTGTGCTGATCCCACAATCACATCATGTAGTGTGTTTCCTGTAACCGTTTCACAGCAGGAGCAACTAATGAGGTTCATGGCTTTATGGCTTAATGTGAGCTTCAATATTCAATACAAAGGTCAATCAAGTCGTTAATTTGTTTGTAACTGTAATACAATTCTTATGGACATATATATATTTCTACCAATCCATTATGTTCCATGTGTTTCATTTTAAATCTTCCTCTGCATTGAAATGCCGGGAATATATTTCTGTGTTTATCTCACGTAGATGTAGCTACTATTTGGCTCTCAATTTAATTTAGGAAAGCCAAAGATACAATACAAGAACCTATTTTTGCTTGCCTGTTCTCAGAGCCAGTCTTCCAAATACTGTCATTTTCTGCCATTAAACACTCGCAACTCTATAAATTACTGTTGATTTCTGCTTTAAAATTGCGAATGTCTCTCATTCAAGATGAATCTGCAGTCTGAATTTGTTGTAAAATGACTAATTACTGTCAAAGGTCCTTGTGCTTTGAGGCTGTTTAATTGTTTTGCAGTAGCTGAGCTTTTCTTTTGCTTAGTTAAAAGTATTTTAGTTGAGTTCTTGTTATTGTGATGTGCATGCCAATTCGATTGATGTGGGGGACAAAAATTGATGCTAAATAAAAAGTGCTCTGTGGATTTAGCTAACGAGATGAAGACTCTGTCTTCAAAGCTACCTATTTGGTAGAATTTGCACATTTTGCTTTCGGTATTTTATAAATTGCATTACGATGTGCCCTATCAGTCAGCCTGACATACCTGGTGAACCCACAAGGAAAACTGTAAACTCTTACAGGGTTAAAACATGACATGAGTACCACTTATGCAAAACAAAGTGGATTTACCCCCTGATCTCTCCGCCCTAATGCCGCCTCTTGGATGGGATTTCCACCATTCGGATGTTTGGTTGCTGACATGACATTCTGCCTCCATGTGATGCAGGGAAGAGACTCTCTGCTGCACGGTCTATCCGTTTTGCCAGACTAGAGAGAGCTATCAAACCATGTCCTAGTTATGGTGTCTTTATCTCTAGGGGCCTCTGATTCCCTTGGTTACTTTTGATACTCTAACATGGACTCATTCATGGTGAGTACTCATGCCAACCCCATCAGTGGAACTTTCTTCTCTTAATGAATGTTTGATCTCAGACGTCATCTCTTATGTATTAGCTGTCTATCTTAACAGAGCTGCAAGGTGGTCTTGTACTACGCGCACAGCTGATTCTGTTCCAGCCCAGTTTAAACTTCTTCAAATGGAAGAAGCTGACGATTAGGAGCTGTTACTGTACACACTGATAATTGGGCAGCCACTGTAGGTCTGGTTCTCTTGCAGAAAAGTCAACACCGGCTCGATAATGAGGACCTTTAGGAACAAGTCCTGCTTTGAAGACTGACAAGAACTCAGAATAGAAGAGAAAGGGTTATCGAATATAGTAAATTGACAGACAGCATAGCATAAGCAAGGCGCTGTCTGTGTTGCTGCTTGTCAATAATCACATGAATTATTGGCTGTGTTTGGGGCAAAAACATATTGTTGAGGATATATCCTTATTTCTTTTGGTTTTAGTGTTTATTTAGTTAAAAGCTGCTTATCCTTGTCATATTGGCATAATTGACTTCACAGCCTGATTATGGGCTAGCAGTGCACCCGAAGGCCAGAGTTGGCTGTCAGCAGTATATGGTTTAACCCCCTTTGTTTTCGTGTATCTTCCAAGCCGAAGGTTCAGCTTCAAGTATTGGTATGCACCTGACACACATACACAAACACAATCTAGTCAAGGGGCTTAACGTAAAGGGAGGGGAGACGACGGCGGCAAGGAGATTAAGGCTTCACGCTGCATCACTGTCGTAATCCATTAAGCTAGCGGAAAAGGAGGAAGCCTGGACCTCAAACAGACACTTTTTGGAGGCAAGAAGGGGTGCTATATTTCTCCTCAGAGTTTTTTATTGAAACCACAGAGCAGTTACTCTCAAAGTTGGGTAATTTGGGGTACTGCAAGTGAAGATGAACTCATTTTGGAGAATAGTCATAATTTCAGGAATGAGAAGACAGATGGCTTGTTGCTGACAGTAGCATCTTACTAATAGCAAAAATGTCTTGTATAATAGCAACAATTTCTTGTATACATAGCATAATCAGAGATTATAAAGAGTCATCCAGGTCTTTGATGTAATGAAAAAACAGGTCTATCACACCTTTTGCTACTTTTTAAAAAGTTAAGTATTGAAAAAGAAAGGAGAAGGCTTGCTGGATTTGGAGATGTGAAGTCCTCCACTCTTTTTTACTTGTTTCTGTCCCTTGTTTGAATTTGGATGACAGTATTTCTAAGAGGCTTTGAACCCTGTGAGAGGCACTGATGTTCAAAGGCAGCCTGGAACCCTCGCTTCCTGGCATGTTACTCATCGGACACTTGCCATGTTACGAGAAGCAATCCTTAATTAAAGTTCAGAGGGAAAAAAAGGGAATGAATCGGGCAGCTGGAAAAACAGTGACATCTTGTCAAGGACTATGTATGGTTTAATTTTCCAAAATGTTGTTTTCCACAATAAGATTGCAGTTCAGATTTGGTGTGATACTTAACTAGAGTTAAAGGGGTTGGTTCTTGATAAATCTTTTTACTGGTGGCAAACTTGAATCGAAGACATACTTTAACATACAGGCACCATGAACAAAATTATATCTAATGCTCCAATGCATCTTTGATGTCACTGTGTTATGCATGTGACACATCTGGTCTATTTGATTGTTGCTTCAGCTGTTTCTCCTGCCTCACTAATGTCCAATAACGCCATTCTTGTGACATTGGCTTTGCTCTCAGGTTGTTCTGGTGATTCACACCAAGGAAACTATAAAAGAAGGAACGGTCATTACACCATTGTTTAGTGCGTCAACATACATTGGTATCACACTTGAAAGCTCTCTGTTTCATAGGTTATCTGCGTCTGTGATGGAGGGACCATTGTTTTGGTTTGTTGTTATCTATTTGCATGCAATTTGCGTTAATTATTTACAGTGGACTGGAGTTTGTTATGCATGTGTGATTTAGGTTAGTAACAGGCTAACGTTATGCATTATGCATTATTTTCTGATGATCAAGTTGGTTGTTACATTTTTTTTAAGTTTCAGATAGCCATGAAATGCATGCCATCATTGTTTTTATAGCAAAGGATTAGTTTGTAGCCAACCAATGTGCAATTAATAGTCAGAGGCAGAGAAGGTTTGTAAATGTTTCAGTTTACTATTACTGTTACTATTACTATTACACAGGCTATTCAAATTGTTCTACACATTTGAATGTGATATTCCTATAACATTACCCATTAGTAACCCTCTCCATCATTGTAAAGCAGCTTCTGGATCAAAATACAAGAGAAGGAGTTTAAGATATAGATTTTGTCAACAATATTTATTTATTCTAAACTTAATATTTTCAAGGGACATTTCACTTGCAACTTTTTTTCTATTTTTAATGGTGAGCATTTTAATTTGATTTGGCATGAGTCCTGTAATGTATGCCTGTAATCATCTTTGGAGACTATTTGGAGTCATAACAGCAAACAACTAATTATAGTTTCCTTCACTCTCACACCTGCTCCCCCGAGAATGTTTATCTTTGTGGCCAATTTACATGAAACACAGATTTTTGCTTAAGGTGAATTATCATGTCATCTTCTCATTTTCATGTTTTGTATAAAGCACCTCATGGGCATGAGACCTGTTTCTTTTTGCCATTTGTTCTTATTTTTTCTAGACATTGGCTGGAAGGCACTCGACATAAATGTGTTTGAGGTTGTGAATTAAAGAATAGTTAATTCTTTTAATGGATGTGTATTCTAGTGGAATGGAAAAATGGTGTATGGATATTACCTATGCAACAATACATATACTTATGATATATAAAGTGATGGTGGAGTTATAGTTTTGAAATTTGCTAGATGTTGATCCAGCAAATTTCTTAGATATTGTAACATAATTCAGCTCATATGTGTTTGCCATGACTGTATTTTCTCATGGATTGCCATGCGTATCTGCATGATTTTGCCAAATCTTGAAGGTCCCATAACTCAGCTGTATCACATTAGATCGTAAGCATGCAGAACCTTCTCTTCTCTATGTCTGTGTTTTCTCTTGGAAAAGGAAAAACAAACTAAGCCTATCAGTCTTGGTCATTTTAACCTCACGACGATTGCAGCTGGCCACTGCATTCATTTCTTAGGTAATTTGGCTGTGACCTCATCTCTCTAGAGGTTAAACTACTCTGATTTGCAAGTTGCTATAAATCAGTAGAGTCATGTGTACTCCATTCAACACGTGATCACTGAAGGAGTGCAATGCAGGAATTTACTCGTGCATACTTGTGCTCTTTCCTAAACTGTTACTTGGTCTCTTTATTGCATGTAATATTAGGGATTTATCACCTCTCTTGCTTTCCTTTATGTACACAGAGAACTATCAACTAACACACACACACACACACACACAGCCACAAAATGTATTTAAACTGACGACGGGAGAAAGGTGATGATGGCAATACTTTATTTTTACACAGTGGTATGATAAGGATGACAGCGGTGTCATTATGCACAGTGCCCCCTGTTAGCTTCTGTCTTCTCATTACCTCTGCCAGTGCCTTAGGGTCAGTACTGGATCTTGTGAAACACACTTTCATCTGTCTTCGGGCTGTATCTTCTGACACCTTGCTATGTCAGCATATGGCTTGCCCCAGGGTTCTGAACAGCAGCCATGCACAGATGCTGTTTGCCGCTCTCTCTCTCTCTCTCTCTCTCTCTACTTTTCTACCAAAGAAAATGCACCACATCGGAACAGATTGCCATAGAAACACAACCCTCACAGAATAAACTCAACTAGCCATTATGCTTTTTGAGTCAAAAACAATCCTGACTTTTTATTATTTTTGTTGGTATTATTCATGACCAAAGACTCTGAATCTGTATCTCAAATAAACACTGATCATAGTGTTATCACTTTGTAAATGTTATTGGACTGCACTGTTCATTTTCTCTGATGTTAAATCAACAAAAAGCCCCTTTGATTATTAATTACTAATTAATGTCATATAAACTAAGTAAGAATAAATTCAAGTAATGATGTGGATGCAATGATTTTTCTTTTCAGTTGATCAAAACTGAATTTTAACACAAGCTGTAAGACTCACAGCAGACCATTTAACCCCACAGAAAACATGGGTGTTACAAATAACATTAAATATGGTTCTGTTCTATTCAAGTATCCCAGTAAGCAGTGACAGTGTGACAGTGACCATGAAACTGAAGCAGCTAAATTAAATGACATACCTGTGCTTTTCCCAGGGTGACATTTCAAAATGTCTTCTATTATTTGAACAACAGTACTCTATAAATCCAGTTTATATTTTAAACATTTTGAAGTAGTTTTATTATTATTGTACAAGTAAATATACTGAAAATAAGTTTCAGAAAGTGACCTGATCTTTGGTGTTGGTTCGTTGTTTTGCATTCACTGCATTAGTTTTGCTCTGTCTATGTATTTGATGAAATCTTAATGATGATTATGAATATTAAAGGAATCAGAAAAATCCATAATTTATACTGTTAAAATTATTCCAATACTAATTTAAAAAATGAATGTGGGTGTATCCTTATGTTTAGTCAGCGTAGAAATATATCTCAGCATATTTTTTGAGACCAGCCTTGGGTGATTGAAGAAAAGCATGTTGCTACTGTATCATGGCACAAGACTTTTTAGTAGAACACAATTTTTGAGTCAAATAAAATCTGGAATCCATACATATGATGCTGCATGATTACAGTAGCTGTTTTAGATTTTAAAAAAAACTTGCAGTTTGAACAACCATCTATGATGTCCTCTTCAGAGTGAAAGGATGTCAAGGCAAGATTACAGCTCATACTTAATTTGCTTAACGTTTTGCTTTTAACATCAGTGACAAAAGTAAATCATTTCTTTTGCTTCTTCTGTTAAATGTGAAGCAAAAGCCTGCACACGTCTTCCTTCAGAGATTAAATTTAAACACAAAGAAGCCTTCTTGTGTCTGTCTGTTTTCAGTTGCTCATAAAACACAGATTATGCACATAAAACGAGAAAGAGGATGGAATAATCCCGTGTATCCACATATATAATTTTTAGCTGTTTAAAAATGAGCTGAAATGAGTTATATTACATATTATATTACATATATGTTATACTCCTTGTTAATACTTATGCATTCTTTTATCCTGCGTTTCATCTCTTTTCAGTTAGCAGCCTTAGTTTTCACTACATTTGTTGATATAGTTTAACTTGTCTTGGAGAGGGAGAGGGAGAGAGAGAGAGACTGAGAGAGAGACTGTTTCTATATTCATTATTAAATACTGCCTTATGCCTGTGGGAGCAGCAAAGGACAGTCCAAGGTCAGCATCGTGTGCCTCGTAATGTCTGGTATTCTGTGAACCAGGGCATTATTGTGGCAGGATACTAGGATGCATTTACTCACTAATGGTCTATCCATCCATGCAGTTTTGCCTCAACAGACACAAACCAACACAAACAACTACTTAGCCTACCCTTTTATAATAATATTGACCTGGACTGATAAAACTGTGACATGAATTCCACACAGTTTATGCAGTGAAGATGCTGAGCAGACCTACCAGGGGAATACCACTGATCCTTTTGAGATCTTCAAAGGAGTCTGACAGTGAGCCAGCAGGAGCCTTGTCTACCCTGTTCTGGTTTACTGTATGTGCATAAGAGCAAGACAGAGAGGAAGAGGATGAAAGGGAAAGAATCAGACAGATAATCTGAGATTCTGATTGTCTGCATATTTGGCTGGGAGCAAGATCAGCGCAGATTTAATCTAAATGACTCCGAATAGCCAAAAATGGGTGTCGGTTTCTCTATCCATTTTTTCATATATACGAGGGCTTTTTGAATTTTCTGTCTGTTTTACTTTCCTCCAGACAGCCTTCCTCTTCTCCTATGACCTATAAACCTGGGTTAACTTGATGAACTGCCTTATTATTTTACAGAACAGAAACCACCACAAAAGCCCATTTACATGAATAATTCACTTGCAAAGCTCAACTGCTAAACTATTTTGGTCCACAGCTCTCCCTCCATTCTTATTTCACTTTGCTGAGTTTTGTGTTTGCTTAGAGGCAGAGTTAGCGTTTAGTATAAAACTTGTTTCCATGAAGTCCATCATCGGGTAATTCTGTAGAAAGTTGCATCACTTCAGTTGCAAATTCAGAAAACAGTGGACACCAGTGCTGTAGTCGACAGAAGAAAATGTCGGTTGACTGAAATTTTTACCAACTCTTCAACTGACTGATTGAGTGGTGAGGGAGAGATATTCTATTCTAATTTAACTATTCTAATTCAATCATTGTTCACTGTTAAAACACACATATGATTTCCTCCTCTACTCCTGTTTTTTTCTCGCGCTGTTCTTCTCCTTGCAATGGATGGACGATTATTCCACCGCTACTCTAATTAATTTGATGAAGAAGTACACAAAGAAGAACTCGGAGCAGACGAAGAAAAGGTGTGTGTTGACAGTACAATTTACGAATTAGTGTAAAATTGTAATGATCATCCGTCCGCCCCCTGCAAGAATTAGGCAGACGATTATTCCACCGCTACGCTAATAAGAAAACAAATGTGTGTTGTCAGCACACACATTTCCTTCTCTGTGTTCTCATATTATATCAGTCACCCTTTTGTGATCACATGCTGAGGATACCAGTAGGGTTGTAAGTCTTGGAATAATTCACTGGAGGTGGCAAACTGCTTGGGAATCAAAGAGGTTACTCTCCCGTACATGTCCTCTGTTTCTACTACTGTATCCAGAATCCAAACTTAATTGCATTGTTATAGTCTCACTTACTCCTTGAACTTGTGTTTACTGTGGATTGCTGAATTGATTTCTTCGACACTGATCATTGTGACCATACCTCAGACTTCAAGCCATTTGAAAATGAGATTTAAGAGAGCTTTTATGCGGTTTGTCTTTGAAGTGAACACCATTTCAGATCGTATATATTCTTCCATTTGTTGTGAAGATTGTGTGAAAAACCTCAAGGCATGTGATGCAAAAATCATACCCAAGTCAAATGAGGACTCATTGGCATTTTTGCTAAAAAGAAAACAGTCAATTTTAACCAGAATTTCTGTAATTTCTTATATTCAGTGTCTAAGGGCAATGAATGAATCAAATTGCTAGACAAAAAAAAAAGGTGCCTATGGCTGTCACTGGCCTTTAGTAAGGCAGTCATGACTAGAGCCTTCCACAGTGACTGGCAGACGTATTGCTAAAGCTAATTAAGTTGCAGCCAGAATTTGAGCACTGAGCACTGAGCAGAAGAACAAGAGAGGGCCGCTGCTCTCAAATTAGTGTACTGTGACAGACTGTCGTTTAGTGAGCTAATCTGTTAACACAAAGTACACCTTCTGAGCCCAGAGAGCACTAACTGTGAGCTAAAGCTAACACTGTGTTGCTTGAGTTTATATGACTGCGGCATTTAACAGTTGTTTATTTGTCTGAGTGAAAAGCTGAGAGTCGGTCAGTGGTTGTGTACTGAACGAGACTTAAAGCTGTGGTGGCGACCGGTCCTCTCATCACTGTCGTGGACTCATCCTTCAGCAGTAACATTGGTCGTGAGTGGCTTTGGAGGAAGTCCTGAAGGGAGGAGTGGGATATTTCCAGTTGGACACTTTCAAAACTTTACTACTCCTGCTAGTTTTTCCGGTGTTACAGACCCAGCCTGTAAGTAGAGGTGAAGAGTTTGAGTGTTGTTGCTGAAATTTTCCAACTGGCGCAGTGTTGCATTGATTTCAAAACCCACTGTCCTGTGCTTTATTTGTTTTCCTTAGATTAGTTCTCAAGATTAATCATTGCCTCTTTCTACACACACACACAAGATGAATGGTACTTTTAGATAATTCTTTGGATCCAAACAAGTTGGTTTCAATTTGTTTTCTATCACCTTTTCTGTAAGGAATGCTCATAATTCTGTTTAAAGAGGACAATGTTCTGCAGGCAGTATTTGGATCCAGAGTTATGCTCCCCATTAGGGCTTTGTGTGGAAGGTGTATAATGATTATCGAATGGGTGCAAAATTGTGCTTACAAAACATCCAAGTGGTTTAAACCATTTCTACCTAAAAAAAGTACAGCTAGAATGTAAAAAAACAACAACAATTTATTGACCCATTCTGTCCAGTCAACTGTGTATCAAAAATTGTCCTGTCATGCCTCAAAAATGAAGTAACCTCTGTGAAAAGACATCTTTGGTGAGAATGATAATGTAGGAGTGGGAGGATCAAAGCAGTACAGGAACATGGGCTAAGAGGGTTACTAATGAGGAAATATTATAGGGAGACTAAAAGTCTATTGCAAAGCAGAATGAATGCTGTTCTTAGAAGCTGACCTTGCAAAATGTGAAAATCATTGTCTCAGATGATGCCATTTGCTTTGCTTTTCTACTAGAACATCTTTTCTTGGCACTATTAATTACATTTCACGAGTGTTTATAACTCTGCACAAGTCATGTGAGACCTAATATGTTCTTGGAGTGTAGACAATTAGTGGAAATGCAAAGTTTGGATATTAATATAAGATGCTGGAAAAAAACAACAAAAAAAACCCCGATAACTGCAGGCAGTTAGATAAACAAAATAAATAAAAATCTATTCAAGCAGGACAAAAAAAAAAACTATGAAAATGCTTGGCAACCAGTACCATGTTTTAATATCCATCACTTTTTCTTTTCCATCATTGTATTGCACAGTTCTTCTCCAACATTCATCTTTAGGTGTTAAAACCAAGCATGCCTCTGGTGGGTTTTATGATGATTTTATTGCCATTAAGCATGCCGCATGGTTGAAAATGTTAGAGCTTAAAATCCCTTGCAATGTGGCAAAGCTAAAAACCCTTCCTGCTTGCTACCCAAAAAGCTGTTCAGGTACCAAGTTTAATCCTCACTGCTTTGCACTTCAGCACTTGTTAACTTCAAGACTGTGTAAAGAATAACGCAGTATGATAAATAGTGAGCACAGCATTCAGTGTAGCGAAGATATATGCTGCCCTGCAGGATTCTTAGGTAGGGCTGTAGTGCTGTTGCAGATACATGTAGGCATAGGCACATCTTCAGGAAAACATGAATAAATATAGAGAAGCCAATGTTTGTACGTTTTACCTTTTTTGTATGCAAATGTGCAGTGCAAATGTGTGTAGTTCTGATTAGGATGAGGCCCTCAGTAGTATGTATTGTTGTTGAATACCCAGTGTGTAAAGTGGCCTGAAGCCATCACAGTAGCCACCTTGTGCAAACAGGTTTCTATACTGTCCTTCTCACAGCTTGGTGATTGATTCACCCACTTGGAAAAATGAAGAGGACCCCTGCTTGCTTTTGTCCCCTGAGCTTTTGCACACATTATGCACTTGACACGTGGGCATAAATGGCCTCATCAATTATTTAACAGGGAACGTTATGTATATCGCTAACTGGGGGAGGGTGCAAAAGGTTAAAAGAATCTCTCAGGAGCTGTGTAAGGGTATGCATGATTGTGCGTGTGTGTAGATGGCCACAAGTGCAGCCACATGCACATGTCCTTCCCTAATGTTCAGCAGTTAAAGTGCATCAGTCATCCGTTGGATGCAAGTCTCAGGGGTTGAAGGCGGAAAATTGAATGGCTACGCAGAGCCACGGGGATTTACTACTCAGTGGAGAGTCCACTGGCCAGTGCTCTGGAGAGGAAAGACCGCATGGCATTTAATACAATTGATCAGCAATAAAATGGGAGGGCAAGGCACAACAACTCCTTAGGCCTCAAGGAAAGGTTAGCCTCACCACTGACGCAGCATAATCACTTGTGTGTTACCTGTTAACTGTTTCCTATCTGAGCCTGAATGTTGCAGGATGAAGAGAATATCAGAATCCAGAAGGGCTCAACTACACTGGATGTCCAGTGTCCAGTCACATCGTTGCAGTGTCCGATGATGTGCAAATATTTGTCCAGTCAGTATTTAGCATTCATATCTGAGTTGTAGTTTAAAATCCTGCATACCTGAGTAGGTTTTATAAGTGTAGGCTAAATGAATGAGTTCTGGCAGAGACATGACTGCTAATAATGAAGGTGTGAGAAATAAATGGAGCTGGGCATTGTTAGGTGGAGCATGGGAAACTACTGGAAAAAAAGATGAATCCAGCTAAGCTGTGTTGCTTGATGCATTTACAGTATTGCAGTAGCATGGAGTGGTGATTCAGGACTAAGGACAAATATAAGTTCTCTGCCAAGGCTAACCATTTACCAGAAGCTAGCTGTGTACTCTAAGTGCCCATGGTATGAAACAAATGTGATTTGTCTAACATGAGTTCTACAAATAATGTGTTGCCAATGGAAATACAAGCGTTTGATCTATGTAGATGTGATTTCCCCATCTTCCTTTTCAAGATCATCATCTTTCCTCCCACCCAATTTGGCATGAAAGTTCTGTGCAGCTGTGCTTTTATGTCTGCATGAGTATGGCTATAAGCTATTTTTGTGGATTTGTTCTCATTGTGCCTCTGTGGTCCTGTGTCTTTCTTGCCCAGTGACCATATCTTGATGTCTGTCTGCGGACATTGCTGTGTGTGTGTGTGTGTGTGTGTGTGTGTGTGCGTGTGTGTCTGTGTGTGTCTGTGTTAGTGTGTTTCTCCTTCCTTGCACAATCAATCTTTGGGACCATCTGGAAATGTTCCTAGGGGAGAATACTGACCCAGGAAAGCCTGTTATCCACATTCACAGTAATCAGCTGTCCACATGAATGTTGTGCGATATTTAAGACGTCTGTATGCCCCAGACATATTTATTTGCAGTTGGTAGCATGACAAGTGCTGAATCTTTTCAGCTTATATATTTTTGTTTCTAATGATCAAAAGCTTTCGGTGGACTGTTAGATTAATCCCTGTGCACTCATACCCTGAGGCATCACTGGTGGTGTATTGTACACCTCTTTTATAGAATAAGTAACTGTTAATAACTTTGTTTTTTGAAAATTACTCTTGAATATTATCATTTTTTCTTTGCTTTAACTATTAATAGCAACTGTGTCCACACTGTCATCTTTTAACATTATTAGACAGCATGAACAGCTGTATTACTGTGTACATCTGTAGCCGGATGCATAAAACTATTCAAGAGTAAAACTCTGCACAAATACAGAAATATCTCTCTCATCAGATTTATAAAGCTGTGCATAAACATTGTTCAGTTTGATGAGTCTCATTTGTATGATTGTGTGCATGAGGCTGAATTCCACCCCCACTGTTGGCCATAGATGGATGTAGACACACTCTTAATCAACTGTTTGTATATGATAATAACTACACTGCGCCACCAGTGTCAGTGGGAAAAAAAGGCACCACTGCACTATTTCTGGCACAAGTAGTGTCCAAAATTACTAAATCACACATAATGTGTCCCATTCATAGCCATAAGGACTTATTTTGATCATAGCATTATAATAGCTGAACAGACTTTTCTTTAGAGAACATAAACAGTAATTGAAATAAAGTTGAAAATGTGCATTATCACACGGAGCTGAGGTAGAAAAGCTTATGTACAAATGGTATAGAGAAAATATATAAAATATATTGTATTTTATTACCAATTCATATGTGGGAAATGGCAAGTGCTTAAGTAAGCATGCTTCTTTCCTTGGGATTCAATTTTTTACAGCATGTGATAAAAGCACCACTTACTGATAGATGTGTGGAGGACCCTGTGATTAAGCACATAACAATGTAATGAGCCAAACTGTTCAGTGTATCTCTTTTCACGCTCTAGAAGTGTTAACACAGACACTGAAATTCTCCCCTTAGCAGGCACAACCAGATGAGAGCTTCCCTCTTCAGTTAGCTAAGAATGAAATATTTTATGCTGTTGCAGCATCTGTGCAGACTCAGAAGACCCGCATCCTTTTGACTCTTTTCTTCCCCCACCAATAATGCATGTCCAGTCATATCATTCTAAATCTGCTGACCAGACCTCTACATTTCAGTCTTCATACTATCGTAAAGATTGTGCTGGCTGGCTGATATTTTTATATGCTTAGTGAAAGCCAATTGTATAATTGGCTTAAGTAATAGTGACAAGTCAGTTAACTCGTTCGTGCTCCCATGAGTCCTGATAAAGCTGATGTACACTCTCATTAAGTCTGTGTTATTTAAAGCTACTGTTGCTCTTTACCTTTCAACATTGCTGAGTGGTGATGTAGTGGAACTCAAAGAATTTAATGCTCTACCAAATAGCCAATAACACTCATTGGGTCTAAGCTTCTAAACACCTATACCTCTATACACTTCTCTCTCTCTCTCTCTCTCTCTCTCTCTCTCTCTCTCTCTCTCTTTTTTTTTTTATATATATATATTAAAATATACTAAATCTTGTGGGGGCTAAGGCTGAGACAATGACATAACTTGTGGCTGTATGGAAATAACCCTGTGTGTGGTCTTGCATAAAATCCAAGCAGTGCTCCTAATACACACGATAAATGGGCTTGCCCAGGGCCAATTACCAGCTGGCAGAAAAGGGCATGGCTGCGTAGCCCTAGGCGCTGAATTTATTTTGTTTTGTATTAGGCCACATTTGGATGCACTAGGCAGACATTACTGTGGCCCACATCATTTATTTTTGCAAACTACTGTTTCTACCTCCTTCCCTGAGGGATCCATTCAATTTGTCTGTTTGCTCAGTTCCTATTTTGTACTTGCAATAAGTATTGAAGGATTCAGACTTTTTTGTGTTAAAGTCTTGACATGCAGAACATAGCTTTATAGCTCCATTTATCATTTGACTTTACATTGCAACAGTGGACCTTTTGACTATACAGGAGAACAGGTTGTATCCGGTGCTGCTCCCCCCTTTAGAGGGGGAATAATACTAAAGGACTATATTTGAGGTCAGAGAGATTATGACTTGATGACTTGATGGTATATGATAGATGAGTCACATAATCTTAGTCAAATCTTGTCAGTTCGTTGTCCTGAACTTTGTTTGGCCAAAACCCCATCCATTTTTTTTTTTTAACTTCTCAACTTTATGTTATGTTATTTATTTATTTAAATTCTCTTTTTCAAACAGCCAGCCAGAGAAAAGTCAACTTCAAAGTAAAAACTATTTATCTACATAATACATCATAGAAAACCTTACAAACTAGCCTCGCATTTGGTAAAATATTACAAACTCATATACTTGCCATTTATTTTGTGTTTTTAAGGTGCCATGGTTGTGCTTGTGAGTTTGTGAGTGTGTTGTCTGTTGGGTTTATTGTTGCTATCTTTAAAACAAACTCATCACTTCCAGTGTTTTAGACTTGCATCATGTTGCAACATTCTTTTCCTGTTTTCCAAATAGGCCGAGTTTGAACTTGATGGCTGTCAGCGCTGAACATGTTCCAAAAGTTAAACAGCAAGGTTATTTGTCATACACTGTGCCTCTGTGAAAGTGACAGTGATTAAACTTGGATGCCTCAGCAACCACAGTGAAAAGCTGTGGCGTCTAAGGACCTCAAAATGTAGCGTCATTCAGCCTGAAACAAAAGCACTGCCTTTTCTCCCTGCAACGTTTGTCCCTCCTAGGGATGTTTGTTACATTGGATTTCCACGCTTCATCTAATCAGTGTAAACTCTCCTGCCCATTTATGTAGGTCCTTCAAATTAGTTCTCTGCCGATGCTTCTGGAGGTAGACAGCAGCCTGTGAAACTCTTCACCCAGCTTGCTCGTACTGTGTCCTCTCAACTCGTGTCTTCAAAAAGTATAGCCAGTAATTTAAACTGAAGTAATCCTGTAGTGCATACTATATGAGGATTGACAAGATAATGTAAAGTAATAATTACCAACACTGCAACAAAGATGGGTTATGTTATGCTCACTGCCACTGACCTCATCTCAAAAAAAAAAAAAGGCTAAATCACCCAAATTTCAAGTGCATTGCTATGAGTCTTTAATATGTTAAAGGATAACTCTGGTATATTTAAACCTGGGCCCTATTTTTACATATTTCATATTCACATATTTACATTAGAAAAACGTTTCTGCACACTTAGATCAATGCAGTAAACCACTTTAATAACCAAGTTTTCGGTCTATCAGACCCTCATCAGAGCGTACAAGTCTGTTTGCTCAGATAAGGTGAGGAGGTGATGGCTATTTGTATGCTTCCAGCACCTTAGCAAAGATTCAGCCAGGTGAACCGGTGGTCATCCTCCATTACATCTTTTAAACTAAAAGATCTTACAGGTGTCTATAGGGAATCTTTCCCTAATCTTGTACGACACTTTGAATAACGATTCAAGCCTGTCAGTGGTAAAAACCAGAACTTTTTTTTAACGTACTTTCATTGGGTGCAGTAGCCCTAGGTAAACTACATCACAGCCACTGTAATTCAGCAGAGGCGATCTACTGGACCACTTCCAAAACATTTTGCACCTACCAGTCATTTCAAACCCAATATATCTAAAATTTGGACACTGGGTTAAAAATAGCGGAGTTAACCTTTTAAGAAGACCAGAAAATCAAGACGGCACATTCCAAATGTAGACAAACAACAGTGACAGTGTGGAACAGCATTTGAAACTAACAGTAGGCGAGCAGGATAAAGGAGGCCGACACACTCCTAATTGTCACGAAGCCTAATAGGCATGTTTTTCATGTCCCAGTAGGAAAAGCACAGGTACAAATAATCAAATGAAATGATAGCTGCTTCTGCTTCAGGTTCCTGGTGCATGCTATCACAATGTCGTGGATTATTGGGACGCTTGCTAATGCCGCTACAACTGCTTTTCCTGCTGTGAAAAGCCAGCTGAAAATGTCTGCTGTGACTAATAATAATATACATGTATGTGTCAGTTAACTGTTTTCAAAGTTTAATGGTAAATGTTAATGTAATTATGTAATTTTGCTTATCCACTGTATTTCAGTTAAGCTGATACCAAGGATATTCAGCTAGGTATCTGCGTACAGAGAGAGCAAGGTATTTTCATAAAAATAGCACAGTTAAATCTGTATGAAGGTAGATGTAAATTGGATCAGCCTCAGCGCGTTCTGTGAGGTTATTGCAGGCATAATTAAATAAACATCAAGCTTTTTAAGTCACTGTTGCAGAACAAAATGTCAACAAGCTTTGACTTGACTGAGACAATCCCTGTTTAGAAAGCTACATGACACATGCGGTATCCTTATGTCTCTGTATTCCACTGCCCAGCCTTGTGTTAATGAATAAATAAGCATTTGAAGTGCAGACGAATCATGCAGACCCATAACTTAGTATGTTCTCATCCTTTGTTCCGTGGATGAGTTGCAAAAGGCATTATGTAGACATCGAAGTTTAATATCTCATTAACTCCTCAGTTCAGCCAGGATAAAAGAGAAATCTATGCGCTACCACTAATCTCTAAAAAAAAAAAACATATTTGAAGAAGTCAGTACTTGCAATAGACAGCATCCAAAGTTTGTATTAATCTTGGCATTCATTTCCTCTTACTGCCGTTACATTGTTCACTGCCATTCTGCCGCACAGCAGATGCAGCCAATTCCCAATTCCCAAACTTTGTGAAATGGCACATATTTTAGCTCATTATTAAAAAAACAAAATACTTACACCTAAATGTTATCATTCAAAAACAGTCACACCAGTCTGCACATTGGCTTATCATTATATATGTCTACTGAGCTAGTATAATGGACACAGAACCTCTAATATCAAGCAGTTGAAACAAACAGTAATGTGGTTGAATGGCTTGTATTTTACCCTTATTCCTACAGACATATTTACATTGCTGCCTCTAATCCACAGTGTCTGTTGCCAGCTGTTGGCAGTGGATCCACGGTGTAATGGTATATGGGCAGCCAGCTTGAGGATACCATTAGCCCCAGTTATTGCTCTGCTTGACTGAACAACGGCTGGAAGAACATAATGCCATTTTAAAGGACTAGGTGCACTCCACATGATGTTACTGCCACCAAGCACAGTGCTTAACAAATTACATTGTGTTCTCATTAACACCACAGTGATAGTCAGAAGTCTTCCATGGCCTCCCCGGTCATCATTCCAACCAATGAGCCTTAATGGGACTTTATGAAACACGGCATAATCATTGACGAAAAACATCAATTATCCAACCACACAGATCAAAATGTATAGGTTAGTGGTCTGTGCAGCATTTCAGCTGTTCTGCAGACAAATAATCTACTCCTTCTAAGGTTGTTCTGTGTACCACTGCTTAATGTTCATGCCTGTACTTGTTTAAAACAGCCCTATGACTTCATAGCATTCTGATTAATGTAAATAATTCACCACGTTGAGTTGAAGACAGCCACGAAGGGAGCTTCTACATTCTAAATAACCAATGATCTCCTCCTTGCTGCTGATTCCGGTCTGTTATCCATCCTCATCTTACTTGATCTGAGTGCGGCCTTCGACACCATCTCTCACACCATCCTCCTGGACAGACTTCACACTATTGGCATCACACAGACACCCCTCACCTGGTTTAAATCTCTCCGGCCGCACTCAGTTCATCCAGCTCAAATCCTTCACTTCCTACCCAGTCCAAGTCACCACAGGTGTGCCCCAGGGCTCAGTCCTGGGGCCCCTGCTCTTCATCATCTACATCCTCCCTCTTGGCCACATCCTCCGTAAGCATAACATTCAGTTCCACTGCTACGCGGATGACACCCAGCTCTACATCTCCACTAAACCCGATTCCACCATCATACCTTCCTCCCTCACCAACTGCCTCCTTGAAATAAATCTTTGGTTCACACAAAATTTCCTCAAATTAAACAGTGATAAAACAGAAATGTTACATATTGGCTCTAGATCCACTCTCAACAAATCCCATAGTTTCAGCCCTCAGGTGAGGAGTCTGGGTGTCATCCTCGACAGCACACTTTCTTTCACCTCACATATTAACAACATAACCCGGTCAGCCTACTTCCACCTCCGTAACATCAACTGCCTGCGCCCCTCCCTCACCCCTCACTCCACCGCCATTCTGGTTCACAGCTTAGTCACTTCCCGACTTGACTACTGTAACTCCCTTCTGTTCGGTCTCCCCCAAAAAAACCCTCCATAAGCTTCAACTGGTCCAGAACTCAGCAGCTCGTATCATCTCTAGGACACCTTCCACCCATCACATCACACCCGTTCTGCAACAGCTCCACTGGCTCCCCATCACCTGTCGCATTCAATATAAAGTCCTGCTTCACACATTCAAAGCCATCCACAGCCTCGCCCCTCCATACCTCTCTGACCTCATTCATGTTTCTGCACCTACCCGCACCCTCCGATCCTCTTCCTCTGTCCATCTCTCTGTTCCCTCTGCTCGCCTTGCCACCATGGGGGGCCGAGCATTCAGCGGCTTGGCTCCCCAGTTATGGAACTCACTCCCCCCTGACCTCCGCAACACCGACTCCTTACTACTCTTCAAATCCAGACTCAAAACCCATTTCTTCACACTTTCCTACTCCCTCTGATTCATTTTGCACTGCTACTGTATTTTATTGCTTGTTTTATACCTGTTTTACACCTGTTTTACACCTGTTTTATTTATTATATTGTATTTTTTGCATTCTGTACAGCGACCTTGTGAGCCTTGAAAGGCGCCCTAAAAATAAAATGTATTATTATTATTATTATTATCTATTGCTTCGTATATGAGGACAGTGTGTGTTCATACTTTTGCCAATAGTTAGATTTATTTCAACAGTGACGATAAACTACTGATATACATGAAGCAGTATGAAAAGCAGCGTGCTTACTTAGATACATGTCTAAACTGTTGACCAGATGCCTGTATTTGTGGTGTCCATGAGTTAAAAAGAGGCCTGGCAGCCAATCAGAAATGAGTATTTCCTTTCCTCATTAGCAGGTGTAACACAAATCCAAGACTCTTCAACAAGCCAGAGAAGATGTTTTCGTTTTCATCATGATATGGCAGCATTAATCAGATTTATGAAACAGGCTATTATAATGAAATAATTAAGTACCTTAGCAGTCGGAAATCTCATTTCTGCATCACCAGCTGCAGCAATCACAAGAATTCTTAATGTGGCCTGTGAGGTGGAACTTGAAAGAACAAGGCATAGGCCTTTATCTGTGCGATTGTGTTTGTGTGTGATTGATTGTACTTGTTTGTGTATTTGTCTCTCTATGCTTTTATGTGGGCAGACAGCATGTGAGTGCTTGTGTGTCTATATGAGGTGGAGGGAGGTTGTGTGCACAGGTTTGTGTGTGCTTCCATGTGTAAATATAATGATGAGTTATTGATTCAGCAAACTTAGATTGAAATAAACACACCATTGCACTTAATAATGAGCAGGCGCTCAGCTGTGTAAGGTGATGTTGAGCGGATGACTTGATGGTAAACAGAGGTATCAAAGTTAGTTGTCAGGTCAGCTTTGAATGCAGATTCTAAAAGTAATGCTATTAAACTATGAATTACTTTTGGACATAAATACTTTAAAAAGCATAATGACTTTGCTTTACTTAGTTTTACATCAACACTTCTATTCCGCGCGAGGACATACATCATTAAAGTTTTTACTCCAATCTAGAGGGCCTTACTTAATGCAGCGTAGACACGACATTACTTTGCTCTTAGCACCTTTTCAGAGTGAAAGCCTCTGATTCTGAAAAATTCCACAACCGAATCATATCACTCTATCGTGCAAGCTCAGCTGCTGTCAGACCGATACACCCACAGCAGACTGTGACTGGAGTGTGCAAAGAGCAATTTTGTCCATGCGCTTCCTTGCTGGCCTCATTCAGACATGTCTGAGTCATTGTGTGCAGCAAAGGTGTCAACAGCATTACAAGCAGTGGAAATAAATCCAGTTGTAATGAATTATTGACAGGCAGCAATTATTGCTGCTCTTGCGGTTGCCTGTCCTTTAGGCTGAGTGAGTTTTTAATGTTGCTTGTTTCATAGCTTTCTTATTGGATCCAGTCCCAGCTGGAGCCAGTCCCGGCTGACGCTGGGCGAGTGTAGTACATCCTGGTCTAGGCGCCAGTCAATCACTATCTGCCAACACATCGTGTTTGTACTAAGCATATGCTTCTGTACTGTATGACATCTTTTTGACTCACTGTCTGTTGTGGGGAGAAATCTGTGGTTGTATAATCCAATATAGAAATGCTTTTCGACTGCACTGGAAGCTTTCTAAATGGAATGGATCTTAATACATCTCTCCTACAACACATGCTTCTGCAAAATGTCGATTGTACCAATACAATTAGAGCAAGGGCTCATTTTGTAGCAGTCAGTAACATGTCATCCTATTGATTCTATACAGTATAGCATATCCAAGAGCTGTGATCAAGAGACTTGTTGTCTTAGGCTCATTTCAGTATTTCTAGTGATGCGAAGGACAGCTTGATGGATCGACTGTACTGTACAGCAATCCTACTTAAGCTGAAGGATGGATGTTTTTTGGTCTGTCTTTTCTAAGATGAGTCAATGTACCCGATTGATGCTATGTACAATGTAACACATCTCCGCAGCTGTAATAGCATTCATAATGAATTACCTCTTTATAGTCGTGGAAGCCCATATTATGGATAAAGACACGAATAGTTGTTACTGTAATGCAGAACCATTACAAAATATAGTCCCATCATTACAAGTGTGCATCAATGTGCGTTTTCATAAAAGGAGAAAAGATTAGTTGAAATTGATCTTTTAAATGGATTTGCATTGCTGGGAAAATAGGTGGACACAGCTCCATGCCTGTTTCAGTATTATACAGATTGGAGTATTCATTTATCTTTTAATAAAGCTTTGTTTATTTACTGTCAGCTTGCTTTGTGCCAAACCCTCTGAAGCCAAGACGACATTGTCAGCGTTGGCAATGCACAAAAGCTGCAATTCATCAGGCTTGTACGTATGTTTTGCTTACCGTACGATATTCAATCAACCGCAATGACCTCTCTTCTCTCCCAGGTGACTACCCTGGTGAACACCAGTAACAAAGGGCCATCCAGTAAGAAGAAGGGGCGCTCCAAGAAAGCCCATGTCCTGGCAGTGTCTGTCGAGCAGGCTACCCAGAACTTTCTGGAAAAGGGTGAGCAGATCGCCAAAGACAGCCAGGACCTCAAGGAGGAGCTCATTGCTGCTGTGGAGGATGTTCGTAAGCAAGGTGAGCTTGTTCTTATACAGAAAACAGCTTGTACCTTGAAAGTCATTGTATCATGACTTTGATGTCACTGTCCGGCATTTTCAGTGCCATTCACCACTTCACATCTAGTAATTCCTTTTTGCCCATAGCAATATTATTATTGCTTTTCTCCTTTTGCAGGACAATATCTGACTCACATACTCAATCTACAGCATAGCATAGCATTATGAGTTGTAAACTTTCTAGAGCATGATCCATTATCAGTCACGTGTTGCCCTTGGAGGTCTCACTGTAACCATTCCTGAAAGGTATTGTCTTTTGTCTGAGTGACTGTAACTCAATTTGTTAGTCGACGAACAGACACAGTTATTACAGAGCAAAAGTCACACAGTGGGGAAAGGACTGTAAGATACATATGAGGTTCATAGGGTAGACGCAAAAACCTGAACACCCTTACAGTGTGATGTAACTCACTGAAACAGCTCAGTCATAGAAAGTACATTTGTGAAACTATTGAATTTGTTGAGACTGAGTGAGAGGCCTTACAGAAACTTTTAAGGCCTTGCTTGTCACAGCAAATAGACAAATGGACAAATAGAGGAGTAAATATATTTCCTCGCTCCCCTTTCAGTATGTATATGTGGGTAGACAAAATAACATTTAAACAAGAAAAAAGTACCATGTTAAAATGGTACAGTAAACTCAGACTTCAGCTACAGCAAAAAAAAAAAAGAAAATCATATTAGATCAGATTACATGTTGTTGTTTATATTGTATTATTATTATTATTATCATCATTATTATTATTACATACATCTCCTCATTCTGAGTGTACATGTTCGTTGTTATATATTATTATTATTGGTAGTAGTAGTAGTAGTAGTGGTAGTATTATTAGTATTATATAATGCATCTTCTCATTCTGAGTGTACATGTTGTTATATATTATTCTTGGTAGTAGTAGTAGTGGTAGTAGTATCATTGGTATTATATAGTACAGCGCCTTACTATGATTGTGCATGTTGTTATATATTTTTATTATTAGTAGTGGTATTATTGTTATTATTATTATAAGACTCTGGACTCACCTGGTGCAGTAATTTACCTCTGTGTAATAATTTGTAATAATAATTTTTAATACATCTTTTTTTTTTATTCATACTTTTATATATTTGTATTTTACTAGTGTTTGAAGTGTATTCTTATTCTTATTCTTTTGGAGCTGTGTGTAACAAAAAGCAATTTCCCCCTGGGGATTATTAAAGTAATTCTGATTCTGATTAGATTTAATCACATTACTGAAATTACTTAATGTATATGGCGTGAGTAAAGTTAATAAATAAATGCCTCATGTTGAGGTATCCGTCTGCTTCAGAACAGCTTTCTGACTACTTATTTGCCGATTTAGAACACATATTAAATATGGAGATTAGATTTTACAGATGCTGTTGAGTTGGATCTCAGCCTTCCACCACTCCTCGCTGAAAATATGTTCTTCTGTGAAAGGCTTGTAGTGCAAACATGTTTTTTTCAAGCACTGAAGGTTACATAGGGGAAGTAACTGATATAAGAATTATAATGTTTGAAGAAAGTATTAAGGGCTCTGAATGTGAGAACAAGCCAAACGTCTATACAACTTTGGAGGAATGTCGAGCTAAGAGTTGCGAGGCAAATTCATTAAATATAACAGATTAGTACCCATTAGTTTTGGGCTTTACTTGGAGCATGCAGCCTCATGAATGTAATGAGCCTAATTCTGGAGTTGTTTACCCTAAAGTCAGGCATCGTTAAAGCTTCGACTGTTTGATGGTGGGGAGCCTCACTGAATTTTAAGATGTTATTGATGGCTATTCTCATTAGCAACAATTTGGAAATTTCAGATGTCTGAAAGTTGGACACAACTATTCACCTGAAGAAGCCATGCTCAGGCTTTGCTCAGATGAGGCAATGCCACACTTTCCAAAGTTTCTTTTCTGAGTTGAACTCAGTGAGCCTTTATGTGAATCAAATGTTTGCCCCAGAATGGAATTGGATTCCCTGTTCAATAACTACATCAGCAGAAAGAGCAAATGGAGCTCAGCGTACAGTATGTTGTGTTGTAGCCGTATTCCTCATCCTGCACTGTCAGCTCCACTTGGCCGCTGGTGTTGTTGAACACTGACTTGACTGTGTTGGCACACAGCTCTTTTGAGGCGTGAAATAGACTGTTGCCACACAGGTCATCACCACAGCTGCTGTAAAAAAGGACAAGATCAATCTTCTCCACTTGTTAGGCATGTGAGCCAAAACCAAAGAAAGGATGTGTTAAAAAAAATTTTTGAAGTAATGCAGCACATTTTTGCATTCGTGTTTAATACGCGTACATTTGTGCTCATGAATAATTACACTGCCCTTTCTGAGTCTATTCATGGAAAGGCTCTGCCCTCTGACAAAGGCAATGGATCAAACTATGCTCCTGTTTCTCCCACGAAAAGCGCTTCGCTTGAGAAAAGACCAATGCCAGAATTGGAGATGAGAGTTAACACTCCACATCTACTAACCTTTTACTGCCATTATGAAAAGATGGGCATGCTCAAAAGCTCCTCAACACAGAAGTAGGCTGTTGAGGTGACACTCTTCATTTTCCTTTTACACGTGGGATATACTTATATGTCAGGTTGTCAGGGAAAACTGTTTTATATCACTAACATTAAAATCACGAGGCCAGATTAATGCTGTGTCTACTGTGTTCAACACACGGTAAAAGAATATCTCATTTTTACAAGACCTTAAGCAGCAGCTCGAGGTGTCCACAGACAAATGGCATCATCGACCTACTTAAAATCATTGTGAATTGTAAAACACCATCAATTTGTCATCACCTCATCAGGCCATTGTCATTATGACCTCATCATCCCAAACTCCTCTATCATGTCATGATTAAATTATAGATGCTGATTTCAGACCACAGAAGGGTTCAGTAATCAGGACCTCCGCACTGGGCCAGACACTCTTATGGCACTACCACCAACAGTCTGTGTGTGTGTGTGTGTGTGAGTGTGTTTGAGCTGATTTGCCTCTGTATGTGTGTGTTTGTGAACTTGTTTGCCTCTGTGTGTGTATGTTTTTTTTTTTTTTCATTTTGAGTGCCTGCCTAATGTATGTGTGTGAGGATGTGTCAGATGCACTCTGCTCTTATTAGTTTTTTTTTTTTTTACAGGTTTGTGGGCAGTTCGTACACCTAACACCACCAAAGGGCAAACAGCTTTATTTGCCCAGTATTTTTAATTATGCTACAAAATCTGCTACTGCCAGTGTCGACCTGCTGCCACTTAGCTACTGACCCAGTGGGAAACCTTTTGCATCATTATTTAGAAAAATATCCTCACCAATGGTTTATATAAGCATTCGAATACACTTTCAGTGGTAAATAAACACCGACAGAAATCATTGTTGATGCTTAAAACATAGACGCATGTAATTACATAATGAACTAAATATTTGGTGCAGTTTGTTACAGCTTTGTTGGATGAGTTTTGCTCAGAGACAGAATTAATGCTTCCTGGCATGTTATTGCTCTAAGTGGTTGAAGGGAGATCATAACAAAACTTCACAAGTCGTGATGATTTTTTTGAGGCTTCTAGGTTACAATCCTAATGATTCCGTAAATATTTGTAGTTGTGGCAAACTAGGACATTTTTGATGCCAAATTATTAACGATCTATTTTCTTACAGACAACACAGTTTCAAGGTTGGATGAAGGAATCAGTTGGCCTTAAATGGGCTACATACTGTGCAGACACAAATTCAGCACCGTCAGTAACCTCAATGTTTTTATACCACAACGCTAGCTCACGTTATCTTCAACTGGTGTTAAACGATCTATGCGTAAAGATGGCTGTATACAGTATGCACACACAAACACACATAATTCTCTATTGTTCTCTCCAAGGTGAAATACAGTCAGGTCTCTCTTTTCCACTTACAGTTTTCTCCCTTCCCTCTTACAGGAGAGACGATGCGTATTGCCTCGTCAGAGTTTGCCGATGACCCGTGCTCCTCTGTGAAACGTGGCACCATGGTGAGGGCCGCCCGCGCGCTGCTCTCTGCTGTCACCCGCCTGCTCATCCTCGCTGACATGGCTGATGTCATGAGGCTGCTGGCCCACCTTAAAATTGTAAGTATATTCTTGTTCCGAGGAACGAAGTGTGCCTTTTGGACTGTAGTTTAACAATGCGTTTGCAACGTGGTATGATCGTGTGACCTCATAGGGTTAGCACTTAAAATACTAATGTTAACATGAAACAGTGATTGACTCAAGTAGATTAATAAGACTTGCATGCACTCTAAACTTAAAGGAAAGGTAAGGCAGTCTTATTTATAAAGCATAGTTTATACGCAGAGTTAGATTTAAGATGCTGCTCAGGGAAGTTAAAAGCAACACATTAAGAAGCTATTTTAGCACAATTTTAAGAGCATGCAGTCAAATTCAAAAAGACATGAAAGATCTAAAAGATAGAATAAGAAAAAGTGGCACTGGGTTGAAAAACATGTATTTAAAAGCACTTGTTCAGTATGAAAACAGTAAAACTGAAAACGGTATGATTTCCAGTTTGGATTTAAGAACTGCGGTGGTTGTGGGTGAGACCAGGTGAGGTGAATTAAAGGTGTGGTCAGGTGTAAAGAACAGGCCTCCTGGTTCTGGATAGTGCACAGTACCAATGTATGCTTCTATGTCAACCTCTGTACACATTAGCATATGGATTAGACACCGAGGAGTGTCCCGGTGATCTGATCGTACTGCATGAATAGGATGCCACGGTGCCCTAGTGTGATTACCCACACACACTCATCCCACTCACGCACTGTAGAGCGTACGTTTCCAAGACCTTTACCTTGAAAGCGGCTGAGGGCTTTAAAAGCAAAGTTATTACAGGGTGCTAGAAAGAATTATATGCAATTGCTATAATCTGAAACAAACTGAGGCCTGTATGCACCTTCATTCACTCACTTTGTCCCTCTCTTGCCAACACACACACACACACACACACACACACACACACACACACACACACACACACACACACACACACATACAGACACAGACACAGACACAGTCCTTCTTTCCAGCTTCATTTTTGAGACCCATCGAGGGGCTTAACTCAAGCCACTATAAGCCATTCCATCAAAGGCCACTTAAAAGTTATCTCTCTCTCTTTTCTCCTTCCATTACATCTCAGCGTCGCTTTCATTAGGGATAGAAAGGAGTTTAGAATCGGAGTGTACCCGCAAAAGGGAGGGAGACTGCTGAAAATGAGACCCATTAAAATGGCACATCGTAAATGGTTATTGTCTTTTTAAACCTGGCTGCAATACACACGAGGAAAAATTAATTTTCACCACATACAAGTTTTGTATTATTGCCTTATTTTTAAGTATGTTGTAAAAATGTAAGGTTTATTACTTAATTACTCGGTGTGGATCAGTATGTGCTGGTTTTCAGGTGCGTCCACAGAGTTTTTGGAGTGCCAATATTTATTTGTTTGTGTGTGTCACAGGTGGAGGAGGCCCTGGAAGGAGTAAAGAATGCCACCAATGAGCAGGACCTGGCCAACCGCTTCAAGGAGTTTGGGAAGGAGATGGTGAAGCTAAACTATGTGGCAGCCCGGAGACAGCAGGTAACTGGAAGCCCCCCTGTCTCCTGCTCTGTTTTCTCAGAAAAAAGTAAATCACTCCCGATCAGTGTGTCACAGTCAGGCACAGGGAGATCCCATGAGAGAAAGCTCCTACAGTGCCCACACTCTGGCTCTGTCTGTCTCTGTGATTTCTAAACTGCATGTGATGGTTGGAAGTGTAGAACAGAATCCTGCTGAACAACTGGAGATAAGCAGTATAATAATGTTAGAGTTTAAGCCATTGCATGAGAAAGCTGGTGGCTCAAACTCAAACCAAGTTCGACTAAACTGCTTGGGAAACAAGAGTATTGAAAGTTAACTTTGTAACATATTATCAAATAAAAATGGTACTGGTTATTACTTGTATGCTAGAAAGTCCTATTTATAAGTAGCATTTGAAATGACTTTATCATATTACTGTAAATTAACAAAATATCCACATCAGTCCTTGTTTGTCCCAGGAGGATAACACATTAAAGTATTAGAATGTTTTTCCTAACATGGCCGCCAGTGTGACAAAAGGCTTTTAGAAGATTTTTCCTATAAATGTCATATGGCAAGTGTCCACCCTGCTGAACTGTCCCAGAGCAAAACACTGGATTGAATTCCACTCAGCTCCAGGGCTGCTGATCTGCTGACACTGCCCGAACTTTGTGTGGCTGGAACAATACCAGTTCATCAGATCGGACATGAACTTGTGTTTTTACAGATAGTTTTTTTTTTTTTTTTCAAGTTGGATCAGTTCGTGCTGTTTGGTTCCATAGTGAATTAATGATGCCTTCAAACTCTCTTTTGTTGTTTCAGCTCTTAAGGCAATACTCCAACAATGAGAAATACACTATTTTGCCATCACATATATTGCATTCAATGTGTCAATTTTTTGAAATAAGCATTGGCTTTTTTTTAAGGACTGACTATAAGCGGTTATTAAGACTTACTTGAGGACCTTTGTCGCCTTGTCAGGAGCTGAAAGACCCTCAGTGTCGAGATGAGATGGCGGCTGCACGTGGGGCCCTTAAGAAAAACGCCACCATGCTGTACACGGCCTCACAGGCCTTCCTGCGCCACCCAGATGTGGCGGCCACACGTGCCAACCGAGACTACGTGTTCAAGCAGGTTCAGGAGGCCATAGGAGGCATTTCCAGCGCTGCTCAGGCCACCTCGCCCACTGATGAGAAGCACGGCCATGCCGGCATTGGAGAACTGGCTGCTGCCCTTAATGAATTCGATGTAAGTCCATACGCTTTCTGTTTTTCCTTATCACATGCAGTACAGTATAAGTTTAGAGATGACGGCTTCTGAGTGCAGTGTTTTTTTTTCACTTATGACACACACACACTGTATGATCTGACGTTCCCAGGTCTGATATCTAAGATGGCAAGCTGTCCTTTTGTCATATCCATTTCTGACTATAAAAAACCCACAAATAACTCAGGTTATATAAGACACCGTGCCTAATGGTGCTTCTATTGTGTGCATGTTAACACTATCTGGGTACCATCCATTGAAAAACGTTCATTACACATTAGAAAGACTACATGCTACATCACAAGGAGTTCTTATCTGCTCCACTTTGTGAAGGCTGCCATTGCTGCTGTATCTACATGGGCTTTCACGCTTACACTTTTTTTTATATCTAAATCAACATTAATTTTCACTGTCAAAATAACATATTTACTGTATATATGACTAATTTGTACGTCTCTATATCTCTTACACACATACTATGAGTTATGTGTGCCATTAAATGGTGCTTCATTAAGTATTTTTTCCTTCATCTTTAATCAACTATCACTTCTCTACACATTTATCATTTCTTTCTATAAATCTTTGCAACAGACACTCGTTTGTGCTCCAACAGAACATAAACATGACCCCCTGCTGCCATCTAGTGGGTTTATAGTGATGGTGAACTATTGATATGTTCAGAGCTGGAAGCTCTATGCTGTTTGCGCATCATGTCCACAGGTCAGGGCATTGATGTAATTGTGGATGTTGGTTCAGGATCTTGAGCTCTGTGATTTTATTTATTTTTTTGCGATTAAAACTTCCTTGTGAAAATGTATTGTGAATGCAAAAAGTGTCTGTTAATATGGACATCCAGCAGCAAGTAAGCAGTAGTGAATCCACTGTTTTAGGGGAACAGTTATTTGGTTAGATGCTAGTTAGTTGTATTTGCATAAAGATTTAAGAAAAAATAGCTGACAAATACAAAGCAACTTTAAATTAATGCTGCACATTTTCCTTTTTGACTCCCAACATTATACAGCAGCATTCCATCGGCATACAGGGAAAAAAACACGTCAAACACATCTAACTCTAAAACATACCCACTGCACCTTTAGTGATATTTAATTTAGTAGCACATTTGGTGTTGTGCTCTGTCCTCTCTAGTCAAGCCTTGGTTGCAAAGGCAGTTATAACTTTTCTTGTTACAATAGTTTGTGATGTGATATTTACACGTTATACCACTTGCCCATTTCTACCGTTAATGTGTTGAAAACGACTTTTCTACTGCCTCCTGTGTAAGCTAAGTGCTTGCTTTCCCACTAAGTCATATGATACACTACAATACTACAACTGCCCGTTTTCCTCACTGGGATCAATAATGTTATCTTTCTCTAAAACCATCTAATCTTGATTTGTCTACAGAATCTGATTGGCTATTTGTTACGGACCCAGCTCTGATTGTAGAAGATTTACAAATGCAACACAATCTGTTTACTTGTTACACTGCTGCACTTTACCCAGTTCTATGACAGCTATAGACTTGTTTATGATTTGCAGTGTCACTCCATTATAATTTTACTTGATGCCAGTGTTTCTTAACTGCCAGAGACTCGTCTTTGGCGCTTCAATAATGATGCAGAGTCAAAGAAAGGTACGCAAGAAGTTTAATTGAAGTTACTGTTATTCTGAATAACGTGATCAAACTATTACGTTACATGCAGCAGATTCAATACGATTTTGATCTTTGAGATCGCAATTAGATTTGATGAATCTTGACTTTTAAAATACAATGTTGTCTTTAATTATGAGCATTTTAAGGAGCCAAGTTTAGATGACAAAACTCTCATGGGGAACAATAAGCATGTTGTATAAAGTAAAATGAAGCGCAAATTCTAGTTCAATTAAGTAGAAGTTGTTAAAGTACTTAATCTCCAAATGATACAAGTACGGCCACAGTGAATGTTCTGATTGCATCTGTAATTAAAGATGGGAGAGGAGCCTCTCATTGACGTAATTTTGTTGATGATGTCTTAATATTATAAGTGTGATGGCGTGATTGTTTTGATAGGGGCTAAATGAGGCACATAAAGTATATGTGGTACATCTGAAAACAACTATAGTTGCGTGAAAAGATGATCTCCTCATCAATTCTACATAAATTAACTATAGTTTTAAATTTATTTCAAGGTAAATAATACATACAGTGGTGTGAAAAAGTATTTGCCCCCTTACAGATTTCTTCTGTTTTTGCTTTATTGTCACACTTACATGTTTCAGATCATCATACCAATTTTAATATCAGACATAGATAACCTGAGTAAACACAAAAAGCAGTTTTTAAATGATGATTTTATTTATTAAGGGACAAAAGCTATCCAAACCAACCTGGCCCTATGTGAAAAAGTAATTGCCCCGTCCTTGTTAAATCATGAATTAACTGTGATTAACCACATTTTTGAAAGCTGAGTTCAATTTCACTTGCCACACCCAGGCCTGATTACTGCCAGAGCTGTAGAATCAAGAAATCACTTAAATAGACAACATGAAGTAGGCTGAAAGATCTCAAAATACAACACATCATGCCCCGATCTAAAGCAATTCAAGAACAGACAAGAAACATAGCCATTGACATCTATCAGTCTGGAAAGGGTTACACAGCCATTTCTAATGCTTTGGGACTCCAGCGAACAACAGTGAGAGCCATTATCCCCGAATGGAGAAAACATGGAGCAGTGGTGAACCTTCCCAGGACTACCGGCCTACCAAAATTACTCCAAGAGTGCATCAACGACTCATCCAGGAGGTCACAAAAGAACCCCGGACAACATCTAAAGCATTGCAGGCCTCACTTGCCTCAGTTAAGGTCAGTGTCCATGATTCAACAATAAGAAAGAGACTGGGCAAAAATGGCCTCCATGGGAGAGTTCCAAGGCGAAAACCATTGCTGACCAAAAAGAACACAAGGGCACATCTCACATTTGCTAAAAAGCATCTTGATGATCCCCCACACTTTTGGGAAAATATTCTGTGGACTGACGAGACAAAAGTGGAACTTTTTGGAAGGGGGTGCGTCCTGTTACATCTGGCGTAAAACTAACAGCATTTCGAAGAAAGAACATCATACCGACAGTCAAACATGGTGGTGGTAGTGTGATGGTCTGGGGCTGCTTTGGTGCTTCAGGACCTGGACAACTTGCTGTAATTGATGGAACCATGAATTCTGCTCTCTACCAGAAAATCCTGAAGGAGAATGTCCGGCCATCAGTTCGTGACCTTAAGCACAAGCGCACTTGGGTTATGCAGCAGGACAATGATCCGAAGCACAACAGCAAGTCCACCTCCGAATAGCTAAAAAAAAAAACAAAATAAAGGTTTTGGAGTGACCTAGTCCAAGTCCGGACTTAAATCCGATTGAGATGCTGTGGCATGACCTTAAACAGGCCGTTCATGCTTGAAAACCCTCCAATGTGACTGAATAAAGACAATTCTGCAAAGAAGAGTGGGCCAAAATTCCCCCACAGCGATGTGAAAGACTCATTGCCAGTTATTGCAAACGCTTGGTTGCAGTTGTTGCCACCAAGGGTGGCACAACCAGTTATTAGGTTTAGGGGGCAATTACTTTTTCACATAGGACCAGGTTGGTTTGGATAGCTTTTGTCCCTTAATAAATGAAATCCTCATTTAAAAACTGCTTTTTGTGTTTACTCAGGTCATCTTTGTGTGATATTAAAATTGGTTTGATGATCTGAAACATGTAAGTGTGACAAAAAAGCAAAAGCAGAAGAAATCTGTAAGGGGGCAAATACTTTTTCACACCACTGTACATATGGCTATATGTAATGTAATGTATGACACAATGTCACTCAAAAATCATGGACTATTTCCAGCACTCTTAAAAGACGTGACACTGTTTTAATACACTTGCGCATATTTTCTTGGCATAAGCTTGGTGATTTAGTTTGAACCATAATCAGAGCAGCACACTGACTTACTTGGACTTATACTTCCTGGACACTGTGGAGTTCAATTCTTCCATGGCAATATGTGTCATTCCCCTTTCTTTCTCTATTTTGTGTGCAATTACAAACTAAGTGCTCTTTTTTAATGGTAACAGTCGGTATGATGTTCTTTGAAAAATGCCCTTTTCAAAACAGTGTTGTTGACTGATGCTTGCTGCCTCCAAGAATGCTAGTTTACAGCATGTGAGTGACCCCTTGTGGTATTGTTTGGAAGTTGCAAGTAGCTTCTATTTTGATTTAATGCTGCTGCTGTGAGGGGAAATGTCAGACCAGCAAGGTGAGACATAGACTGACATATTAGATGAATAAATAAAAGCTATGTAGTGGTGCTGTAAGGGCTTAGACACACTGAGAAGAACTAAATTCTAGTTCCTTCAGAACCTGCTTTCCTCTTATTCGGCACGAGGCCATGGCCTACAGTAATCACATTGACTCTGTATTTATGCAAAACAGTTCAGCTTTTTAGAAAAGCAAAAGACCTGCATAATTTGATTCTATTCAGCAGACAGGCAGACAGGCAGCAGTTAAATGAGACAAATTGCCCTTTGCTTAGCCCTCTGTGCTTGCCTGAAGCTGGTGCATGTTTAATTCCTAACTTACCACAGAGACCATGGTAAGTTCCTCTCAGAATAGTAATGACCTGATATACTGAGCTGTGAGACACGGCACTTGGAGGGTTTTTGCGCGTGTGACTGCGCATAGGTTTCGTAATTTGTCCACATGTACCTTTTCATTGTAAATCACACAAACACAAAACAAGGCATATTATTTTGGGCGTATATGTGTTATTGTTATTCGGTGATACAATGGCTGTACACTATTTTCCACATAATCTCAACACTGCCAGAACTCACATGCACGCTTGCTTTGCTTTCAGTAATGGAGTCTCTCTGGGTGCTGCAGAATTGGATGATTGCGCTTATCTGTTTTGGGGTGCTGCTCCCTGTCCTAAGTCAGCTTTGATCTGTTACTCATTCTCTGACTCCTCTGCAATGGTTGGATGGATGGATGGATGGATGGCAGACCTGACTAGGGCACAGACACTGACTCAGATAGACAAAGCCTGTCAAGACAAAAAAATCGTATAATATTGGAGCTGTTTTCTTTTTTTTGGTTTATTTTTTGTTCCCAATTTTTTTTTTTTGTTACAGTTTATTTTTTGCTGTCATATAATGGTGCTCATTCCATTAATGGATATCAGTGAGCGCATATAGACAAGTTGTTCTCTCCGCCAGTCAGGTGACATACTCCTTCTTTCTCTTTTCTGTCAGCAGTGTTTTTTATATCTTCTTGCACTCAGACGTTAGGCGCCATTTAGTCACAGAAAAATGCAGAGATGTGTGTCTAAATGAGCACAATAATTTACATCACTCTTTCTCACTCAGGAAAGAATAATCCTGAGCCTAATGTTAACAAGTGTTCCTTTTTAAGTAGACTGAAGACTAGAGGAGTGAAGAATACCTTTCATTTACTTTATCTTAATGCCAACAAAGTGCGACCAACTATTAAATCAGCATCACAGGTAAACCAGTGAGAATGTAGATTGCCAGCTATGTAGATTCTTTTCCATCTTTAATCAGGAAAGACATCCTAAATAATCTGTATGTTTCTGAAGGATGATTGTGGATCATATGTCACTACAAATAAAATGTCAGGGATGTTGAGCGCATTGCCTCAGCCGCTCCCGTACATGTACAGTCCGTGACACAAAAGGTTAGACAAGATTTTTAAATGCAGGGCACAGTTGTTGGTCTATAGCTGGAGTGAAAGGGCAGCTTATGAATAAGACAAGAAAGAGGGGATGACCTCATCTATATTTTTTTTTTTACTGACAGAGAATTAGTTTGGAATGGGTCAACTTAGGACACTGAGATACAAGATCTATTAAGAGAGAAAAGGGAGGTCAGCATTAGTTCAAATTCACTTAATTTCAGTGTCGTTTGGCATATAAGAAAGAGTTGACATGAGCCCCCCACCCTCCACCTTTTACCATTAACAGTTTTTCATCAAATATATTGGAAGGGTTTCTTTTCAGAATCCTGTGTACATGTTAAGAAGTTATTATTTCTTATTAGGATAATCTTAATCATCTTTTATCAGTCGACATTCCCTCAGTGTTTGCTGAGGGAATGTCGACAGATTCGGCGTGTTTGATATGTGATTCGGGCTAAAAATGAGACAGACGAGCCATTCCACTGAGGGCTGATTCAAACTTTGTGACACATCCTCAGCACATGTACAAGACCTCATCTGCCTATTGTATCTATTGGAAACACTGACTTTAACAGGCTTTAAAACCTGTTTACGTTCAAATAACAAAGTCGTGCTATTATGAAATATCTTCAAACGAAAGATATCGCAAAGAATGTTTGTAGAACAACTTGTGTGTCAAATCAGTGCGAGAAACAACTCATTCAGGGTCTGCCAGTAAGTCTGCATGCCAGTTAGTTCACCTAGTGCTAGCCCAAGACTGATTCAGTTGTTGCAATGACAGTTGGCAGTGAGAGATTTCACACCACGCTCTTGAAATGGGTTTTAGTATTGCAGACATGGTCAGGTTTGGATATAGGCGGCCCAGAATTTGAGGATGGCCACCCTTAAATTCGCTATGCAGGAAAAGCCCTGTCATGTTGGAATGAAAGTCTTTATTTGGGGATCTGAGCTCAGTGGGAGGACAGATGGAGTCAAGGCCCTATGGGCATGTGGGTAGAGACACACTCTAGTACACACAGGCATAGATTTTTAGGTCACAGCAGACATACACAGTGTAGCAATTCTATTAGATTTACAGAACACAAAAATGTTCCAGAGCAGTGGAGTTGTGCATTTATTGTAGCTAATACTGAGAAGTATGAAAATATTTCACCATGCTGGGAAAAAAACACCTGTCCTGTGTAGGCTGCACATGTAGAAAGGTCTGTTCCTGAGGAGGACTGGTCACCATCTGTGAGCATTTATATGCAGGCAGGAAGCAGACAGAGAGCAACTCTGTTCCTCTCACCTTGTCACATTTTAATATGCAAAAAATCTCACTTTGTCTCTGTCATTCTCCGGCTTTGAGCCTCCTTATCACTATAGTCAAAAGCAAGCAGCACCTGACACAGCCTTTTAACATTATGTCTCTGCTGATCTCTCCCACTCTCTTCCACTTATTTGAAGTGCCACGCATAAAGGCGTCAGCTTGTGAACAGCAGCAAAGTAAGTACTTCTCACAGACTCCTTTTTCTGTATGAAGAAACACACAACAGTGTATGACTGAGGTAATGTAACCGAGCTAGGAAAACCTGCCAGATTTATAGAAGGGCTTCCTTTTATTCCTCTGCTGCTGCTGGCTTCGATTAGACGAGCCAAGAGGAGTCGGGAGACGGTGGAGATGGTGTCTTTTAACATAATTGTGATTGCATCAAAATGATTGCCTCATCCTCAGCGCCCTCTGCTTCTCTCTCAACCAGCAAATTAGATTTGCCTCTTTCGGAGCAGGTATATGCTATTGCGTTGTTTAATTTTTTATTTTTTTTTATATGATTATGTCAAGTATGGCTCAGCACAGTGTCGTTTGTGTGTCACATCTGCTTTGGTCGGATCAAGGCAAACAGGTGGTCAAAGGTGGAGCTGTTCAAACACATTAGCCTCAGACTCAAAGCATACAGTATGTTCATAGCATGACCAGCAGATGGCAGTGTTTAATTATTTTCATCACTGGTCCAGCCTTTCACTCTCTTTATTCCCCACCCTCTCTCTATCTTTTCCATTTTTATCCTTTTCTCCTGCAAGTCCTTAGAAACAGAGATTTTCAGTCTGGCTCATTCTCCGCTCGGAGAGCTCAAGAGTCGTCATCACCTTGTATGGTTTTGTAACATTAATGAAATAAATGCTATCTTCTGATGCCAAGTAGTTCTGATATGTATGTAGGTCCTTAAACTGAGCGTCAAACCCAGTGACATGAAAGAGAATCCAGTATTAGAGTTCACCATGTACAGCCTCATCAAACTGAACTCTCAGACCACATCCGTTCGATTGCAACGCTTTCCTCTCCTCCACTTGCCCACGATGACGGGACGACGCAGTTGGCAGACATGTTGCCATACACTTCCCTGTCTCAGTGCTGTTGTGTCATCACAATGCTCGTACATCAAAAGCTATCTGATATAAAACACAGTGAACGATGCTTAGTCGATGTGTTTGTAGTCCACACACGCACACACACACACACAGTCGCACAAACACCAGCATAGGCACACGCAAAAACACATTTCATTCACACACAGTGCAGACATACATACACTGGCATAGCTTTGAGCCTGCGGCAGAGATCCAAGTCGCGCCAGATCATTTTACCATGGTTTGTATTTCCATCTGCTTGTCCTTTACATCTTTCTTCTTTTTTAGGGGGTCATTTTTTCGCAGCATCTCTCTCTCACGTTCCCTCACCTCTCTGTCTGCTTTTCCTGTTTTCTTTCCTGTCTCACTCTCTCTCTCTCTCTCTCCCTTTGTGCTCATTGTCTGATGTCTTCTGAACCAGCAGAGGTGTTTGAAATGCTAGTGTGCTTACATGCATTCTCTGATTTGGTAGCAGCGTTGTATTTTCATGCAAAACTCTCCTCTATATATTGCAGGGCCTGTAGTCACGCTGCACTAGCACACACCCGTCCTCACTCTGCATACATTATAGGCTAACTATAACCGGATTTACTTGCTAGTTCAGACAAAGTGTGCATGACAGCCAGTCCTTTGAATCTCACTATGGCAAGCATTGCCTCCAAATGCAAATCACTTTCCAAATACTGCATGTGTCCATCGGTGCAGTGACAAGTAATTGACCACATCTATGTTTACAGGACAATACATTGAGACACTCCTTGAATCGCAGCTAATATGGAAATTCCAATGTACATCATAGACATCATAGACCAGTGAGGAGAAGCTGATCTTACTCTTTTTGCTTTATCGTATGAAGGTACACTTCTGGTTTTCTTTTCGAGTTTGTTTTCATTCTTCCCTCGCCACTAAGATGGATTTCTTGCACGATAGATGGGGTCTTCATTGTGAGTGTGTGTGCGCCGTGGCTACCCAGTGATGACCTTTTCGCGTGCTCCGTTTGTGTATGAGACACTGCTAAGCCAACCTCAGAGAAACGGTGGCTGGAGAGAAACCCAGCTCTAATGTATGTAGATGTATTCCTAACTGAGGGATAGCTTTCTTGGTAATTGCTATATCAATCTGTGCACTCCTATCCTTGCTGTCTCATTTCAGGCTCTCTCTTATTTCTCTCCTGCTTTCCTCTTCTTCTCTTGCACACATGCGCATGCTCAGACACACACGCAGAGTCTGCTGCTTTCTCCCTCCGCATTGTCTCCCCCTTCCCGTTTTCTCACTCTCCTTGACTCACATTGATTCGGCGCTTGAACATGTGGGTGTTCAACACATTCTTTAGTTGCCTGTGAGAAGCTGGCAGACAGGAAAGCGTATATCCTGATCATCGCACCCCACTAATACTTGCGGGGAAGGTCAGACATAAACATGCACAGATGCACAATCATGTGTAGAGGCACACAGACCTCAAGCATTAATAACAGCATCGAACACAATGCAAAGTGGCAGTGTTATTGACAAGAGCCCCGTTGTGTTCAATAAAAGTCCACTCCTACTGTCATTTTCACCTTGGCTGAGCCACGTGTTAGCCCAGAGGTACACCTCTAAATTACGACATCCTCCGCCTGCTGATTAAAGCAGTGCCTCATTCTCCATGGACAGATGCACCTGTCAAGAGAAATATGAATAGGGGAACTAAGCTGAAGTAATGGGACATGACCAGGGAGATAGAGAAGTATTGGTTTGTTTGTTGCTGTACAGTAATTAGCCACTGCCTGTCTTGTCTTGATGACAATAAGGCATGGCGAGCTGTGGAGGAGGCAGAGTGAGAAAGGAAGGGTTCATTGGTAAACAGGATTCAGAGATCCATACTAGTTACAGGCAGAGCTTATAGCCTTCGGTTCATTGTGATCATCCGTTTCCATTTCCCTTTGCCACAAAGGTCAGTTTCCATAAGGCACAGTTTGCAGCTCTCAGGAATTACTCAGCTCTTCTTGTTTATCTCCAGTTATAGATTTAGTCTTGTTAGATTAGACTGACTGATGTTCTGCCAAGGCACTTTGGCAGTTTGAATTTACATGTCTCGATGATGCACACAGCATAGTGAAAGTACTTTAGGACATCTATCATAATGCATCAGATGGTTTCATCGTAACAATAGATCCTCAAATACTTTTGAGGACTTACGAGGTTGGCTTTAATTTGTCTCTGTTAGTGTTGCATTTTAAAAGCAAAATTCACACTTTTTGCTGGCTCACGAAGGAGAGAAATGATTAAGGGAGTTGTTAGAATATATTCTAACCACTCTCTCCATATATGGACAGCAATGCTAAATTAAATAGCAACAACAACCAAAGTGAAATACCTCACTGCATCTTCAGTGCACCTCTCTCAGCATAAAACTCTTGGGAGTTGATTTCTGAGTGGGTGCAGCAAATTACTTTTTTCTTTCTTTTTTTTTTTTTTATGAGCTAGCTTGCTTTCCAGTCAAGGTCTTCTCTGTAGGAGCCATACCTGCCAGCTTGCCCCCTCAGCTATGTTCAGTCTCATGGATGAGGGGGCATGCTGGGTCTTGTACACAGTACATATACTGTACACACACACACACACACACACACACACAATTTGTGTTGTAAAGGATTGTTTCGTTTAGCCTATAGGAGCAAACACACACTTGCTTTATATTATTCAGGTAAATTCACAAGCAGAGAAGGAAGGCCAGAAGACAGTATCTCTGTTCAAGGTCAATCTGACTCGCCCTTGCCAGCCACACAAAGATACAGTACTTTGTAGAAAGTACTGATGATTCTCTTTTATGCACTATTTTCTCCCACACATATTCTTGAAGTACTCTAAAAAATGATTTGTGCACATGCATCCACACAAAGCACAAAGTCCTGTTACGAAGGCTAGTATTTCTGTAAAGCAATATATCTGGGAACTCCTAGTGAGCTGCTTGTCTTGTTTTAATTCTCCATCTTACTAAACTAATCTCCCAACCTCAAAGTCTGACTGCACAGAAATGCAAAATATTTTCTTTAAACAACTTAAAGGACCTAAAATAAGCTCTGAACTTTTTTAGCAGCACTCACTAGCAGCGAGATGACATTATTTGTAAGGTGAGTTCTTGCCTACAGTACAGCCTCATGCGAAAGTTGACTTAAAATCCATATTTTAAAGCAGATATTTAGACCATTGTGGGGATTCACATCTTTGTCATCTTTTATATCCCTGATGAGTTTGCATGCCTGGATTATGGTTAGCTTTAAGTATCCACCAAGCTAGACAGTATTTTTATATAGACTGATAAGCCTGAGGCGAAAGGGGGTTTGTTCAGTCCTCTGGGGGATGGATGAGTCCTCCACAGCCTGGAAAGGACATAGTGGCATTGCCTTAGGGATTTACCAAAAACGCATTCAAGAAATTTAATTTATAGGAGTTTAAGGCAGTAACACTTCAATTCAGAGGTGGCTGACTTAAGTTACTCGTTGATAAGTCAGTGGATATACAGGAAAGCTCTAACCTGAGGCGCCAGATTGTTTGTTACACTGAACCAGCGAGGAAGTTGTCCGTAGAAACAGTTTGTGAAGGGGCAGGCACATTCAGAGATTATGTGGCAGATGACTGGATGTACCATCTGTCCATCACTGTCTAATACAGACTAACTTCAACCAATCACATCAGCAAGCCTTATAATGTAGTTAAAACTCTTACCGATGCCAGTCAGGAGCAGTGTTGATCTTTGCTAGCCTGTTTAGGAGCCGCTGTTTTTGAATGAGCTGCTGCTGCTGCTCGCTGTCGTCACACCTAAAATCTGCCTGTAGCTTACGCAGATTCTCCCAAACCACTGTGGTTCGGCGACAAGCAAATAACCTGGAGATGAGAGACAGAAAGAAAGATTTATTATTTGGAGCTGAATTTGAAGCTGCAACAGGAAGTACTGGCTTAAATATAACAACACACCATGAGCGGTGTGCTACTATTCTTCTGCAGGACTTTGTTCCCCTGATGCATTGGGCTTGACTTTTGCTTCTTTTCTTTTCACTTCAACTTTCAGAAGTCATAAAAATACACAAGCAGCCTGGCTAGGATTTCGATAGGGGGATACTTTGAATAGTGCTGCACTTAGAAACTCTCTAATCTCCCTCTGTGGCTTCCACAATGGAAAAGATGCTCCATATCCCTGATCTATGTTTGGAAGAAGCTCTAATGCACTAGTGAAGTTGTTAAGATGAGTGTAGCTTTGTTGACAGGCCAATTTAGCTGTCATTTTGAGATAATGGAGTGTTCTGTGGCAGTTAGTACATCTGCATACAGCGATGATCCGGCATGCAGCCCTCCCAGATCCTAATCAAAGCCAGTTGTTCTCCACTGGTTCTTTTTTATTTTCCAAATCTTAACGGGGACATATTAGGGAAAATGTACTTTTTAATGTGTGTCACTGTTGTGTCTAGAGACCGTTGAACCATGAGAAAAGACCATTCCCTCTGTTTCTTTCTCCTGTTCATGCTCTTTCATTAAATGTGTGAAACACACCACACAGATTCGGTCCCTCTTGTGACATACGGTAAGAAGCGAGGCTGTTGAACATCTCGTTCAGCCGTGGTAGGTTAGCCTGTTGAACTTGGCGTTAGCATGTTGCACGGCTGATGTTGTTACCCATCAGAGACTTGATAGTTGTTGCCTGCTCGGGCTTGTGGGAGATCAGACTAGACTTTTCAGGAGGGGTTCTTAAAGAGATACACGGTAAAACAGAGCATTTAGAAAGACCAATATGCAGAATGCACAGTATGAGAAAAACATTACAGCATGTAAAAATATTCCAGTAGGACCCCCCAGATTAAAAACATGAACCTTAAAAATGAGCATTCTATGTCTCCTTAACCACAGAGACATTATCAGACTGCGGGTTGGTACTAGTTATGGGAGTCTATCAACATTTTAAATGCGATGTTTAAGTCACTCTTCATTAGACAAAAACACAAGTAAAAGCATTAATTTCCCTGAAGGACAATGAAGTGTTCCCATTACCAAGACAGCAAGTTAAAGGTCTTATCAAAGTCATGTTTTGTTAAGCTCAAGGTTTAACACCGTGGGTTCATGAAGCATTTTCTTTTCAACTCGCAAGCTGAAAAGAAAACACTCCTTGAATGATAACTTAATTCAGTCAGATGATTCCTCTCATCAGCATAGCTTTCATTGTCAAGACTTATTTTGCAGCAATGAAACTGACTGCTCTCTTTCATACTCTTGCCTTCCCGGCATTATGTCCTCATCTTGTTAGTTCCACATCTTTTGCCTTTATCCCTTTTCCGGTCTTTTAAATCTTGTAATGGTGCCTACTAAAGCATCCGCTGAGTGTACATCGCCATTGTGTGCTGTTGTTCTCTCACTTTCAGCCTCAATGGCATCCAGTAGCAAATAAGTCTTGGCTGAAGGTTGTGAGCTTCTTCAGTATTTTCCAAAAGCTGCAGCAGTTAAATGAGAAACTTTTGAAAATGATCCCTCCTTCCTTGCCAAGACCACTGGCTGCCTGTTCCCCATCCCCATTGCCTCACTACACAGAGGTAAATACCCAGTTGCATATTCACTAGTGGATGCTCTGCTGATACATCCGCTCTCATTTTGCAAATCATGCGAAACCCAAACAAACGATTGAACATCAAACAAATGACTGTACATCTTGAGTTAAAGACCATGATGTAATCTGCCTGCGTGAAAACAGTGTGAGGTTTCACTGATCTAAAGCTTTTCATGCTTTGCAAATAAGAAAGTGAGTGATGTAGAAAATATTGTTTGCAATTTTAATGCCACTTGTTCTTTTCTACTGCCTTTGCATCAACCATTAATTTCATTAAATGCTAGTTCAGTGGGGTGTCCTGGTTCAGTCTGGTAGTACAAATGACATTGCCATGTTTCATGCTGTGCTGCTGTTTCACTTTCTGCTATTTCAACATTTGTTCTTTACTGTTCTATCAAATTTAATTCAATTTTTGACGGAAGCTCTTCAAAATGAACATTATGGAATCATATAAGCATGAAAAGTAACTCATGCATTCATTGCAACTCAATAAATGTGTTGTGCGTAACCTTGAAGTTTAACAAACGTGTTGTAGCATTTCCTACCCTGCCTTTGCTGGAGCAGTGCTGCGTTTCCTACTGCATCACAGCCACCGCTAGATCAGCGGTCTAGTGCCAAAACCATTGGCAAGAATGTGTCTTCTTGCATGCGGCCTTGTGAACTAAAGACACACAAGACAAACAAAAGGGGGAGCCACAGTACAACAGGGCAAGAAGCATTCTTAGGTGGTAACACATACACCAACAGCAAAACACTGAAAAAGGGGAAAAAAAGAATAAGTGAAATGGTAGATATATTGTTGGTCAAGTACAGATTGAAGGACAGTAGCTGATACAATAAAGAAAGAGGGGCAGAGTGATAAAAGTGCACTTTTGATCTGTTTCTATCAGTCTAATCTGTCACTCGCCACTCCAACTCTATTGTGAAAGGGCAGTGAGTATCTCGTCCTCTGATGTGAAGAATGTGGGCTGAGTAAAGGTGTTTGCTCCACTGGGAAGGAATAGATACTTTTGTTTGTAATTTCTGTGTCATACCACTCATGCCTCATATAGTATTGTTACCGCTTCAGCCAATAAATGTATATTTTAGCGCAACTTTGTACTCATCACTATAAACCCTCTGCTTGAATACTGTGGTTTTACCACAAGGTTTAGCCACGGTCTAGGAAATAGAAGCCTAAAACTTTTCAACCACAAAAAAGCCTTCCTGACGTTCTTTCTGGACTGTCTTCAGGAATTGCATGGTGCAAGATCCCATAGTTGGACTGACTATAGCTCACATCCTGCTATAAACACATCAAAGTCAGACATTCAGATCAGCCTGCAGGTTTAACCTCGAGAGACTCTGCAGCATGAAAGACTGATATTAAGCATCAACTGTTTCTAAGATGGATAACATGACAGCTCCCCAAAAGTGGAGCCAAAACATCGCAATTGCCCTCTGGTGGCTGACTGCAGTGCAGGTCATAAAGCCCACTCGCTCCATGTTAGCAGATGTGACATGGGCCAAACTAAAGAGTCAAAAGACACAGCAAATGAATTTTTCCCAAAGATTATATCTGTCATTTTAGGTAGTTCTTATTACGCTGATGTATGGTCAAGTGTTAATCAGTTTGGTTTGAATTAGTTAATCGGTGCTTTAAAAAGGGTGTCAATGATAAATACAGTCAATGATTGCAATGGATTATTGGGGTATTGACACTGAATAATTGCATTTGTATAAACAGTTAAATCCAATAATATCCAATTATGGTTAGGTTAAGATTGGACTTGTAACAATCTGCCTGGGGCTTGCACTGTTTTCCTAATTGGGCTCTGTTGAGTGTTTACCAGCAAAGGACTTGTGCTCCCTATCTTCATTGACAAGGATGTACAATAATTTACTGACCTATAGTTACATTGACCAATACTATGCCTAACTTTTGAATCTTCTTTTGGCTTTTTATTCCACATATTCTGTAGAAACGCGTCCTCAAGTTATTTTTTATTTGAGGGAATGCTTTTTTGAAGTCCCAGAAGCCATTGTATGAAGTGCTGATTTTGAAAACAGCTGATTTTGACAAAAGAGAATGAGTGAAGGGGGCTGGGTCACTGGGATGGACAGAGGCAGTGTCTAGCGGAATGATTTCTATTGAAGGGGTGGCAGCGAGTGAGGCTCGAGGTTATCGTTTTGCTAGACAGAATTCGAAAAAAGTAGAAAATGAAACGAGAAGTGCATTCATATTCAAATGGAGACAAGTCCCCATGTGCCGGTGCGGTTTTCAATTATAGAGGATATGTATATTTATGTCTGCTCCAAAAGAAACTGGACAGGGCTTCCTGATGCTTTCGTAAGGCTGAGCATCTGGGGTCTTATTTTACTGACAGTCTGAGGCCCGTTTTTTTTTATTGTAAGGCTTTCAGGTGAAGAATTTGGATTTATATTGCATACATAAAGACCTACATTACAACACATATGACATATCAATATAGTGCTCTTTGATGCATGAGCACCAATGTGGTCTATTACATACGGTATATCAAGTAAATAACTGATTGTTTATTATCAAATCAAATGATTACATTGACATCATAAGCAGAAAAGAAGAGACAATCTGCCCATGAACCGGTAGTAGAACATGATGAAAAAAGGTTGTGTAATCAGGGAGTAAGGCACTCTTAAAAAGAGATGTACACCTCTCTGATGAAGAATCAGACAGCATCGAACATGATTTTGTCTGTTCTCATTGGTGTTTTTTGTCTCGCTGCCAACCCACAGGTGAAGCAACCCACCAGAAAGCGTTACTTTAGATTGCCAGTCCGCCCCAGGGCTTGTTAGTAAAAACCTTTAGCCTGCATTCTCTAACACGACTGTGTCGAAGATCTCTCTCTCTCTCTCTCTCTCTCTCTCTCTTTCCTTACTCTGCTTCCTATCTGTGTTGGTTTCTCCTCAGTGTGAAACTCAAAGACATCGTTATGTCCATGTCTTTCAGAAGCAAAAAACGGAGCAAAATATTAGTTTCCCTAGTGATCGTCAATTAAGGTTTTGCATAAGTGTTCACAAATGTTGAATGAGCTTCCAAGATCATTACCAATATCAGCAGTATTTCTTACATATTATTCTTAATGTGGAATAAGTAAGAATCTGGATTAGATTTCATCATCTATTTGTAAATCCATCACTATATTTGTATGTAAAGTCTTTTCTAAGGTCTTAGTAAATACTAAACTGGTGATTTACTAAACCATGACGCACCAGTAAAACTTAACAAATGTCTTATACAGTAAAGGCCTTACTAATGTCTAAACTGGTTGCTAGGAAACACCTGTAGCACATTCAGATCAAAAGCAATGCAATTTAAAGTCCTCCCAGTTTTTATCATTTAGGAGTAGCTTTAATGCCCCCTCAATACCCTTAAGCACTTACACTCTGCAGTAATGCTGGCTGTGGTCAGAGGTGAAACAGGCTTAAAACATTCAGCCTGAAGGAGGACATTAAAGCGTTGCTTTTCAGCCTGGCATTAACCTAGCCTGGTTCTCTTTACACAGTAATTACACTTAGTGAACACTCAAATTTTGGTTACACTAAGTTTGAACGTAAGAACAACTTAAGCAACCAGCTCCTGAGCTCTCGAGACCTCTATTGCAAGTAATTCGATAAGCATTTCACCCGTAGGCCCTCAAAGAGTACAAGATACACAGAAATAAATCAATCTTTGATGTCTTATCCCATAACTATCCACCAATTACACATGCTTCTGCTGCTGCAGCTACATTGGATGTAAAAGCTCTTGTTGCTGTGTTTCTGCAAGTATGATAGCACACCAGGGTATACTGCATGGTGTCATGGCAACACCTCTGGCTACATAGACAATGTGTACAGAGTGGGTCCACTCATGCTCCCACTGAGTGATTATTAAAGCCCTCCTTTTTCTCCAACCCTTTTCTCCTTAGCTTGCCCCATAGAGCAAAGGGAAGTGCAAAGAAACTCAGAAAGAAACTTAGAAATTTGAATGTTAATTGCGCCTCTATATCCCCATAGTTTTTAATTACATTTACTTTTTCATTGTACCAGCTGTAAACAATGGTTAATAAATGGGATTAGCAGGTGAGTCATGTGGCATATTTGTGGCTCTCTTTTTCCCTCACAGGTGTTGTTTCATGTTGCTTTTACTGTGGAAGCAGGGAGGTAGCTAGTTTGTGGTCCTTAAAAATGGGATCTCCTTGAGTTTTCCAGACATGTTCTTACACCTTTGCTATTACTTTTCCTAGTCGCAAAAGTTCCGCAGGGTCCTAGAATAAACTGCCATGCCATCCAGTATCTCTGCACTCCTAACTCTCATTTGCGCCTGTATATGGGCATCACCACAGTGCAAGAACTCAGGCTTCAACATCTGCCTGTTTCGTGTGCTGTGCTCAGCTGGAGGCAGGGGACACTATACCTCACTTCCTACAACATCATGCAATCTCCTATAATACTCCCCTCATAATGGTGTAGGCAGTCACAGCCTGGAATTAATACCAGCATAGAGAAGCCCCCTGGCTGAAGGGCCAATGTCATGCGAGTCACCAAATGACATATATGTAATATAAAGATCTTTGTATATGAAAGGATAGTTCTGGAAAAAGGCAACTTAATATACATTCTTAATAGTTAATGTGTGAGGAGCACTCAGGTGTTGATAATATATAATTACATTACTATTTTTTCTATTCCCACTGCTACTGCTGCAAAGGTAGTAGGTGGCTAGCAGGTATGACACTATCAGTTCTCTCAGACATTTTGGCCCTGGATAAACTGTGAAGGCCACTGTCACAGGTATTTAGAGATTGGTTCTGAGAATGAAGGGGGGGGTTTGTCTGAAACAAGATCTTATGAGTAACACAGACTCACTAAACCTGGGCTAGAGGTCAAGTAATCGTCTCTTCTCCTCGAGCAGTGTTGCAGAATCTCAGATGACTGATTGATGTGCAGTTGCTGTCCTTAAGCTTCATTGCTTTTTGTTTTGTTTGCTGCAAACATAATCGCTACCACTTTCAACAATGAGCCTCTCTGAGGGACATAAAACCTGGACATTGGTACCAATGTCTTAGTGAATAGCAGTTTTTCTTCTGTGGGACTTCAGTTAATTACCTGCTTTGGTAAATCCCGGAAGTTTTTACAATAACAACTTGATGTACATTTTTACAAACTAAGAACAAAAGTGCACTGGCCACAAAAGAAAAATGTCATTATCTAAATAATTTTGTACTATTTACAGTATAAGCTAATAAGTTTACTTTGCAATTGTTATCATATCTCACATTTACAGACATCAGCTTGGCTAGTTGTTCCTGTTATTGTGATTCATTCTCATTTTCTGTAACTTGCCAAGATGTCATTATGTCCTTATTAACTGGGCTACCAGGTAGAGCGGAACAGACTGACTTCCAGAAACACTGATTCCACCTATTTCCTGAACACATCCAATGAGATTAGTGGGGAAGATGGCAGGTGTGCCTTTGCTGATGACCCCCCAGTATGTGTCCTCTTTATAACAACTGGACACTGCTGTCAAATGGCCATATGTAGGACTTGCTCCTCCTTGCTTGGCAGCTTCCACCTGCAGGGTCATAAAAACAGGACTGATTGGCATTAGACTACCCACTCATTAAATAAAGCATACTAGAACCTGCTCAGTGAAGTCAGTAACCCTTTGTCAGCCAACAGTGTCATCATTCTAGCTGTCTTGACATTATACAATGATCCTCAGCCAAGTATTTTTTGTGTCTGCACTATCAGTTTTTCAAGGCTATCACTGATTTGTGCCAGTGGATCATTACCTTTATGAATTTGGGTATATAGACAATACAAAGACATTTCCATGACTAAGCTAGAGGTTTCATGCTCTAAAATGCATTTTAGTATTCTAAAGATATTTGACATTGACCTGTTTTGTAAATCACTGTGTATGGCATGAAAGCCCTATTAATTTCTGGCACTACAGAGTTCCCCCTAGGGTGCTATGAATGGGTCTCATTGGTGGTGGTGGGGTGGTGGATGGGTAAAGTGACAGGCATTTAAATGACAGCAACGAAATGCAACAGGTGAGTTAATTACCCCTGTATGGGATGACTACTGGGTGACAGAGAGCCCCATGAACATAAACCAGTGAGTTCATTGAATAATAACTGGGAGGCAGAGACCCAGTGTGATTAGGAAATTAGAATGATTATCGTCTGGATGTTTGAACCTGCACTAAAAGCTTCATTTGACATGCAGTTTGCTCACTGCCCTTAATAGCTTTAACTTTAGGGGAACTCTGGGGAGAAAGTAGTTTGTCTTTTTTTTTTTCAATAGAACAGGTCCACAGCAAACATAATGCTTAATCTAATAAAACAAAAATGTCTTTTTCAGTAAATATGCATGTTAGGAAACCAAGGACCATTCTGATAAAATATTAAATATATCACTACTGACATTTTACACTAAATGCCTTTTTTTTACTCCAGTATTTTTGAGATCAAAGGGTCAAAGAAAAATTTCCAATATTCCTATGACATCACCCAATACAGTGAAATATAGGAGACTGTCTAGTGTGTCGTGCCAAACCCTGTTTCCCACCCAAACCCACCCCTACCCATTGCTCCCCTGCAGCTTACTGTGTGTCCATGCCCAGTCTACTGCCAGAAAGACTGGGCACTGCTCCAAGTACCATTACCTGGGCAGGCGAGGAGCCTTGTTGGCCTTATTATGCTACTGTACTGTATGATTTATGACTCTGTCTTTGTGCATCTGCTACATTAATAAACACTCGGGCACACAGTCATAATTTAACCTACACAGTTTTGAATACAAGCTATTTCATATCTTCAGTATCATGAACATCACTGCTGGGGATCACATTAGTTGAGTGTGCAAAGTTTTGGTGATTGCCTTTTCAGTCCTGATGCACCACTCATCGTATGGCATGGCCTTTCATTTGTACAAAGGCAGATGACCTTCAGTTGGGTCTTAAGTGCACTTCTGTTTCAGAGGTTGTCATAGTAACAAAGTAACAAAGCCTAGATGCTGACAATGGATGGAGTCGCTTTCTTAGTTCTATTTCCTGACCTGACATGGCACATATGTCTGAAACAGGAAGACGGGTAAAAAAAAAAAAGCATTGCTCTCCCATTGAAACTGCTGTGAATTGGGGTGTCATTTTTTGAGCAAATGTATCAAGGCAAAAAGCAGAAAGGGAGAAAGCAAAGAGATGTCAAGTAGTACAAACCCAGGAGAACGGGCAATGCTTGCGACTGGAATAGTGTTACTGGAGAGGGAGTATTGATGGCTCGAATGACATAAGCATTCAAACACCGTGCTTTTGAATGTGAGTTTTAGGTATATTTTAAGAGCATTGCCGTCAGAGAACAAACTTTTTTAATGTTATGAAAAAAAAAGTGATTATACTAAAAGTATGTTTTTCTTTTCTTTTTGCTAATCAAGTTGATTATTTGCAGAGCAGTGATATCTCCCCTTAGGTATAGCCTACATGAGGCAGGTCACATTCAAACTTGACATAATTAAACCAGCAGGATACACATTCAATCATTAATCAAGGTGTCCTGACCACTGAGAATTTGCCTCGGTGCTTGATGTGTGTGAAAGTGGTACATTTACTGGGAAAAACTATTTCGTGTTTTTGCATGTATGCCTCTTTCTGTTGATCTACCTAGCTTTCTTTAATTCCCCCCTCTTTCATCTCATTGTCCAAATAAACAACACTGCTCAAAATGTTCATAAACTGTAATTCCTCAAACACACTGAAGACATCTGGAGAACAGACTTGGATTGTTGACTGAACATGTGCCTGTTGGCAGTTGGGGCTGATTTTGTCTTTTGTTCAAGGTGCAGTTCTAACTAATGTGTACAGTAATTCAAATCTTGTTTATGTTTCAACTAAGCTTGGACAAATATGTGTCCGAGCACGTTTAAAGCGGTTTAAAGCAATGGATCTTGGACTTGCTATTTTAGGAACACTGTGCTTATAACTTGATTTCCTGCTGGTTACACTATTTTACTAATTCATGGGTCTTTTCCTGTCTCTGCTCCAATTGGCTGTTCTTTTTTCTTTTCTTTATTAATTATTTAAGAATACTTTACTTTGTGATTTTTAATGTGATATTTGTGTGGTATGTTTACCATTCAGAAGACATTTTGCTACATTCCATAGCAACACATGTTTACTACACAACATGTAGCTGCAACAAAAAGGGTATACCACTCAACTTAATAATGCATGTAGTCTCGCAAAGGGCCACGGGAAGACAATTACAGGAATGAGCATTGTTTCCAAAAGTAAAGCTTTATATTTCTTTTGAGGTCAAGCTGCTGTACTGTGTACCAATGAACATCCTGACAAAGACTAAACTGAAGACTAATTAACTATGATAGAATACCCTATTTTTTGGAATGGATGAATGAATGAATTTTGCACTAAACTATACATCACTGTGACACTGGTCTTTTTCAAAGAAATTGTATAATATTATACCGCCAACATGATGATAAACTTACAGTAAAAATGTGCAGCAATTCTCTCCAGAGTGATCACTCACATGTCAGGCACAATTGCTTGGGGTTGTGACTTTTGGTCAGTAACTGGGTTTTCATTTAACTACATTGCAGTTAAATGAAGTGACTGAAATAATCAATATTTCAAATTAAAACCATACAACACTTGCCTTTTAGTTGTGCTGTTGCGACAAAGGTGGAAAACCAGCCTCTGTCTTTCTCTGTCTCTATTTGAACTGCACGATAAAGGAAAAAAGTCAGCTAAATAATAGAAAAAATGAAACTTCCATCATAAAGTGAAGCACATGATTTAACCAACAGAAGATACCTTTGGTGGCTAATTGACAGCTCAGTTGGCTCCATTTTTTTTGCACCACATTGTTTGATTGCAGTCCAGTTATGGTTTTTATTGTGATTGAACATAATTGCATGGTTGCATGGTCAAAATAATTTTAGGCTGTTTTTGATGTGATTGTGTATTTGGTAATTAACATTTTGAGTTTAAAAAGCAATTTGAGGAAGTTCTTTGTGAGGAAATAGCAGGGTTTTTTTCTTGCTGGGGTGCACATGAGAGATTGTATCCTGGTTCTAGCTTAGCTAAATGTTTTGGGACTGTTTTTTAAAATTTCTATCAGGGAATGCCCTTGTCCAGTTTGATTAATTAAATAGTTACCAGTAGAAAACATTTTATTCCTCTCAGTGATACAATTGTAGCTTAAGCTTTATGCTCTACGGACTTGTGGTTTTGGTTGTCTCTCATTGTGTCTGTTGACCCATGAGGCCTATTGAAAGTACTTTTCACTGTCCACATGCTAGACATCTTCTTGAAAATGTTTCCATCTTTACCCGTCTGTAGTATTACATGAAACATTCAGTACAGTTTTGTGTCCTGTAAGGATCAAGTGTATTGAGGTCTCTTTGCTCAGATGTCCTACTGTTTTTGCACATAAAAGTTTCAGCACTACCCAGTTTAGCTTACTTTACAATGTTAAGACATGGCAAAGGCTCACACTTAAAATATTTAGTGTGCTCCAGGAGGTCTACCAGGTGAATAAATGGATGGATAGAAAGATGATAACAGAGCCACATGTCTAAATAACTTAATTATCTTCAGAGGTTATGGTAAAATGATAAGAGCTAGAGTAAAAATGCCAAGTATACTCCAACTAAACACCAATTTTATTACTATCATGAAGGAAATTTGGTTTGCAGACAGGCATATAACACTCAGGTCACAGGAACACACTCACCATATAAAAGTTAATGTGTATGATATTGACTAGCACAGAATCTAGTCATCATAGTGATGGCTTATTGTAAAGTGGAAGTATTCATTAGTACAAAATATCAATAAACAAAGCAACATAGCACACATAAACATCAGGGATATACATCTTGATGTACAAATGTCAGTGTATTGTATACCGGCTCTGCTGCTATGATTTCAAAATGTAGGGCAGAGGTTTGGAGAAAAACTGTACATACTGTATCTGCCTCAGTGGAGGAGCTTCACCTATATTCACACTTTTGACCGTGTTGAAATGATACAGGCTCCATCAAGCAGACATTTTTCACCCTAATGGATAGCATGGGAATATTATTGTATGTGCCAAGGTTTAATGCTGTTAGTTACATGATCACAAGTGTAAATGCACTCACATGCACCAATTCATGTGCAAATTTAACTTTTTCTTATTTCTTATTGACAGTGGTTTTGAAGTGACTGAAGTAATCCACAGTTATCTGCCACATCAACAGAAACCGGCCTTTTCAAACCTGTTTTAGTTTCCTTCCATTGTGTGACAATAGAAGGCCAAACCTTAACCCTGAGTCAGGCAGTCTTCATTAGGTTAATCAATCAGAGAGTGGGTTATGACTAATGCCCCTCCTGGGCCAGTGTGGGCAGAGCTTTGTCAAACAGTGTAGTAGTCACAACTAAACAGCTCTTGAACCCTAAAATAGGGCCACCAGGGGCAATACAGTGTTATATTCAAGACTTTGTTGAACTTCCCTCTTAGACAGAATAGTTGTCATCAAATATTGGAAAGCACTGGGAGGCACATTTGACATAGGCTGATGTGACATGTGCCCAGTCTCATTGGTTAATGCCCCAAAGTGGGGTCAAACTAATAGCCTCACCCTTTGTAGGGCAAACATAAGGTTGCCGCTGGCCCTGATACACTGTCAAAATCAACATTCACATTGAATTGCAGGCTTAAAGCCTGCCCCAGAACTAAGGAAAAAACTTAACTCTTTCATCAGCCTGAAGGTTAGTTCTGTCTAACTGCTCTGTGGAAACAACCTATCATAAAACTGCAATACAATCTTTTTCCAAACCATTTAAAAATCTGAAAAACCTTTTAAATATAAAAATAAGTTAGGTGTTGACATTTGTCAACAATTGCCAGTTTTTTCCTTATGGTTTTAGTGGAGTACATTGAAATGCTTAAAAATTCAGTGTTTGCAAATATGCTCCACTGAATTATCCTTGAACAATCCAATAAATCCTCATTTGCTACTCACACTGCTCAGAAAGTGACTCTGTTCTGTAAACTTAGAGAAGATGGGAAAAAGTGAAAAATACATTCCAGGTTGATGCAGGTTTTTAAAATGTTTTAGTCTGATGTACTGTATGCAAAGATCATTTATGAATGAATGATCTACAAAGGAAGAAGTCACTGTGAGGTACCACAAGAAGGCTTTGGATTTTGGCTTTGGATTGTGACATTTTTGTCCTTGTCCTTATTTACCGTCTGCACTTGCCAGCGAGACTTCACAAATACTGGCCAGTCTGGGGCTTAAAAGCAAACAACAGTAGTAATTGATAATGAGGTTCAAAGACAACAAAAGTCTCAAACATGAGTGTAATACTGTAAAACTCATTTAGGAAACTGACACTGTCAGACTCATTTGTGAGCTTCTTGGAGGATGATTTCAACAATTGCCAATTACCTTGAAAACCTCTCAGCCTTTGTCAACCCAGGATTTGCTAGTCTTTCTACTCTGCCTATTCCCAACTACCAGTGATAATTGCATCCTGGCATCCTGTGTGGAATAACAATCGAATTTTGCAAGGGATGATCTCACTTTTGCTTGATGTTCTTTCTCGCATCTTTTGTTGTGGAGATCCACAGTGTATTGATTCCTATTTGCCTTCTTGAAGCTCTATTTCTGATGTAGATGTCAACATAATAAGAGCCATTCCTAAATGAGGGACGATAAAAAACAAGGCATTTTTCTCTAAATTACAAAAGGGACCAACTTAAAGCAAACACTTTGTAGTATTTAATGAACAGCAACCTGTGCTGCCACAAATGCTTATTACTGGATGCAGGCACATTCAATCCCGTCAATATCTGAGCGATGGAGGTTATCGCGCCTTTTTAACGACACCAAACATATTCTAAGGGGAACTGACTTTGACTCAAGACCAGGCTGGAGAGCAAAGGAAAACCAAAAACACCCATAGTTGGCGGTCTGTGACGTAGTGCCGTAAAGCATTACACACTTCTCGTGTGTAATCATACCTGTCAACCTAAGTTACATAGAGCAAAAATAGCTAGGTGGGAATGAAAGAGGCACTATTCTCCTTATTACAAATCAGTCTACCATCAAAATGAGTTTGAAGCTGTTATTTTGAGGTAAAATGTTCATACAGTGTTGCCTTAATGGAAACTGGCTAATGGTAGATTTCATGTGCAGCCTTTCTGTACATTTTCCAACAATACAACATAGAAATAAGTTATTTTATGTCTCATATGGGAAAGTATTGTCTTCCCCCAAAATGTCATTGCAAATTAGGACTTAACCTGTAATTGTGAGACACTATCTGATAACTACTGGATCCATACAGGGAAAAAATGTATGAGGAAAGAAACGTGGTCATAAGTAGTTGATAACATATAAAAGAAACTGGCCACGATGGCACTGATTTATTTATTTTTTATTCTTTGCTTTGTTTTAGGCAGTGGACAGAATGAGGTGATGTGAATGAAACTGACATCTTAACATTAATAGTTTTTTGTTTGATAATGTACATGTAAATATAAATGTAAAAAACTGTATTTCTCCGTGAACTGAAATGAGAGATGAGTACAGACAGATTACATAGACTGAGAACCAAATATGCTTTTTTGGTTTCTTAGCAAGAGTCAGTTGAGAAGATCGCTACAAGTTTCATCTCTATGGTTCCAGCACAGAGATAGATCTGGGACACGTAAAATTGAAAGCAGCTAGCTTTGTCTCATCTACATACTGTATCTTCATTTAACACCGGGGGGGTATACTGTGAAAACAACAAGAAAACAAAAATGCAGTTTTAGCAGCAGTCAAACAGAAAGAGGCAAAGAAACAAAGTGAAGGAGGAAAATGCAGGAAAAAAAAAGATGCTCTCCACAACATTAACACCTTTACCATAACTTCTTTCTTTACTTCATACTTCATTAGCATAATAAATCAGGAGCTCACTGATGTATTGATTATTGCAACACCACGTTTTGAAAATGTAATTCCAATGCTCGCATAGGCTGGCTTTTAGACAACAAATTCATCAATGATAATATTTCGCCACATTATGCTGCTCCTCCTGTACCACACAGCAGTAATAGCTTTAGTGAATTCTATGAAATATAAGCTAGAAGCAATGAATAAAATCAAACGTCAGCATGCACTTGAAATGTATTATTCAAAGCCCACATGAAACAAGTTACATTAAAACTATACATTACACATGACTTATTGTTGTAGGCTTTCGACTTGGTATCCTTAAGGATGAGCTTACAAGGTCGTTCACTGTTGGGGATCTTGTTTATTGTAGGCCAGCTCCCAGCAAAGTTTAGGACAGAAAAAAAAATCAAGTGGTAAGTCAGATTGCTTGTTGAACCTCTATTGAATGTCTTTCTATGAGACATTTTTTCTGTTCTATATTTAACTCTGTTCCCCCTTTTGCATTTCATCTCTGCATTTTCTCCTTCTATCTCTACCTCTGATCTTTTTCATTTTTTAAATTCATTTTCTGTAGCCCCAGACTTTCTACTTTCGCCATGTATTTTTTTTTTACTGCAAAACCCTGTATTAAATGCACTTTCCTTCCAGCCGAAGCTGAAAAGCAGGTTATACTTAGCGCTTGGCACTCTCTTACCTTACATGCTATTATGCATCATTTGACAGTCTGTCACCCTGCCCAAGGATTAGACTGGCTGAGGAGAGACCAAATGCTGCACCTTTGCTCCTTAACACTTACAAAACGTGTCATGTATCCCACAGAGTCACATCTTACGACTGTGAATTTTCTGTTTATTTACAGCTTAGAGGACACTGAAATGCAACTTTGGAGAGGCTTGGTGCTGAAAGCGTTAGATGCTTTACTAGTTGAAACTTTGGATGGAAAAATTGGTGGTTAAAGGCTATGATAGATACTGGAGATACAGTAAACACATATGATTTAAAACGTAAGTCCTACTGTGCTCTATATAATGCTCTATCCATTAAAATCATATGCACAAAGGCATTCTGCCTCTAGGTAAGATTGGAATCTGAGTGAGACCCACAGAGGGGCAACTGTAACAAATGTTATTAATATTCATGTAAAGATAAAGTATATCCTACAACCTTCCACTACCATCTGCTTTATATTTCTTGTTTCTTGTCCTCCTGAGTAATCTTTTCAAATGTTCTTGATCAGTGTTTTATCCAGCACAATATGCAGGGTTGCCATACCTTGCTCACAGAATGAACTCATTGAGCTCTTTGTTTCCATCCCATCAACGTGTGCTGCTTCTCGCTTACACAAATGGCACTAACTGCATTCATTATTATGGCTGAAAAGCCAAAAATTACAACCTCCTGCTGTATGCCTGCTTAAATACTATATGCACAATACTTTCTGAATTCTCTAAAACATGTTAGAACCAGGGGGATATCTAAAAGCTGATTTTCAGGGATAAAGCCAAAGAGTTCAGCATGACCTTACTTTTGAAAACCATCATGCCACAAAGTGAGTCAATGGCACACTTGAATACTATGGGCACAATGACGCAGACACACTCATTTCCCCACTTCCCCACAAAATAATCAGACAATATAAGGTGTGTGAAGGGTCACATCCCTGTAGTTTCACATTGTGCTTAAGAGATCCATACTAAAAGAGATATACAAAGTAGAGACAAGGCTGGAGTGTGTTAACATTATGGTCACCTCTTTTTTTCTTTGTTCTGATTGCTATCTAAAAAACATCCCTGAACCTTGCAAGTCAACAGGGAGTTTGTCCAAATAGATTTTTGGTGGAGTATCACTTTAAATTTATTATCTCCAAGTCAAGCTACACTGTGTTCAACCCTCTTTATGCCCCCCTGGTTTTGCCTATCTTAGTCATGGTAGCTGATTGTTGTTGTAGTGATTCAGCCTCATTCAGTTCTACAATTTGCATACATTTTAATAAATTTGTAAACAAACCTTAGTGAATATTTTACTGTTGTTTGTTAGTGTATTAAAACACAGTGGAAGCATTTGATGTTAATTAAGCAAATATAACTGTTATAAGCTTATATGTGCTTCAGAGATAGATGTTCAGATTTGTAATTATAACTTGTTGCAGGGGGGGAAAAAGTGATGCATTTGTGAGGATACTTTTTAGTTTGACTTCCATTTTCTCCTTGAAGGGATTGATTACAAAACACTTTATCCCTTTTGGGGAGAGAAAGGCAGCTTGGAATTTCTCACTTTAGTATACTAGTATACTGGCTGGTTCACATGGTCAACTGATAATGCTGCTGCTGATCTGCTATCAGAAATTACTCCCTATGGGCAAATGCTGCTGTTTTGTACCACTGGGATACTGTCACAAAATGAACTACACATACACACTTCATCATAACCTATTGTCAAATCTGAATTGCAACTTATCACAGACCAGAATCTCACTTTGGTCCTCCATTGGTCTTGCTTTAGCTCACACGGGCCTGTATTACTCTCCTGACCTTCTATTTTTCTTCTTCCCTGACAGAACAAGATCATCCTGGACCCTCTGACGTTCAGTGAGGCTCGTTTCCGGCCCTCTCTGGAGGAGCGCTTGGAGAGCATCATCAGTGGTGCGGCACTAATGGCTGATTCTTCATGCACACGTGATGACCGTCGTGAACGCATCGTGGCTGAGTGCAATGCCGTTCGACAGGCCCTTCAAGACTTGCTGAGCGAGTACATGAACAATGTGAGTTTCCTCTGAAAATTTGATACTTATTAGATAATGTCACTTGCTCATTTGTGCACACACACACACACACACACACACACACACCGTTCGTCGCTATCTTTGTGGGGACTTCCCATAGACACAATGTATACTGTAACTAAAGAATACTCACCTGTCTCTCACCGTGACCCTAAAACAAACATACATCCGGGAATCAGACACACCTGCTACAAACCTCATTTGAACTCTCTTCCTAATCCTGACTACACTTCTCTCGGTGCCATCACATTCACTGATCAGGTGTTCTTTTTGTTGAAATGTGTGTCTAAACACTTCTCTCCACCTTTTTTAAGGAATATATTTTCTCTCATGATACTTTCACCTGCCATCAAACAGCAAGTGTTGCACCTAAAGCAAAAGCCTTCATAGCCTAACTCAACCAAAATTATATCCTTTGTTTGACATATGGGGTTCTATTTTTATGCTGTGTTCCAGCATGTTGGTAATTTCCTCTTCTTGACTTGCTCTCTGTTGATCCCTTTGGTGTTGTTGTTCTTAGAGTAGTGAGACGGATACAAAGGTGGAAGAAGATGATGATGAGTGAAAGGCAAAATGTCAGTGAAAATCAGCTCTTTGACGTGCTGAGAATAGATGTCCGAGTACCAGGTTTATTTTCAGCACAGCATCACTTTGTTGATAATTTTGAGTAACATCTTGACTGAAAAAGACAAAAACAACAGCATTAGTAATGCTCTTGCTTTTTCAACAATCACGGTTTTGTTGATTTGCATGTACATGAAAATGCAATGAAATACTAATATTTATTCACTTTAGCAACTCAAACTAAAGGCAATCAGAAAAATGTGAATGTAAAAAGGTTTTATTGTACTCGTATGATATGGCCAACGCTGACTGGACATGAAAAAATGGTAACTGTGTGGCCCACTGTGAGGCAAAATAAAAATGCACCACAAGACATTTGAAAAATATGACATGTAAATTCAAGTTAAAAGGGCAGATAGTGGGCCTTTGGCTACATATAGTGTTGGTTATGCATATGTTTTCATCTCCATTTGGTGAGCCATGTTTCTCATGCATTTCCCTGTGATTGGCACAGCTGTTTAAAGGTTATGAGACTAGCCACGACATTGATTAATCATCAGACACATCCAATTTATATTCTACTTCAACAGACTCTTTTGTGCATAGTGGGCTGTGAGCTGTGTGAACACAAGCGGCTTAGTCCTGAGTGCCGGACTATATGATTGTACTATTAGACCAGAGCTCAAAGCTTTCAATGTCAAATCTATTAAATATCTTATACTCTTCTATCATCTTTAAAGAAATAGAGACATTTTGACAGGCAGTGGTTTAGTTACAAAAAACGAGCCCATCACCCTTCCCCAACTCACCATTTGTACTGTACCCAGTCCTTTTTTATTGTTGGCAGAATACTTACAGTATGATAACTGCTAACACACATACACATTCATCCATCACATGTGGGCAGAGACACATCAGCACTGTGACTGTGTACCTGGATAAAAAATGCAATCAGAATATATACATTACAATTTATAGACAAGAGTAGTTAAAGGTTCACAGCTATTGTACAGCACACTAAAATATTGTTATTCACAAATTTTGCAATGGACATGGGACATTTGATAAATGACCAAAATGGTGATAAAGTAAACCAACACACCAATTGTTGAGGACGATATACATGCAAACCAACCAAAACGGCTAAGTAAATGCTGATAAAGAATAGCTCCCTCTATGTTCATTAATATGTAAAGCTAACAATGAGATGCAATCCACTTGGCAACCATTTGGCAACCTTTCAGGTGCCCTACACAGAGCCATCCATCACTGAAAAGACAGAGCCTGTAACTTCCACAGTAGGGCATTTACTAGGCCAGCCTGAGTTTTTAGATAACCCCTAATGGGCCTTGACTGTTGGTGAGTTATTGCTTTTTTCAAAATGACTATAATGTACCCATGTGTTCTACTAAACTGGGACTCAGAATCTACACTGGACATTGTAGCCTGAGGTAGTATAGCCATCTGTGGGAGGAAGAAGCTCAGGTGGTGTAAATAGCTTACTTGTGCTGCTAGGGGTAAATAAATGATTAACAGTCCTCTAGTATGTTCTCTTAAGGACCTGTTATCCTGTCCTTTCTTGTGGGTACTTTAGTAAAAGCATTACTTTGGCCTAGAACTTGCAGGATTTTAAAAGTGACCAGGTGATGTGAAGTTGACCATTAGTACTGCTGCTGTCTGAAGGAGGGAACCAGAGTGCCTGGAAAGGACTTTATTTCTTCTTAAAAAAGGAGTGCTTTAGTACCTCATTCACCACTGTGAAGGCCAGCCTGAAAGAAACAGTATGAAAGAAAGAAACTTTTTAAAACGAATGTAAAAAAAATGATTAACTACGTAACATAGATACGTAACACGTCACATATATATAATATTTAACCCAGCATTATTTCATGTATTTTGACTTTTGTTCAGTGAAATCTTAACAATAATCCATTGGTTTTCCTACGTCTGCGACCTGCTGACACTGTGCACGAAGGTTCGATCCAGCCTGCATTAAGTGTCATTTGTGGCCGTTGAGAAATTGGCAAGCCAGCTGTCTATTGATCACTTAAGTATCAGTTCAGTATCACCTTCTGGCAAAAGGCCCAATGCAATACTCTTCAACTTAATAATGTGTATTTGTTTTGGCATCTGTGCTCATAAGTAGTCTAGAAACAATGGGGGAGGCAGGCCGTATTAGATGAGGGCCCTTATTAGATTAGAAATCCTCTCTGGTTGTAAAAGGATATTAACAGAATAACAGCTAGCAGTTGTTCTTCACTCTGCATGCATGTGTCATAAATGACCTTCATTTGTTGTAAATAAGCTGGGTTTATTGAGTTTTTATGTTGTTTTTTTCAGGGCTTCCTCCTGCTGTGTTACACACTAGTTCTCAAATTTCAAAACTCCTAGACAAAGGGGTATCATGATTTTCTACTTTTACAGTTGTTAAGATATTAAGGAAACATGGATGGTAATCTATTTTAATTCCTGCGAAAATGTAATGTATCTGACTTTAATTCTGATCACGTTTATGATATCAATATCTCTATGAGGTAACCCAATACGAGACAAATCTAGTTTTATGGATGATTGGTTCGATTAGTCGACAAGCTTGGCAAAGAAGCAAAGGTTTGTTTCTTTGTGAAACTTTAAAAGAAGATGCTGTTTCAGCTCTGTGATGTGCATAAAATGTAGGTGTTGTTCTTTCATTCAGAAAAACAGTACAGTCATCATTGGCTGAGAGTTTGGCAGTAGATCCACAGAGATTTTCTACTTTTAATTACTCTTGAAAAAACTAAAATCAAGTGCATGTTTATGAACACTCAGATGCCCTTTCCCCCTCTTAAGGCGCGGCAGCTTTTTGCTAAAGTAATTGTGCCTTGGTTCATTAGGCCCATGAGTTGTGTTTTAGAGGCTACAGCTGGGAGATTGCTGACAGCCCCTGGCTGTCCTAGCAGAGAACAGAGAGTAAATCACAGAGACACAAAGAACAAAACACTTCCATTTCTCAGCTCAGCATCCCCAGTGAGGGTAAATCAACATTTAAATCAACAACCAAGAGTGAATATGGGGTGAATATGGAGGATGTCTTTATCAAACCTGCTTACAAAGTAATTAATGAATAATGTAGATGGTTAAAATAGCTTAAAATATCTGAAGGCCTGTTAAACTTAACCCCTCTCTCGCCACTATATATATGACCTTAGCTCAAGACTAACTCCAAATTTTAGATAGCGATGCCTTACCATTTTGCTTTTCTTTTTAAGAAATGTACCTTCATTCCTTTAAGTTTTGAGAAATCTTCACTTTAGACTTTTCAGACTAAATTACATGGGACTCAAAAGTAATTTGAGTAAAGAGTCCAGTTAGCATTACAGTGGCCCTGGCTGAGATTTTGCTTTATATAGTTTACTGCAATCCAGTCAAAATCTAAAAGAAAAAAATGCTTCAAATGGCAGTTGGCAGATTTCAGGCACCATGGGATCTGTGAATCATCTCATTACGGCAATGCCAAATATAACAGACTTTGTGCTGACAATTTGTAGCTCACTGTATGACATATTGGACATTACCTAAAAGTGACTGCGACAAGACATCAACCAGTTAAAAATCTTGGATAATGTTTTATCATGGGTGCGCAAACTCATGCGAATGATGTGTAAATGAAGTGTAAATGCTAATATAATCTTAATAATAATGCATTATTATGAATTCCACAGTGGCAGCAATCTATTTAAAATTAAAATATGGATTTCTGAGAGGTCTGAACTTCATGACACATCCTTGAAAAAGTACACACACATCAAATGTGCAAACTCATCAGGGGTGAAAAAGGTGACAAGCATTTCCCACTGTTTTCTATTTTTTGAGACACCAAAGACCAGGAACTCCAATTTCAAAAACGTATTGGATCTTTTTGAATCACACAAGTGACCTTTTCTGAATTCAAAATGGCAATTTTCACTGGAGATAACAAGATTGCACCCATTAAGCCTCTGATAAACCATGAAAGATTATTGATAATGTACGATTCTTGATCGATTCCAGCTTCAGAGGATAAATTCTTTCCCCATTTACTTTGTCCATGTGAAATGTATTAGTTAAACACTATTGTTTATCATTACAACATTTTGTTTGAAGTTTGCTGAGGTAATGTAAACATTCCCCTTGCCTTTATGTTTCCTCCGCCTTCTTCATTCGGTCCCGCACACACACACCCCTCCCCCTCCCAACACACAAATTTTTATAGGAAGCTTGAACCACAGCACAAGGTTAATCAATGTGGTTGCTGGCAATAAATTAGGTTCAAGTGACAGGAGAATGTCCATACCTGTCTCAGCTGCTGGTGATCTGTGATTGGTGACAGCAGGCCCGGCTCCCTGGCTGGTGCTGAATCATCAGGAGCAGCTGATTTAGTTACGGCATCTCCGACAGGGCCAATCTATCAATTGATCTGGGGAGTAATGCATTACCAGCTTGGGTCAAGGGAGCCTGGGCAGAATATAGCCATAGCCAGAAACCACATCAGGTGAAAGGGGGCAGCTCGACAGGTCTGTGAACAGCAGAGAGAAGGATTTAGGGAGTGTGATAGCAAGCGCGCTAATCTCACTGTTAGCTGGATGTGGCACATAAAACTAAACAGGGGTTGTAAGGTAGGATGATCATTAGGGAGAGACTGATGGCCTCCTTGCTCACACAGCTCCTCTGAGAGTTGCCGCCTAGAATGCTCAATCAACAATTTGGGTGACTGATCACATACTGTAAAATGTGTGCGTTTCTTTGTGCTTTTGCTGTCCATATCAGATCATATCTAATCTTTCCTGACCTGCCATTATCTTAAAAGTGGAAATGAGAGTGTTAGGCCAAAGAATAAAAGAGACATAGAGAAGGCAGACAAAGCTGCTGAACACTTAGCACTGACAGGTGCATGAAGGGAAGGTGAGGAGAGTGATCAATAGTGAGCCCCTAAGAGCAGTGAAAGCCCCTCTCCATCAGTTGGATATGGTTAGGTTACTGTTACTGTTTTTTTTTGTTTTGTTTTTTTAACTTGAAAAAGACAATCCAGCTCCTGTAACCACTTCCCTACTTTCTTCACTGGTGGTTTACTTTGCCGCACTTTCAAGATACTATCTAATGTAGAAGCATAAGACAGTTTTTAGAGAGAAATATTTAAATATTATGAACACCTAAAAAGCTTTCTTAATTTTCGTTAAGTCAAGATAAAATCTGCGTGTATGAACACTTAATAAATGAGGCCCTGTGGCTTTGTATAACTCCCCTTCCCATCTAAGACCATCATGTCTCAGATGAGAAGTGTCAGTGGTAAGATAAACCACATAGAGCCAGCAGTTGCCCACACTGTCTCTCCTCATTGCCTAGAAACCTCCACACAAAGAATGTGTATCTAACAAAACCTGACACTGCCAAGGTACCACCACCAAACACAGAACAAGCCTGCTACTGTTTTGACTATCAGTCTTGTGTTTACAGTGCAACACGATCGCAGTACTTCTGAAGTCTGGATTTGAAGAACAGAGCTGAACAAAACAGACCTGATCAATACTTCTTCTGTCCCCTTGCTCCTCCCATATGCTCCACTGTCTATCACCCTAAGCTGGCTGAAGGGCACAGCTGTAACATATTCAAAGAGGCTAAATTTACCATGACAGGTTTTTCTACGGCTAATTGGGTGTGGTATGGGCATCAAAAATGATGGCACTGGTAGGTGTCAGAGGGGACTAGGTATTTGGTGACAATTTAAATCCATGGCTCTTATGTTTGGCTCTCGTCCGTCACTTGTCAAATGTTAACTAACGATTACGATCAATAAAAATCTTTCAAATCTGGCATTTCTGTGCTACAATACATCCAATGGTCCAATAGTACAATGGTAGCCTAACAAAATCGTAGATGTAAACAGTGTCAGAGTGAACACTGTTGGTAACACTTTTTCATTTGTTTATTTTCCCTCACCAACCCCTGGCTACCTCATTACATGGCCTGTCTGCCATATTTTTTTCATGTTGTTCTCCTTGATTTCGAGATCCAGTGTCCATGTCTCTGATATATCTCTTGTCACTTCTAGAAAATGAACACATAACCTTGCCTTACAACTCAAAGATCTCTCTGAGCTTACACTCTAAGTAAAAGAGGCTAAATGATGTGCGTTTGTTTTTTTCTACTGAATCCATACTTTTTCATTTTTAGTTTCTCTTCATATTCATTTTTTTTGTGTTGAAATGAGTTTTTATGGTTCTACAACCCCACAGTGACTAAATGACTAAGCTAGCCTTACATTAGATCTGTAGTTATAATAGAAAGAGAATGTTCATAAACATGACACAATCAAATAATGTGCATTTCTCATAAACAAGACGCTCCCTGACTTTTGACTTTAGTTTGACAGTAGTCTAGAGAAGGTATGATTAATGTGTAGAATTTTCACCGATCACAGATTAAAACAAGTATGTAGAAACGTTTGAAGGAGCTATGGACGCTCCATCTGGAATGTTCTGCGGTACAGTACGTGTTATTTTTTGTTGATATTCTCATAACACCACGACTATCAATAAATTAAATAGGTATCACAGGCCTGCAATAAGCCTGTCCAATCATTCCACAAAGCTTAAGCCAGCAAGCTAGTTGCACAAGAGGACAGGGGAAGGGGAATTGTTTTTTGGTTGAAAATCGAGCTACTCTTGCTAGCTTCTTCAAAGTCACAAACCTATGAATGCAACCACAAAGCAAATAGTTTCATACTTTTGACAGTAACAGTACACAAATTTACAGTGATAGCTAGATCTCGCTGCTGAAGATAAATTAAGTTAAGCAAATCATATTAAAAGGTTATTATCACACCCAGTGAAGTTTGGCGTATAAACAATATGATGTCTACAGAACACCAGTAGAGATGTTTGCCATACGGATACACAAGCTGCGGAAGGAGAGAACCCACCACAACCCGGAGCTAAAATGTCAGCTTGAAATTACAAGTGCATGCCCACGACATTGGTGCTGCTTGGTGTTCTCCATCTCCCTCTCCCTTTCTCGCTTGTTGCTTGTTCTCTCTCACTCATGCTTTTCTATCTTTCTATGTATTCTTGTTTTGTTTTTGTTTTCAGTCAGCTGGTTGGTTACATACTGTTTAAATGCAAATAACACTGAATCAAATTCCCTGGAATAATTTGTATGTTCTCCTCCATTTGACATCCTTAGAAGTAGACCCTAGAGGTTTCCTTATTATTTGAAGAAAACTCCTTTTAATGCCAGAGTTAATCAGAATTCATCTTTAATGATTACTGAACAAATTTGCAGCCCCCTCCCTTTCTTTTTAGTTATTACCTTTTTTATTCCTTTCTTTTTTTCCCGATTGTCCTCCCATCATGGTCCCTCCAGACGCAGCACTTACACCCCTTTAAATGTCCCAGGCCAGGCAATAAATCATTGGTTCCCCGTAGCGTCTCATACCCTCCCTCCCATCTGTCAACACCTAATGCGCCACACGACAAGCTGCAATCCACTGTGCACCAACAAACCACTCACTTTGAACAACTTAGCTTTCTTAGCTATTGAAGGCTGGCTTAAAGACATAGCCCCTGAAGGGGATTGACCAGAAGGCTCAGGTAAAAACTGTAAGTCTATTTAAGGCCCTCTGGAGACTCACGACTCCTTTATTCCCTCCACTTCTGTCTGAGAGTGAGTTGCAGACAGCAAGTGACCCAAAGGGAAACTCTACTGAGATAGCAAGGCCACCTGTGTGTGGACTGACCAAAGCTTAAGGCTCCCTGCTGTGAAACATTCAACATAGTTGTTTGGCACACACAAAAGTGTTACTTACTTTTGATGATGGATGAGATTTGAGCTTGTCTAAACTATAATAATCACCTGTTGCCTGTAGGACATTTTGGCATCATCTTTTAACATTTTCCCTTAAAATCCTAAAATCTGACTCTCTGACAAAAAATGGGCCTGTCATTTAGACAAGTTTATCATCACAAACTTGTCTGTGACTAAGGCTAGACTTCTCTTAAATGAATCCACAATAAAAGCCTTCAATTACTTCACCAATAAAAGGGTTTTAATGTCAAGCAGCCACAGAAATTGTTAGCTTTGCATGACTGACACCTTAACAGCAGCAGACATAATTACAGCTCTGATCAATGATACTGCAAATGCTGTTGCTTGATTGTTGATAAGGATTAGTGGGTACTTGGTTATTATGACCTGGTGGTCTTCCCACTAATCTCTGTGGTGGCGAAAACACTGAATAGCCATGCTAATGATCAATAATGCTATTTTATTTTTCTAACAGCCGGCACATTTGCAGTTAACACTGCTCTGTCTGATGAATTCTGGTAAGACCTATGCTGTAGTGAAAATGTTGAAAATATGTACCAAATCTATTACAAGCAAGGGGGGCAAATGAAAATGTGCACCTTGAGCATACAATGGTTTAGGATAGTGTAAAGTTTAGGTCTTATCTTTGCCCTAAAATCATACAAAATTGGCAGTATTAACTCACCAACGGGGCACTTGGTCAACCAGAGGTACACTTGGGTTGCACCTGGCACTTAGGCTGGCCATAGAGGCAATTGAGCTGACCACAAACACACTTGAGGAGTACTTGGGCTAACCAATCTATTAAAGGATACCTGGACTTTGCCTAAGTGGAGGGGCAGTCGGGCCAAACATAAGGGCACTTGGGGAGCCCTCAAGCCAACCAGACGTGTTTGAAAGCACTCGGGCTGACCAGAGAGGCACTGGGGCCAGCCGGACTGGTACTTAGGCTGACTGGAGGGGCCATTTAAGGGGAATCGGGGCAACTCGAGTGTCCCTTTGGTGTTTTAGTTTCACCCAAAAAATGAACCATGCAAGTTCTTATGAGTGAAATGTTTTAAGAAGAAGGTACCTCACGATACAGAGCAAGAATTGCAGGGCTTTCTCACCCCTTCTGTTCACCCCTGTGCATATCAGCTTGGAATGATCAAAGCAATTGAATCTGGCACAATTTTGTAGGGTTTGCCAAAATCTTGCTATATGAAAATCCCAAAGCTATGATCATCAAGATTTGCAAGAAAAAAACACAGACGTCAAGGTCATTCGGACTTAATCATGGAGTCTGATAATGTCCAGCTTACATCAATTATTGTTTGGATCCTCACACTTTATCACAAGTTTATTATATCCCCTCAAGTCTATGCAGTGACTTGTGTAATACCTCCTCATGCATCTGATCACACCAAGCCCCAAGATGCGGCTCTTGTTTTGTCTGTGTGCTTACCAATTTTTCAAGCAGTCACTATAATATCAGCTAGAGAATGCTGCCTGCCATACTCCCCTTTCCAATTTTGCTGTGCTCTGTGGCTGGAGAAGAAACAGAATCCTCTGTAGGCGGTAACAAGCAACCATCACATGGCTGTCTGAACGCCCTTATGTCACCATCTCCGATTGAGGTGATCGGATAAATGAGACTTTAATTGGGTTTTTAGGCTAAGTAATATTAGGAGATGAGATAGAATTATCCAGGAACATATTAATGTAATAAAAAGCTCTCAGATCTGGCAGCTCTATTGCATTAGAAAGCTGCAAGCTATTCTCATCTCTTCCACCTTCCCTCCAATGCCAATCCCCCTCAAGGGCTTGCTGCTTTGAGTAGCGCTAACATGATTGACATTGATAGCTGGATCAAACTATAGAATCAACCCTAATATCATTAAGTGGGCAGACATGGAAGCAAAGACCTGGGCTCTAACTGTATTAGCTGCTACATATGTTAGGGTTATGGATGCAGGGGCTACATGCATTGCTCAATCAAGCATGCAAGCCACAATTTACAAAAAAAGTGTGCCTCTGTGTATGTGTAACCAATGTGTCTTTGGATGTGCACAGCTTAGTGTGTGTGTGTGTGTGTGTGTGTGTGTATAAATGCATGTTTATGTGCAAAAGTGTACTTCTGTAGAATGAATCCTGTTGGTGTATTCTTGCTTTTTACATTAATCAGGCATGATTGTCAGTCCTGGTGTGTGGTCTGTTTTGGTTACAGAACAGACACGTTAATAAGCTGAGACCTGTACACGTTGCCTATATTTACCTCTCAGTGGCTGTTTCTGGGGAATAGTTGTACAGGATATCTACATGTAGCAAGCAGTACTGCATTCCATTTCAACAACTGGATGCTACTAACTAGGATATTACTCTCATTAATTATGCCATTATACAGTAGCTTCTCTTCTTCCACTCACCAGGTCAGACATCATCCTATTTGTTTCAGGAAACTGTACCACTTCTGTGTTCATGGTTAACCTCTTAAGGTCAACTTGTCAACCATGTAATCCAAATATCAATTGCTTTGATCCCCTTCATTATCGACGTACAGAAAGTCATTGTCTGAGTTAAATAAAAATACAGTATAGATGATGTGTAAAATTTTAACTGTTAGTTTAAAGCATAAACGTATTCCAAAGCAATTTGTTTTTAACTGTATGTAAGTAGGCTTTAAACACAAACAGATGAAGGAGTGCAAATTATTATGGAAGCTCCTTTAATGTTTCAAAAAACCAGAACAAGTTAAGTGCACAGTAATGCATTATCAAGAACTAGTAGATGTCTACAGTTCGAGAGTTCAAAAGAAAGAGAATTTCAAAGAGATGATACCAGAGAACTGAGTATCGACAAGCTGGCGCCATCCTTCCTCAGCATATATTACCGAAGAGGAGATCTTTGAGAAGCTTCATGGTCGGGGGTATCGGCTACCGCTCCCATAAAGCGCATGATGCACAGAATTTCTGATGCGATTCATTTCATGAAAACAAAGTTCAGTGAACACCTGTTCATTGCACAATCACTACCATACTCTATGAGATTTAATACTGCCTGCCTTGGCTGTACAGTACTTCTGTGTCTCTACGGTGGAGACATGGTGCATGAGAGCGGGCAAGCAAGTGCAGAGGCTGAAGATCAGCCAGCTGCCGTGTAGTCGTGGACAGAGCACGCAAAATTGGCCTGGAACTGAGCATCAGTATGGGCTGTGAGAGCGCATGCACGCTTGTTGCGAGGTCAGAGAGGAGGGGGGGGAGTCCCCCACTGTGCCTGCTTCGTACTAGATACTGCACGCTACCCGAGCTAGGCACTCTCTGCCTCACAGCTGCAGTCCTTGGCCGCTTTATTCCCCAGCATGAATGACACTGTTTTACTAATTCATTCATTAATTTGTGCTATGAGATTTTGGCTGTCACATTATTTCATATTTATAATTCATAAAAGCATCAGACTATGGAATTTGGATCAGTACATGTATCAGTGACGGCAGTCTAATATCCGATGAGTGAATTACATCAGGATTGGCACAAGATCTTGATACTGGATTGTATTAATTCCAGCTCTACTTTTAAACAATGTTTAAGAAACAAATTAGACAATTAAATTGTTCTTCTAATGTCTTTATACAATCAAATAGGAGGACGTTCAAGCAAATGTATTTGGCTCGATTGGTTGATTGGTTGTTTACATGTCAGACAGACGGTCATTGTGTAGCTCTGCTATGTTCTCTTTCGATGCGCAATCAGCATTCTGAAATGTAGGATTTTCAGGATGGTAAATCACAAAACAAAACTATAAAATCCAGTACTCCATATTCACTTGTTAATGGTATGTTCCCCGTTTCTTTATTCCCTAGCCCCACTCCAATTAGGTATATATATATGTACATATATGTATATTGTATTATAAAAGCACAGAAGCACAGAAATCAGTATGTGGCTTTGCACATGCTTTTTTTTTTTTTTTTCACTCACTTATTCACTCACATCTCTCTACCCTTACTCTCGCCTCTCCTCTCTGTGATTAAGCTGTTGTGTGAAATCTAGCGGTACCCCAATCCAAAAGCTTTACTCCTTCTCATACAACACAACTGACTACCCTCCACAGCCTCACATTCAGACTTGAATGAAAATTTTGTTCTACTGTCAGCTTTTGATGTTGTGTACAGGTCTTAAGACGTCTCCAGATTCCACCGCAATTTTACCACTATCTCTTGAAGCTTTCTTATGGTTCAGTCCCGACCACGGTAGACTCTGAAACAAATGGAAGTGGTTTGAAGTGATTCTTGCAATAATGCACAAGTGTTTCTTTTTTCCACCTTTGTCTCTCTTTTATTTTTATTTCCCCACTCGAGTTTTCTCTCACAAACAGCAGCATGAGCAAGTGGTTTTAGCTGCAAGCATCCAATCATTACTGTCTGGACCACAACAACACTGATCAATTGCACTGGTCTAAACTGTATTCTGTGTAACCCACCGAAGGAACTATTAAAGTCTAGAGATGAATGAATAAGCAAAGACCAAGACAAGAAAATTGCTTTGATTTTAGAGTAGTTGTGATTTAGACAAGGAGAAACTAAACTATTGCTGCAGGCTGAAGACTTCTTCAGGGCTTTTTTACATTCTAATTGAACCTTAACCTTAAACCACTTACATTCTACTAGTTTTTCTCAAAAGCACTGCATCACTGATACATGCTATAATCAAAATGCATATAAAGTATGTTTCATATTGTCTCAGACATGACAGGGTCTATTTAGTTAGAAGGTAGTTCAGCTATAAATATTTGTTTAATTATTTTTATCTAGTGATTAGTAATCAATTTATCCCATAACTTCATTACAGTTATTGTGAAACAGACAAGCAGATGGAGCATGTATCGTATTGATTCTTTGTCTCCCTCGCCTTTTTATTATGTTATTACTCTGCAGTAGAGTCAAATTTCATTACACCCTTTGGATTCATATAACAGCACAAACTCATCTTCGTGTCACTAATAAGGTGATTACTTAGATGGAGAAAAGATCTAAAATGCTTTTTCATGGATTCTGGCTGATAATTCCCCGAAGATTGGGATGATATGAGTGACTATAGTGTCAGGGAAGACTGAGAGGGGGCCGTACTGTTTGAGCAGGCTTTATAGCTTGCTGACCTTTTAAAGAAATAGATTGTTGTTCTGTTAAATCATGTAGTCTATAGACACCCAGTTCTCGCTTGTTCTTTTATAATGCATTATTGATTTTTGGTAGCTTTATTACTCTATTTAAAGGCCAAAAAAAGCACTTGCATTTCTATCTCTAGGAAAGGATGGACATGAAAAATGAGTTTTTTTTCTGATATATCAAGCCTTTATGATTTATTATGCATTACTATGCGGCTCATTTAGAACAAACCTGACAGGAATCAAGACTGGTTTGTAACTGACTTTGATTCTTGTTGCCATGGAATTGAAAAAGAAATGTTGCCTTTGATGGAGTTTGAACAAGTTGATTTTCTTTCTCATTAATTGGCTATGTTATTTATTTGCATTTTTATATAACATTTTATCATTCTATTTCTATTTCTTTATCACTTACCCCATGCCCTTATTTTGAAGTGATCTTAGGGAAACAGCCAGCTTTTGCACTCATTTACCAGCTATGCTGTAGTTTTGTTTGATTGTTGTTGCAAATTGATTCTCGAGAGTCCTCCCACACACACACAGTCACACATCTACACTTGCACACACACTTGCAGTCTCATACTCTCACAGAAAAAAAAGATTGATTCCTGTGCTTTATGTTGCTTTTCAACTATTTATAAATTAAAAATCATTTTCCACAGAAACAGTGCATGCGTAGTGCCTCTCACCAATCAAAAGCTCCCCACCCGCCTTTATTATCGAAAACCACCACAGAGACCCAGTATTTTGATTACATATAGACAGCAATAGATAGTCTGAAAATGTAGGAATATGTGTAAATTTTCTTAACTTAACATGTAAATAAAAATGACACATAAACAGGAAGTAAATAATGCTTTCATTTCCACGAAAGAAAACATTTGTTGAACACACTTTTTTAATATAAATCTTCAGAAGTTAAACGCTTTCATATACATGTTTGTACAATGGTACAAGTGCTCTAATGTGATCTAATGCACACAGAATCTTACTCAAATCGTACTTCTTTTCACTGCAACATGTTGGTATATTACCAATCTTGCATGCTCTTTGTCTGTTTGTCTGGGAGTTGCATGTAAGTGAGTTGGATGCAAGATGAGGTGTCGGTATTTTGGTAAAAATTGGGTCTTTGAAGTTGTGCTGAGAATAGACGTCCACGTCACAGGGGCCTCATTTTTCAAAGCATGCAAGTTCTAAATCTGTGTGTGTAAGACCTGCCTGTATGCACAGGAAAGAAACCCAACAAGAGAGCTGGTATTAATCAAACATATAAAACATATGCACACCTGTATGCAGTGAACAATGATAAATCCTACCTGTTAAACAACCATCTGCTTGTGCAGAATAAGGCTAATTTACATATGGAAAAATCCTCAATTTACCATATATGGTAAACAACATCTTTTTAAAAAGATCTTGTTGCCTGAATGTAGGACGACTTTGGAAAAAACTGAGCAACTGAGAAAGAAAAGGAAGACAGCTTTAAAGAATAATAACGCTGAGGCACTTCTAAATCTGGTTCACTCACGGATATATGTACTATAAAAACAAAACAAAAAAAACAAACACAAAAAAACAAACAGGGGAGCAGGTTAGAAATGGTGTCAACTCAGTGATTTTGAATACATGCACATTTGGAAAAACAAGGAGAAATGGATAGATTTGATTCTACATGACGAAACAAGTGCTTATGCATTAAACTGTGTTTACACTCATCTGAAATTAGGCCTTAGGGCTGCTACTAGTAAGCACTAAATGAAATGCCTTGTGGAAATGCACATTATTACAAGATAATGCTGAATATATAACAGCTTGTTCATATATTGCCCAACCACTTGTTTTAACCCTTGGATCCTCAAAACCTCTAGGGTACTGTACAGTGTGCCAAAATGAAGTTTTCATCATACATTAATTTAGAGTTTTCAGAGATACATGATGTATTCTTTCATGAGTCATTGGCTTTGACTGTAGTCAAGCTTAATGGGAGGCCTAATAAGTTGTTCAAAAGGATAATGTCCTATCTCCATCTGTCACAGCTTTTAAGTGTAGTACAGTAGTGACTATGTCCATTCTGGATAATTGCACAGGCCAGGTCTTGCAGTGAAGCAAGAAATGGCAAGAAATCAGAAGTTAATTAGACAGTTTCACTGATTCATTTTAGTCACACATTTATATAAATGTGTGACTAAAATGAATCAGTGAAAATATATATTTAAAAAGATATATATAAATAGATATATATCCTACCACACAAACACTAACAAACCATCAAAACATAGCCATGTGCCTCTGTTGTGAGTAGTAAACTGTGTTGACCCCCCCAGTGAACCATGCTGGCGCATGGCCGAACCAAGTTGCAGGCCCTTACCCAACAGCCAGGATACAATTTGGCACTGAGTTCTGGCATTAAAAAAATGCACTTGATTGGATCTAATAGGCACACTGTGTTAAGCCATAACTGCTTCACCTTGGGTCTACTTTTAATTAAATTTAATGTCTGTGTGTAAATTGTGGGGTGTGTGTGTTATTCATTTTCAAAACTATGTCAGGTCCAGGCTAGCTTTTACCATTTTTTTTCCTTCTTTGCCAGCAGTTTGCCTTATCTCATGTTAAGCATAATAACAAGTCTTCTTTTACTTTTTCCTTCCACCTGGTGCTGTTTTTCAAGTGCATTCTTCTCCCCAGAGAATACTAAAATGGTGATGACCTAATTTGCATGAGAGGATTTGTAAAATGGGGCCAGAGCTGGAGTCTCCTGCCTGTGTTAATCTTTTAGTGTGTGGTAATGCTGCCCTTAGTTGATTTTGAACTGTGACTGTACCTTATTACTTTCCTCTTTTCTGTTTGTTTGAACCATAAATCCACACATACACACGTATATGACATTGAGAGAAAACAATATGCTGAAGTAAACTCATAGAATAATACAAGGTCTAATGGTGTTAGAGGGGCAACTACTAATGACTGCATGCCCTATTTTGGATATGATCATCTGCTAATAGAGACACAGTTACTAATAACATCACTTTAGCTCAATCACTAAAATACAGTCGCAGCTTCAGCTTGGAATGAGACAGTAGGGGAAAAAATCATTATGCAGGTGTATCACATTTTCCGGTACTTCGGAGGTACTTCCGGTAGTTATTCAGCCCAGTATATTCATGACAAAAGATGACAAAATTCTTAGAGATGGATAGACACAGAAATACAGACAATCATAGAACAGAAACAGCTTTAGTTTTGGGTTGGACAATTTCTTTTAGAAACATTCCAGGGTGTACCTTGTTTCTCGCCCAATGTTAGCTGGGATTGGCTCCAGCTCCCCCGAGACCCTAAAGGATAAGTAACAGTGTGGTGAACTTGCCTGCTACAATTACAGAACCTCTATTAACACATGATTCTGTTTTTACTTTCATATTACACATGTATTCATGCAGTATTGGGAGCTATACTAAATCTCTTGTATATTAACATCTATTCAGGATGTCAGGTTCTTTTATTTAGTTTGGATATTCTCGTGAACTCACGCACATGTAAACAAAAAGACTTCCCGCATACATCTTTCTTATTATCTCTCCAACTTTCCACAACAACCTCTAACCACTCCCCTTTGCGCTTAGCCACAGAAACACCACATACCCAAGTGTAGTCATGTGTGATCAACATAAATGGAGCATGTGAAAATTCACACCATTAAGTATGTGAAAATCAGCCCAAGGATGCGTGTCGTTTGCAGTGAAACTGGAGCTGTCAGATAGTTTAACCTTACAAGAGCCTTGGCTCGCAGCACAGTGAAACTCAAGAAACAGTCTGAGGCGCAGCTCAGAGAGGCAGTGAGCTTGGCCTAAAGTAGGACAAGAGAACTCTCCAGGCTGGTGTTGAAATTGAAACAATCCCTCCAGGAATTTTCAAATTTGCAACCATAACATTTTTTCAATCCACACTTCATCACAAATATTGCAGGGATTTGCAGTTTTTATAAATCAACACAGTTTCTGCTTAGGTCCATTGCATTATTTAGGAATCTTCAGTTTTCACAGACTGTTGCAATTTGAACACAATCAATAGTGTATTCTGGGATCTATCATTGAATGTGAAATCATACTCATTTATTATATTTTTCCCGATATATTTTCCTCTAATCATTTCCTTATCAGTCAAATATTGTAGAGAAATGAAGAGAGATTCAGTGAACCCTAGGAGACAATTTGTTGTTTTTATGTCGCAAGTGGTTCAATTTTGACCATCAAAATGATGTTTTCTTGTGGCTCAATCTATACCATGATTTCAAAAAAGCTCCTCATGATGGCTCATAGGGCAACAGGCATCAGTTAGACACTCTCAAATTTGCACAAATTAAAGTGCATTTTTTGATATTCTGTACATAAGAATATACTGTATGTCTACCAGAAGCCTCTGGATCTCTTTGTCCATGTGTCTATTCATCTTTTGCAGTACCTTCATGCCTTCAAAAAGAAGGAATTACTCTTTCTTTCTTTACCTTTTTGACCTTTAGAGTGTGTAAAAGTCCAAACAGTTAGACTAAATTTGACAAATACAACGTGTTGCAGTATATTAGACATAAAATGGGTCAACGTTTACAACATGACACTTGACACAGTAAACAACAATTTGCTAAATTTTCAGCCCAGGGTACAACTGTTTGAAATTAAAAATGCAAACTGTAAGTTTACGGAAAAAAACAAACTTGAGCGTGAGATGTGTAATTTGTTTAAAACCACGATTTTTCCTGTCTTGGTACCATAGACAACTTATATTGGAAGGAGGGCCTTTCTAAGATATTTTTGGTCAATTTCTCTCTGTCACAATGATGTATTCCCCTCACACAGTAAGCTGTAACTGCTCTTGTGCTTATTCTGCAGTGACTGCCCTCATACCCTCACAGAACAAAGCCTGACAGCACTGAAGCTTTTGCATTTTAGCCTTTTCCTCCCTCGTCTCTGATTATGATTCTGAAATAAACAAATGTCAAGTGACAAGTCCAAGGCTAGTGAGTATACTAGCACCCCCATCAATCACTCTCTGGCAAACTATTCCACATGTCTTCAGCCAACAAGGTAAAGAAATCTCTACCACCTCTGCCGCATTATAACGTGTACACTTTAAAATGGACTATAGACTATAGACCAGATGGAATATACCAGACAGTGTCTTTAACTGCTGCTGTTTTGGAAAGTTCAAAAAAGTGTCTGCCAATGGAAGAAAGTTAGCATTTGAGAAAATGCCTATTCACAGGGCAACAGTGATGCTCATTGTAACATCTAACATCAGTAAACAGAGAAGACCCAACAAAGGGTCAGGGTCAGACAGGTTCTGTCTGTTTTTGGATGTTATGGTTTGGCCTTATGTACAGCAAATGATTTGGCTTGTAAATATGTATTTATGAATGTCAATGTACATACATTTATGAAGGTCAATATAAATGTAAAACAAAATGAATATCAGTGCATACACATAATCACATGATGCAACTGTTTTCAGCATGTTTCTGTGGAGTCGAGTCATAACTAACCTTGATGCAGTGTATTGACAGTAGGGACAACAGGAGATATACAAGAAGAATGAGCCTGACACAAATACAAACCAGGTGATTTGCCAGCAGGCTAAATCAAATGAGCATTTTGAAGCACTGGGAAGTTGTTTACCCCACAAGATGTGAACTGAAAAGTAATGACAAGTGTGGTTGCACAGTTTTACATTTGGACAGCTAGTCTTGTGAGATATATGGAAAAAACTCTAACCCAGCTTTTTATGCAATTTAACACTGTTTTTCAGTCCAGCTTTTGGGATAATAGCTGTAAAAGATTCTTCACAATACAGCAATCTGTTGTTAAGCTTTTTTTTAATTCAGCAAGTCTGAGTGTAATCAAGATGTTCTCAGACCTGAGGACAAATTACTGACAATATATACTGGTTTACAGTTGAGCCACACAAACTTGCACACACATATAAACACCAATTACATAGTACATTACAAAATATTAGAAACTATGACAGTGAAGTGAAGAGGAATATGACTTTAACTTTCAATTGTTTTGCCATTCATTCCAAAAGACTTAGGTACGGATGACCCCTCCTTCTCAATTCAGGGATGGTACAAGCAAGTATTAAAGGAAAAGCTGTGATTTGGTATCATCTCTACACCTTTGAATTTAACTAAGGATGTTAAATATCTTGGCAGCTTGGACAGTAAAGCCGTAGGGCTAAATCCAACCAGGCGCGTCTGTGTCGCGTTCCGGCTGATCGCGGCCACTGTAATTAATGCTTCAAATTGCACCGGAAGCGCTGTGGTATGTTTCAGAAACGTCCCAAAAGTGTCTCCGTGCTCTGCACGACTTCCGTGCTTGGTCTATTTTTGACAGAAAATGCGACCTGGCCATGTCAAGCGGCACAGAGTACATGAGGTGGGCGGGAAGTCAGACAAAGTAATGGCATAGAGAGTCTGGTCAACTATTTAAAATAACAACCCCTGTGCAGACAGAATCGTATATCCCATCACTACATGGATATTATTTCATAACCGATGACACCAGGCCAGGTGTCAACTCAACAGAACACCATGAACTATGGAGGTTTATCTATGAAGTGGAAAAATACTTTCAGTTTCACATTAGCCTGCTGTCTGTCGGCTACAACACAACAGATATTAATTATATTTCTTGTAAGAAATACCTTCAAGAAATATAATTAAAACAGATGAACTATGAAATGTAGGCTGTACTCATGTTAGAAGCAGGAAAATCAAGAAAAAATGACCAACAAAAATCTGAGCAAGTCAACCAGTCACGTAGGCGACGTAGACTGGTGTCTGGTGGGATTGCTGCAACACTGGGCTTGAATGATGAGTCAAATTGCACTTGCATAGTATCCTGTGATTTAATTAGTGGCAACAGTATGAACACACAGTATTTAACCACAAGCAAGCATGGATAATGTATTGTATATTAGAATGTGTTTTTCTTTCTGCTTCTGAAAGACAAACATGCTTAGGTCCAATATAAATCTAATCTAATCAAACATTTTCAACTAGATATTTAAATATGTGCTGTAGCCTAATTGCATATAATATGTCTTGTCACTAGGCAAGCATAGCAGTTGCAGAATTGTTAAAAAAAAAAAAGAAGAAAGAAAAACATTATAACTAAGTGTGAAAAATTAGATAGAACCATGCCAACAGATACCTTTATGCATATATAGACCCTGAAATGCTCGATATCATCTCAAAAAGTTCAAGTTAAATTAAGCTTACTGCACAGGGTGTTTTCAGCTAGCATATAGTGCTTATCTTTTAGTAAAATATGAGACACAGTAGACTAAACGCCTCCCAGTCTGTCCTTTTGTGGGGCTTTTTCACACGCCTTAGTGAACAATTTTATGTGAGCCTTGCAAATGGAGGGCAAATTATGAGTGTATTTTATTCAGAACACACCTACAGAAGAGTCACACTTACATTACAATAATTACAAGAAATCCCAAAAAGCGCTCTCTTGGTTTACATTGCATATAAATCCACTTTCCTCACTTAATACTGTTATCATGCCTTTTTCCCTTCACTCTGTCTCTGCACCCATGCAACAAGCTGTTTCAATGATCCCAACATGCTACTGCGCAAGCAGATACAGTGGGACATAAATTATTCTGTCCTGTAGGCATGCAGCTCCAGAGTTACAGTGCATATGGAGTAGATAGGATTAAATGAACCCTATAAGGGGCCAGGCTTGCTTTGTGTGTGTGTGTGTGTGTGTGTGTGTATTTACATATGTTATTTCTGTGTTTTGTATATGAACCTTTTACCTTGAAAAACAGATTAGTGAAAAAGAAAGAAAGCTCACAATTTTCTTTTCTCTATCCAGTTTCACACTGACATGCAATTACATGAAATAAAACAATAGAAGAAGAGGAAGATAGTATGTTGTATGCAAAAGACACACAGAAATATTATCAGGGAGGCACGGTGGCTCAGTGTTTAGCACTCAGTGTTTAGCACTGGTCCTGGGATTGTCATTCATTATTCAGGAAGTAGTGCGATATTTACAGTGCACAGCAAAATGTGATGGTGTGAAGGTCAAGGTGTTGGATGGGTGTATTACTTTCAACACCGGTGACCCAGGTTTTGAAAACCTTAGCAGTGGATTTTTGTAGATATGCACAGAATGCTCCTATCATCATAATTAAGTGTATTATTTTTATCCACAACATCATTTTTTTCCTGGATGTGTGAGTCTGTGTGGCTGGATTTCACTGATCTGTTTTGCTGTAACAGCCAGTAGGACTTGTCACTGAGAATAGACTAGAATCTTGGGCAACCCAGTGAGCCTGCAGCCAAACAACGGCCATGGGTAAACAAGCAACGCGAGCAGGGAGTGAGAGAGTGGGAGAGATAGGAGGCCAGCGGAGCAACACGAGAGGAGGGAGGGGGGTGAAACAACGGGCAAAGGGAGATGGAAAGACAGAGGGTTAGGGAGAAGATGCAGTTCCGCTGACCTACCTTGGGGTTAGTGCAGTGAGAGAGGAGATCTAATTAATGGCTTTAACAGGGCCGTTTTCATAGAAACTCTTTGTGGGTGATTACTCACCTCAAGGCTGTGGCCCTCTTCGAGATAGCCTGTGTCCACACTTGGCCCTTAGACACAGTCACACATGCAAGCCTCATCAAATGTCTCTTTTGCTTATCTCATTAATTACAGTGCCAGCTTCATTAGCATTATGAGGCATCAAATGCAAGCAATTGTGAAGTGAAGCATTTTTGTTATTTCTTAAATTAAAATTGTGCTTATTCGCTCTGGGGTGGAATGAATAAGTTTCACCCTCTTAATTGTAGAAACCATGCATGGTTAAACAATATTCTATCAATAAATACTACACCAGTTAAAGAAGAATGTGGAGGCTTCCCTTGAGCATTCAAAATACTCTTTCATCCATTAAAAGAGATGAGTTATGCTCTATAGCAGCTTAGAAATAAACAAATCTAAACAATAGGGAAAGTTTGATATTTTTAGCTCTCTTGCATTTTTGCATCAGCTGGTTATAGAGAGCTTCTGTAGTAGAGACGAGTAAACACAGATGACAACCTAACATCTCTAGGCTTCTTGTACAGCAAAGGGAATTTGTTAGGCGATGCTTTGTTTTACCGACAAGTCTCATTTATTCTTAGCAATGCATCTATGAAAATTTCAGCACTCATTTCCCACACTGGTATGAATAGACAATCAGCAAGTGAGAAGTTCCTAGTTGACAAAGTCAGTTATACACGCAGAGACCAGATATGGAAAAGGTTGAAAAAACAAATCAGTCATGTTTTGATTACCGGTGCATGCACCGACTGCCAGTGAATTATACAGTCCTGGTCATCATTATTGGCACCCATGAAATTTAAGTACATAATGTAGAATATCTCCTGAAAATTATTAACCTGGTGAAACAGCTTTGGTTTATAGAAAACTCACGTTTCATACAGAACAGCAAATGATAAACCAACAATTAAACAAAAAACAATAGTAGGAAAAAATAGAAAATCTGAAAGATTGCTGTGACACTGGTATTGGCACCCTTTAAATCAGTGTGGGGAAAAAAAACATTTTGTCTCACCTGTGACAAATCAGAAATTAGAATCACCTGTGTGATGACATGACATAAATTAGCCAATGAATTACGACCTAAATGTTTTAAAAAGCCACGTTCCTTTTGTCACAATGGTGAAGGCTAAGGAGCTGTCTGAGGACATAAGAAATGCTATTATTAGCAAACACAAGACCTCTAAAGGGTATAAGGCCATCTCCAAAGACCTTGCTATCCCTGTTTCAACAGTGCGCAATGTTATTAAGAAGTTTGCAAAGCATGGAACTGTCAAGAACCTCCCTGGACGTGGGGGGAAGAGGAAAATCGATGAGAGAACTCTTCGAAGGTTAGTGCGAACCGTGGAAAAGACACCACGTAAGACATCCAAAGACCTGCAAGCTGACCTGGAACAATCTGGAGTAAAGGTTTCAACACGAACAATGCGCCGCACACTAAACCAAGCAGGGCTTTATGGACGATGGCCGAGGAAGACCCCATTACTGAAAAAAAGACATAAAAAGGAACGACCGATCTTTGCCAAAGAGTACCTGGACAAACCACAATCCTTCTGGGAAAATGTGCTGTGGACAGATGAAACAAAAATAGAACTTTTTGGCAATGCACACCAACAATTTGTTTACAGGCGGCGAAATGAAGCTCACAGGGAAAAGAACACCCTCCCCACAGTTAAGCATGGTGGAGGATCCATAATGTTTTGGGGCTGCTTTGCTGCATCTGGTACTGGAGGCCTTCATCGTATCACAGGAATCATGAAATCGGAGGATTACCAAGGGATTTTAAAACAAAATGTGCTACCCAGTGTAAGAAAATTAGGTTTGAGTCGAAGATTATGGGTTCTCCAGCAAGATAAAGACCCAAAGCACACATCCAAAAGCACGCAGGAATGGTTGAAAAGGAAAAAATGGACTGTTTTAAACTGACCAGCAATGAGTCCTGATCTCAATCCGATTGAAAATCTATGGTGTGAGCTGAAGTGTGCCATTGGGCAAAGGAATTCTGCAAACGTTCAAGAGCTTGAACAAATTGCAAAAGAAGAGTGGGAGAAAATACCAGCTGAGAAGTGCAAGAAGCTTATAGATGGCTACAAGAAATGTTTGGAGGCAGTCATCGCTGCCAAAGGGTGTGCAACCAAATATTAAGGAGGGGTGCCTTTATTAATGTCCATGTCATTTTTTATGTTTCCTCTTTGAAATTAAAACATGTAAGATGTAAAAATAATATTTTTTGTTAAATTACTTTGGAATTCCAATAATAAAATTCTGATGATATTAATTTGGTACATTTTCATTTATTTCTGAAGCTATTGTACAGGTTCTGCAAAAAATTAAAGGGTGCCAATAATGGTGACCAGGACTGTATGTCCACAAACTGTCAGTGCTCAAATTATTTGCACAATGAACCTGCTTCCAAACCTTCCATGGTGGTAGCAATTTGAAGTGCCAATTGGCTTAAAATGGTTCTGACTGTTAGTGACAAATTTCTTATTTGTTCAGTAGTTTGGTCAAAACACTTTGGCCTCCAAGCAGAGGGCTTGACATGCTTAAAACACAGTATATGCAGCATGTTATGTGCAAAACATGTGACATGACATATATCACAGAGGGTTTCGTTATGTAGCACTACCCTCTCAGTTTCATTGTTCATTTCAGACCTTTTTACAGCTGTGCCAGTCACAGTGGCGCATGACAAAAATGTCTCACCAAAAGCAGAGGAGAGACCAGACAGGCTGTTGTCCTTTTTCTGGCTGCTCCCTTCCGGGGTCGCAACAGCGGTGGATCCGCTTGTAGATTTTGGCGTTAGTTTTTTACACCGGATGCCCTTCCTGACGCAACCCTCTCCCATTTTTGGTAGCTGGGACTGGGAGGGAGTCGAACCCGGGTTTCCCAGGCCGATGGCACAATTATCCACTTTGCTACCGGTCGGTATAGAGACCAGACAGGCTATTCTAGGAAAAATAATTTTGTGCTAGAGATTCTGAAAGGCACCAGGCAAGATTCAGTACCAGAAATATGCAGCCAAAAGTAGGTACTCGCAGACGCAATTGAAAGTACTGGAGTATTTTTCAGGTCTTTTGCATAACTCAGTGGTTTGCTTGAGTGGATGTAATGTAATGATGAGGCATGTGTAATTCAATGCCATGGAAACATGCAGCACATCCTGTAAGTCAGAGAGCACACATGCATCAATCCTGCAGCAGTGTGATGGTTGTAAAGATGTAGTCACCTGACACTGAATGCACTCTCACACAGTCATTTTTTTGGATGATCTTATTGAGGACAAAGGTCCATCCAGCCCGGTATAGACTTCCTTTATCACTTGAAGAATTACATTTCAATGTGCACTAATTGAATGATTTAGATGAAAGAAAGGCATATTCATAACACTTGCAAGTGCAAATTGCATGTCAAACCAAAAAAAGCTAAACTTCACTGAGCCATCAGATCTACAGAAACGCGCACTGAACTTTGCGACTTAATATCACTCTGTTGTCTACTTGTTGACAACATGGAGACATTGACATTGAGCCATTTTCTACTACAGGTTCCTAATTAGAGTTCAAGACTAAATTAAAGATCTAGACCGTTTCCAATACCATAAAAAGATCATAAATTTACTTATACCTGAATGTGTACTTGGAATTTTATGATGGTGCACACATTATTGTAGAATAAATGCAATGACTATGGCCAAAAACTCAGTGTTCATTCAGTCATCAGTGCACATTAAAAATGTGTCAGGAATAGGGTGAGTGTGTTCCTTTTTTTGTTAGGAACAGAAAAACAGAAACAGCTGGGTGAGTATCTGTCTGCAGGTCAGACTTAATCCCTCTCCATAGCAAGTAAGACACTAGGACACACATAATTTGAGTGTGTGTGTGTGTGTGTGTGTGTGTGTTCCTGCCCACTGTGAATGAAATACAAGACAAAATAATAATATAATGGATTAGTGCTTTAATGGAACCTTGATATGGGGAAAAAACGCTAGTCGTTTTAACCTTACCAGTATTTCAGATGCAATCAGTATTTTAAAATAGAATGACAAAAAACATGATAAAAATAATGACATTTTAAAATTGTGTTAATGACACAGTAACCTACCTCAAAGAAAATCCGCATTAACCAGTAGATTCACCGGCTTTATGACTTCCAAAGCTGTCAGCTGAATGCCGTCTCTGGTAATAGACTTTCTTTCATTATGTTTTCAGTCACATACTCTCCTACCGAGGTTTGTTGAGAAAACTGATTTTACAATCCGCAGCTCAAACCACTTCACTTTTAATTTCTGGGTCACTTTTGAACGAATTCAACAACTATGCTGCCGTCTTTTGTTCCCAACATCAACACCAAAGCCGCCCTGACTGGCTTCATCTCCATAGCAGCTGAGGCTCATTGGTGTTGTAGTATCAAGAGCTTCCAGTCATACAGAATACAAAATACCCCCCCCCCCCCTTAAGGAAAAGATGGACTGACCATAAAAAATGTAAAGCTGAAAATTTGGAACTTTCAGTTCATTATAGTCAATTAAGTCAACAGGACACATGGACATGATGTTAGCTATCAACTCAAAATTGTGATTGTGGCCTTTTGTTTATGAGAAAACAAGTTGACCTGCCAACTCATGATCTAATCACATTTTCCATATTTTTGGAAGGACAGTTAAGTGTAGAACAGTAAAGTAAGAGAGACTGAGAGTGGTCTGTCAGTGTTGATCTGAGGTCACACCAAACTATTAACCCCTCCGCTTGAATCAGTCTGTCACGGGTAAACAGCCAGGAGTAAATAATCGCACTCTGCTTGCCCCCTTCTCACCTTTGACCAACTGGCATCTGCTTGGACAAACTTCCAGCTGCTTTTTTTCCTCTCAACATCACACGTAGATATTCCTCTAAAAAAAATACAGTCACAAGGTTGTACCATGGAAGTCCGATGGGTTATTTGTCGACAGGGTACACATCCATAAAATGCATTCCCTCGATTACAGTACCTGTCGATACAGCGTCTGACATCCTAACCAAGGGATCTCTAGAGACACCTTCAAAATGTGATATGTCATGAAATATGGATACAGGTAAAACTATAAATCAGAGTTATGATGTGCATTGTTTAATAAATCTTGAATGAGATGAGAGAGTAATGTCACGAACCCACTTAAAACCACTACACTGTTAAAAATGTAATACATATCAAAGCATATAATTCACTTGAAAAACATTGTAATGTTCACATTGCCCATGTCTTTAAAAAATGACATCACTCATTATCATGAGCTATGGTATTTGCAAGGACATAAAGCATTACCATTAAATACATTTATTTTTTAACCAAAATTCTTTTTACCATAGTAATTGATCTATAATGACCTTTCTGCAAGATGGTAGACTAACAAAGTGGACAAGCATATTGAAAAAATAGAAGAATTTAAATATTTATAGCTGGTGCTAACTTTGTTAAGATTTCTAGCATTGAACTATTATAAATTCGTACCCATACCAATAAGGCACTGATTATTATATTATTATGTTTATTCTTTTAGTCTTTCCAGAATGTTGTTGGTTTTGTGTGTCATTTCCTTTAGATAGTGCTATTGCTCATCTCACTCCTACTTACTAAGTTTTATATGCCGTTGTGTGACATCTGAGCCAAAAGCTTAAACATTAGGTGTTGCTGTGGGTTACGTTTAATTACCATTGCCTTCATAAAGTCTGTGCTCTGGCTGTCGTGTCCTTTGCTTTCTGGCAGAAATGTCACTGCAAACAGACAGAGGAGCTTTAACTCTACCTCTGCTTCTTTGGCTTTGAGTACAGAGGTAACCATTCTGTTGTGAAGCTGAATGCAGAATTTGTTTTTACGTGTGCATTTTTTTGAGAATTTGTGTGTATACGTGTGTGTATGTAATGTGTGTATTTTTGTTTGTGTGAGGAATCTCATTGTATTATACATCAAACATTGATTCAAATACAAGCATACATATGTTTTCACTCCCTGGCAAGAAAATCTATGTTGTGAGATAAATTAAGAATGAAAATGCTGGAATGAAAGACAGTGAAAAGTAATTTTCCAAATAACTGAAGAACGATAAATCCAGTTATAAAAACACCGGAGGCAGAACTGAAACAATGCTAAGCAATGTTTCATACCTAAAGCATAACAGACTGGGAGAACCTGCACACTTTTATTGTTTGTAGAAAAAACAGTCGCAAATAAACACAACTCAATACAAAACTCTGTATTAAAAGCAAGCGAGAGAGAAGTAGCAGTGATATCAGACTTATTGATTATCCATATTGACCTTAAAGCCAAGCGAGTAGTGATGGATGTAAGACAGGAAAATGAGAATGTAGAAAAAGGAGTGGCAAAGAGGAAATATCTAACATTTCCTTGAGGACATTCGCTTAGTTTATCTCATCCCATCCCATCCAGTGCCAGAGCCATATTCCATTTCATTTCATAGTACTTTTCTGTCTACTAAATGGAACAGATACAGGAGAGAGTGAGAAAAGAAGAGAGAGGTGAAGGTTGGTACCATGACTGCGCAGCACAAATTCGATGCAGGGGCTATATAACTGATACAGAACCGTTTCAATTGTGCTCATTGAGGCAGTGCGATGATAACTGGATCATAACCAGATGATCTGGCTGCGTTACAAATGATCCACCCTCATTTAGAGCTGCCGAGGCCTGGCCAAAATGGCTCCTTAGCTTTTAAAGAGAGTCCCACATCTTTCCAATTATTATGTTAATTGATGCATGGGCTGCTTAATACTTCAGAATTGCTGTGAAAACAATGATGCCCAACGTTCTAAGGGAAGAATAACAATTTAAATAGAATAAGTAGAGACTGTGGAACTGTAGAATCTGTGCTCTGTCTACCCAGGATCTCAGTAATTTCTTGTTAACTCCTGTGTGGTCCCATAAATAGTCCACAGATAGTCCACAAATAGAGGATCACTTGAGCTTAGGTCGTGTGGTAGGAGTAAAGCCTGTGAGCTCACCAGCATCAAAGCAGTCACTGGATTAATGTGTATTATGTAAAAACATTTGTGTTTGATATGATGTAAAATCATGATCATTTGACTCTTTTCTTTGTCATGCATGGCAATAAGCTTAAGATATTTTGTTTTTTTTACCGTTAGTAGGATGAAACGGGTAACATCTCGGACTCTTGGTCAATAATGGATTATTAATAAGTCTTTCTTTCTCTTTCTCTCTCTCTCTCTCTCTCTCTGTCTCACACATGTACACACACACACAATCATACATTTCTTTGAACAAATGTAATTTTCTTTCCTTGTATTTTTATCAATAGTGTACTTTTTAATTTATCTTTTTTCACCCTTGTTTACACTCCAATAGTCTTATTCCAGGTCGGGTTAATGCTTCTGAAATCAGTACTTTTTATGAGACACTGTCCTAGAGAGCTTGTCACTGTCTCCTTGACAAATCATGCCATGTTTCTTAATCAGCACCCTGCTGCTGGAAAAGTTTCCCACTTCACAATTTTGAAATGAGTCTCCAGAAGCTGTTGCTAATGAATAGAGGCATTGTTTGTTCGCTTGATTGATTGATTTGGCAGTTTTATTGAATTAAATTAAATTATTTTATTTAATCATCCAGTTATGTAACTAGGCAATATTGAAATCTGCTAAATGTTCCACAGAACAGGGTACAGTAGGCTTTGCACTAAAAAGGCAGCAGCTGTTGCTCCACCTGTCCCTTGTCAGCTTTCAAAAGGTTATGCATATTGAAACAGTGACCCTCTTCTATAAAAACGGCCTTTTGATTGTAAAATATGACTTTGCTAGCTTTATGGATGGTATCCTGATATTGCCCAGTGTTCATTTGAGAATAACAACTTTAGAAATGCAAAGGAAAGCTTGTTTGGAATTTCAGTGGAGGTAGTTGTCTGCAACCACCCAGTAATACCATTGTATGCTCTACAAATTGGAGGAAATTGTTATTCCCTCCTGTTCACTTTCTGTAAAGATGTGAATACCTGTCATCAGCAATCATGGCTAACATTGTATTGAAGGAAACAGAAGTCTGGACTGTTAATTTATCCCCAGACATGAGCTGGAGAGGCAGAGACATTATGGAACAAAAGCTTTGTTGATGCATGCAGCACTGTGTCCCTTTTCTTTTCGTTGTGATTTTCATCTTCTCTTTCCCACCTTCTCCTCTTTTTCTTCCTCTAGGACAAATCACGTTTTGCAAAAATAATCTGAGATTGAAGTAATGCTGTAGGACGATGTACCCCTGCTTTCACAGCAATGCTCATACATTTGAATGTATAAATTGTGAGTCATAATATAAAGTCATCTTGTTCTGGCACATGTAGGCATGCCAGGCTTTGACTGTTGAAAGACTGCAAATGGCGTTTTTATAATCTTGTGCCTTTTGAATTCGTCTGGCATCGTCGCTATTTATGACGTAAAGTCAGAATAATGTACCAAAGAGGAGATAGACAGTAATTTAGGAGAGGGATTAAAAGACTGTAACTGAAGCAACATATTTAATTCATAGCAAATGGGTAGAACAGTCATAGATGTATTAATTTTCCATGTTTCTAAATTCGCCAAAACCAGTAGTAACAAGTATTGATTCCTTGATTTATATTATGCATTATATATCATGCAACTCCTCAACACTCACCAAAGGAAAACACAGCATAAACAAAATTGCTAATTTTTTTTCTATTTCCTCTTTTTCATGTGCTGTTTGACGCGAACTCTATAATCACCTTAATAGGTAAGTGTCTTTTTCAGTTATCAATGTTTATCCGTCTGACTCTCACTCTGTCGAGACTGAACACAATGAAACTAAAATGTCTGCAAAGTAATGACACAGCTTCCTCAATCTAAATTCTTGTCTCTGAGATGTTGATTCCACAGGGCTGGAAGCAACTCATGCACTACACCAATTTCCACTGGGATTGTCTCATTTGGTACAAAAACATATGCCTTCAGAATAATTTGAAAAAATGCTGTAATCACATAACATTGCTACACATGGGGGACTTAACCAATATTACCCAAATCCTGTTGAATTCCTGTAGCAGGCAGTATTTGGGTTATTTTATTGAGAAGTTTTGTAGTTTTTGAAGAACCTTTGATTTCATTTTTTTCAAGAGAGCTTGGGGGCTCAGCCTCACAGCTGAGCTCATCATCTTTTGGCAATCCTAGGAGATGAAAAGGGGTTTCTTGTATGACTCTTTATGTAGCACCACAAAATACAAAAACAAGAGAGAGACAGACAAAAAAACCTCATTAACAGACATACATGTAACAATCAATAACCCCTACGACACCAGGAAAAAACACTGATGGCATGATAGTATCACTTCACTGTGAGAAACCTCTACACATCTCAAATGATAATGTGTTACACTTTACTCAGTCCAGTGTTGTTTTGCATTTGGAGAAAGTTTCTCCTTCACTTGAGATGCTTTTGAACTACAGAAACATCCTTCTCCCCAAACAGTGCTTCACGTTAAGCTGTGAACAGACATGAGAATTTCTTTAAACCTCAAAGACACCCCACACTTAGTGACTGACTTCCACAGACATATTTGTTAGTGTTTCAGTCAGATGGGATTACACAGTACAGATAAAAGCGTTATAGAAGAATGCTACATTGCTGTTATTTTGAATGTTGTCTTGAATATTGTCTCTTTTTTGAAAGTTACGTCTGAACAATTACACCTATTAGTCAAGACAATCCATTTGTCCTCTTACAGTGAGTTGTTTTATTACACACATTTGTAAACACATTATATTTACATTTATTAAAAGCACTGAACATCTCAATATTAACTACGCTAACCAAATGTTGTTAGCTTTGCTAGATTTTAGCAACCGTGCAAAATGGGTCAGCAGGCCGTTTACTTTATTGCAGCACATACTGATTTTGAAGCTGACATTTACGTTAGTGGCGGCAGCCCTCAACAAAAGGAATCACCTATGCACTAGTGCAGTATATTTGCTTATGCATTCCTCTTAAATCAGTAAACCTGAAAATGGAAACTGGAGAGTTACAATTTGTGAGAAAGAAGACATACGGAATGATAAAAGTACCAACCAGGTTTTTGTACTGAAAATAAATCTAATTTATACAGAAACCTGGATTTTGATAACATGGCAGAGCCTAATATGGAGAAAGGAGAAAAAATAGTGCTCTCTTAATGAGAAGTGCAGCAGTCGAGCTTCGATGATCAATATTTTGGTTTTTGATGAGCACATGTTGGGCCATTTTAAGTTTCAATGCCACGCTTGGTGCTTGGTGGCAGTTGCCAGTAGTAACTGAGATTCCATAAATCAGGCATAGTAATGGTTTTAGATTGAAAGTACAATTCTCTTAGAAAGTATCACACACAAGTGTATGTGGAAAGCAATTCTGTGTTTTGCTTGTTGTTGGGTCCTCTTTGATGTTTCCCTGCAGCTGATTTAATGTTATTTCACCGTATTTCACTACTCTGCTGTTGACACATAGAGGTATTCAAACAAATGCATAAAAATGCATTGCAGCCATCTAGTATCTTGTCTAATAACATGTCTTTGCCATTTGTATTTTTTTTCACTTAGGCCACCAGTATTGAGGCTGAGTGATGGCCTCTACTGTTTTTTAGCATACTTGATAACAGTCTCATCTAACCAAAATTCCTCCTCAGAAAGGTAGATATTGCAGAGATATAGTTGTGAAATGGACATTGGAAAAGTCGTACTGTAGTTTGTGGGTTTCTGGGCATCTGCATTGATTACACAAGATTACATCACTGAGATGTTGAGTGATTGCTATGTTTTGTTCCTACAGATATAGAGGATATAGTTATTCATATTTCAAAAGTTGCAATTGCAAAAAATTAGATGAGTTGTGCGCACTAGTAGCAGGCCTTCATCTTGCTCATAAATATGGTACCCCATGTATAGGATTATATATCCAGGGAGCTAATGTGAATCAAGTGTGAAGCAAATACACTAATATTTGTAGTTAAAACATCAGGATAGTCTGAAAGATTTTGATAAATTTGATTTAAGCATTGAATTCAAGCGAGACACCCTTTTTTGATGAACATTTTAAAAATGGATGTTACAGCACATTTCAGAGCAGAGTGCTACATTTTGTGTGAATATGCATATTTATTGACTCATATACTGAAAACGTTCCACTGCACCGTAGTTAAATTTTGACTATAAAATTGATGTAACAGTTTCATTCCTTGATGTTACGATTATGTCAGAGTTTGGGGTTACATAATCGAAAAAGATCCAGGATAAGTGCTGCTGAAGTCTTTTTCTGTTAGCCTTGCAAAACATTTAGTTTGGAACAGCTGAAACAAATGAATTGCATTCTGAGTGTTGACATTTAATGTTTCCTCTCATATACCCAATACATACTGGGATTCATCTGATATTCTTCTCATGAAAGATCATTTCAGAGTCAATGCTGTGAATTGGTGAGTCAAAGTTGTGAGATTGTCATGAATCCCATTTGGTTACTTATTGTTTAGACACTCCATCACAATCCTCACAGGGATTTTGAATAGTTTATCCTGCCTCTATTATATTCAGTGGATATCAATCTCCCACACTGGGGCCAAGTCTGAAGTAAAGAAATATATAGCCTGCCAGAGCCTATCAGACTATAGATTCAATTGAAGGGGGCCCTGAATGGTATCCCTGTAGATTTGAGGCAGCTATATCTTTTTTGTATGGAGGGGGTCCCAGAGGGGTGGTGTATGCTGAGTTTGTTTTGAAAGTGATGCTTCCATTAGATGGGAGTCAGTCATCTGGTTCAGTGCTAACACTGGCAGAATGCCTGATTCAGCATCACTCTCTGGGCAAGTGCGGTGGAACACTGCACCATTCAAAAAGGACTTGAAGATCAAAACATCCAAAACTGTGAACACATTTATGTATTTAACAGTGCAGGACTTAATCTTGTGTGTATGCAAATTTAACAGAATAATTCTAGGGCCATGAGTTAATCTTTAATGCTACATTTTCATATTTAACTTTCTTTCTTTAGTTAAATTTACATTTTATTTGCTTTAATCTACAGTATCTACAATTACATTTGGAGTCACAACTAACACCTCCTCTCCACTAGTCTGTGCTATATAAGAGGAATAAGGTCTGAAGGGGCTTCCAGCTGTCTGTCCCTCTTTGTTATGATATAATGAGTGTGGTGTTTGAGCTGGGGAAAAGAGGTATTAATAAACATTATGCCATAATAGCAAATTCAAAGGTGCTTATTGCTTTGAGTCAGGCCCTAATTAAAAACACTTTATGTCAGTGTTTTGCCTCCATTATTTAGAATTTCTGACCTTTTCACCCACTGACAGCCAGTCACTCTCCTGATGAACTTGTGCATTATGAAAACAGATTAAACCACAGCCTTTGTGTTGTTGATTTGCATTGCATATATAATGGATTAGTAAAATCGAATGGAGTCCTCACGGTCTCTTATGGCCCATCTGATCAGGCTGGCCATTCAGCCAGAGCCTTCCCACTGCAAAGTCAGTTCAGACCAAATTGGTTTATTATACCAAATGCAAACCTCCTCAATGCAGTCTTTGTAAATTCAATAGATATTATGTAACCCAGAATAGCTGGTTTATGGAAATTGTGCCTCATCATCAACAAAAGATATCAAAACTAATTATAAGGCTGAAGTGTTATTACTGACACAAACAAATGAGTGGATGAGTGAATGAACTGATTCAGATCCAGACATTGATGAGTACCCTGAGTGAAAGTACTGAACGCGAGCTCTGTGACCATGTCAGCTGTGAGTCGTGGTCAAGGTCTGCACCATAATTCAAAAGGGCCGCTCTACAACCTCGTCCCTTTATTCGTCTCTTTAAAAAAAGGCACCACTGTAAATTTGGCATGCTCTGAATCAGCACAAAAGCACAGCCATGAAACAAAAATGGAACACTCCTCTTCACACCACAACCTTTCCCACAAGATTTGTCTTCTATCAGGTGTCTGTAATAGGCGCAATAACAAAAAAAAAAGATGAACAATATAAATTTCAATTATGAGCCTTCAGAGTTTTGCACACAATGTGCAGTGAAGCATATACCATTACATACAGCACGCTTTGTTTTGTCTTATAAACACTGGATAAATCATTTCCCCATCTACAACATCTTATCTATATACTATATCTGTCTGCCTGTTTGTCTATTATTCTGCAGTCTTTGCCACAGTGTCACCTCTCGTGAGGACAAAGAGAGTATGGGCATAATCCCTGGGCAGTTGACAGTTACTTATAACTCTTAATTAATAATCACTTAATAATCACTAGTTACATTTTTTTCAGCTATTATTATTATGGAAACTACAACATCAGAAATATGTCAAACATTTTGGCTTATTTTAAACCATTCACTGTGTAATGTTAAATAGATTAAAGTAAAACATGTTTAGGTCAGATTCCAGTAAAGTTTTGTTCAGAAAGAAAGCAAGTGGATTTCCGACTTGCATCGGTAGCAATGGACACACTGGTCACCGTTTCCCTGCCATTGCTGTGTGTTCATAAAGTGGACTCATAACAATAATGTCTGGCTGAAGTCACAGCTTTTCAGTCTTTCCAATGACTCTGTATGCTGTACGCTGTATTTTACACTGAAAGCTAAATGACAATGTAAAATGTGGTATTACAATATTTTACATTTTGTAGTTTTATTTGTTAGACAGTGGCACACAGCATTAAAAGTTGTACAAATAATTATTTCAAATATTTCTGGAAAATATTGATAAATCCCATGAAAAGGTCAATTTTTTTGTGTCAAATCTAAATTTTTATGAATTAGATCAATTGTCACTATGCATAGCAGTCTGTCTGTTCTCATCAAGTCCAATACTTTAAAGTAAACGGCTCTTTTCATAAACAGAGTTGGAGAACATTTGCAATTCCAGTTGTGCTTTTCAGCCTTGATATTACACGCATAAAATTAACAATTCTTTCAATGAATGGTGAGTTGTGATACTATGAGAGTATTAGTTCAATTTTTATTCCTGCTGTGACCACCTTTTTGCCCAATCTATAATTAAACTCAAAGTTAAAAGGCAAGTGCTTTGCAAATGACTCGAGGGTGATGCTGACTTTTGTTGGACTTTAAGTGGGCATTTATTAATACATGTCTGTGTTTTCTCAGTTTTCAAAACACATTTTCATAAAAGACTTTAAACTTCAAGGCACATTCTCCCCTAAAAGGCTCAGGGATAAAGAGGCATCATGCTTATTGCATGAGAGCCACTTCTTGTTTAATTAGAGAGCTTGCCTTTATTTATTTACAAGGCTTTCAAGGGAGCATTTTCTGCAGTACATGATTTCCTCTGGAAGTGATCTGTAATTAAAAATATGTATCACACCTCTTAGTATAAAATTATAAAGAGAAGTTGTGGTCCCCCACTAACTACTGGTTAGTGGGGGACCACTCACATCCACGCACGCCTCAGGGGCCTGTTTCAGAGAGGATAGACTCAGAGCTCACAAATCTGTATTTCTCCTCATCTACCTGGTTCATCGGGACATTGCAGTTGTGAAATCCTCTTTATGCAATAGCTAGTTTCTGTGGAGGGTTTCTTTTTGTTCACCTAAAATAAAATGAGCTTAAAAATGGTAAAATTGAAGAATACCAGTTACTTGCCAGATTTCTGACCTTGTTAGAAGACAAGGAAAGTGGAAGGAAGGTGAGTCACAGGCTCACAAACTGTGATAGATGTATGCTAAAGGTCGCTCTTGCTTCTGTTGCTTTTTTCTGACGTCAGTTTGAGAACATGCTTCTGAAAAAGCTTGACGCATTTGTCTAAGATTCTGCTCTTGCTGCCATTTTAGATGGGTAGATATAGTAATATGTCCATACCTTATTTTGTACATGTGTATAGTTATATTTCTTACTTGTGTTGATGACTGGATATCAATTGCAAATACTGAAATAGGATTCTATACCCAAGGCCCTTCAGAATAAAGTTGTTTATATGAAAATCTCAGTTCCTTTTATGTTATCCAACAGAGAAAAAAGTAAATATTTTTAATTGAAATTGACAGATTTGTTTGGTATAAAAGACAGATATTTACCAGTAAATATGGCCTTCTGTCTCTGACTTTTACTGAGCACTGTATTCTATGATTACGATGCACTTTCAAACCTTTTACACAAAAAACAATTAGCATGGGACAAGCCTTACAAATACATCAGAAAAAGGAACAGAAAATAGTTAAAATGAGAAATATGGTACAGAAAAGAGCTTTAAAATTGCCACAAATTCAATTTAGTTTTGTTGCAGTGCTGTCAGATGAATGTACGATGAATGTATTTAAAATGAACTTCATACTGACGAGAAGGAAGTGAAGCCTGTGGTGCTTCTTGTCTGGTGGTAATTATTTTTTTCTTTGTGCCACATAAAGAGCAAAGAGCATGCTCTTAATCGCCCTTATTAATCCAACTGGCCTGCAGAGATGCCATGACTTCCTTGTCTTTTAAGACAAAATTATCATAATGAGCATTGCCAATATTTGCATCAGTAAGCTGTATCAAACCTTTGAAGTCACTGACCATTCAACAGTAGCTATTGTTTTTCTACACACAGACGAAGAATAAATACTGTGAGTATGAGGATAACTTCTGACAAATTTAGCTATTTAAGGTGAGACAGTAGGCATGTCTTTTTGTGGCCCTGAGGTAAACATTGTGTACACCGTGTCAAGTACAGTGCTTGGGTACATAAATCTTTATAGTCATTTGCATAAATATGTAGCTGTTATCTTCACACTGCAATATGATGGCTTCTTTCTTTGGGTGATAATGGAAAATAACCACCAACAAATCATGTGTATGTACAACAATTTAATCAGCCTGTGAAAGCCTCATCCTATGAATTGATCTTTCTGTAAATGGTTCGTTTTTGTCAGTTTGCGACTCACTGAATTTATACTTCATCACTTCACTTTATACTATATCTAATGCTTTTATTTTTTTTTCACTGTTGTGGTTATTTTACACAGTACATTTTACAGTAGTGGGGTATCTATAGCTAAATTATTCTCTCCAAGCCAATGTATCCATCTGAGACCATTAAATGCTGTTTTTAAACTTATTGTAAAATTAAATTCACAAAGTGAAAGTCACAAAGAAAGTGTGACTTTAGTTCTGATTTTTCTTCTGAATACATCCCCAAGGGATAAAAACACAACACTTGTAATTGTATGTACCATATGAGGGGTCAAGCTTGAGTAATGACAGTTACAGTAACCTAAAGATGTCTTCTGGTAAGTCAATAACAACTCAGATTTTATAAAGTACCTCAAATAATGTGCTTTGAATATCAATCTAGATATAGCACTCACAGCTTATATTTTTTATTCTTCCTCACTGAGATCAAGCCATTTTTTGACGTGTTTATTCATCCTCAGAATTTCCACTCCCTTCATCACTATCATCTTCCCTGACCAATGTGTGGATTTAACAGTCACACAGGAAGTGTATGACACGATTATTTCTTATCAATCAGAATCATTCATGTTGTTCTCAACAGAGTATCATGATTCCTGTTTATTCTTGATCTAGATGTAAAAGTCATAGTTTCATATTCCAGGGAAAAATATCCTTTTGTGTCTGTAAAGGGAAATACAATTCTTACATATAATGGGATTTTGTAATAGTGTTTTCTCATTTTCAATTCATGATTGAAATTACTTTCAGACTGGCACCCAGTTAGAATCACAGGTATGCACATTTTCTACTTCTATCTCCACTGACAAATAATAGCATTTGGTGCAAATGCCATTTTATTAACAATTGCATTATTACAGAAACAGATGGTATGTATGTAGAATGATTCATGTCAGCATAACCTGTAATAAAGGGAGTGTGAGTTCAACAAACTGTTAAAAGATTTTTAACACTCTAATCATAAGTGGCCAATGAGATAGTTCCACAAGAGGCAGTGTATCAAAAAAAAAAAAGCATTCAGGAAACAGAATTTTCAGCAACTAAGCCCATTACAACAGAAAAATTAAATTAAGTAGAAAAAAACCTTAAAACCAATTGTAATGTAAATACAACTTCTACAATGTGATTATGATATCCCTACATTACCTCCTCCATAATTCAACAATTTCTTGATCCCAGAAAGTCCATCTTTGCTGTAATTCACAGACAAAGTAAAACTCCATGTTTCATTCTTAATGAAACACACAGGGCTCAGTTACTGGCCCTTGCCTCAGTAATACATCATGTTAACTGGAGAATGAAGGAAGAATAATGGTTATGCCTGTTGCTGCCACAAATCTGGGGATTTATCAGTGAAAGCCAAGATGAATAGGTTTGCCCTCCTGACTTTAAATTTCTCTGTGATGGAGACATTTTTATCCACTGGCCTTCTTTTAACTGGAAAGCTGCTTTGTATTTTTAACTCATCCCGGCAAGCCATGTGCAACTCAACAACACTGGCTTTATTGTCATAATGGATGTGATGCAGAGGTGGCTTAAAAGTTATTAAAGTATGTCAGGAGATATTCAGGAAAAAATCTGTTCACAGCCACATTTGAGCTAAATAAGAGCTTCACAAAAATATTTGACAAAATACTCAGATATCAGTTGTTATTTCACATGTTAATCTTTTTTGTGGGGAGGGGTGCATTTGGCTTGGAAGTGGAGGAATACATTTTTCTATTTTGCGTATTTTAGAATTCTGAAAAAGCACTTGCACATAGGACATTTAGAAAAAAAAAAAGAAGCAATTTAAAGACACCTGTGATCCTTGCAATTGCAGTAAATGGTGATGGTCATGTTTCTATATCCATAGTGATGTTTTACTGACAGAGGTGACAAAGTTTATTTTCTGAAAATCAAAACGACTGTCACACTCTTTTTATTTCCACTCCTTGAATTCATGGTTGTGTTCATTGCAATTAAGATGAGAGCACTCTGGCGTATAGATGAGGGGACTAAATATTTAATTATTATGATGGTACATATACACACTTTGGGTGCATGCTGATGAGCCTGTTTATTATATACTGCTGTTTAATTTGGAGAGTTGGAGGCCTCATTTGGATTTGCATTAACATGGGCAAGACGTGGTAAGAAAGAACCACAGGAATTTTTGCTTTCTTTGTTTTTTGATATGATAGTTTAAAGGGAAGAGTGTGTTTTAAAGAGTGCTTTGTCATTTGCCTGCTCTAAAATATGAATTCATACAATCGCTGAAGTCGAGGAATAATTGATGTCATCAACATCTTCTGACATGCATCGTAGCCTCTACATGTCTCCTTTTCATGTCATCAAATCATGGTTACACTCAACAGCAAACAGCCCGGTTGAGCTTACATGACAAGGGTTGGCTTAACTGTTTCTGAAGGCATTAACAACACCAAAAATAGATCGATCACTCAAAGAACTATTCAAAATCACAATCACGTGCTTCTTCATTATGTTTTTGCTAGTGCATACAGCAAAGCTGTCATCCTCAAGGTATGTTTTGGCCTGAAGGGAAACATTAATGAAAGTACAAGAAAGTAATTATACACACAAAGAAGCAGCAATACTTTTGAAGCACAATAAACTAAGTCAATTTAAAGTCTGATATTTTCGTGACATTACCGATATCTTCAACCATGAAGGTGAAATTACGATGTTTTACCTGCTGTGACAGCAGGATTTACTCGTGGACTGCAATCAATGTGGAGTGTTCCAGAGCTGAAAACCCTGCGGATAAGCACAATAAGACAGGCTGATGCACACTGATGGGATTACTGTGTTGTCACCATGGTGAATATGGCCTCGTCAGATGTGACCTTCTCTTGGGCCACAATAAAGGCCCTCATATAGATATGTTATAAGACATGCCTGTGTGTTACACAGTTTCGAGTGTGTCACTGTATTTTCATACATTTTGCCTGTAAGTTATAATGCCATAGTAAGTAGGTGGTGGGGTAAGTCCAATTCAAACCTGGAACGATTGTGGTCAACTAAAATAGAGCGGTATTTTCTCTTAGAAGCCAAGGGAGGCCAGGGTGGTCCAAAGATAAAAAATCTTCTTTGGCTATGTAACTAGTCATTTTTGATTGTTTTATTTAAACAACAACAACAATATTTGATTAGCTAGATGCACCCATGTCAAGTCCAACACTTGGAACCCAGGTAAAATTGCCATCAAATAGTAAGTATCAACCAGCAAGTCACTGCTCTTCATCTCTTACACTAAATATATAGAACTCCTCAAGTACAGTTCACCTCTGTTTTTTTACTTGTGTGGGAGTGTGTTTGTTTGGTGTGCATATTTGTTCAAGAGTTCTCGGAAATGAAGTGCTTTAAACAGGTCTATAACTTCAATAACCCAAAGAAATAGGAGGACCAATTTTGGGCCCACATTTCCTTCCACACAAGCATTGCAAATCAGGTGGATTGGAGTGAGTCATAGGTGTGGATGAGAGTGAGAGATATTGTTTCTGCCTGTCCTATGTTCGACTGATGAACCCATCCAGATTGTTTTTGTTTACAGTACAAATCTTACACAAATTTGCTACAGCAGAAGCAGTATCTTTACTGTCTCACAACAACAAAAAATGATACGGGTGTGATTGTGAAGCAGGTGAAGGCTGTTAGATCCTAGAGAAAACTGTACAAAAAGTTAAAAGAAAGCAGTTTGATGTAGAACTTTTCACTTAAAAGCTAGGTTTCAGCCAAGAAAAGGAATGCCAAGGCCCCAGGAGGAGGCTGCCAGTGTGCTCTCCCACACCAAGCACATCGGCGCTCTCATTAAAGATGTGTCGTCTCTGGCATCATTCTAGATGGGAGCATGAACATCATGCCCAGCAATTTACTAGCCAATAATTGGTAGGCAGTGTCTCTGGAGTACATATTATTTTGGACTCAAGATTTTTTTGTCTTTTAAAAATTCTGCAATAACAGAAAAGAGCAGAGTAATTGCAAGTCATTACCTGAAATGGCATTTAAATAAGCTGAATGTCTTTTTTTATCAGTGAAGCCAGTCCAAGATTTACGAGGGGTTTCTCTGTTTATTCTGAAACTGCCAGGCTGAAGATGTTATGATGCCATTGCAGGAGGCTGACAGTTGAAGAACTAAAGATTACTGAGATGAAAAGTAAACATAGCCACTGATTCTTTGTGTTTCATGCTTGAGTATAATTCTGCCTGAGATTTAATATACAGATGAGACGACAGTAAGATCACCACATAAAGGCCCATGTGGTCCATTAACACATCAGTGAATAACAAGTTTTTAAAGGCCCTATTTCATTATGATGTACTTTTGATATGAACATTAAAACAAATGACTCCATATTATAAAAATGTGGCTAATACTATCAAACTCATTGAGAATTAACATTAAATTTGAAGTTCAACATGAGTTGAAAGCTTAATACAACTCTTAAAGCCATCACATAATTTTCACTTGTACTGCACTGCTTCAGGAGGGCGAATGATTTTACAATGGTGTGGTTTTTTTTATTTCTATTTACACCATTCAGAATAGACATTGAATTGGATATATTGAATGAGAAACATCTGAAATTGTCCAACTAAACTCTGCAGTGTGATATGCAGTGTGATAAAATTTCAGTGATATGTCTTTCAAATAGATATTTTCTAAAATTATGTCAAAATCACTAAACTCAAAACTTCTCCAGGCTCAATCGACTGTTTTTCCCCATCACCCAAACCTTAGCATAAATTGCTTTGCAACAGTGATTGATTCAATGTAGACTGTCAGATATGCTCTATTTCCACACAGTGCTGATTTGCTAAACAGTCACTTGTGTTTAGCTAGGTGCAGCATATTGGGAGATTGAAATAAGCAGTCTGTCTTACAACCACATTGCTCTCATGCATGTTTGTTATTTTCTTCCTCCTCCACTGATACCGATTTGTCAGTTCATGCCTTTTGTGGCCTTTTTGGTCAGATGTTGTAAGCTTTGGTCTTTTCTTATCCTAAGTAAGGTAATACAGCGCCACATTGCTATAGTAATCATGCAAGGTTAAATAAAGTTACGTTATTTGATACCTCCTTGTGACCCTGGAGGTTAATTTTCTTTATCAATCAACCAATGACTGTAACTGCAGAGTGATATGTAATGCCTGCAAGTTATTTTAGTACAACAGTCATGTAATGTCAAGAAAGCAGCTGTACCAACTGACTGAAAGCTTTTCACTAGAAATGTTTGCTTTCCTGTTGCTGAGGCAACTGGTCTATGACAATACAGCAAGCTATGGCCTTTTCTTTCTCTTTCTTTCTTTCTTTTTTTCTTTCACTGTCTCTCTCTCCACTGGGGTCAAACAGAAGATTGTATCAGCATGCTGCATGGCACAGAGGATTTGGACACTATTTGATACAGGAGACCGCTAGGATCAATTTCAACCTGGCCGGCTCACTGCTTGGGTAGCTTCTCTGGCTGCCAGTTCAGGGCTCTGACCTGGATCACAATGCTCAATCAATGGGACTCAGGAATTTTACCCAAAGCAAGCAAGAGATAGAAACTTGGTCCTTCAGCACATACACCCATGCTTTCTCATGCTCACGTCTGACTCATTTTTCATCCCCACTTCCTAGTTTCAAATCTCTATTCTTCCAAGAGAGTTTGTCTGATTCCCCTGTGATATCTGATGGTGGGAGTGCACATACATCAGTGTTCACATGTTGTACAAGAATGCATTTAGATTCCCATATTGTCATTATGGTGGTTTAGGATTTTTCCAGAGTTTATATTAAAGCTCTCTGTTTCATACTAAACCAAGCACGACTGCCACACACCTCAGTACTGCTGCATTAACATGAGTAACAGAGAGCAGTTAAAATCCTCAAACCATATGTCCGTATGACATTTGTTGTTTGGTCCAGCAAGTTTACCATTACCAGAGATAGTAGCATTTTTGTGTACCTTCTATTTATCTATCTGTATCTTTTTGAGTGATTAAGCAGCGATACAAGGTTGATATAAAATGAGTTGTAACCTTGTAATCTTGTAACCTTGAACCGTTTGGTTAATGAAGCAATGCAGTGCCACTTGGGGGACTGTCAAATCAATAGTAATGTATGCAATCTAACAAGATGCATACTAAAAATAAGACTGTTTTTCAGTTTTGCTTGTCACTTTTTATTTTATTTTACAAGAGTGCAATAGTTAGAGTGAAGCAGAGCATTCTGGATTCCATGCAGCTGAAGTAAAGGATTTAAGCATGTGACTGACATGGCAATAACATTGTTGACGTGGCTTTGATAGGTGAAACCTCGTAATCGATTTGATAGCAGTACAACAAATCACTGATTAGTTCTGTCTCTTTAATCTGCAGTTTGGCAAATACAATAATTGTATAAAAGTTCATATAGGGGAATTATGTAAATCTGAATGGAGTCATGATACTGCCAAACTAAAAAAAGTTGCGACATTATTTAAAACAATCAACCGTCATTTGCTGTATTTCCGTATCAAGGTGAATTAGATAATGTGAATTAGATAGATGTCTAACATGGCTTGGTTTTGTGACTTTGCTAATTAAAGCAACAGCAGATGAATTTAAATCCATTTAAATGAGTCATTGTTTACTTTGGGTACAAGGAATCAAGTCCCTCTGCAGAAGGTGCTCTTCGAAATTTACCTGCTAAAGAAAAACAAAGAAAAGCCCACATTTAGGTATTTGTTCCTTTGGCACATTTCTTGAATCATTCTTAACATTTGCAAAAAAAGTTAGTGTATTTCTTGCAATGGATTACCTGCAAAAACCCTTCACTCACTCAAAATCCTTAGTTCATCTCTCAAAAGTCAATATTTATGTCAATGAACATATCAGTCCCATCAGGATTACATGTCCTTGCGTCATTGTCCACAAATAAGATGTCTAAAAATAACTACAGTACTTTACGATGTAAACTATGGCTAAGGTTTTGGTAGTCGTGATTGAAAATGCTCAAGGCTGCACTTTTTCTGTATGGCGGATAGGCAGACTATGCCATTGTGACACAGAAAAGAAAAAGACAAGACTGTATAATAGCACCACATAGTGCAAAGGAAAGAATACAGAAATGTATACTTTGGAAAAACCTCTTACATGAGATGCTCCTCTGAGCTATTTTAGAGAACTGGTTTGTAATTGGTTGATCTAAGGCTTTACACATTCCCTTACATTCCTATTTTGCATGTAATGGCTTATGGATTGAACTAATGCCTACATTTTTGTGGGTAAGACTATTCAACAAATAATCAGTATAATACATTGTGATCAACATGACATAACAAAGGGATAATGTGGGAAACATCAAACGATTGTACATACATTTGCATGGATTTGCCAAAGCATATGCAAAATTGTTTTTATAATGTGTGCAATTGACTAGATGATGTGGAGGTTGAACCAGGTAGAAATATACCAAAGCAACTGAGAAAAACTGCAAATGATAGTAAGTTTGGACCTTGGATAAAAAGCTCTTCTCTAACAGAAATATCACGCTACATCATGCTCCCCATGTTAACATACTAAAGAGAGAAGGAAATATTTGACTGCCTTTGTGTGTGCTGTTTTCCACTGCAGCCACACTATCATTAACATTGTAAGCTCTGCCACTCACACACTGAGTTTCAGTAAAAGATCAGAGGGTTCAGGTAGTGTCGAGTGCCTGTGGATGGATGGGTGGTTTGAGGCAGACAGCCATGCTTTATGGCTCCTTGGTTCTGGAGTGGCAGTGCCAGAGTGAAGTGTTTCAACACAACAATGATCACTCAAAGCTGCTGATGCAACCCTTGACTGCAGAAACTCTTGCTTTCATGCACATGGGTACATTTATGTGTGCAACAGAAACACAAATCAACCTACCTTGTTAATAGTGGACTCATAACAATCATGTCAAGTTGGAAGAAATTAATGCAGCAGTAGATTTAGGGAAAAAAGAAACAATTTGCTGCATTTGTTTAAAACCAACCAACTGTGGCCAGTGGTGGTGAATGATGAACGCACCTGTACATTATGCACATAAACAAGCACACAAAAAGACAAAAAAAGGCTGAGAGATTTAGTCATTTCCCAATCCCATCCAGGCACTGACAAAAAAAGAAGCACTTCAAGGCCGCTACAGCTCAGAGTATTGCAGGTGCTTTCTTATGCTGTTAAACTTTCCCATCACATATCCCTTCTCTTTAAATAGGACAGAGGAGAAAGAAAGCAACAGAAGGAGAGGGAGGTTCAAGGACAGAAAGGGGAAATGTGATTGATCTAAAGGGAGATGTGTCTGGCCAGGCTCTCCACTATACCCCCCCCCACCAAACCTGTTACAGCCCATAGATCCAGCCGTCCTACCTAAGTCAGGGTGATGGAGGACCTTGTCTGCTTTTGTGCTGCAATGAGAAAAGAGGGGGGGAGAGTGCAATTGTACAGGCAGTTCTGGACAAGTCTGGGAGTCGGCTGACACAGACAGTAACCTAACAAATTTGAGGTTTCAGGGCCAAGTTGAATAATTTCACTTCATATATTTCATATGAGAACAAATTACATTGAATGGTACTGTAAGTGTAAATATAATTGAAGTTTCCTAAATTCAAATGTGTGGAAGATGCCCTGTCTGCCATGAAAAGCAATATATATAAAGGTTGGCCACTAATTTTGTTGAATGGCGGTGCACTGAATTTTGAAGCTCCGTACTCAAGTCAGCATTATGGTGTCGCCACAATAAAAGTTGTAGGAAAGTCAAGGTTCCCCTTTATACACTTCTGACTTGTGCAATATATTCATGCAAATGTATTAGACATAGTTACATGTATATTTGTGCATGTGCAAGTAATACAACTAATCATTTTATCGTTTAATGAAACAGTACAAAGCTCCACCAATTAATTTCATATTTCATGTATTTTTCAAATACATGAAATATGTCCAAAATGGTCTCCCCTCCCACCAAAAGCCATACATCTTGTGGAGTCAAGCAGAATCATTTACTGCCAGAGTAAGGACTGCTGTGGCTATGAGTAGGAGTGGATGGGCAGGGTTGGGAGACTGTGCTCTTGGGCTGCACTGGGGGTGTGACTTAACTCATTTAGGTCCTCTCCCAAAGGGAATGTGGCTATTTCGCTCTTTTGGGTTAGACTTCATTGTGATGTTCAATATGCCCCTGAGTGACTTTGTCAGCAGGTTGCTTTACTATTGTATGTGAGAGACTACAGGACAGGAATTATATCACTGTCATGGATACCCGTGAGTGTAAACGTGTTAACCTGTCTAAAATTAACTGCGCACACGTCAAATTCTACATTCTCTGCTTTGAGCTGGCCATTGAGTCCTTATAAAAAAAACTCCCACTCCCACAAACGTATTTGTAACATTAATGTTAGCATAAATATTAACAGCTAATTCACTAGCTAACAGCAATTGACGTTTTGTGTTAACCACAAGCAACTAAACACTCATCATCAATAAACAATCAATAGACAAGTGTGTACCAGGATATTGATGTAATTAATATTATTTCATTAATATAATTGCCCTCTATAAAATTATGATAAATGTTAATAAATGTTCGATATAATTTAATTAAGAGGGGGAGAGAGAAGCAATTGTTAACTGCTTAAGTAAGTAACTAGTAGGTCTGCATGCACTGGCTTCTAAGTGCTGGCTAACTACAGAGGCTGTAAAGACTGGATTTCCATGGTGCAGAACTATGTTTCTTCACTGAGCCTTCCTACACAGAGCAAATAAACTACATTTACTTGTACTAGTATTTAGTATTATCATTTAAGGAGGCAGACTCAAAGGAATAGCTGAACATAAGACACATCGAGCATCGCGAAAGAAGGAGAAAGCCAAGTGGGCTTGAGCTGAACAAGTGTTTAAATGACATGTTTAAATGACAACTTCATCTGGGAAGACTACTATATTTTAGAGAATTATTTCATGTAGTCCCTGATTAAGGTATACTGCATTTTATTGTTGTTATTGTTTATTATGTTGATATACCATTGGGTTTGGCCTTGGTGCCCTACATTTTGGTCGCAACGCCCTAATAAACTTCTATTTCTCAAAGTCCTAATGGCCTTGCCCTAAAAATGACTAAATTCAAGGCCTGTGATTAGGAGAAGGTGTTCTGAGATTTAGTGTTTGCCAGTTGAAACAAAGGGAAAGAGTAGGTGGCCAAAAGAGATCACATGCTGGCAGAGAAACAATAATTAGGCAAATCAGAAAAGTGAATGAATGAGTGACATTCAGTAAAGTGTAGCAGGTCAGATGAGGAGAATTTTTGAGAGCTTTACTTGGTGGTAGATGATGGCTGATTGAATAAAAAAAGGCCCTCCAACTTTTTGGGTGGGGAGAGGGTTTGGTCTGGCCCTGGATCCACTCCAGTGTGCCTTCTGGCCCTCCCTGAGGGAAGAGGATACTCTGAAAGCTCCTGGCCAACCTGTGGACAACCTTGGCATCACTAATGAGCCTGATGGGCCTGAACTTCTGCAGCAGACTGTAACCCAGGCAACAGGCTAGCCACCACATGCTCCCTGAGATCGTTTACAAAATGACATGTGGCTGAGGTGAGAGGCTGCTGCTAAATCAGATGTTACCCTCATTCGAACTGACAGAGGCTTTAACATAAATGTGTGACCTTTATTCTTTGCCCTTTTTTTGTTTTGTCATAAATTGTGTTCTTCATTGCATTTAAAGCACAACACTGATCATAAATCATAAATCACATTGAGGGGAGTACAAGCCCCCATGCTTGTTGCTCTCCCTTGGCCTTTGTATTTCTTTGCATATTGTTCTTTTTGTTCTTTTCCCTTTTTTTGCACGTTCCTGAATAATCGTATTTGATAGATTTTTCATTCATCCATTGTAAGGATTGCATAGCAGAGAAATTCAAACATTGTATGGCTATGACTTCCTGAGTGTGATAGATTAAACCTGATTGTGTAGGAGAAACTACAAAGACCTTAACCTTAACCTTAACCTTATGAGTTAAAATCACTGAACCAATTAGCTAGAGTAGCATCAAGTTATTCAACTATGCAAGCCAACTAATGTGAACTAGTTATTTTAGGTTTATTGTTATGCCAATGGTACCATGCCAGTCACACAGCTGGCTGTGGTGGGCTTCTTGCAGTCATAACAACAACAGACATTAAAATGTCATTCATCTTGATGCTGTTGCTAATCTTTAAAGCAGCTACTTTTTGCATATTGACTCACTTTTTTCAGTGTATGGTGTTCCACCTCGAGGAGAAAGCATGTTATTTTTCATGCCATGCCTATCACCTGTTAACTTGACAGCTAATCATCAGTCAAGATCACACAAAAGCATACAAACATGCACATGTGTATTAATTCTCCCTCTCCCTCCTTATGAATAACACATACAGTTGTACTTGTGATGCAAAAAGCATAAGTGCTCCCATTCCCAGTCTCTAAAAAATGGTTGCATTCTGGATCCCTCCCTACATTTGTGAAAGACCTCAAACTATAACTAGCGTAGAATCAGATGCAAAATTAACACTGTTATGTTTTGTAACATGATCAAATACTCCCAATACTCTATCAAAGTAATATCCCTGGGTTTAACGACAAAAAACCTGTTTCACCCATCAATTTGAGATAAGAAACTGGATTCTCCTTATACCAGCGCACGTGTTTAAATGCATGCTCTGGCATGTGAATCTACGTGTTTTGATACATGAAAAACAATTATGCCACAAGCTGTTGGACATTTTGCCCTGTAGTAGGTGTAGTGGCAAATGCATTTTGCAAGAATTGGCTTCACTACCGCTGCCTCCAGCTGTTCAAAGAAAAAAATAAAGATGTTTAGAAAATTTCACACACAGAAAGGGGACATTCAGGTCATCAGTTCATAATTGTTATCCGTGGAATGTTACAGTAACAACACCCAACTAAAGGAGAAGGTGAGACGGTTTGAGGAGGAAAGTAATGTCAAATAGCTCATATCGTGCCTACTGTCAGCTTCACAACTGTGGTTTGGTTAACTTTTCCCATTACGTAGTTATACTGCAGTGCTAACCCAGGTTTGTCCAGGTTTACCAAGGCAGGCATACCACTTGGTAATATACATTGGCAGCTTGGTCAAGTTATTGGCGGAAATGTGTTAAAAGGGTTCGGAATTGATGTGCAGTGATGGTCAGCACTCACTGGTGGGAGCCTGGTACATTAGGAAGGCACTTAGGAAAGTAATGAATAGCTTAACTTTGTGAACACTTTCTGGCCTTACATATGCTTAGTGAACAGCTGATGAAACATTTATTGCTAAAAATATACACCTTTCCTGTACCAATGAGCCATGAATGATGCGCCTTTAATTAACACAGAAAGAGGTACTTAACTGTAGAAGTGTTGTTTATTTGCACATGTCCCATCTGATTCTAGTATCTTTATGGCATCCTATCTCATAGTTTTTGCAGTATACAGTGTAATATCTGTCTGTGCATACTGGTGACTACAATTTTTATAAACAAACAGCAATATTTAAAAAGCTTAATTACAATTGTACAAAAATATGTGTCCATGTTCTGTTGTCTGTGTTTACCTGGATTACTTCCACTTCATCAGTAGCCCTTTCTCTGTAGATGTTAACTGCATTGTTTCAAAATGTTGGAACTGATGACTAATTTATTTAATCTGACCTCAGCTTTTGTAATTTCAACTATTTTCACTATCATATATTTTGTATAATGTTAAGACACAGTAACCCACAACCTTCCACTACCACCTGACATATTATTTCCCAACTGAGCGGCAAGTGGGTCCAAAGAGCAATCTGGATGGGCAGATTGTGAAGCTTGGGTGGTTCAAATTGGCATAGCAACCCCCTCCCATCCCACCATCCCCCGCAACACAGCCAGATTCTCCCTTCAAGCTTTCTCAAACTCACTGAATTATTGGCTGGAGGCTTGGGTGCAAACCCTGATCTAGGAGGCTTTTGTCTGTGCAACACATCTATGAATATGAATATCATTATCTGCTGACATCAGGACACAAGGCAGATTAAAACACGATTATCCAGCTCGTTGTTATTGTTTCAGGCAAGAGATTTAAGCTAAAATTTGAAGATGAGAGAGCTGAAATAATTTACATCCAGCTGTGCTGTTTGTTTACATGTCTTCGGGTATCATGGGCCTAGTTAGAGTTTGTGTACATGAGTTGTTTTTGAATCTCAGTAATTGCCATCCTCCTCCTCTGTGTTTATGACTACAGTATTAAAATAATGACACAGGGTCTCTCATTCCCTCCAACAGGATGTAGAGACACATATGAATTTGTATCAAGGGTATAAGACAAAACCAGAATTAATATTCTTGTCAACACTAAATACATAACCAATAACACAGCCTTTTAAGAAATTATATATGTAACCCATATGACCATGGCTGTCTGATACTACATAGCACAACTACTTTTTTCTTTATGTTATGAATTGGTCTGGCTATCAGTTTTCTTTCTCACTTTGCCTCTATGTTGCAATTTTCTCTCTCAACTTTGTCATGCACGCCATCAGGTCTGTCACAGACAGGCAGGTGACAAAGGTAATCTCAGAGTCTTTGACAGGGTGTCAGCAGCGTAGGCAAAGCCCTTTAAACACGGCCCGTCTAAGTTAATGGCACACTCTGAAGGGAGAAAATGAATAGCCCGAGAGACAGAGGGGTGTGTTGACAGCCTAAAGCACGAGGACACACATGAGTCATCATGTGATTCTGACTTGGGTTATTGTCTGACAAGGGGCACAGCAGGTGTCTTGGATATTGCTCTCCTGACAGCCGCAAAGACACAAAGGCTTTCATGTTCATTTCGTAAAACCACAGCTTGCAAAAAAGGAATGATTACTGTTACTTCTACTGTTAAAACAAGACAAGTGCAGCCAAGACACAGTGGGATGCCCTTGTGATGTTTCCACCAATAAATTGTAGGTATCCAACTGGACAAATTTTGTCAAAACATCATATTTTTTCTGTTACGTAAGTATGCAAGAAAAAAAAAACTGTTGAACCTCATGTGAATGTGTGCATGGATATGCATGTGGATGTTCTTACAAGCAGGCATCCTCTATGTGCCCACCAATTTCCATGCCGCTATACTCACTTTGAACAAGTGGGTGCAAAGTGCTGTGACCCAGCACCTCAGGCATTCTATTTATTTGTTTATTTGTCTACATCCATTTCTTCTGTTCCTGGCAGGGGCTGGGGTGGGTAATTACTGGTGTGGAACAGCAGGAGAAGAAGCCAATTTAAGTGTGGACACCAGTGAGGTGTGAGGCCGTCCCCGAGGGGCTCCGGTTTCCCACCTGTTACATTTAGGCCTCGAAGAGAAGAGGGACCACTGGGGCAAGCCACAGTATGGGATTAGACACAGCACTTGGACACATGCTATATCTCGCTGTCTCTCCCTCTTCAAATCAATAAATAATGACATGGGGGTAAAAATGTTCCATCCAACAATATATTTGAGTGAGAAGATATTTTATATTGTACCATAAAGAAAGCTGAAACTTAATAGCTCGCCACGCACAAAGAAAATCAAAATCATCGCATTTGTTAAGAATGAAACATTCTTTGAGACTGAATTGTAATTGAAACCCATCTCAGCTTGTTACCTGTTTTTTCTGTGATTCTGAGCGTCATAACAGCTTAAAAGCTTAACGCACCAAACCACACACATCAAAAGTGACAATAGTAGCTTGACTGTTTTAAATAGACAGAGGTGTGAAGGAAAGTATTATGTGGGAGAAGTGAAGGACAGAGAGACAGACACCAACTTAGAGTATGAGAATGGGATTTAGAGAGGAAAAACTTCAACAGACCTGTGACAACCTTCCTCAGACGCTAGGGGCAAGGTCATAGAAATTGTGAGTTTATCTAAGTCCCTCAAGAGGGTCGTGCAAAACTGAAAGTAGAATCTGGAAAACTGATTCTTCTGCCATGATAGCTCCATTTCAACTCCCACTGTGAGAACCACTCACCTTGCTTCTGCTTTTTTCATACCAGCAGAAAACTCTCAATCCCTCACGCAAGGAGCCCAAGAGAGGCAATCCAACAGGCAAGTTTGCACCTAGCCTATAGCCACAAACATTTTGGATGGGCATCATGCAACATCTTTAAAAGCTCCAGATAGGCCTAATGTTATGTAACTACAGCCTCTACACTAGACATGACCACATAAGAACAACTTCATTTAAACTGGTTAGTATAACACCTCTACAACTATTTCATGAAAACTGACATGAACAAAAAGTAGGTGTCATTCCATCAATAATGTCTCTGTATGTTCAAAGCTGACAATACTCTCAGTTGACACTGACCGAAGGCGCTTATCCCATCACAGATATCACAAATAATAGATCATACACATACCAGCGCAGTTTACTTTTCTTTTATGAACAGTTTCAGAAATGTCCCCAATCTGCCAACTCCCTGTTCCACGAAGGATTAGTTTGATAGGTATTTACAAGTACATAGCCTATGGCGAAGTTCATGTTCAAGGAAATGATTGTTGATGAGGACAGCGTGCATGGATAAAATTAAATGCTTTTTTATGAAGACCATATAACTCAGCACTGTTTCTTCAGCACAGGTGCAACACAAGGCACCACGTGGGCCCCTCCAATGGAGCAGCATTAGCATCTCCATGTCAAAATTATTGTAAAGCATGTAGCCATATCACATAAAAATGTAATAATGTAATAATAATATCACATAATAACCCAAATATTGATCTGGTCTGTGGTTTTTCACCCAAATGGTTTTGCATTCCATATGCAGCCTCCATGGGAAAAAAAAGTAACTATGACTATAGCAATAATTTGTAACCTTTACTTGTTTGTTTTTTTCAAACTATGAACATTTATTTATTTATTTATTTACTTATTTATTTATTTATGGTTCTAACATAACCACAGTGCTATTTTTAGGTGTGCAACATCCATCTAAGAGCATTTTCATATGCTTGAGTTCACTGACTTTGAGACAACGGTGAGTCAGAATGTTGATGTCCTTTGGATATCTCCATTCCTATGTTTGCCATGTACAAACATTGCCAAGCTCCATCTTTATCTCCTTCTCATTCAGTCTCTCCCTTTCTTTAACACACAAACATGCACATACACATATGGGCATGCAAACAACCATATGGTCACTGGGTCATATGTAAGCTGTTCTATACAGCCTGTTCCATGCTCCAATGGTTCCTTATTTAGATGATGTTTCTCTGTTTTTCCTTTTCCTCCACCTCTGTGTGAATGACACCCAGACCAATACTGCCCAAGGTCTGCTGAGTGCTGACTTAGCTCACTGCTGTTGTTGTTTATACCTCATCTCCACAGTGCTCATCTGAGGTCAGTTTTATCTCCTGTATTTAAGAGATGCTTTAGGCCATGTGCAAGTGTACGCGAAGGCCAAGCTGCCATAGTAATTCCAACCTGTCGTATCTCGTCTTTTGATGCAGAAAGAATTACCAGCTTTGACAGTGGCACCTATAGAAAATAGTCTGACTATATGAAACGTCAGTCCTCATTAACAATTCTTAAATGAACTGTTTTCACATCTTTACACTTGTGCCAGTGAGAACTGCCACACAATTTGTCAAAGTTACAAATGCTAGACAGGCCCCCGCAGTTAAGACTCCAATCTTGATTGAAACTGACTCTCATCCTTCTCCTGACTATACCAATACTTCTGCTTTAATTGCCGTAATATATTGGTGTGTGATGGTAATCACATTATATTTGACTACCAAATGGCCACAGAGCCTGCACTCATCCATATTCTCTGATACCCCAAAAGTGACATTAATCAATCAGCTGATCCATACTCAGCTATGCTCTCTAAAGCTTTGCATCATTCATCTCTGTCATCTATCTGTGTCTGACTCGAATCTTCCTCTCTCTGTTTCTCTCTCAAACTCTTTCCTTTGCCTCATCTTTTGTCGGCCTTCCACATCCGCTGTATATATCCACCTTACCACCGATGTTCATATGGGGTCGTGTGTTCAGGCTGTATGGCTGATTCTTTAATGCCATACAACCACTTGGGACTAGTCCTCAAAACTCATCTTGGTTTGTGTTCACATCTATTGATGTGCATGTCTGTTCTTTTCTCTAAATCTGAAATGCTAACTTTGCACCATTGTCATGGAGGTTTTCCTTTTTTTTCTGCCTTTCATCCTCAGTTGCTGCAGCGATAATAGGAGCAAGCAAGGGACATCTCCTGCTATATGTACATACTCATGCTGATACGAATTGTTGTTTTTGAATAACAACATTTCCCATCTCCCTGTCCCCCGACATAGTGCCTATAGATCTGTTTCATTTGAAACTTTTCGCAATCCTTGGCTATTTCTATTCATTACCCATGGTAATATTTGTGTTTTTGTAGCCACTTTGTGTATGTAAGTAAATTCTATTGGATGTAATTAGATTCTTTTACCTCACTTTATCCTTCTCCATGGCTAATTTTAGAAAACATGCCAGGAAACTAGTAACAAATCTGTTTCAAATTCCATGTGAAGGTTCCAATAAACGTGTAACATGAAATGTTACTTGTACTCTATTAAGGTAAATTTACTATTTGCCTATGAATCACTTGAACTAAAGGAAAACCAAAACATGCATACTAATTTTAAATCATTTAATCCCTTCCAGTTGTATATTTCCTCCAGATGTTTACATTGAAGTGCTTGCGATGTGAATTCTGGCACCAAACTAGTGACATTTCTGCCATAAAAAGCACATACCCACATATAAAGAGATGTTTAGATAGAGAAAATGTCATATAATCTCTGTCAGATTTTAACCCAGATTCTTCAGCCAACTGATCTCATTTGACACTTTGCCTGAAATGTTATTTCAATTTATTACAACATCTACTTAGGGCATCATCACTCTATGCTATCTCTATCATCTGAGCTCCTCTAGCTCACTATATCTTCTTGGGCAGGGTGCGTAACAGGTTTCATGCCCTGAAATCTAAGTAGCACATAGCAAAATTAAAGTAAAAATGATTCACTAAAATGTATGTACACAACTTTGCATAGAAAGACGCTGAAACATGAATTAGCAAGGTCTAAATGAGTGAGGACGAGGTGGAGACAGGAACTGGGGACTGATGCTGCAGACTGTTTCCAGGTGGATTGCTCTCTCTCCCTACCAACCTCTTTAATCATTTCTTTTTTCGTGGAACTGGCCTTGGGCCCTTATGTGATGCTGCTCACCTTAACTCAAACAGGTCAGTCAGACGCCCGACCATTGAAAGCTCAGGGAATCACTGAAAGGCACCAACATCAGCATTCACAGCACAGAGAATGGGAAAAAAGAAGGGGGAAAAAAAACAATTTCTTGTGACCTGTCATCTTGCTATCATAGAAAGACATGCTAATGAAGTTGTGTTCCGTCAGCAGATATTTTTCTAGTCGACCGAAAGTGCCTTTCATGGTGTTTGTTACATTTATTTGGTGAGAATAGCATCCAGCATGTGTTTTGATTTCTTCTCTATGCTCCATTTCACAGTTACAAACACATGTTTGAAGCTGCCACAGTGATTTTAGGCAGTGTCACCCTGCCGTTTTTTTTTTTTTTTTTTTTTTTTTTTTTTTTTTTTTTTCCATGACAGTTCACTTGACACATAGAGCCCCTCTGTTTCAAATCTTTCTTTATGAAATTGCAACAAGGCAAGGAAGAGCAAGAATTGCGCAGACACACTGTCAGGAAGAAAAAAGAAAACAGAATTATGAGTGTGAATGGGTGTAGACTTGGGATGTAAAAGCCCTACTTAAAAGGATGTTACTGTAGATGGCAGGTCTTGAGTTGAGAGTAAAAGAAAGCACCTTTCCTCTTGATTCCATTGGCCTTTGTGTATCTTGTCACACCATTCAATTTTTTTTGCTTTCTATATGTCATCTTGAGGGAGCAAAATAACAAGACATTCTTGCCACAAAGAGTCAGCAGTTCCCAGGCACACAGCAGGTTACACACTAATCAGAACACGCCAACAGAAAGTCCTTTTTTTTTGGCCAAACACATACACAAAGCAATAAGGGAATGTCAGTCTCCATGGGCTTATAAACCAGCTACTTAGGATCCTATGGATGAACATATGCTATTCACAAGGATCCTCTTTATTTCCCAGATAATTTATTTGATCACAAATAGCATATCTAGATTATTTGTCCTCTGTGGTTCTTATTTTCTTAAGGGGCATGCTAAACATTTGCTATGCTCTAAAAGTTAAGGACCACATCTGGCAAAAGTCGCAAATGATTTATTAAGATCTGGCATGGAAATTATGTCAGAGGTAATTATCTGTTTGCAACAGAGGAGTACACGAGAACAAGAGAAAGCGCACTGATAGAATCAGAATCAGAATCAGAATCAGAATTACTTTAATAATCCCCAGGGGGAAATTGCTTTTTGTTACACACAGCTCCAAAAGAATAAGAATAAGAATAAACTTCAAACACAAAAAGTATGAATAAAAAAAGATGTATTAAAAATTATTATTACAAATTATTACAGAGGTAAAGTCTTATAATAATAATAATAACAATAATACCACTACTAATAAAAATATATAACAACATGCACAATCATAGTAAGGCGCTGTACTATATAATACCAATAATACTACTACCACTACTACTACTACCAACAATAACATATAACAACATGTACACTCAGAGTGAGGAGCTGTACCATATTATAATAATAATAATACAAATAATACCACTACTACTAATAATAATATATAACAACGTGTACCTTCAGAGTGAGATGTGTTATATAATACTACTACTACTACTACCACTACCAACAATAACATATAACAACATGTACACTCAGAGTGAGGAGCTGTACCATATTATAATAATAATAATACAAATAATACCACTACTACTAATAATAATATATAACAACATGTACACTCAGAATGAGATGTATTATATAATGATAATAATAATAATGATAATAACAATAATAATGATCGTAATAATAATAATAATATAATATATACAACAACATGTACACACAGAGTGAGGAGCTGAATCATAGAGCAATCATTGCCTTATTCGTGCTATTTTACTTTTAAATTGAGCATATTGTAAAGTCTGTATATCTGTTCTTCATTAAAAAAAAAACATTTTTAGCATTTAATTCTTTGCTAAATATATTGTTTTGATCTTTTGTGGAAATCAGTAGCATATATATATATATATATATAAATGGGCTGTCAGTCTCCTTGTTCATCGGTCTCTTTGACCACTTGTTGTCTCTGACTGGTAGTGTGCAGACTTACAGTGATGTGAACCACCCTGTCAGACTTGTCTCTCTTGAATAAGTTCTCTGGTTTCTTTAGACATCAGATATTAACCCCAAATGTGGACTGCTAATAGACAAGTTTACTGTGCAGTGACGCAGAAGAAAATTTAAGTCATGTCTATCCTCCTCCTTTGATTGCAATGATGCATTGTGAAGTCCATTTGATTTTCAAGGTTGCAATGTCAGTGACTTTAGGATAGCACCAAAATCTAAATCCAAAAATCCATTGTTTTTTGTCTGTTCTGAATTTGAAAAATATCCTGTATTGTCAAGTGCAACAAAACTGATCAGCAATGGGAACAAAGTGGGTGTTGCTCACACAGTGGCTCTTGCAAACATTGTTGTTTTGAACCTGATTCTGTTGTGGGTTTTGACACAACAGAATCAGGCTTTTTTTTTCCATATCAAATGGCTTGGCGAGCTCTACATATAGTGGGGCATACTTGGGACAGCTCCTATTAATAATTGCATAGTTACCCTATGTGATTCAGAGATAAAGGGTGTCTAATCATTTTTCGCATTATGCTAATACCATGCAGCACATTATGGGAGAGTGATAAAATTCCTGGTAAGCCTTGCTAATCCGCCCTACTGCTGAAATAATGATTGCTTTTTGTCTGCTGTTGAGAAAGTGGTCCACACCATGTGGGTCATGCGCAGCCTGAAAAATGTGTATCTGCATGCTTCATTTTAATACCCCCCCTCCCTCTCTCTCTCTCTCTCTCTCTCTCTCTCTCTCTCTCTCTCTCTCTGTCTAGCTCTCTCACTCACTCTCTCTCCGCCCAGGGCATTTCTATTAACAAACAGTGTATGGACAGATGTGTGCATACACACACACACACACACACAAAAACGCAAGTGCTTCTCTTCTCTCTCACGGATGCCCCTCCCCCTACGCCTACAACACAGTTGTTGTTATTTTTCACAGAGAAATCAGCAGGAACATAAAAAGAGCATAAGAAGTACATGAAGGATAGCAGATTTAACAGTTCTCATATGGTTATTGGCCTGTCTGCCAGTAGACAGCATACTGCAGTAAGTAATAATACTTGACAGGGACCCAAGGGCTTGTGTCCTGCTGCAACCCACCACCATGGCTGCAGTGATATTGGCTAGATTGTGTTATTCAAAGAACCACTGCTACTGTGCTCATGTGTGACAGCAGGTAATTCAAAAAAGGTTTAATTTGCTAAATATTTATATTTAAGTACCTTTGCTCTACCTTTGAGAGAAATATGTCTCTTCATGTTTCTGTTGCTTTAAATGTGGTTAAAGAACTCGCAAAAAGCCCCTAGAATGTCTCCAGCTTGATAAGACTTGGTTTGAAGGCTACTGTCTGAGTAAGCAGGCTTGCAAAATACAAAGATCTCGTAGCACTTACAACACTTTTTGCTTTTGCCACAGTGGCTAATAATAATAATAATGATAATAATAATAATAATAATAATAGTAACCGCATTTATATACCACTTTTCAAAATGAAGAAAACAAATTTAAAAAAATGAAAATGTAAAACTCAGTTCAGTGAGTTCAAGGTCCAGGTAGGGCTTTCCACAGCTGAGGGGCCCAGAAAGCAAAAGCCTAGTCACCTTTAGCAGCGCATTGAGATATTGAAACCATTAATAGGGCCCTGCCAGAGGATATCAAGCAGCAATGAGACCTATTGGGAGTTAGCAGATCACAGATATGGGCAGGCGCCCGTCAATTCAAGGCTGTAAAAACAAGCAGTAAAATCTTAAGATCAATTCTAAAACTCAAAGGTAACCAGTGATGGCCGTGATCTCATGTCCACAGATACAGGATTATGGCCATCTGATCTGAGAGCATGAGATTGTTTGTTCTATGTAGTACAAATCGTTATTACTGTGTTTTTCTTACGCAGTGTAATCATTGATAATATGGTGATATTTCCTTTGATAATATTTGGTAATACTTCCAAAATGGTTTAGATCAAGACGTGATTGTAGAAGAATGTCAACATGAGTGCTCGCAGTGAGAGAAGACCAGCGTAAACAATGATCCTTACAGAAACATATCATCAAAGCATGCGTGATTGTTTTGGAAGAAATGAGAGTGTATAATCTTAATGTAAATTACACCCAACATAAGATCAAAGCACTGCTCTCTCAAAAGAAATGAGGGGGGTATAATCTTTATGTGAATTAGCCTCTGTGTACAAATCTGTTCTTCTGTGTGGGGGCAGTAAATACATTTTGACTTGTCATTATACTTCTCCTTCATGAACGGAGCCCACATTATGCATTCCCTGCTCCAACTAAATGCATAATTAAAAATAAGCATTTCAAACAATCTCTCTCCCTCTCTGTTCCACAACCAGGCAACGGGAAAATGTTGTATGTATGTTAACCACTGCGGTGTTTTGAAGTAGCTCGTGCACAGATGGATGTCTGTTGCTTTGATAAACATTAGGCCACACACTATCGATTGCTTTTTACTCTGATTTGATGTGTGTGTGATGGCTGAGCTGCTTCTAGCTGTGAGGCGGCTGCGCCATGGGCCGAAACCACAGACATCAGCAGGAATGGAGGCCCCACAGAGAAACAGGAAGGAATGAGGAAATGGAGGACATTTGCCAACTGGGAAGGCTAAGGGGGCAGACTGTTTAACAGAAGAATGGATGGGCTGGTGGCATGGGGAGTGTGGAGGTGCAGCAGTTGAAAAAAAAAAAATCATTTGATGCAACAACATACCTTAAATGCTTGTTAAATCCTTGAATGATGTTGTGTTCATAAGAATGAATGGATATAAAATTTTAGGTCAGAAACAGAAATGTTTACCGTGCAGTGCAAACCAGTGACTAAGTAAAAATAGAGAAAAAAAAGCCAAGCCACACTTCAGGGACTGAAGGAAGAAGAGCAGCATTGCCTCAGTTGCTGGTCGTCTGCCATCCATCAGCTCACTGCCAGCTGCTAGGTTGGCATGCTCCAGGGCAAGAGGCAGAGATATATGTTTGTCAGGTAGAGGATGGGGGTTATCGTTACTGGTCATGCTGCCTGTCTTACCACAGACAAATCTTCTGATGGTGTGTTCTTAAAATGAAAGTCTTTAAGGGAACCTATAGCTTGAAATTGGGCATGTGTCCTCAGTCCCTGTGTAATTAAGTGGGCTTTTGTGATAGTTTTCGCTCTACCCTGACGAAAGATTACTTTTCTTTTAATCATAGTTGCTCCAGCAGGACCCCTCAGAGGGCTCTGGAGATGGAGATGTAGAGTGCCATTAGACTGAGGAGCTAAATTAGAGGTTTCAGTGGGCCTGAAAATTTAAGCATTCGCTTAACTGTCCCATGTGTGCTGGAGCTTGAGCCCAACTACTCCTTAATTATCCTTCACATACTCATGGTGGTACACTAAAATGCTGATTGCCAAAAATGGATGGATATTCTCTTTCATCTGTCCGGCACCTGAGCCCAGAAGGTTGGGAAAAAGGTGTAGGACATGTGCAAAGTAAATTTAACTGTACTTCACTCTCCTTTTTCCATTTAGTATACCAGAATTAATTGTTGATCAATTTTAGGGAAAAAAAAACATATTAGTGGTTCTTGTTTTTCCAACTTTATCACATTTGGCTGCTGTAAATACTGTGTACTAAATAGCGATTGGATTATTTTTATTGAAGCTTGCCAGATTCGCACTTGCCGTTCACTGCTCAATGAATGCTGAAAATGCAGCTCAAAGGTACTATTTTAAGATATTTAAACAGAGATGTTAATTACTACTCCACAGTAGGCTTGTAGTTGATCTTGGTGAGTTTATTCTGCCATTCATAAAGCAGTATGTGTGGAAAATAGCTCGCCAGTTCTTCCCTGCAAGTCCAGGCTTAACTAACTACAAGATAAGTCACGCACATACTAAATTAGTCTTCATACAAGTGGAAATTGCATATACTTAACAACGTGAATATAAGTGAGTGTAACATATAATACAATCTGAAAGCCCCCTTACTTAGAGTGTCCTGTCAGGTCACAGTGGTCCTTGACTTGAATAAAAAGTGTAAGCTAAAGCTGGAGCCTTCATGTCTCTTCTGCTCATAATGGAGTTATTCAAGGACAGATAGATCTGGCTTGGAAAAACTCAGTTACTGTACTTTGACTTCAAAGTGATTTTTCTTTTTATGTATATTGCATGGTGTTGCTGTTGAGATGTTCCTGGGATTTAACACGGGTCAAAAAATGGGCTTCTTCATTTCTAGAGAAGTTACTCACTGAGTGCATATGGTGTCTCTGCAGGCTTCTTCGTACTTCTGCATTTTTGGGCCCATAGAGCATGCACACTACAATTCTTCCCCAGCAGAGCTGAGTCAGCTGGCTTCCTGTCTGCTCCTGACAAACATGTTTTATATAAAATGATTTAATCAATTTAATCAAACAGCGCACAATCCACTTATTGTGTATGGGGAAAAATGCTTTTTGGGCCAGTGTGGCCACACAACGTTGAAGTTGTGATACCACATGCAGCCACTATGCCAAAATGCTTCATAGTCCAGTTCCATTCTTGGGGATGTGGAAGCACATTCCCCATCAATAAACGTGTCTACTTATCTCTGACTGACAGTCTGCCCTGGTGGTAAGGGGAACATTTGGGGCAAGGGTAAACAAGAGTTTAAAGAACCAGGGAGTGGCCTGGCTGCCATGAGCACACCTGCAGCCAAAAAGATGGAAGATAGTTGATGTAATTTATCGTAACGAGACAAGAGTCAATGGTGGATAATTCTTTTGAATTATTTATGTTTTAGCTGTGCTCATGCTGTACTTGTCATCATTAGGATCAGTAGTATAGAGCAAGAGAGATTGTGCTAGTGTAAGTCTGTGCACATGTGAATTTGTGTGTGTGTGTGTGTGTGTGTGTAAGCAATAGGCAGGTGCAGGATTTCTGCCACCTTATTTATGGCAGCGACTTCTGATATTTTAGTTGCTGTCAGTACATTTGAGCTGAGTTAACAGTCCAGTTTATCTTCCATTTGGTATTATTTACCAGTGATTCAATGGTGAGTTTGTGCAAAGCAATACAGCAGTTGATATGGTGAGACACTTATCCCTCCAATTGTGCCCCTCCCTGCTACGGACAAATACCGACAGAGAGTGAAATCACAAACAGAGCAGCAAGGGAACGAAGAAGGCAAAAAATATAATTAGGTAAACAATTTGTCTCTCTCTATTTTCATCTCATTCTCTGTTAGTCTCTCTTTCTGTCTCTCTGTCTCTTTTCCTTCTCTCGCTCTCATCATCTAATAACTTTAAAATCAAATTGCATTACACTCCACTTTACTGGTCATTTGGTACCTTGAGGACTGCCTTTTCTGCTGGCCAAAGGAGAAAATGGCTAATGACCCATGGTGAATTAATTGAATCATTCCTTTCTGGCCAAATCATTCTGACAATGTGACCATTAAATTTCATAATTGCTCAGAATGGCACCCGTAATTCTTTTGAGTGTTACTGGTGGCAGGGCGAGGGCAGGGGGTCCAGCTTTGTGCTGTTTTTGTTTGACTACAGGCTCTCATTTCTACAGTGACAGAGATCTATGGTTCTCTGTGTGTTTATTTGATTTACATGTATGTATGATTTATATAATTTTTATAATATAATACTGCATGGTACAATATTCCTTTATGCCATTCATCACCATATGTGTATGCTTGCCTCATTCATATCGGGAACCTGGAGTATGAAAAGTGTACGTGTTATGCTTATAGATCATATAAGGGTAACAAAGTACTGTTTCAGATTTCTGGGGTCACTTGTTTAGCCTGGCACCAGTAAGTTTAAGTTACAGCTTCAGTACAAAATACAGTTTTTGTTAAGGACATTTGTGAGTGGATGTAAGGATGCTTTTCTGTGGTTGTAGTAATGAAGAGAGTAGTACAAGATTCATTCAAGAAATTTATATAGGTTTACAAGCTCGGAGTCTAACATCACAGGCATAGATGAGACTAAAGAGTACAGAGCAAAGCTTTCACATATATATATAGGATTCCACAAGCAAGATCTGGTTTCAGGTACCTCAAAGATGGACTTAACCTTTACATGAACTGACCATCGTCCAGACAAAGTGGAGTCAGGAAGATAGAATGCTGACTTGAGGGGAACGTGCATGTTATTTAGGACACGTATCCCTGCAGCATGTTACATGAAAAAGACATTCTAACAGTGGATAACAATTGAGTTTAGTCCTTTATCGTCCCACAAGGATAATTGCAATTTGCAGTATTTCATAATTTATTGTTAATCTGAAAATGTGCAAGTTTGCCACAGTTTTTCATCATAACATTAAATGTTTATGACTAAAGAAGAAAGTTAAAGTGTTAAAGTGCACATTTCTGACCACACCCAATCAAACCCATCAGTGTTACTGGCTCTGGTCAGAGGCAGTACATGCTTCTAACCAGAGTTACTCTTTAAAGATTGTGTGGGTGTGCTGATATTTGATTGACAGTGGCCTGGCAGCATAAACAAGCAAACAAACAACTGTCATCACATTTTAACTCAAATATTGCCCACTTCTGATTGGCCCACTGAAGTATGTGAGATCACTGTTTTTCCAACAGACACTTGCCCACTTCAAACCAGTGAAAGGAGCACAATCAAAACCCAAATGCATAAATCTCTTGTGTAAAATAACTAAAACTGTTCTAACTTAAACAAAAGAATGCACAATAATGGACCTCATCACTCACCAGCTGATTGACATAATGTTTTGATGGCCTTCAAACAAACACAAATGTCAGTGTGAAGGTTATTTACATCAAAAGTTTGTGTTCAAACTTAATACAATTCCACATAGTAATATTTTATTTAGCCTTAAGCTTATTTCTTAAGTTATTTCAGGTCACTGGCATATTTTGCTTTTTGTTTTAGAGGAAGAACTACTTAAGTGACATGGTATATTCCAATCCTATTGATATGTGATTTTATATATATATTCAACATATTCTATACATGTGTTTATATATAGTAACTAGCTGATGTGTTAATATGGTATCTTCATACATCCCAAGGTTTAAGCATGTGATGTGAGCTGGTGTCTGTTAGCCCTGTGGTGACCTGGTGACGAAGCAATTTACGCTTCCCACATATAACTACATACAAATGTGCTGAAGTAATATCTGGACTGTCATGGAGTCAGTGAAGTTCTCTCAAATGACTAATTTGTGCTCTTGATTTAATAATTCACTCTCTCAAATACGCATGAATCCATGCAAAATCATTGTGCACATGGATTACTAGATATTGTTCTCGATTTAATAATTTGTGCGCATGGATTACTTAATTTGTGCTCTGGATTTAATAATTCTTACGCATGGATTACTTAATTTGTGCTTTCAATTTAATATAGTTTTTTGGCGTGATGCAGCTTTCAAGCTCAGATTAATGAATTTTACCAATAATGTTCGCATGTCACTGAATAATCCGTTTATTTATACTCATTAAATACCTGTAGCCACAGACCACAGAAGGAATGATGCTAGTGTGTTCATTGTTACACACATGGCATGGCATTATGTGCTTATTTTATTGTTGGTAAAAGTCCAAATTCTACTTATCACACATTGCCAATATGTTCCAAAAATCTGTGAAATGAAACACGTTAACTGTGGCTATTAGTTTGAAACGAATATTCCTTAATGAAATTACTAATGATGATCAGCTCTGCATTCACATTTTCTTCAATCCACTAATTAGTTTTTGTTTTTTTCCTCAATTACCTCCCAGCCTCATCCTGTTGGATGTCCGTGCATAAATAACTATGTATCAGACATAACTATGTATGTTTTGTTTATGACAGTTTGTCATAATTCATGGCTGGGACTTTGATTCAGATTCGATGGGTGTTTTAAAAGCCTAACATGGAGCCTGGCAGACCTAGTGTTTGTTTACATGTCAAGTTGGAAGTTTAGAGGCTACAGTATCAGTTCTGTTAGAGATGTGTGCTGGGGGCATGTTGGGAGCAGGCCAGTGAGCTGTCTATCTTTTGTCAGCCACAAAAGGCTGTAGGCCATAAATCACTATCAGAGATAGAAGTAGATGATGTATTCACTCCACACACACAAGTCATTCCCATGCTTTGGGGCTAAAATGTAAACAAGTATGATTCTGTATTCAAGTCAGTGAATGCAAATGACAGGCTGCAAAAGAAGGACAAAGATATGGTACTTGGAATAAATATTCAAAAGCAGCACAAACTCTAATAATAAACCTAAAATTAATGTTGTGAAACTAGAAGGCACTCAGAGTGCATCCCTCCACCAAGGTCACACATTTCTCTTAATTGGTTACTTTAATACTAGAAAATGTTTTGGTCCGTATCTCGATTTGGATCTCCTTCAAAATACACACAGTGATAGACAGTTGTGCGGAGTGGCTCATGGCGGCCACGATTTTTTGAGAATGCTACATCACGTCTCGGATTATGCTTATAATTACACGTGTTTATGGCCTCTTTTAAGATAAACTAGCTACAAGAGTTGAATAAACTGTGAACAACACAGAAAAATCTGGTGTACAAAGCTTTCAATATACTTGGATCTCACGTGGAAAGTAAGTGGTTTTCCTATTTAAATATGCTATGTAATGCACTTACTCCAGCATGATTGATGGTTGAGGCCTGTTGTGTGTGTGTGTGTGTGTGCGCGCGCCAATGTCTTCAGGGATGAAAATAATCAAACATGCTTCAACATGTAGAAGTTGTTCATGGCCATTGATCTAAGAGCAGCAAACATTAGGTGCAATAGACCCTACAGAATTGCATCGGATTTCCTCCAGCACAGCCTCTTTTTTTCTATCCATACATTACAGTACACTCACAGTACACTCACAGCATACAAGCAAAACAAGCTCTGCTTTACATAACCATTAAAACTTAATTGATTGTGTTAATTTATCAACAGCTGTGAATAAACTAAAGTGAAGGCAACATCTATATGTTGTTAGATGTAATGAAATAGGTGTGTTAGATACAGCGAAATGAAATGGTATTGAATTTTTAAATTATAACTGCGTTCAATTCAATATCCTCTCTTCTAAATTATGCTCTCACTTAACTTGCGCTGTGAGTCATCAGACAGGTTTTATATTCTTGGTATATTTACTTTTGGACAAGGTTAGATTGCACTGAACTGAACACACCGCCCACCCTGACAATTAATGGCCGGCAATGCAATGGGTGGGAACCAATAAAGGTTTATGGACTTGTTCATGTTGCAAAGGCTGGTTAGTGGCTGTTGTTGGAAACAAGGTCCCATATAGTTTAACGAGCTCATTATAACAGAGGTGTCAGGTATTAACCTGTGTCATATCTTGCGTCTCATAGAGATGGTCTGTAAAGATAGACACTTTGGTATTAACAGTCCTGCAGGTCACACTTACTTAGAGATGGACTGCTGTTTCATTAATGGAAGTAGAAATTCAATCTGAAATTGTGTCTGTGCATTGGGTTGGAGTAATAATATATCCAAATTCTGCCTATTGTGGCTTATTGAATCATAACTGTGTGAGAATGTGTTGCACATCGTCAATATCCTCACATACAACTTGTAACAACAATTAAAGCCTTGGTTTTGTTTTTGTCACCTTTGTCCTATGGATACTTTAAGATTAAAATAGGTAGCACACAAAAATGTTAAATTAGTTAACGGAATAGTTTGATAATATGGAAAATGCTATTATAATTATTTGCTTTCTTGCTGAGAATGAGATGAAAAGATCAGTACTACTCTCATGTCTACCACATGACGGTAGATTTTTCCACCGTTAAGCCTGGAAACAATTAGCATGTCAAAAGGTAAAAACCCCTAAAATCACAACTTCTTGTTTTTACATTTTAGTTTTGTACAGATCAAACAAACAAGATACGATGTGCTATAATTAGAGGACATTAGAAGTGTCTGTAGGTGGCTTTTGTTACCTTTTGACAGAGCCAGGCTAGCTGTTTCCCTCTGTTTCCAGTTTTTATGCTAAGCTAAGTTAATCATATGCAGGCTACCATGCAGACATGAGGGGTTACATGAATCTTCTAATCTAACTGTCTGCAAGAAAGTGAATAAACATATTACTCAAAATGTGTCACTATTTCTTACATTTACAACGTTCAGCCCTAATACCACTGTAGCTTATCATCATTTTGTTCATATCTGTGCAGGCAGATTTTATTCCAACTCAGAAAGATACATTTGATGCGAATGCAAATTACTTGTAACCACATTTGTTTCTTGAATATAGGGGAGCATGGATTTTTCAGATGACTTAATGCAGGGAATCAATGGATAACATTTCAAGGTGCACTGTGTTTGCAGGATGTTTACTGCCATCACGGAGAGGACCATGGTTTATTGTCTTAGACTTGAGATATCATACAGCTTTGGCTAAATATGGCTGTGCAAATCATCACTATGACTGGTGGGATGCTAGCTTTTCATCCTCGTCCTCTGTGACTGCCTCTCTTTTCCTCTCTCTCTGTCTCATTTATGCTTTCTTTTTTGTTGTATTTCTCCCTCTCACAAACGCACATGCACACAGAGACACACGCACACTGTCAGTCTTTGATGCCTGCTCCCTGTATTACTGGGTAAGTCTTCCTAGTCTGACTCTACTGTAAGTCCAGCCTTCCATTTAGAGCCAAAGCTGCCCATGAATTGTAGTCCCCATCTGTATTTATTTATGCACTTGTTTAGACTTTAATTAGTCAACTGGAGAGCACTGCCAAACCCCCAACCCCCAAAGCAACGAGGCACAAAACTTGAACAACTATCTACAACTCCCTACAGAGGCTGACATGTTAGATTGCAAACCCTGGTGGGTGCCTAATGGTGGTGTCCTTTCAAGATCTAAAAGCCAGAATCCAATGGATGAAAAATTTTGAATATTGTTCACAACAAGGGTCAATGCGCAGCTTTATTGTGGTCTGCAGAGGTTACAGAGTCAATTTGGTCTACCACTCTCCATACTCCAACACTGTGGTTGCTTTAACAGCTCCTGTGTATGTGAGTGTGTTTTGTGACTTTGTGAGATTGTTTTCCTGATGACAGACAGGGAGATGCTAACACTAACATCACAGCCCATCCCCATAAAAATGCACAGACTTTGATTGATGGCCCTTTTGGTTTGTGGGTTTGCTCAGATGGGCCTCCATCTGTCTCAGGATCCTTGTTGCCTGCACACTGATCCTCAAAGGATGGTGATACAACAATTATCATTTGTTAATGTCAGATTGTTTTTCTTTTTTACTTTGTTTTTTAGTCTCACACTCTCAATTGTTTTTTTTTTTTTGAAAATCCACTTCAGTATTTATGTCTTGATGTGATGTTGGCTGAGGTCATTGGCATTCATTCATTCACTTTGTTTTTTCTCTCATCTTCATTAGTAACACTGGTCTAGTGCCATGACTCACAGCCCCTCTTGAGATCATTTTATTGTTACACATAAATATTGTCAGTGAGCTGTGGTTATTTGTGAAATTTGCCATTACAAAGATGGATCCAGAGTACCCAAACTTTACTCCTTGAACTGGGTCTAGACAGACAGACCTCTCTGCCATAGCAGGTCACGCCATCAGTGAAATATCCATGGATCTATGGGGATTGGTTTAGAGGCTCCACTGGCCTTTCCATCAGTCATTCATAAATAAGCTGTGAGATATTACCCTTCTCCAGTAAAGCATTTACCACATGTTAACTACAGGATGTCATTGACTAGAAGGTCACAACTTGGTGCTTCCCAATGTCCTATTGAAAAGAAAAGCAAAAAGCACATCTTCAAATGCAATCTTAAATCCCTCCTTGAAGACAGAAAGACTGTCCATAAGCAGTGGTGAGTAGAGTAAACAAAAACAAATAAAAGCATTGTTACTAAATAATAACATTGATTCAAGTAGAACTAAAAATAATTACATGAGTAAGAGTAAAAAACAAAAAGAACTTTTCAAGTATTGAGTAATTTCATTAGATGCAATTTATTACATCAATGCATGCCTATTGTGTTCAAACAGGTCCTCAACTGTTAACTGGCAATAACAAGAACAACAACAGGCTACTAACAAATGTGAAGTGTTCTTGAATTGTCATTACATTTCCGTAACCAGAACCAGATAAATGAAAAAAACATATGCTATTAAGCCCTGTTTAATCTCTTAAAGCAAAATAAGAAGAGAAAAAAATATTTGTCTTACTGCTGAAAGGGCTTGGATGCAGTCTGCATTATCGCAAATGTATTTGAGTAACAGTAAAAAGTATTGTGCAAAACTACCCTTAGAAGTACAGGGTATTTAAATAATTACTTCAGTACATGTAACTGAATAAAAGCAACATGTTATAAACCACCATTGACTGTAAGCTTTGCTAATAAATGTTTCAAATGTATAAGCTGTGAGTCAGAAAAAAATATTGGACGTTTAAAATTTGTTTTACATTACACACACATATATATTTGAAGATATTTAAACTAATTTTGTGCATCAGCATCTTACAGTACGTACTACTGTTCTTAACAGGGGTCTGGCTTTCTCAGGCTGATTCTTATCAGCAGTTAACATAATTAGGATTGATCTGATCTGATACAGATCACCAGGTGGTTCCTGACATTGAACATTTTTTCTAGATTGACCCTTCAATAGACACAACTTTTCCTCATTTGTTACCCATTTAGTGACTGACGTAGGAGCCACCACACCAAAATATTAAAATAGTTAAACTCCATTGCATTCACCTACTGTGTGCTAACATTCTGTTTGCCTCCCTCCTCTGAATGCCTCTACCACAGAACAGCTTTAATGATCAGATGACCATATTTGCGTTTTTTTCAGACACCCAGTAAAAGTGCCAACCAGAATGACATCACAGTTGTCATTATTTATTCTTCTTCCCTAACGACAGTAGCCATGCACTTGTTGCATTTCTAATCCGATGGTGTTAATTTTGCCATCACATCCACTCTCAACATACGGAAGTGTAATGCATCCAAAAACGTATCCTCCAAAAGAATTACACTGAGAACTGAGAGCAAACTGCGGTTGCCAGTTTTCTTTGTTTTCTCTGTTAGCTCATTGTTTGCTAACATGGGCACCAGTCCTTGCTGTGTACCACTTCGTAGACACCGCCTGCCTGACTGTATCTGGAGTCCAACTCTTGTCAACAACCCAATCTTGAGGTAGTGTTGGGTTTGACAGGAACATCAACTATTTTGGACATCTGTCAGATGGACTTTAGGCAGCACAGGTGGATTGGGCTGTATTTTACTGACATTTACTTGGTTGCTTTTTGTGCTTTATAATCTTTTGTCTGATCAGCATTTCTATAGCACATCAATGAAGCCATTTGTAATCAATATCCTTCTCCTCTCTTCCCTCCTGTCCTTTCAGTAAGGATTTTCACAGACCAATTTTAGCATCCCACCCAATATCATATGAGTCATTTACAAATTGTATTCCTTCTATAGGTTTTTAATTGACCATAAATTGCAATGCAGTATTTGTGATATGGTGTCACCATGACTGAAAACATTGTATTAGACAAGAGTTGTACGGTATTTTTGTTCCCCACTAAACATCAGAAGGTACGAAACTTGACACCCATCCAACCCATGTAATACACGTGCTCACTGCAACACAGTTGAGCTTCTCTACTGAGACAAACAGAAGACATGAGTCTTCTGTTGACTTACCTTTGAGGCAAAGTTAAAAAAAAAAAGATCAGTAACTGTGACGCAACATGCAATCATTTAGTAGACAACTTTGTTTTCAAAGCCAGTAAAGAAAGTGGGTCCTGCATCGTGTTCCACCTTCAGCAGCTCTATCGGGTATGAATGATGCATGTGTGTACAGGATCGAATAAACGCAAGCCCAAAGTGGATTCCACTGCACTGCAAAGAGTATAACTGTTTCTATCAGTGTGAGAATAAGGATATGGGATTCTTGTCCTTGCTTCATTATTCTTTGTTTCATCTTTCTCTTTTTGCATTTATGAACCTATCCAAACCTGCCACACTAACTACTGTTGGTGGCTGTGTTAACATTGGGCATGTGCAGTAAGATACCATCATCTAGCTTCCCCTTTGCCCTTTTTCGGCAGGGGCTTGAGGCCCAATGTGTGGGTGGGAGTGTCGGGAACTGTTACCTTTCGCAGAAATTATGCCTATGAAAATTTAATGGGGGTTCACATAACATAAATTGTTTTGGTCAATGCTTTCCAACTGCCACCTACACTGAGATGGAAGAGATGCGTATCTGTGTGTGCATATTTTGTGTCTGTGTTGGTGACATGCCACAGGATCATATTCTTTACCAAGTTATTGCTGTTGAGGCTCACAGTGGAGCCTTTCCCAGTTCATCACTTACACAGTCTTAGTCGTTTGCGTGACATAAAGAATGACCATGGCCATATAATTATCACACGATGTTCTAATACAAAAAAAAGTAAATTCAGTAATTAAAGTTCCAGGGCCAGATTTCGTGAAGTGACAGTATTAAATACAACTTCCTGTCTGTAAGTGCAGGTTGGAGTGTTCCATCATCCTCCTTGATGACAGCTTTTAATACAGTTGGTTTAAACAGAGATATACATCTATTGAACATGTATCTATGATGACAGCACTATACTAGCTCGGCACTGATATTCATCACTATGTATATACAGATATGTATGAAAAATGAGTTCACATTCATGGTGAAAGGCAATACATAAGACACCAAAATTGTGAAAGAGGCAATTTCATGGATTCTACTTTCCCCTAGGAATGGTAAGAAGAGATAAAGCTTGTATTAAATGAACTTTTCCCCTATCAATTGTAATGAGAAAATGAGAAGTATGTTGATGTTGTCTAGTGTGCATTTGAGAAGGGTACTACACAGACCCTTGCTGCCAACCGGGAACGCTGTCAAGAGCACCCACGGCCTACATGATGAATTGTTTCTTTAACTGTGACCAATGCTCCCTGTTTTCCTCAAACAATGGTCCAGTGTTGCAGTGAGACTGGGATGTTGACTACATAATGGCAAGTGATGTATTATATGTTGGAAGGCAGCAGGGAACACACTGTTTTCAGCCATTCTCTGACATCTGCAGAGGTCAAGATCATGAGAACTTACACCAATTGGTAGATTTTGGAATCAGGCCTGGGGCGGCAGACTGCAGTTGACCCAGTAGGTCAGTAATTCCCTCTTCTGTGCATGGATGCATTTAGTCTCACTGTCCCAAACCATTGCTGGTTTTGTTCTCAAGTCAGAAATGATATATATACACACTGATACATTGAGTGAACAGTTTCATTCAAACTGCAATATGGACGTATGCCTCCTCTGAATAAAACAATGGAGCTACTATTTCCATTCCAATCTTAATTTGTTGTTGTTGATTGTAGTTCTGTGCTTGAAGGGAAAAACATCTTCATTTATCTTGATGTAAACTATTAGTACTTCTGGTTTCTACACCATACTGGCAATGTAATCCATTTAAGAAGCATCATTTTAATATATTCAATTAATTAGATTTATTATTAATTAATAAGAATTGCAACAACCAGTACAACATTTTAATAAGGCAAGATTGTTGTTTAACTTACTTTTTGCAAACCATTGTGTAAGTTGAAAGTTTGTTGTTAATAAACAATATTCGAAATAAACTACCAATAGATTAGTTGATAATTGACCATTAATAGTAACAGTTTAATATTCAATAACAATTTTGTTATAATACATTTTCAAATGATCTGCTAAATTACACTAGTTTTCCACAAGTAATCATACAAATAATTAATCAAAATGTTATTTAAAAATTGTATACACAGTGCATTATACCGTGTTATACAAAAGGGCATCAGATTGCTGATCCAGTGTTCTCCCTAACATCCCAAATTAGAACAAAATAATTTGCTACAACTGCAGATTTTATCAGTATTAACTCAGCCTGAAATTAAATTGCAAAAATGAGCTGGTGCCACACCCAGACCAGACCCATGAGCAGCTAGTCCTTTATCCAGACTTCTCCATCCTTTCTCCCTGGCCTACAGTTTTTCATTACAGCAAAGAAGGACAGGATATTAGTCTTCCTCAAGGGCTAGGGAACGAACTGTTAGTCACAGAGCTGAGAAGTGCTGGCTATGAGGAGATGATATGGAGCAAGAGAGCCACATAGCTCAGGATAGGCTTGGGGGTGTCGGTTGAGTAACACTGACCCGTAGTCAGATCTGAAAATGAGGCTCAGCGTGTTCCACTGTCAGAGGATTTATGAGGAAAGAATATTACGTATATTTTAGCGGATAGACAAGTGTTAACCACTAATTTGACATTAGTTCATAAAATCCTGCAGATATTTTTGGCTAGTACGTTAAATGGCCTGATTGTACTTTACAATCATCTGGATAGCTTTCCTAAACCCTCCAGGTCATTAAACTGAATCACACCTCTAACAGAGGAATGTTTGTGTTCATGTTAACTAGATATTTCCCCAAAAATGAAACTGCAATCATAATCTATTGTATGTACGGAATTTGTTCTATTGATTTAAACCCTTCAAGATAAAACAATCACCGTTTGTTACACACATGGCTATGCAATTAAATATCAAATACAATTTAATATGTAAGTGATTTATAGTTCTACACTGAAAAAGTATCTCTATCACTCTCACCTGTATGAGACAAATGTGTGAAAGAATTTGAAATGAAGAATAGATGTAGTTGCCCACATTAATGATCATTTAACATAACTTTTTAGTATAAAAGTGATTGTCATAAAATAAATGAATATTGATTGTACATTGAAATAGCCCACATAATGGCACTAAACATTTCATTTTACAGTTTTACTTAGGCCTACCCTTTGTCTAATCAACCAAAGTAGTAATAGTGTTTTTTATTAACAAAATGCACCAAATTGAGACTTACTGTAGCTAACAACACTTAAATAAAATGTTAACTATGTGCTTACATACAAGACAATAGATAAGGAAACCTGTATGCCTGTATGAGCATTGGTGAAGGCAAGAATTGTAGGGAAATGTATTTTTTCACAGCTCTGTATATATGTAACTATGTATCTTCCTGAAAGTCTTGTATCTGTCACTGAAACATCACTAAAATGAATGATTTTTCTATATCCGATTGAATATTGTTCTTAAGTGGATAGGGCATTGTATTAATATCTATGCATTCATTGCAGTCAGGCTGCCTGTTTATCTTCTGGTCTTATTGCATGTGGGATTTTGTGTGCATGTGTCCTGTGGGGGGTGGACAACCTAAAAACCAGAGAGCAGCCAGGTTGACCTAAATCAGGGGAGGTGATAACTCAGACAGATAGCTGGAGATTACCCAGGGATCAAGAGGCTCAGTGGCCTCTCAAACAACAATGACTGGAGACCATATCCCCTCTCACCACCCCCTGCAGAGATCCTTATGGCTGGTATGGACCAAACATGCATGCCAGTATTCTCCATAAAAGCTTTAATAGACAAAGGGGCGCCACAATATTGCTTAAAATGTTCCCAAAAGACAAAAACACTGTAAGCTCATTTTGTGACTATAAGATTTTGTTGTTGTGGTTTAATGTCCAGATGCAGTGCTTATAGGTCCTTTTAATGCGGTATGCTGTAGAATTATAGGATTTGTGGCATGGCAACAGTGTCTGAAAGAGCAGTTTTTTCAACAATCATTTAGTAAATGATTACAGCTATTGAATTACAGCTGAGTTTAATGAAATGGCTTTTGTGATTTGATTTTGAGTCATGTCTGTCCATGAGGCTAGGAGTCTGGATGTGTGTGGTTGTGTGACTGCAGGGGTTGCATGTGTTTCAATGAGATGGCCTGACCATTAATTCATGATTGATTGATGAGTCTCCTACACTGTGGCCAATAACAAGCCCATCTTCTCCTCTCAGTATATCTGTGAGTGTGGGATGTGTTGGTGCGTGGGCTTGTGAAACAGGGGCACCAGAGGTTGCTCACTGATTACTTTGTGCTTTGCTTCATCCAAGGAAATAAAACCATTTGTTCAGGATATTTAGATAAGCCTTTTCCCATCCTCAGTCCTCTCACCTTTTACTCCAGAAAGTTACATTTTTTCATATAAATACCCCCCCCCCCCAAAAAAAAAAAAAACACAACAAAAACAATCAGAATTCAACCTCACCATGCATATTTATGTGTCTAAAAAGTAAGATTGCCACAGCATCTTTTGCTCTAAAAACAATTTGCAACACAAGTTGCACAAAGCACACTGTGGATGTGTTAAATGCCGTTCCTAAATACATGCTGAGGATGGAGGAAGGGTATGTTTGGTGTGGGTCCATACTTGAATGTACAGTAAATTGTGACCGGGGGGGAGGGGGAGGTAACATGCTCTAGGCGACCATCTGGTTATATTGGATTTTGGCATTGTTGAGTCCCTGTCCTCCAAACCTTTGATACACTTTCACTCTCCATTGTTCCTAACATCTCCTATCAAGGTTATAATTATACAGTTTCACTGTTAACTTGCATAATGTTTTTTTTTTTTTTTGCATACTTATTTATCATAGCTTATTTAAATGCACATGTACAAGATACAGAGGTACACTCTTCACACTGTTCAAGATATGCAACTGAAAACTAAGACTAAGAACTTAAGCTGGAAAGAATAAAATGATTGTATTGACAGTTTGCAAAATACATTTATTACTTGGCTGTGTTGAAGACTGTGGTCTAATATGGAATTCTACAGACTGTGATTTTTGTATAGCAGATTGTTGCCATGTATAACAGACTGTTGCCATAGATGCCATCCTGATAGCGGAAGCAAGAAACTATTGTGAAATCTATGAAATCGTTTTCATGTCAGTATTTTGTGGCAAATTGTTGGTTTCTTTAGTACAGAGCCATGTAGTAAGCGGGATAATGTACAGCAATATTATAGTCATCAATAGTCATTATTGCAAAGTGAACCCAGACAGGGTGATGCAGGACCCTGACATGAAGCTGAGGGGTCTTGAATCATCCTGAAGGGATGATGACCGCCTCTGCATTATCCCTTATGTGAATCTTATGGTGTCAGACATGCAAGATTGTTAGATGAAATTAAGAAGTCTGTCTGAGTAGTCATGACAGGATGTCATTCAGCAGTGGCATAGATGCAATAGATTTATTCAAAGAGTAACTTAACACTAAATCCACTGTAAATTTGTAAATTAACAGGTATGGACACTTTATGACACTATACATTGATCCTTGTCCAATTTTATAGGGGCAATAAAGGAGCGAAACATGAGCCGTTGCTGGACAGGACACACATTCAAATAAGATTTACATATGTAGCTGTGGTGTTCTGAATTCCTGATGATCATCAGATACCTAGGCATCAAAATCTGCATTGCGTTAGAGGAAGACTGGATTAACTATCTGACTGAGCTTGACAGAGCTGTTAATGTGGAAGTACAGTGACGCCAAAAGATTTCAGAGAGCACAAAACAAATTTGAGTGCTGCTCAGTCTTCAAGTCAACCTTTGAGAGTGCCAAGATATGGATTTGTAATGTATCCAGGCTGGGCATTAGTAAAATCACAATTGATGCTTGAGTGTGCAAGACACACAGTGAAACATTTAGTCTGTTCCCTTTATGAATGCATTGGAGCTGGGAAAGTGTCCTTGTAACAGAGAGCCATGGATTTAAACAAATTGCTGCTTTATAGGGAGTTTGTGGTTTCCAAGCTGTATATTTTAAGCTTTAGAGAGTTGAATGACTCAAGGGCTTTTTTTATAAATGAGTATGAACATCCATGTGAAGTTGGTGACATTGAATTGAGGTTTATTTATTTATTTTTATCATAGTCAAATTAGATGATAGATTGCACATTAGGTAAGATATGCTCTATTCATAAGATTTCATCTATTCATTAATTGCATCTGTAGATTCAGCAGCTAAATTGTGAATTCAGCTGAAGTGTCAGTCACCATGCACTTTGATGGATTTATTTTTGTTGTACGGAACGGGACTGGCTGAACCCACAATGCAGACCGACACAGAGACACTGGTTAGGAGATCGGTAAATTTATTGGTAACCAGGCAGGTGGTAGTAGCAGGGAAGAGCAGGCTGGTGGAGTGAGGGACTGGACCGTGTAGGAGACCGGGGGGGAAGCGGGCAGGAGAAGAGGGAACCAGGCTGGAGTGGAGACCAGGAGAGAGCAGGCTGAAGATGAGGGAGCAGGGCCGGAGTGGAGACCAGGAGAGAGCAGGCTGAAGATGAGGGAGCAGGGCCGGAGTGGAGACCAGGAGGGAGCAGACTGGAGACGAGACGAGGGACGAAGACAAAAGCTAGCGCAAGGAAAACTGGAGAAAAGGAGCCGAGAGTTACCATACGGGAACGGACAATCTGGCAGTGAGGGAGAGAGTGAACCAGGCTTATAAAGACAGGGGAGGAGGAGGTGGCTGATTACTGATGAGGAACAGGTGTGTGATTATTGCAGGTGTGTGGGTGGATGACCGGGAGTAACCCTCCTGACTCCGCTCCGGCAACAGACAGGGGGAGACAAAAACACACAAGAGGGAGAGAGACAGCAGGATCATGACAATTTTTTAAACTTGATCTTGATTTGCACTTCTAACAGCATTTAATTTACATTTAATTTAAATTTACATTACAGATTTTAAGTGCATTCTGACAGAAAGTCCTATTTCTTTTTTTCCATACAAAGTTAATATTTTTTGGTTTCTGTCCATCTAGTAAATTCAGTAAGTCCAGTAAATCACAAAATTACTAAAAATGGGAGAATTTCCCTTGGTGGTTTATTTTCCTTTGCGCCTTATGTGTTAGGTGGTCCAATTCCAATTTAAGACAAATATCTAATCATGCTATCTAATTCTTGACGTTAATATTAAAATGGAACGGACCATATGGCAGCTTGAGACAGTTCTCGATCAAAATGTCACACAACTGATGTTGTGTGAATTATTATTTTTTTGGATAAACCGTCTCTCTTCCTCTGTCATTCATTCACATAGAATTGCACACACATGGACACACATGCAAGGCCAAACACAAAGCGTAGACTGGACCACATACTTTCTCATCAAACATACTCCCATTGTCATCACAGGCCCATGGGTTTCATTAGTGCCAGCTTTAAAACAACAACTCTCATTCCCACTCCCACACTCTAGTCCCAAATGCTTTCAATGGAGGAGGAAACAACACTTGCCTGAAGGGTATATGTGCATATGAAAATCCTACAAAAACGAGTCATTCGACTGTCTTGGAAGAAACAAAATGTAACATGATCAGTTCTTAATTCACCTTGCTATTCTTACAAGTGTTTTGTAATAAAATGGTATTGGCTAGTTCTATGGTTGCATGTGTGCTATCACAGGTAAAATTACAAATTTACAATAAAAGCCAACTTAAGGACCAGACCCATTGGTGTCATACTAAACATTTAGGGACTGACTGAAATGAAAGACTTTGGTCTCTGCAGTGAGCAGGCAAAGCAGGTGATCACACCGGACACTTTTTTGGCAGTGAATGCTGCCCTTTGTAATTGTTTTCACTGAATCTGAGGGGTTTTGTATGCCGCTTATGCACCCAGGGCACCTTGCTTTTATCCACCCAGCACACCTTGCATGTTTTTTACAAATGCCCTGAGCAACCTAAGTTGAAAAGTGTTCAGCTGTGTGCAGAAAAAACGGCACCGCAGCTTTTTCTCTGCTGTCTAATCAAATGACAAAAGGGATGGGTCTTTTTTTCTGGTTCTCTTCTGTTGTAAACAGGGAAAGTAAAAAAACAAGTTTTGGTTGTTTCTGCCCACTGCTTCAGCATGAGGGAAAATCAAAATAAATGGCATCAGATTTGCAGCGTCGTGACTGAAATGCTACAATTTTTCCCCTTCAATTATAGGATAACAGCAGCAGCAGCGTACTTCATGGTTGCCTAGTAACAGAATAAGGACGCTTTCACTGCCCCTGTCTGTCCAGGTTTCTCAAGTGAAGGCAGAGAACATATTGTTTTGCTAAAGAGCCTGTTGATTGTGGAACTTCATCTGAGAAATGTTGTGAATTCTTTAATATGCACATGCAGACAGTTCAGGGTTTTTTCGTTTGTTTGTTTATTTTATTCTATTTTTGTATGGGCAAATACCATATACATTGCTTGTACTTTAGACTTTGTAATGCATGTTGGAAGTTTTCAGGAAGCCTCCAGGGACAGCATATCTAGAGCGATCAGACATTTTACCATTGGACAGAGCAGGATGAGCAGGATCCAGGAATCCCAGCCGAAGAGGCTGACTTATTCAGTATTCTGCCGATGTGTGATCCTGACCTTACTGTTGCATGTCCTTGGTGCATGCAGAGCGCAGCAAATGCCTTTTTGGGGGATTGCATGCTCCAGCCCATTTTAATGTGCCTTTTCATTCTCCGCACACCATCACTAAGCCCCGCAGCAGGGGCTCAGAGCAACCATTTTGATTATGAGAATGATTGAATTAATGCTGCTGAAGTTGACACTTAATGGATTATGGTGGTCAGAATTGTTAAAACACATGAGGCAGATCTGTGTAAAGACATCCTAAACCCCTTTATTTGTCGCACTCTTGGGAAAAGCTTTTAAAGTCTAACCTTGCTAATCTAGAGCAAAGTATAAACTATTAAAGATCAGGTCTAACACAAACAACAAGCATTCGTCCAATCATAAGGTAGTGGATATAATACATAAAGTGTACCGTCTGGATTGATTCCAGACTGTCAATGGCACAGCGCTGTAACGATCCTATGTTGTCAATATGAAATCATTGTGGTTTTCTTGAGTTGGACCCTGGTATAGCAGTCTGTTGCAGCAAAACATACTCAACTACTTTACAAACCATTTTTCTTATGTAGAAACCATTTTACTAAGCAGATCTCACTTTAGCATGTTGGCACTGTATATCTGTTCATTATTTACAAATGAGTCAACTTCCCACAGTGACTAAAATTGTTTTTTTCTTCCAGTTCTGTTTCCTTTCTAATGTATAGTAAGCAAGGATGGCCAAAGGTTCTCTATATGGGATCTCAGCATCTCAGACCAAAACAGATGGGCACCAGGTGGCCATTACTCCATTGTATCTTTACAGAACAAATAGTTAAATGCAAAAAATAATGTTCTATATGTCAAATAGAGAACCCTTAAGCAAATTTATGTTCCTCCTTTTGTTGTTACAGTATTTTTCCGTCCATTACCTTTCCTTTCAACTAAAAGACCTCACTGTCCACCATTGTTTGTTTCACAGAGCACTCCGTAGTTATATGGCTTCTACTTTCCTGCCTTGAGCTTTTAGACGCAATAACCACAGACCTGCGTGCTTGTCATTTTTGTTTTCACATACTGTAATGTTCAAAGCAATATGTTTGATGTTTATCTCTTTTCATTTCCTTAAAATCAGTTTTCTTGTCACCTTTCTTTGTATTCTTCTCTTCAAATGTTGTTGGCTCCTAACACTGTCACAGGACGTTTCTATTGTTGATATACTACACACGTACTGCATGTCTTTGTATACTCCCACAGTTCAGCTGGCCATTTGGGCTCTATCAGGCAACATTAAAATTCCTATAGTAAATGAACAACAGCAAGGACAAATAATGAGGAACATTTCTTTATGAATTACACCAATTTTACTCTTGAATGATGCAATGTGAATTATTTTCATTTGCCGTTAACATACCTGCTGAGAAACTGTAGCCAATTGTAATTTGTAATGCATTAACTAAAAGCAATATCACTGTCACAAAACATTAGCTTCAGTGATCTGATTGTAAATGCTTTTTGCTCAAGAAGTTATTAGGTTCATTTTCAAAAGTTATTGGATTCATTTTTTTCATCCTACATTCTGGAAAGCCTGCTTGTGCATGTGGAACTTTCCTATCCAAAACAGCCAAGAGGGAAAATAATGGCATATTGACTGAAATGCATCCTTATATTGCAAGGTTGACATTCACCATAAGCTATGTGCTGTATAATTCACTTCATTCAGTCTTAAACCTCCATCTAGTGAGTAGCAACAATCCCAAAACAGATGTAAATTTATACACTAAATGTAAGTGGCTGATTCCCTGAGTATTTTTACCAGCAAAAAGAGAAAAGCTCTGATTTATACAGATTTAACCAAACAGCTCTTTTTGTTTAAAAGTATTTCAGAGTGATATTTAAACATCCAAAGGAAAGAACCCATACATGTAGAGTATAAATAAGAAATAACCAGTACAGTATATATGCATATCTAACCACCACCTTCAACATTTGATATACAATGTGTGAATGGTAAGAAATAGGACAATTAGGAACACAACATATTTATAGTTATATTCATACTAAATTTAACTTTGGACTGTCAAACATTTATTAACCACGGTTTAACTCTAGAGCTACTACTTTATTGTCATGTGCCAATATTTGAAAATAAACCCTGTATTCTGGGAAACTGCTCACATCTCATGTTGGCAAACTGACGTATGATACATCACAGTGGAGTTTACACATTCACAGGTGAATGTGGGCAAATTCCTAAAATATCTCATGATTAGTAATTCACACTTTATATATGTATTATGATATATATATATATAGTATACTTGCTGATGCTGATGGTTGTATGCATCCATGAGCGTGAATGCTTATTTATCTGCCTCTGTGAGTAAGTAGAAAAATGTACGTGGATGGTTATGTTGCATTTATTTTTACTCTTCTTTAATTGATGTACACAGAGGGCCACCGGAATGGACTAATACTCATAATTGTCATCAACTGTACTGCAACAGCATATTGGATAAATTTAAACCAATCTTTTTAATAGAAGTATTAGTAGCATTGGTAGTAGTGTTAAGCTTGCATCCTTTTCAGTGTGATTCCCAGTATATATACCAGTACAGTGGTGGTACACAGAGCCTTTAGTCAAAAGCCTTTAGTAAAAGTACCATTACATTAATATAATAATGTTTCATTACAAAAAAAAGTATCAACAGTAAAATGTACATGGAAAGCACTGGATATTCTTTTAACAATATGTTTCCTAACGTGTTTTGAACTTTAATTTTGTAAAATAACTAAAGCTGTCAAATAAATGTTGTTGAGTGAAGTATGATATAATATTAAAGCAAAATGTTTTCACATGAATTGTATTGGATTAAGAAGTACAAAGTTGCATACAATGAAAATACTCAAGTGCCTCAAAATTGTACTCCACAGCAGTCCTTACATGTCCTTCACTTGTCCCTCCATGTTTAGAGTCTTCATTCTACTTTTCAGTCTTTACAATTTTTGCAAACTCGTGCAAATCGGTGCTAACCAGCCAACCAGTGGCACTTGTTTTTTTTAGTTTGTATGAAGCAATAGCAGGAATGATGCGATCAAGCCCAAACATCACACAGTTACAGCACACAGAAGTGCAGGGGTGTGATAAACTTATGTGTACTCGCAGTGTTGTGCTGTCTGATTTGCAAAATGGTATGTTAGCGTCACGGTTGGCCATCAAAGCTCTTTGTCTGCACAGTCTCCCAGTAAAAGGTTGTCTTTCTCCTCTTCTCATTTTCACTGTCGTCTACAATGGCTATTGCAAGTTGGACATAAAATGCACCATCAGTTTATGTATGGTATTGCAGGCTCTCTGGACTATGCAATACAAACATATCATTGCAGTGTGCCATACACCACTGAATCTCACAGCAATCTCCTAAACTCTTTGTGTGTCTGAAAAAAGTGAATGCTACAGTTGAACATAGGGATGTTTTAACAGACCTGTTTTGATATTTTAGTGTGAAAAAGATTTTATTTTAACAATTCTTTTTCTTTTCTCTCTATCTCTCTTTTGGCATTCTTTGTGGGTCCATTTGTCCTCTGCCTTATTATGACAGGTAAGTCCATGTTTTCTATTTATTTAGCCTCTGGGCTGGATTAGCTTGTATGCACTGACTGTCACTATGAGACTCTTTACCAGAACTGCATTTAAGTACTTTTTGCACCAGGGATGCATTTTAGCACAGTGGTTTTGTAAACAGTGAACACATTCCCTTTGCTCAGCTGACACTGAGAATGGGGCAATTCCATTTATGTAGCCAATCTCATTGGCTACTGGAGAGATGCCAATCTGCCCTCACAGATAGGAAAGAGAGGGAGCAAGGAGAGTGGGTAGAATAGCATTTATTCATCCTGACACTGATCAGATAAATGGGAAATGATAAATGCTGTCTATTTTTACTTCCCTTAACCCATGTTAACTTTTTATGTTAAAAGAAGCTCCTAAAGTCTTCCTGTGTCGTACCGTTGAAATGCTTAATGAAAGTGTTGTTTTAGTTCTGTTTAATTTGGGGTGATCTGACTATGAATAATGAAACATGATGCAGTTGTCCTGATGACTCATTTAACATAAGTGGTGAATAAGTAGAGCTGACGTCTGTCTGCTATGCAGAGGAGTACACAGCCATCACATAAGAAATCAAAAAGGCAGAGTTTTGAATGTTGCAGTATACATTTTTTTCAAATTCATTTTCCTTTTGTTAGTTTGTTTGAGTTCTTTCAAAAGCTGCTGGTGCCCACATCCACAGTAACACAACAAATCTAAATGTTAATTCAGAGCAGCTTAATACATAGTTGAATGAATGGCCAGGAAGCACCCTGAATGGCAATGTGACGCATATTCAAGTTGAGGTGAGGCTCCATGATGTAATTTATAAAAATCAAATATGTGTTTGTTTTTATTATTATCTTACAGCTGGTGAGAGGAAAATTAGTACATTTACCTTTTGTATTTATATTAATTGGCACAAAATAAAACAGATACACAGAATACTGGTCTACATTAGAACAATTTGAAGCAAAATGTGACTTGAATCAAGTGAAACACTTTCTGTTTTATTAACTTTCATTGACCAACTTTGTAAATTCAGAGTTATAAATGTATTTAACATCTAAGTTTTAAGAATACTTTCCATATATGGAGACGCTAAATTATACAGTTTCCTTCTGATGCTCATAGCATAATTTTACAGCCTATTACCCTATTTCAAAAAAATATTCCTCTAGTTCGACCATTAGGAAGACTGTGTTATTTTGCATTTGTTCAAAGAAGATAAAGTTATCCGAGAGATAGATCTCTACTATTTACAATAAACACTGTTTCATTATTAAAATGGTGCATTGTTGTTGCACAGAATAGTCCCCTGCACAGTACACGTTCAGTTGTATAAATCTCTTGCATGCATTTCAGTGAATGCTTTTTCCTGATGTGGGTGCTGCAGTGTGTGTCAGAAACATGCTATAAGCATCTAATATGACCATATAGGCTATGTAGGCCTATTGACACATGACAAATAGATCTGGATTTTAAAAATATATCAAAACATGTATGGCCTACAAGATATGTGGTTTAAAAACTGTAATCTAAATTATCTTGGATTTGCTTTATATTGGATAGATTGCGCCAGCATCTACCTGTAAAGGTATGAATAAAAATAAATGAATAGAAAATCCCATCCAGGGTAATGCTTTGTAGTTCAGCCACCATAATACTGTGAATATCAGGGACTGACCCACATCTGCTCTTATACAGGTTACATGGAGCCCCAGATGCAGGCCCAGCTGTTGCTATGTATTATATCACTGACTGACCCTGATGTGTTACGTTAAATTCAACCAGAGTTGTTCACTACAAAATGCATAGTAGTAGTGGTGGTGGATGATAATATTAATAATAATGATAATAATAATAATAAAAATTAATATTCAGCTGGCAATCTTGCCCCCATTCTCTAACCAGTTTCACCTTCCTCAGCAGCCTACACTCTAGCATATGTAGGTAAGAATAATTAACCCTCAGCCGTTATTATTAATTCAGCGTTGCTTGAGTATAGTGCATGTAAATGAAGCAGTGGGCATAGGGAGATATAGGTTGCCTCGAGATTTAGCCTGAGTAATGAGTGTAATTACAGTGCTCTACTGGACCTGTGTCTTTTTTAGTAAAGTTTTTATTGTGGCTGTTTGTTCAGCATTCACAAGGAGAGGGTTTTGGAAGTAAACTATAAACTTGTCTTAGTTTAACGTCAAAATCTATTGTTTAAAAGGAGGTCTGTCTATATAATATATGAGTGATGTTTCCATTTGCTGCCAGTTTATATACTGCATGTAGTTTATATAAACACCAAGATTTTGTCAGTGGCTGTCATTGAATTCAGTGCAGTAATATCACATCTACAATAACAACAGCAGCAGTGTTTGGAAGGAGGAAGAGAGGGGAGTTTACAGCAAGAGAGAAAATGGTATGTCAGAGGTTTTGGATTCAAAGATAATGTTGATGGTGATTAGAATATTGATCCTGATAACCCACCTGTTATAAAAGAAGCGGTGGAAAGCCACCCACTCGTTGTCATTAGTCATCACCAGCTCCTTACAGCCTACTGCAGTACATACTGCCACCCATGATTTAGCTCTCCATCCAGTTATGAGGGGGTGTTAAGCGTTTATTATGCAGCGCAGTCCCAGTCCCTATGAGATGGCAGAATGCTGCCCGATCGATACCCCTTACGGGAAGTCAGGTTAATTTATTTTTTTAAGGATTCGTTTGCGTCCCCTTGCTGCAGGTTGTGATGAACACACACACACACACACACACACACACACACACACACACACACATCACTGCACAGGCAAAGGTACTGTACAAGCATACACCATTTTTGCACACTTTTGCTGTTAATCGGTTTTCTTTTTGAACAAGGCTCAAGAATCCGATAAGGCCTGTTGTGAGTGCTTGCTGATTGATAGTGAGGTTAAATTGTGATTACTGGTATCTCAGCTATGTCCCACTTTTTGCGAACTACACCCACTCTAGATTTTCTCATTTCATTATGACCTCTACTCAGTAATGTTTAGTCATTAACTGTAACTTCATACGCATCTTTCTTTTGTGACTTTGCAGTCAGCAAAAAAGACAAAAAAATCCTAGAAATCATGTGATTTCCAGGTCTGTTGTACTTATTTAAGGCCACACATGTACACAAACATAACTGCATGTGCACACATACACCACATGCTCAGTTTTGCACACATAAGCTGCAAGACAATAGCGTCAGACCTATTAGCATGTGCACTGTACATACAACCCCTGTATATCCCCTGGCTGGTGAACAGCTGCAGCTCTGCAAAGTACAGAATAATTGTAACACTCTCCTGGCCAACTGCTCTTACAAGAGGCAGTGTCGTACAATCTTTTTCTGACTGAACAGTGATCTGTTTTGTGTAGGACAGTCACTGAATAACTGCCACAAATCATCATCTTTTACACCAACTGTCAGTTTACATGTAAAAAATAGATATCCTTATCCATTAGTTTACGCTTAAAAATGTGAGGGAAACATTAACGCATTTGTTATCACTATGATCATTTTTGGTTACCACTCATCTATATTGATTTTTACTAAGCATCATCAATCAAGGCATTTATAATGGATGCTGTCTAAGCGCACATATCTTCCCTCAGGGAATTATCACCCCAGGTTTAGGTCAAGCTGAGATTTGATCCATTGTCAGTTAGATGAATTGATGTTTTTTCTCTACATTTACTGTGTTTCATGAAGAGAGGTGAGAGAGAGAGAGAGAGAGAGAGAGAGAGAGATAAGGTAAAGGTGAGTAGGGATTGAGATACTATAAGTCTAAAGTAGTTTAATGTCAGCCCTCAGGACTCAAAGCTTTTAAAATATTCAGAGCCATTCTCCATCACCTTTTGCCCTGGTTGCTTGTTCAAGAAAAGAGTGAAATGAAATCAATAGTGGTGCCAGGACTAGCCTTTATGCCAGGCATCATCCAATATTTATACAAATGAAGCTTCACAACCTCAAATTTACCCAGCAGTTGCATGTTTAAGAGGTTGTGAAGGACTTTAAGTGAGTCAAATTCTAGACAGGATGTGAAGATGAGAGAGTGAAATAAATCTGTAGCCCCATCATGACACCCTGCCGTACATACTGCAGTCATTTGCATTCACATGATATGGCGGGTTATGATTAACAGCGATGTTGAGTCTTAAAGTGGGGCGCCCTTAGTACCATAAATAAGGAATGGATCATAAATCCCACATGACAACTTTAAGCCATTATCACTCCCCAAAACGTGTTCCCTAGCAAATAACCACAAAGTTTAATGCTTTTGTTACTTGAGCAGTACATGCTATGCACGCAGACTATTAATTTAGTTGTTTACCAGAATTACTTACAATCAACCTGTTAATAGACAAAAAACATGAAAGTACATTTTGGGTATTTTGCTCACTCTGCACCTTTATTTAAGTGCCCTACATAGGCCACTTCCTCAGACATTGGTTTGATGTTAATGACTGATACAGGGTACCTTTATTGTAACAGACCGCTGAGGTCAGTTTCAAATGAAAAATCATTATTCAGCGCCATTTGGCATGGATATGCCTGTAAAGACAAACTCCCTGAACACAATTGTGAGCAAAAACTCTCATACAAATGCAGACACATGTTGTAGTTTTGAAAACGGATTCCATGATGAAAGTTTTTGATCGAATTTTGAGGGAAACCTTTTTAACCTATTATTTGAAATTAAATTTTCCCATTTATTCATATGGCAACATGAAATACATCTTTACTATCGCTTGCATGTAATGACCAATGGAATAAGAAAACAGTTTTAATTTAGCGCACTCAAGTGCAAAACATTGAATTCCCAGCATATCCGTCTTATTAATAAGGATGATTAGTATGTGATGGGATTTTACCTGAGAGAAATCCTTTAAGCTGTGAGAGGAATGAAGGTAATTTGATATGTACATGTATATCCCTTTTCTCAATTTTACAGTCCCTCCAAGATTTGACGATCTTGTGATTAAAGGAATTAACAGAGATTTAATTTTGTCCAATCATTGCAACATTTGCACAAAATACTTTAAAAATGTTTTCCTGTTCAACCAATTACTAAAATTTTCAGCTAAATATATTTAATTTCAGAACCACTGGTAATGGGGCTTAGTCCAATAAAATGAATCCTAAATCCCAGCATATTATTGCCGATGGTACCTCTGAACTTCTTCTCAAGGGGGGCTTACTTCCAGGCTCTGTGTCACCCACAACAAGCTCAACAATTTAAAACTCACCAAACCATCTCTGACTCTACAACGACCAAGTCGTATCCGTTTTTTCTGTCCCCTTGTAGTATATTGTTCAACAGAATACCAGAAAACCAAGTGCACTTACAATTCGTCGTTGATAAATTTAAGATAACATTTTTACTCTTATTGAAACTGATTATGTAATGATTGTCAGTGAGTTCTTGAAACATTTTTTATTCCTGCTGACTTACAAGTTGTAAACATTATCTTAATTTATCGCAAAAAAAAAACAAACAAAAAAAACACAAAAATAATGCAAACTGATGCATTGAATTGTTTTCAGAAAAGCTGCTGCAATTTCAGTATATTGATGCTGCCCCTGCTGTGGAAGTTTGCAGATCATGGTGCACAATAGGTGAAATGCAGCCACAGTATGAGAATATGCACACTAGAGAGCAGTCTGTTCCCTCTTTCTGCAGTCGTTGTGATCCTCCATCTTCCTCTCACTGCCCCCCTCTCACACAACATACTGTTCATGTCAAAGGACCCAGGAAACAAAACATCTGTCAGTGCACTAATTTACACAATGAACACCAGAGGAAGAAGGATATATATACACCTCAAAATGGCCTTGTATTCAACAAACATTTTACATCACATGAAAACACAGTGAAGAATATTGTATGTGCAAATCTTCCCTTAAGCTGCTGAATAATTTCTTTAATGATTCTGATACAATTTGAACTTGTATTTTGAGTATTCATGGTTTCAATGATTGTTGTCCTTAGTGTGCTTGATTCAGTGAAAAGAGGCTTTGCTCCTCTGTGAAAGCCAAAGACTGAGAGGCAATGAGAGGCATAGCTTTAGATCTTTGACACTCCGCTTTCTTTACTTGGATGGTACACAATTTGTGATATGATCATGTGAAAATGTACTGATTAAAACCTAATAGATCTTTTGAATCTATTCTCAGACAAACAATGAGAACGGGGAAAGAAACTACAATGATAACAAGCCAACACAGTGAATGATAAAACAACAAATATGAGTTAAAACAGAGTAGAGATCTAATATTCAGACCATGGGTTTTACGTTGGAAATGAGATGCAGATATCCCTCTGCCCCTTTTATTTTTTTTGTATTTCATTTTATTTTTTTGGTACGATACACTGCAGAGACATGGCTCTCCAGTCCACGAGCGCAAAGACTGCGTCTATCGTCATTCATCCTTTCTGGCAGGCTTCTCACGTACAAATGAGTTTACTGTGAATAACAATTCATTTATTTAAACATGTTTTGTAGTTTACAAAAGAAATAGATTATCTTTTATCATTTTTTCCACACTTGCACTTCTTCTTTTAACATATTTTACAGACTTTTATTTTTACATTTTAATCCAACTCAAACATGTTTTTTTTTATATTTTAAATGCTTCTCAAATATTGTGTTTACCATAATACAAATGGTTTGTTTTTTTCTGTTTTTCTTCTTTTGTGTGTCCCCAGTTTGTTTCTAAACAATAATTAAATGTCCTGAAGTAGAAAGACACATTAAAGCTCAAATATCCGCCCATGAGAGAAAAGCCTCTTTGCCCGCAATGTATTCCTCTTTGTGTTTCTGTAGAACATCAACAGGTCCAAGAGTCTGGTGGCCATTGTGCCCTGTGGCCTCAGATCAGCAGTAAATAGCAGTAGCAGTAAATCCACCGCAAAATAGTCAGCCGCATAAAGCACACTCATTCCACATCACAGTGAGACGCTGTGTAAAAAGTGTCAAAAAGATCCCTTTATTCCTCGTGTCCCACAATATTCCCTTCCCCAAAAAAGGGATTTACTGTATATCCAGATAATCACAGGTAAAGACGTACTCACAAAGCAGGGTCACACCTCACATTCTCGAGAAGGTTGCTGTTGGCAAGTGCAAGAGCCATATTCATTGATGATTACCAGAGCTCCCTCAATGTGGTTAGGTTTATAGTCAACATAGTACTCCGGTGTAGAAATTGCAGCCATCTGCTGCATGCTTTGCTTTTGCTTTTGCTTACGGCGCTGATTGCTGAAGCACTGCCTCAGTTGTCTTATTCCAGCTGGAAAGCACTTCCATGCCACATACAGCATGAGCACTATGATGAGAAAGGAAAAGATGAGTGCCATGGTGCCAGTCACCACCTTGTGAATCTGCATGGTGCTTTCCAGGTCATCATGGCCCACTGTGACAGTGAAAGAACTGGTGACCACCTCACTACCCTCACCCTCATATGGATTGGGAGTAAATGGGCCAAGAAAAACAGAGCCCCCCTGGGCCATATCCCTTGTAGAGGCATACAGGCCCGCTGTAGTTACCTCCATCTGGGGATCCTCACATAGCTGAAAAGCGTAGACAGCATCCAACACATCCTCGCCCTGTGCTGTGTCTGGGCTTGAACACAGCAGGGAATTGTCACGCTGGCCTCGGAAGGCACTCAGCCAAGAGGCCAAGGCACACACATTGCGACTGCACTCCCAGTCATTCCCTGCCAGGGTAATGCTGTCCAGAGATGACCACGAATCCAGGATGCGCTGGTCCACAGAGGTCAACCGATTGGAATCTAGCATCAGCACCTTGAGGGTGGGTGCACTTTCAAACACATGTGGCTCAATGTACTCAATTTCATTGGATGACAGGTCGATCTTCTCTAAAAAATGCCATGTCCAGTCCAGTGTATTGACAACTATAGTGGCACGGTTGTTGTGCATGTACAGTGTACGTAAAGAGATGAGGCGAGGGAAGTGGGCTAGGTTGACTTTAACTAACTCATTGTGCTCAAGATGCAACTCAGTCAACTTAAAGAGGCCGGCAAAGGAGTTTCGTGCCAGGCTCTGCAGTTGGTTGTATCCCAAGTCCAGAAACTGCATGCTCCGGCAGTCTTGAAAGATCCGCACTGGCACAAATTTGAGAGCATTGTAGCGCAAATGCAGGTTGGTGAGCTTTCTAAGGCCGTGAAACAGGTCAGGCTCGAGTGCCTGCAGCCTGTTGTATGAGAGGTCCAGGATACGCAGGTTTGGGAGGGGCCTAAAGGTACCATTTGGTATACTCTCAATCCGGTTGCTGCTGAGGTCTAACTCCTTGACCCGTCTCAGCCTGTCAAATGCACCCTCCTCTACAATGTCAATGCTGTTGTGATCTAGGTAGAGCCAGGTGAGCTGTGAAAGACCAGCCAGTTGGCCTTCACGCAGTTCGGTCAAGTTGTTCTCTCTCATGGACAGGCCCATGGCGCTGCTCAGATTGCGGGGAATGTCTGTGAGGTTGAGCCCCTCGCAGTACAGCAGCTTGCTGTCGCAGCGGCACAGCCTTGGACAAACCCCCTCTACCAAGGGAACCGTTCTTAGAAAAATGCCCAATAAACACAGTATCAACCCAGGGGGCTTCTTCAGTGGCCACTTTAAGTACAGTCCAATTAGAAGGAAATCCATTAGCATAAATATCCAGGGATGCCACTGAGAAAATGTCCATTGAACCACTCTGGATGTTGTTTTAACACCTATCACATCATATTTACCACATCATATTTAATTAATTCAATAATCTTTTTTGCTCCGTTTTTGTATTTTAGCAGTAGACAATGATTATATTTCTTTTATTTTGTCAACCAAGGGAATCCTTGTCGAAAATGCCACTGATAAAGGGCAAGTCTCTTTGCTTACGTTAGATATCAAGCAGTGGGTGGAGAGTAGAAAGGATAAAAAAAAATAAAATTGTCCTCATTGATCGACCTTATTTGAAAAGATTCCTACTCACCCCTATCCAAAAGCTGACAATCTCCATTCAGCGTCTCGCTTTGTGCCCTAACACTAATTATGTGCGAATCTAAAAAAGACCCCACTGTGGTACAAATCCCCCCCCCCTCCCTCCCTTCTCTCTTTTCAGTGGACACCAGATCCTTGGCAGGCTTACAATGTCTTAGTTCTCCTCAAGTGAAAGAGCCAGAAAGAGAAGGAATCCAAGTAGCTTTCAGCGAGATGGTAGGAAGTGCAAGTTCCCCTGTCTGCATGCATGAGCTCTGTCTCTTTGCTCCTCCGCAGTCCTCTGCTGCAATGATCAGAGGGGAGAAGACACAACCAGAGAAAGAAAAAAAAAAGACCTGGGAAAAATCTTTTTAAATGTCTGTCTTGCTCTTTTCTCCTCCCCTTCCCGCTTAAGTTTCAGCAGATCTGTCAACACATATTATCGTCCATCTCTGGAAGCAATCACTGACTTGTAAGGTTTAAATCCATTCAAGCGGGTAATCATGCTTTCAGTGACGGATGCAAGGGAAAAAAAAAAAGGATTTAAAGAGGTGGACCCTGTTCACTGTTTTCTTGTGTAACAGTATTCCTTGTCATCTCAGTGGCTCATCTCGGTTAAGAAGCAGCTCGCATCCCTTGTGGCTTGCAGTTTTCGTTCACTCCCTTGCTCTCCGAGTGTTTTCTCAGCCAGCTGGAAGAGGCTGCTGAAGGCTGGTGCTGGTAGGCAGGCAGGGGTGGTAAATGTGGGAAGCAAAGGAGCGCGCAATCCCTTGCAGCAGAGCAGTACACTGACAGCGCATGCAGAAGCACCTTCTGTTCACTGAGTGTCGTAAGCCACTCACAATTCAGAGTGCTCGCTCTCCTTTCCTCACTCTCTTGCTCTCTTTCCCTTGATCGCTCACTCACTTTTTCATGCCGCTCCCCTCCTCTTCCTTTCTCTCCCCTCCTCGCTTTTCTCTTGCTGTGTTTTTCTCTGTGCCTGAAACATTTACATATTCAGAATGGGCTGGGCCAGGAGCCTTAATGAAACCCCCCTCCCTCTCTTTTCCTCTCCTACCTCCCTCCCTCCCTCCCTCCCTCTCTCTTCCTCTCCTCTCTCTCTCTCTCTCTCTCCCCCCCCCTCTCTCTCTCTCTCTCTCACCCCCCTCCTTCACTGTAATGAATTGGGCCATATAATGTCTGCCTCCTTTGACGTTGCTGTGAGGAAGCAGTTTTCTGATTTCAAAGTTGCAAAATAACATTTATCCAATAGGACACCATCCAAAGGGTTGTCCTATATTACTGGAGCCATTTGCACGCATTTTAACTGTCATATAGAAGAGCAAAAAAAAAAAAAAGAAGAAATATGATTAACATTTATCATATCTTCTCTTAAGATAACAGCTAAATTCAAACAACACACAAAGGTAATTCATTTCAGTAAAGATACAATCTGAATTTTTTCATTATAATGTTTGTGTTAGGGATTTTGAATTTTCAAATGAATCAGTCTGAAAATGTTTAGCCTTGCCAACAACAAAAACTTGAGTGATTCAAAACTAGAGTGTGACATCCTTCATTTGATCAAACTGTCCTGTAGCCAGGCCTTCTATGTCAGTGTCAATTATGGCTTGGGGTTCCATTCTGAATACAGATGTAATTGCTTGCCACATAACATTAGCATAAAACTATAACATAAATATTCGTCTCTGAAGGTCCACTCTTGCCTTGCTTTGCACTTCTCTGGAATCACTCCTAGCCATGTCATCATTCTCCCATTAATTTTCAAAGACAATGAGCTGTGACAGTGCCTTACATTCCTCATATCAGCCAAGTTTCTAATCATCTGACCTTTTTTAATTCCATTGCATTCTAACTGATAGAAGCCATGACTTGCCTTCTTGTTTATTGGTTGTTCTTTTAAAATGATTTAAAACAAAAATGAGTTCGTAGAAAATAGAAATAAAAACTTGTTTAAAATAAAAAGTTTTAATTACGTTTCATTCATAATCCAGACTTGATAACTTGTATAAAGCCAAATATGTATTTAAATAAGAAATATATTTTGATAGAGGAGGACAGAAATAAAAATAAACATTTACAGTAGGTCGTTATTGCAAACAGCAATACCAATTGCTTCCAGTTACAGCTGGATGCTTTTTCCTCTTGCAGAAAAAAGAGTCGACATTTTCTGACATCTGTAATATGGATTACTGCTGCCACTAAAAAAAGATTGTAAAAATATAATAATAATGATAATAATAAATTAATTTTATCTATAGAATGCATTTCAGCATAGTCCAAAGAAACTTCACACGTCACGCTAAATAATAAATACTGATAAATCACTCACATTGCTTCAGAACTGGGATCTTATGAAATTCTATGGAGCTGAATTCAGTAAAAGCAAAAGCCCAGGTGGTTTGTGTCATGTTTCCACAGATGTTTATCGTGTCACTGTGTCTTTTCATGCATTATGCTTTGGTAGTCAACTACTGTAATGCTGTTGTTTGCGCTGGGGCTGGTAGAATGGCATTAGTATTTGGTATAGAGTTGCTGGCTAACTGAGACAGAGATTTCTACTTTAATTTACTGTACTTATCAACCATATCTTATCTTTCCCCCTCTCTTCAGGCATAACTGTGTGATGGATGTAAAATGTAACAAGTGCTAAATCAGTTAGCTTAAGAGTGCTGCAGGGAACAGTGTAGTAGATTATATGATTTTAAGTGAGTCCCCACTCTGTGATATAACCCATTACTGCAACAACACTAAAGGCATTTCTGACCAAAGTCTGGAACAATGCATTATAGGTTTAGATTTGGCATAATTTTTTGTTGTTGACTGTATTATAATGACAGAATACATGTATAGTGTCTTTTTTTGGATTACATAAGCAAGTAATGCAGATGGTTCACCCATGCCAAGGTATCTTTAAAAGCTTTTGTATGCAGCACATCGTAAATGTTTCCATAAGTGGAGACTTGTGCATATGTATTTGTTGTCTGCTCCTTTGTATGGAAAGGTTGTACAAAATGGAGCAAAATGGTATAGCATGCCTCTATATAATGGAGTTGAACTGCCCCTCTGGTCAGTATGAAGTTGATCATATACTGGTTCCCAAATCTAAAGTAATTTTTAGACTTCTACAAGATAAGATAAACGAAACTTTCTCAAGAAGAGTACACCATCAGCAGACTGAAACATAGGGAGGCTTGTTTTAAAATGGGGTGGGAGTTTGGCTCTCTATTTGATTACAATAATCATACCAAAGAACCACAATTACCTAACAGCCCTGTGCTGTATTTTGTTGTGACCCTGTCTGGCACTCCACAACATAGCCAGATATACTGCTTCACAATGCTCACGAAATGTTCTTAACATTTATGTTACAATAAAAGAACTGACAGCTGTTGCACCAATGATACTTTGATTGAAGCCTATTTTCCAAAAAAAAAAATTCAAATGTCACAGTCTAAACAAATGTTGCCCTGATTTTTCACTCCAGTTAGTGGGTCTGATTTGATCTGATTGGATCTGATTTTTTAAATTCAACCATGATCACTGAAGCACTCAGTGGAGGTTTGACAACGACAAAGATTTATTGAGCACCAAAAGAAAAAAAAAGGTAAAAAAAAAAAAAAAGTCCTTCACATGATCTGCACATCTAGAAGTTGGAATCGTCTCTTCTTCGCCTTTGCTATATTCCCTCTTAGCTGTAATGGATGACTACACCATCAGCTAATGACTTGGTGCACTATAATGACTTGACACAGCGAACAGGAGATGAGAGTATCCAGACCATCAGTTTTAAGACTTTAAGAGCTTTGGCTTTCTGCTATGGAGTTAAGGTCAGCACAAGTGTGAGTGAAAATGTGTGTTCATGTGAGTGTGCCAGTAGGCATGTGTGTTTCACCCACACACACACAGACACAGTCATACAAACAGATACAGCCATATAAAAGATTGATGGTTGATAAAGATATGGACTTTTTATCATTATTTTTTTATGGATAACCTTTAGTTACCATCTTTTTTGCAGCAATCATACACTTGCAGTTTAGTGTTAATGTTTGAATATAACTCATCATTTTTCATATCAAGCAATAAACCAGGACGTCAACAAATTTATCTTTTATCTTTGTCACCTTTAGCAAATACTTGTGGCTTTGTTAGTGAAATGGAAAGAATACCTTTTTTTTATTATTGCTTAAGAAATGTATTAGATGATTACTGTGCAGCAAGCAGTTAACAGCTGATGATGTTGATCTTTCACCAAGTGTTTGATGTGTTTGAGAGATGCATCATTTTCTTTGTAATCACATGAGTTTTTTGATTTAAGAATATTTCATATCTTACATTCTGACTGTTTGTGTCTATTGACAGTAAAGCACAACATGTGTATTGTTATTGGACATTTTTATCCAGCCAGTGGTGTTGGAATGGTAGTGTTTTTACCTGTTGTGAGTAATCAATTGAGAAATAAGTACATTGTATTTAAGTAAAGTCAGATACTTTATTTGAAGAAAAATAAAATCATTATTTCTTGTGGATAATGCAATGACAAGAATATGATGCCTCACTGGCTTCCCATCGGACCACTGGTTTACCTGTTTTAGGAGAGAGAACATTGACCAGAAACCTCTACATGAAACTGATTTTCAAAAGACAAGCAGTCATGGGTCAAAAGTTTGTGACAATGGCAGTCTAGACTTACTAGTTTAGTGTAAGTATTTTGTTGTTTGTGTAACCAAACAAGCAAAATTTCAAATTCCAAAGCATGGTTGTATGTCCTTAGCTAATTATTTGATCATTTTATTTGAGTCTTGGATAAAAATGGTCAGAGGTTGTTTTGTATTGTCAGCAGACTGAATTGATTTGAAGGATCAAATAAGACTCAAAATAATCAGCATCTATGATTACCGGCTCATTATTAAAATCATTTATTGAATCAGAGGATGTCTGACTGTGTGAGTCCAACAAAACAAGGCAGATGATGACTAATTGGCCCGCTGCAGAGATAATGTTGATGGGCAGCTGGGTAAGGATTGTAGTGGGGGTCTGCAGACACTTACACCACAGTGTGGCTGTCAGTGGTGTGATGAGGAAACAGCAAGAGCTGATTCTACATCTGCAGCTGAGTGCAAACTCCAGCAGATGGAGGTTCTTCTCAGTTTGAAAGGGTCATAAGTGGACAGAGGTAACATTGTCCTCATTCATTTCAGCTTAAGTACTTATTTTCTGTCTTCTTTGGTACTTCAGATGAGATAATCCTATTATATAATCAGCATATTAGGATGAACTTTGGAACATAAGAAACGTAATCAAGATAAATGATATAGCCATAGGCATCTCTAATTATTACCATCATATTGTTATCTCAGATATGTATTCACTAAATAAATATTGTGCAAACAGTAACCCAGTAATGGTTTGTGTTAGTATACATCTTACGTTTCCGATATAATACACAAAAATACAAAAGATCCACCTTTCTCCGTTTCCCAGTGGTTTTAAATGAGTTTACAGTAACTGCAACAAAACAGGAATAGCAGTGCCATCGTAACGTTCACTGGAGCATATGACAGGGGGAACATGACTGTCGCTATGGGTTACAACTCCTTGAAGCATGTTTTTATGTAATGCAAACTTTGCTTCAGTAAGCCTTGCCAAGTGCTAAAGTAGAAAAATCAATACAGCATCATCCTCATGATTTGCTCATTTTTGAGGCTTTAGAGGTGGGTGAAAGTTTGGGCTGATGCAAAGAGAGACGATTTATGGATGCCAAGTCTGGTGAAGCTCTGATATTTTGTTCATGGTGATGTGAACATGAGAATCTGCATTAGATGTATATATCAAGAAAAAAAAGAATTAAGGATCTGTCTGAAAAGGCCAAAATGCATAAAGTAAAGGGAATGTGGATCATGGTTTGTAGGAAATAAACTGTGCGCTAATAAATCTGGAGGTGGCTTTTGGAAGCAACGCAATCTTAAATTGCCTCTAGTTTTATGTTTCTCTGCCATCACAAAAATAATGCTCTGCACTGTGTGAATTGGCAGTTGTGATAAAACATTTTTTAACTTTTCTTTATTGAAAACAAACCTATCACATGTTTAAAATTTAAACTATATGTTTGCACTGTTTTTCAAAAGCTCCAATTTATTTTATGCTGCCCTTCATATCCTCATATCTGACTTGAGATGTTTTTGCCTATTCGTCTTCTTAAATGCTACATTTTCACTACACCTGACACAGAGTATCAAGGTGGCATTGCCCATAGTAGTAATGCATATCACTGAGTTGTCCTCTGCCTTCACTATTTCAATTTTCTGATGTATTGTCTAAATAGCAGCTGAGACACTGAATCCCAAATTACTCCATTGGCCAGCACCCTATGTTGTTGCTCACGTCATCGATGTGTTAGTGTGTGTGTTTATTCTTGAATGGATTAATGAGCGGCTAAAACTTTGTAAAGCACTTAAGATAAAAGCGCTAGGTATATCTAGCTAGCTTATAAAACACACCAGCATTTCAGGATATACACTGCATTAGTAAGATTAGAGTACATAATAGGTTTTACCAAAACAAGGGGGGAATGGAAATATGAATAATGATAATAATAATTGTTCTTTGGTTTTCTTCAAATCCACAAATAATTGGATAACTGTGCATTATATTTCATAATATTTTGCGTAAATCAAGATTCTGTCGACCAGGCTCTTATATGCCTGAATTCCAGTGATCAGGTGTCCACTGAAGTCTCTTGTTCTGGTTCCTAACATTGTAGGTTGAGGTTGGATTTATCACTCTCACTTTCAGGAATGCTCCTTTTCATATCACACTGGTTACATTCCATAATATTTTGCGTAAATCAAGATTCTGTCGACCAGGCTCTTTTATGCCTGAATTCCAGCAATCATGTGTCCACTGAAGCCTCTCGTTCTGGTTCCTAGTGCTGTAGGTCAAGGTTGGATCATCACTCTCACTTTCAGGAATGCTCCTTTTCATATCACACTGGTTTTGTTGCACTGTTCTCTATAAACTCTACACACTTTAGTATTCAAACATTTCGGGTGGGCGGCTGCATCTGAGATGCTGAAACCTCCACATCTGGTACTTAAAGCCATCCCATTCAAACGTAAGGTTAAAGAGTAACTATACGTCTTGATTCTTTCTTTTCTGAATTACAGCAACAAAATTTGTTTTTTGAATGATGTGGCTGGTGTATTAACTAGCATGTGTCCCTGATAAACTGTGTCCACATAGGAAAAAGTGATGGTGGTAGAAAAATGAAAATTTGCAAACAAGATCTAAGATCTTAACAGATAAGGACTGAGGAAATAACAGACACACATGATCAGTTAATATCTTGCTTGTCAAATGAGTAACTTGTTAGTTTGAGTAACAACGACAATTGTCAAGTAGAAAAAGGTATGCAAGCAAAATGCCAGTCATTGAAAAGATATACCAGTAACTGTGTGTGCATGTATGCATGTGTTTGAATTAATATATGTGTGAATTGATTTCAGCTATGTCCAATGTGATCATACCCAGAGAGAGAGAGAGAGAGAGAGAGAGAGAGAGAGTGAGAGAGAGAGAGAGAGAGAGAGAGAGAGAGAGAGAGAGAGGTTCTGCTATGTCACAACACAGAGCAGTCACACTCTCAGTGTTGGACATGCTTTTATACAGAAACAAGATCAGAATTCCTCACCCGCCACCACGGCTGGTAGAATTTCACAGCTACCTGCCTCAGCCAGTTTTTCACCCAGATTTGGTGGGTTGGCGTGTGTGGGTTTTCATTATACAGTATTTAATTCAATTCAATTTGTTTTAACATTTTTACTTAGTGTGTTTCTTTATGTATTTGCTTTCTGGCTCTAATGTTTTCGGCTTCAGAGACCACATCAAACAGTGCCTGTGACTGGGCTCTGTCTTTGTTCTGCTGTCAGATGACGCAGAAATCCCACTGAGAGCCACCAAGCCTATTTTCAAAACCCAGCTCTGTGGAGCAGCATGCCCCTACTTTTGATAGCCCTGACTGCTCTGGCCTATTGCCTCATCCAGAGCCAAACAACCCTCTACATCCTTCATGTGTCCACTAGCCTCTCTCATGTTGGGATGAAGCAGAGCAGAATACAGCGAACAAGTCTCTGATGCAAAAGTCTGAAACACTTGTAAATTTAGACTGAAAATTACTTGTGCCTTTATCTCTTGTGTCCCTATATTGCAAGGTAAGGCAAGAGCCTTAGCCTAGAACTCTAAATGAAACTCTGTTAAAGAGTAGTAGTCGAAAGGACAGACGAACCTTATAGTACAAAAAAGGCCCTTGTGTTTCACATTTAAAGCATTAAGTTCTTATTGAATTGAAATTACTTGAATTGTGTCACACACAAATAAAACCTCAGCGACTGCTTACTTGAAAAGCTGTTTTTGCTTCCCTTCAAGCAAGTTTCTTTGTAAAAGTTTGAGTCTCCTTGTAATTTTGTGCATTGCCATTGTTCTTTTTGTGTGACAAATTCATATACCAGTATCACCATACATGAAGATGAGTTGTGGTAATACTTGAAATACCAGGCATAACTTGGCATAGCCTCCCCACTACTCATTTGGTGTCAGTGCCACAGGTGGTGGTATACACAGGAGCTCTCTTTCTCCTTCACTGATGCCTCACCTTGATTGTAATAATTAGTTATTAGATGTCTAAAAAGAAAGGCTCTGAAATTCATTACATTCGCTGCTAGGGGTGACCCAGGTCTTCAGAATATGTCTTTTGACTTTCTAGTGAACCCATCATTCGTGAAAGACATGCTGACATGTCACAGTCAGAAAAGCACAAGAGCAAATAATAGAATTACTGTTAATCTTCAGAATTTCATTTAGCTGCTTCAATTTCAGGGTCCTGGCATTGTTCATGCTGGCTCACTGTCACACTGTCATGACTTACTGGGACAGTAGAATGGAACAGACCCATCATTTATGTTATTAGTAACACCCTGTCTTAATATGACAAGTCAAAATGTTTGCAGCCTTTTTTGATCTTGCGACATATCCTAGTAGCAGTTAACATTTAGCATAAAGTTGAAGTTATCCTGTTCAAACTGGTCTCTTGATTTTTATTAGTAGAAGTCTGTAAAAATGGATGTAGGGCATGACTTGATAGAAAGTAACATTATAACATTTCATTTTAATCTACTGCTTTACTATCAGAGTAAAGCAGTGAGAGAAGGTACGTTTGTGTGAGGGTCACCAGCACCGAATCCTCTTGCATGAAAATTGTGCACACAATGTTTATAAATGAGGTCCTTCTACAAATATGCAAAACTACTGAATACACCCTCCTCTCTCTTCCGCACAAACGCATTTGATAAACATCCTCAGACATTTTTCTTACAAAGCCCGAGGTGTAGGGCCTCTTTTCTGTACAGGTGAGGTGTTATTCCTCCCAGCTCGTGAAACTTGCAAAGCAGTGTAAACACAGAACTGTGTGCCCTAAGCGTGATGTCTGCTTGACGAGGAGCTACTCTAGAGGTCGAGAATGCGGTCCAAGCTGTTTCAAAATAAACTATGTTGGTCTCAGTGAAGGAATATGTCAGCTGGTGCAACAGTTTGGCTCTGTCATGTGTTTTTAAACACAGTGGAGTTTGGTGGCACAGAGCTATATGTTATATCGAATCGTGGCTACATAGACAATATTCACCGGCTAGCTCAATTGCTGCTTTTGGTCTCGAGGGGAATCCTGGATAATAATGAAGAAAGATATTATAGTGCCAGATTTGTCCTTCAAAGTCAGGTTTTGCTTTATCGCAACCAACACAAGAAAGTTAACAGGGTCACATTGGGAGAATCCAGAAGTTAGGTTAACTTCTATAGCACTTGATTACGCTGACACTCACTTAGTGGTTAAACGCCATAATATGGCACTTAAGAGTGAGTGTGCTTGTGTTTGTGCGGCAGTGCACATGTTTGCACATTATTTCAGTTTGTTAATTTATTTACATGTATACACATATACTCATTCTTTACTCCATTCCCATATACATTAAGCATTTACACCCCAGATCAGGTGAAATCACTGATAAACTATTAAATGAATGATGATGATTCTTCTTGTCTACCCACAGTAACAGGGTCAGGAAAACACAGTGCAGTAACAAAGTAGATGTCAAGCTCTTAGAACATGTGAATGATTTATTTCCTAAGTTATTTTAAGTGTATTACAAATGTAGAACACCTGTATGCTAGTCACTTCCTGGCTATCTTTCTCTTTATCTCAGGTCAGTGCACAAATATCTTGCACACCTACCACTAAGTACCAAGGAGGGATGTCCTTTGCGTTCTCAGTGGGAATCCCCACAACACATTTTTATAATGACTTAAGGGGGTTGTTAAACTTGTACTTTATTAATCCCCATGGGGTCCTCAGCTCCAGTTCTTAGGCCAGTGCCTCAGTCAAGGACAATAAAAAGATAATTCCTCTAACCTAACAATCATGTCTGTTGGGGTGTGACGAAATTAGGCTACCGGTAGGAAACCTATGTGAACAAAGGGAGCACATCCTAGCCTCAGCCATTGCGCAGCAGTGCACAATAAGTTTAAGGTTTTTGTCTTTTGAGCTTTTCATTTACAGATCACAGTATTCATAAAAACAGAGAGAAAGCTGTCTAGTACCAGTTGGTGTACACATATCATGCAGATTGTTTTACTGGCAAGCTGCAGTTGGGGCTTGGAATTTACATCACATTGCAAAACCTTCAGGGTATTTCAGGGTCTAGTGTGTCATCAATGTTGGCAGCTGGAGGTTGTTAACATATGGAGCAATTGACACAAGTGCTGTTTTTGGGTACATTTCACTGTAGCTTTTTGATGGAAGGTGGGCAATGTGTAAATGCACAACAAAGGTTAAAGGTTAGAGTAACGTTACTATTAAAATGGCAAGACAAAGGGGTCGGCGATGAAGATAGCCTGCAATAGTTTGAAGATGAATGTTTCTTGAAGTACTGAAATTAGACACTACCAATCAAAAATACATTGTCGTTACATATTTACTAACTGATACCTTTTTTGGCAAATGCAGTGTACTACAACTACAACTACATTTCACATAAATCAAATAAATGTTCTCTTGAACAAGGCATCACAGTATTCTTAAACATGGTTGAAGTGTTAATCCGCTTTATCTTGGGAAGCAAGCCATATTCCAACAGGCTTATACAGCTGATCTAACTAAATAACTGCTGGTATTTATATATCTTTTTGTTTTAGCTGTCAGACACCTACACAATTAGAAAAAAAAAAACATTCTCCCGGTGTACTGTACACAAAGTTCACAGGGTAAATGTTCTTCACTATTTGCATCCATGGGATTTAATTCACCCTTTAATGTCTGAAAACTATGCACTGCAAGTAAAAAAAAAACTGTATATACACTGCTCTGCATCCCTGGAGCTATCACAGAAAATGCCACCTTTTCAGTATAAATTTACTTAGGCCACTGTGTTTAGCTCTACGGGCTGAAGTTACAACCAAGATTAATCATTAGCGCAAATTATCCCATACAAGCATTACCTACCCCCCACAGGCTGATACATATCATGACATATTGTAAATTGACAATACAATGTACAGATAGCTAGATCCCTAACAGTACTGTAGATGTGACGGTATTTCTACAAGTAAAAGAAACATCCAATTGTTGTGACATCATAAGGCCACTGGATTCAAAAGTGTGCCTTGATTAAAATACAGAGGACTGTTTCTGGTAGCAGACAATGGCAGCTAAATCCTCTAACAAAAGAAAAACGCTCAGCCTCACTTGCTCTCTGCCGTCTTTTTGCTTGAGTGTGTATTTTGCTCACTGTCTCACTGCTTCAAAATATTTTTGCATGATTCACTCTCTTCACCCCAGTAACTAGAAATCTAGAGCGCAATCAAAATCACCCTTTGTTTACAAAGCCATGAACTTGTTGACAAACTGCAGAACTACTGCACTGTGGGTGGTGCCTTCGTACAAATGTATGTAGCTTAAGAGGCTTCATTTGAGGGCAATAATTTTAATCTACAGCTACTGCATTTCATCATGCTGGCCTTGATAGAATCCCAAAGCCATGACTGAACATAATCATTTTTATGCAAAATTGCCTGATATCAATGTTCTGTCTGGCTATAGCGACAAATTGTATATTTTCAGCCCCAGAACTAGCCAGCTATTAAGTAGTATGGTGTGAAATGTGGAAGGGTTGCTTTATACTTTCAGTCTTTTTAACCTTGGTGCCAAAGCAGGGGCCACATTAACTATTGGCATCACTCTATTGAAGTTGCTAAGAAAGAGACTAAAAATCGACATTATTCATCATGTCATTCTTCTATCAGCAACTGTCTGGTGCAGCTGCCCACCTGCACCAGAGCCTTGTCTACCAGATGGGCCATGCATAATTAAGACGATAACCCTCAGCAGAGACCTGACCCTGTCACAGCATTGAAAATAAGGCTGGCCTGCCCAGGGGCATACTTCACCCCACTTCTGATGCCCACAAGTTCCTACTATGCTGCTCCCAGACTACTGTCATTTCCAGGCAGGGCACACAGTAGTATTATATTACCGATGTTTATATTAAAAAAAAGACAGCATGCATCTTTCTGGCATCTAATTTATTATTATTTATTTATTAAGCTTTTAGATAGAAGAGCCTCCACATTTACTTATGATATAAAGATATGTTAATATTCCGACACTCAGTAGTTAACAGTCGCATTATTTCTCATAGCCCTCACCTTTGCTTGGAGAATTGACACTCATTTTGAAGATGCACAGACGATGTTTCCAGTATAATACAATTCAAAACAAATCGCAACTTAGAAAAAAATTACCACAGATGCAGTACTCAACATAAAGAAATTTTGACAAGGAGAACTGACTATTACTTTCCCTGGTGAATCTCATGCATTCATGGCAGACCTTTTGCTCTATCCTCTTTGTCATGTAGCGTATGAGAATTTTACTGCACCAGGCATCCCTTTTAATAGGCCAAGAGTTGCCAAACACATAAATTAGGGTCTGTCGTATGTAAATAAGGGACTGGTGCAGCATGTCCTTGTTTTCACAGCTGAATCAATTTATCAGTCTGTGATCAAATCAGTGCTCATTTAGCTGCTCCACGACAGTTTAATAAATCAGATGTAGCGAGCTTCATATGTCTCTCCTAGTGTTTGAATCTGTGCTGTTTCCAAGGCAGATTGATAAATGACAGCCAATATTTTCAAGGGTGATGTCTCCATGTCATTTCCTGAAAATACTGGTTTGACTCGAACAGCTGTGACCATTGTAGGAATACATTTTATAAGTCAGCTTAAGGAAGAGAATAGATATCCTTTGAAAAGACATCAATCCCCAAACACCCACCATGACAGTAAGCCCTATCCCCTGATCCGTCCTCACGCAGTGCACTTACATCATGTCCAGATATTCTGTGGCTTTACTGTTCCTTATTCCTTATAACCAATAGTAGCAACAACTCTGTTAGTGGCTTGCACAGCTGTGTGGCTGGACTGACAAAGCCAACATGAAAGGATAGTGGGGGACATAATCATTTCACCAGTTCAGGCAGCCCCAGCAGTCTTTGAAGTAGTTGCACCCCTGATCATTACAGCTTGGGAGCATACTGTTGTCTAGCTCTGTACAGTATATCTGTGTTGTTTGTGCACACAGCGGCTGGCTCTGCGGTGGGCTTAGCCACAATAAGCAGCAGGTGTGTTAAGTGTTATCATGCTATCATTAGCATGTTTTTATTTGATCCACTGCTGTCTGCGTTTTGCTGTCAGACTAGAGGCCATTTTTCCTGTTCCCAAACCACCCTAATCCCTGATTAGTGCTACCTACACACAGCAACCCACCCGGAAGAGCAGCTTGAGTCATCATTATCCTGGTTGACAAAAACATGCATAATATTCTTTACAGGCCTCGCTATCCATGACAACCACCACCTTCACAGTGATAGCAAAGGGCTGCCAGCTCTGAAGAACTCATTTGCTTTTCACATGTTTTTGTATCATTTGTATCATTTTGAATTTCAGTTGGATTTTTCTGTGCCTGCGGAGTGAACCACTATGTGTCAGTGACTAGATAACTGGTTTTGCACATCACCTCCTTCCGCATTACATCTAATTTTTTGACAGGCATTGTGTGAAAGATGGAACAGAACCAAAATGTGTCAGATTCGGTGTTTTCTTGTCAGTCATTTTTGGTTTCTGGGGCTACCTTTCTTGTAATCCTGTGCTCTACACAGCGTAGTTAAGAGGTCACAGAGAGGGGTAGTTTTGAAAGTTGCAAACAATGAGTGGAAAGAGATCATCAGGCAAGCAGAGAGAGTCTGAGGCAAGTGTTATGGAGGACAATGTCCAGACACAACAGTCTGTGTCCTTGATTTTCTTTTTTTTTCTTTTTTGGGCCCGACACACTTTTTTGTTTAAATTCGTAAAAATGTACCTTTGATATTTTGACTGACACGTACATCACACTGCAAATACAGAATTGTGTACAAATTTGACTTTTTTCTTATACCACCCTGTGCTGCCTGAATATTTGAAAGCATTTTAATAGGTTTGTGTTTCCTGGCATGACAGCCACAGCCAAAAAATCACTGTTAACAGCACTATGTGTGACATATAGGATATGAATTAGACATAATGAAGATATACATAGTTTAAGGGTTCTGGTATGGACATTGCTGTAATTGAAAACTACTGGAGAATTCAACCCTCACAGCCAACACTAATGTCTATTTTGTGTCCATTGTCTACTGTGCAGAAATCCCATAATTCATAACATGTTATTGTTTGGTCTGATCCGCTACAAATGGGGTGGAGAATGATGCAATGCAGGACAGAGAAAATGATGATGAAATGGGATTATGTCTCCTGGTATTAAGAACAGGTCCTTGAATTGAATTGACATACAGCAGTCCCCATTTGAGGTGTTCTAGGCAGTACATAGCATTTTACTTGTATTCAAGCGTCACTCTTTTCAAAAACGGCATCAAGTACCCACAGATAGCCACGTCATGTTTGCGTATGCATGTTTGGGCATAAGAATGTATGTGTATGTGTGTGTGTGTGTGATAAATTTACTTTTTTCAGCTCTGCGGTGAAACAAAAGTACATCAGTGACACTCAAACCTTCTTCTCACCTCATTGACTCGCCTTCTTTCTCTTTACCACAGTTCTGCTCTCACAGATATCACACCACTCTCTTATTTTCTCACCCTCTCTAACCTATTCTCAGCCTCTCCCTCCTTCGCTTCTCTTCTCTCCTGCTGCCCTTCCTTCAGTCCCTCCCTCGCAAACTACTTGCTATTCAGTTCAGGGAGGCTGCAGGCAGCATTGCTCTAGCTCCCCATACTGCTGCTGCAGGACTAGACTTTTTTATCCCCTGCTCTCTCTCTTTCTGTCTGATAACCAGACATTTCCCCTCACTCCTTTTCTTATTCTCCTGAAACTATGCACCTAAAACCTTGGCTTACAGCCCAACACACTTAATATTTAACCCTCCTCCCTCTCTTCATGCTTCCATTTTTAAGCCCGTGCACCGCTACTTGACGTCCCATTGCATATAACTATCTGCAGTGGGGACACATTTTTCGGGGACACATGAACTATGTGGGGATCATTTCTGTACCACAATTACCAAGGCCAAGATACCAAGATTTTCAACCTTTTTCTCCTTTGAGGCATTTCACATTGTATATTCAGGGCTAGTATTTTCAAGCCATTTGAACTCTTGAACAATGACATGGATCTCAGCCACAAATGTCTTACAGAAAAATGCCTTTTCAAGTAGGACAACTTTTTTTTTTATTCACCTTGTAAGAGTTCAGTATTTTCATATGTTGAGTACATCTTCCAGGAACGCATTGACTTTGTTATGGGCTTCAGAGTCCACAAACATCCATATTATATTATATTCTGTTTCTGTGTTAGCTCAGTCACTGACTATTTTTCTGGTTGTTTTAGGATACCTTACTCCTATTGTGAAAACAGAAATACGGAGCCTGACACCCTCCTAATGCCATTGTACTGACTCTGACTATGGAAGATAATTAAGTCTTTCTGATGTCTGTAACCTTCCTCTGTGTTACAAGGCTAAATATGGCCTAAATTTTATTTTATTTTGAAAAAAACATTTTGGTTCAAGTAAAGATGGATTACTCCTTCACAAACTCAGCATTACTATTTGTCCTGTCTGCAGTACTTAATATATGGTCCACCAAATCTAAATTTATTCAAGGTAAAAAAGATAAAATATTATTATATCTGACAATCAAAGGCAACAATGAGAAGAAGGGCAGCTAAAGGTCCTTTGCTTTACATCTGTCTTTGCTTCTGTTTATCTTTTGTCTGTTCTTGCCACTGCCTCTGCCTTTGCTGCAGTTTATGTTTCGTGCTTCCTCTCTGCCCTCGCTCTTTCTCTTTATTTATGGTAATTTCTTTTGTTCACTTATTGAAATTGCCACTGTTATATGAAAATCAGTTTTATCCCGTTTGTATGAAGCCACCTGTACATAAAAAGGTCAGCTGGGTAATTTAGATTTGCTCCAGACCCCCTGCCAAAGACCGATGATAACTTTATGTTGACAGAAGCATCCCCATGTCCTTGCGGTCTGACATGCGTGCCAGTGAAATCTTCCCGGGTGGATTTTGGCTCAGGAACTTTGCTACATGTCAACTTCATTGCTCTCTCCCCATGTCTCTTGTCATTCACTGCTGTCATCTCAAATAAAGGCAGACATTTTTTTTTAGATCCTATGCATGAATGGAAACAATCTTATCAATTCATTTAGCCAATACAGAAACGTTGCTAAAATACTATTTTGCATGTATATATCAGTTTATTCTTGTCAAGTCGTAATTTTTAGGATTTAGGATTTTGTGTTTTTTGTTGCATCAATATACCAATTAACCAAGTATCCACACACACAGGGTGTTAATCCTTCATTCTGTGTTTACGCTGTCCTGAACAAACTGCTCACTTCATACTTGCGATGTGCTAGATGATAAGCCAGCTGCTTTCTTTCATCCATAGCCTGCTTGACCACAGATGCTAATAGCCAGTGACAGGCCCACAGTCTAAACATGAGCCAGTGTAATGAGAGGAGTAAGCAAACGGCATCAGCTATTAAACATAAGAGAGCCTGTGCCAGAAGGCACTCCGACTCCTCCTCAGGCAATGTCGTTCATGGCTACATTAAGTCTAAGTTACAGGAGACAGCCAGGCTCAAACGGCACTGTTATAGATACTATGGGCAGCTGTGTGAGAGGAGAAAAGACATGAAACCGTCGTATAAGCAGCACATGGGGAGTTGGAAGTGTACTGGCTGTTTCGAGGCCCCACACAGGAGCTCTGGATACTACCACATCAGAATTTGATTAGATTTGAGACGTGTATACATCTGCTTTTATGTGTCATCAATCATCTATCAATTAATGCTTTTTAATAACAATACTAATAAATGATGAACAACTCCTTTAATAGTTATTGTTTTACTGTATGTGGTCAGTTAAAAGATTATTGATCATGTACCTGGTATTACGTTGTTTTTTTATCTATAACATGATAAATAATACTTCATTTAGTCATTAATTAATCCAGTGACTTTTTGATAATCGCAGTGAAAATTTGTTTCTACTTTGTTCGTAACGAAATAGAATGGATAAGCATTCTGTGGAGTCTCCTCAAAATTGTAACTGATGTGTACAATTTGTTGAACATAAAGGATAATGAGTCACATGTGGCACACCAGGAGTCACCAGGAAAAGGACTGAGAGCCACTGCCTTAAGTCATTGTTACTTTCATTAATCCTCATTAATGAACTAGAAAGGCTGGTGTTCAGATCGATATGTCTGTCTTTGAAGACATTACATCAACAGTATGAAACTTATCTGTTAATCATGCCTACAACAACATTTTTCCACATGACGGAAGAGAAAAAAAACTTATTTGATATAACACACATAAAGCCATGGAAGGCAAAGTGTACAACTAATGTGTCCGCTCCGTTCCATCCAAAATCTTGTGTACTGTGCACTGCTGCTCACCAATCTGCAGTGCCTAGCTTCAGCATAACACAAATATATGTCAAAATATGTCTGCACAAGGTTTTAAACCTGAGAAACAAAAATCAGAAAAAAGCAGGAAAAATGTTGCGCTCACCTTCAGGTACCCAACTTCCATCTCTCCTTCTGAGGGAGGCATTTCATTTCTCTTTTATTTTTAACCCACTGTAGTTGGCTTAGATGCACAATGCATAATGTTTGAGGTGCTGAAGTCAAAACTAAGAAATGTTCTGTTAACTTTGAGTGATCTTTGACCTTACACCAAGGCATATCCAACATTGCTCGGTTATTACAGAAGCACCAGCAGCCTCTGACGGCTAACAGAATATGGAATCAGTCTCAACTTAACAGAATGACAAAATGCCAAATTATGAGCTTTCATGGATTTTATTTGTTTATACAATGAAGAATTGTGAAGTATCGCCTCCATGAGGTGCCCCGGTGGTTCACCTGGTAGAGCGTGGAGGGCTTTATCCTTACCACAGCGGCTTACCGGCTTTTGCTGCATGTCATCCGCCTTTCTCTCAATCCTGTATTTCCTGTCACTCTTAAGCTGTCCTATTCATAAAGCATTTAAATGCAGAAAATTACACACGCACACATACAGTGGGGCAAAAAAGTATTTAGTCAGCCACCAATTGTGCAAGTTCTCCCACTTAAAAAGATGAGAGAGGCCTGTAATTTTCATCATAGGTACACTTCAACTATGAGAGACAGAATGGGGGGAAAGAATCCCGGAAATCACATTGTAGGATTTTTAATGAATTAATTGGTAAATTCCTCGGTAAAATAAGTATTTGGTCACCTACAAACAAGCAAAATTTCTGGCTCTCACAGACCTGTAACTTCTTCTTTAAGAGGCTCCTCTGTCCTCCACTCGTTACCTGTATTAATGGCACTTGTTTGAACTCGTTATCAGTATAAAAGGCACCTGTCCACAACCTCAAACAGTCACACTCCATACTCCACTATGGCCAAGACCAAAGAGCTGTCAAAGGACACCAGAAACAAAATTGTAGACCTGCACCAGGCTGGGAAGACTGAATCTGCAATAGGTAAGCAGCTTGGTGTGAAGAAATCAACTGTGGGAGCAATTATTAGAAAATGGAAGACATACAAAACCACTGATAATCTCCCTCGATCTGGGGCTCCACGCAAGATCTCACCCCGTGGGGTCAAAATGATCACAAGAACGGTGAGCAAAAATCCCAGAACCACACGGGGTGACCTAGTGAATGACCTGCAGAGAGCTGGGACCAAAGTAACAAAGGCTACCATCAGTAACACACTACGCCGCCAGGGACTCAAATCCTGCAGTGCCAGACGTGTCCCCCTGCTTAAGCCAGTACATGTCCAGGCCCGTCTGAAGTTTGCTAGAGAGCATTTGGATGATCCAGAAGAGGATTGGGAGAATGTCATATGGTCAGATGAAACCAAAATAGAACTTTTTGGTAAAAACTCAACTTGTCGTGTTTGGAGGAGAAAGAATGCTGAGTTGCATCCAAAGAACACCATACCTACTGTGAAGCATGGGGGTGGAAACATCATGCTTTGGGGCTGTTTTTCTGCAAAGGGACCAGGACGACTGATTCGTGTAAAGGAAAGAATGAATGGGGCCATGTATCGTGAGATTTTGAGTGAAAACCTCCTTCCATCAGCAAGGGCATTGAAGATGAAACGTGGCTGGGTCTTTCAGCATGACAATGATCCCAAACACACTGCCCAGGCAACGAAGGAGTGGCTTCGTAAGTAGCATTTCAAGGTCCTGGAGTGGCCTAGCCAGTCTCCAGATCTCAACCCCATAGAAAATCTTTGGAGGGAGTTGAAAGTCCGTGTTGCCCAGCGACAGCCCCAAAACATCACTGCTCTAGAGGAGATCTGCATGGAGGAATGGGCCAAAATACCAGCAACAGTGTGTGAAAACCTTGTGAAGACTTACAGAAAACGTTTGACCTCTGTCATTGCCAACAAAGGGTATATAATAAAGTATTGAGATGAACTTTTGTTATTGACCAAATACTTATTTTCCACCATAATTTGCAAATAAATTCTTTAAAAATCAGACAATGTGATTTTCTGGATTTTTTTTCTCATTTTGTCTCTCATAGTTGAGGTATACCTATGATGAAAATTACAGGCCTCTCTCATCTTTTTAAGTGGGAGAACTTGCACAATTGGTGGCTGACTAAATACTTATTTGCCCCACTGTACATACACGCCCCGACTTGATTAGCGACTAGCGACGCCATATGTGAGCAGGGACAAACTCCATCCCCCCATAACCATGCACCGGATAAGCAGGTATAAATGATGGATGGATGGATGGAAAAACAAAATCATATCTTTCCATCTAACAACACTAACAATACAACATCCAACTATTTTGTTTCAGTGTGTGTGTACACACTTGAAATGTACTCACTGCACTGCCTTGTCAGTGTTATTACTGTGCTTATTTCCCTCAGCATTGCATTGTGCCTGCGCCTGTATATCTATTAGTTTGCCTGGGGTTTATAATGGCTATAATGAGATTATGATATGGCATCTATTTCCGTACTATGTCACTCTCTGTCATCTGATTTAAAAAAAATAAAAAAACAAAAAAAAACAACTCTAATCTGAACCAGTCATCTGAAAGTATTTCTTTCCAGCCACAGGCATTGTAACGTGTTTTCTTTTTCAGTATCCTGTAATCAAACTAGCTGATAGCCACCGCTGCACCTCTTTAAGTTCCACTTAATGAGAACAAGTCAAATTGGCCCATCTATGGCACTACAGCTGAGGGAGCACAACTTATCTTAATGAGGATCTAGCTACCCATTATCTGCTAGTAACCCAACCAACATGTTACCACTATTATCAACCTCCACCCCGGGCTTGCTCATACACAAATGCTTTCACACCCTCTCGTTATCAGCTTGCCTTCCCCTTTAAGTCTGCCGCAGACAGTGTAACCACATTGGACAGTAATTGTACCTCTCGCTCCTGCCTAATTGAATTGACAAGGAGCCGGAATTGATGTCATTTAACACATTGATCTTGGGAGACAATGAGACAGAATGCCTCATGCACCCCCCCACCTCCATTTCCTCCCCCACCTGTCTTCTATTTTCTTCTCTCTGATTCATCTGCCCATTCCTTCAATTTGCCATGTTATTGCCCATGAATTACCAGATTCATTCCTCACTTCTTTCACCATCCCTCGGTTTCAATGTTTTTTCGCCGTTGTCACTTTTATTGCATTAGTTTCAAGGGAGCTACAGAGACACGGTGATAAAAAACTGAATTTAGTTCAATTAATGAGTGAATGTAGTCACCTTTTCTTTTGAATGCTTCTTAAAAAATATTGATGATCTGCATTTAGTCTGTTCATTCCCTTGTTCCCTGAAATTTAAGCTTTAAACATTTATTCACATGATGCTCACAAATACCATGAAATAAATGTAGACAGTCTAGATTAAGATATCAAAGAACCATGAGGTAAAATGTATTGTCTCCCATCCCTACTAAAAAAAACATTCAGCTCCAAATGCATGTAATACAATCCTTTATTGGATGTCATTGAAATAATACTTGAATTTGAACCTTAGGTCTTATTTTACATTTCAAAATAACTGGAAAATGGAAAACGACATACATGAAATCCAGTGCCACATTCTTCTGAGCATTATTCAGATACTTGCACATACACTTCTATATGTCTTATTCCACTATTATAAGGTTTGAGGTCAGAAATGCAGTGAAGCAGTTTGCACTGCAGTGCACCAGTGAATTTCTTGGGGAGGGCCTTAGAGTGCAAACACACTCAGTGCCCTCACACATTCCAAAACATGAACTGTCCACCAGTCATCTCCTGAGTAGGCAACAACAACTCCACTACTACTACTGCCATTACCCTGCACACTAGATGCTTATTATAGGCACCCTCCTCCATCTCCCTCTCTCCAACTGAGAATGAATGAGTGCACACTAGGGGGTGGAAAATAATGGATGGGGACAGTTGGGAACATTGTCTGCAAACACCATGGGGACTTATGTTTACCAGAAAAAAAGAACATGCACATTCCATTATGTGGCAGTCAAAAACTAAGCTATCACTGTTGCTGTATGGGAGACAATGGAATAAACAGCCAACTGTGTTGTCAAGCTTTTAATGGCTGTGAATTGGAGAACACAATTGCTCACACATGCAGGGCACACCTGGATGGGAATGCAGGAAAGTCAAATAGTTTCCCATATAAACAATGTAGACACATAAAAACAATAATGTAACTCTCTCTCACTTTGTTTCTGACACACATACACATATCAAAGCCCACCGTTTTGACCGACCCGGGCCAAATATGAGTCTGACGCATTGACTAAACTATGATTCATCATTGTGGACCTTCTTGTATATAAAGTTTGTGATGGGGGAATTCATGCGTAGTGTTTTTAATTGGGAGTCTTACGATTTGCAGGAAGCCCAACATGAGCAATACATTTTGTATTCCATGTAAGGAGTTTTGTCTCATCGTATAAAGCAGGAAAGTACTTACAGTGAAAGGGAAGCATATTTTTAGCAATGGCATTCTTGACCTACTGTAACTATCAAATAAATCCAACATTAATCTTACAGATACAAGATTGCACAGAGCTGAAGTAGTTATAAGAAAATGTTTTCACCAATAAATACTGCTCAGTTGTCAATAGGGGCTGAAAATAACAGGTGCTGGGTTTTTCCCTTTAGACTGACATCACTGTGCTGTTTTAATCTCCTTAACTCGGATTAAAGAGTTCAGAGTTTTGAGAAATAAAACAGCTGGGATTTCTGATTCCAGAAAATGAAAAAAAAAAATACACACAGCAATTTTGTTTATCAGTGTGTCTATTCATGATATGAATAATGAGAGGAGTTGTTTGTGTCATCGAAAGCCTGACCATTTTCTCTTTCCCTCAGTTCAATTAAGGTTGTTGGTTATGCATAAAATCATGTGAATATGTTTTAAGTGTCCACAGAAAGGTTCCAGTTAAGCCCCTTTTTATTTTTGGCAGTGAACATCTTTAATCCTGTGCATCCCTCTGGTGCCTTAATGACACATTAGGCTCTTTAGGCAGCACAATGACTAATGTTGTCATGTCCTTTACTTTGGCAAGAAGAGCTTGTCTATGCATGCACATCAAAATGTGAGTACTTGTATGAGTGTGTAGCGCATAATGGAAGGCAGCTGAATGCTATCTTCATTTTCCCTCCTCCCCCTATTTCAGTGAATAACTGGCTAAATGTATGTTTCAGAATACAACTTGCAAATATAATAAAACCACATGCACAATGTACAGTATAAAGACCAGGGTCTGGTGTTTTTTGGTTTTTTGGTGTTTATGGGTGCCAACTTTTTACCTTTCAATTTGGTGTACTGCTCCTTAAAAATGACTGCATTGTGTGACAGACAACTCGTGCTATATGAGCCATGGCCAAGGGCAAGCCAGCTATACATTAAACAGAAAAGAGAATCATATCTGTTTTTATGGCTACAGGCTCCTTTCATTGAGCAGCACTTTTACATTAGTGACCTTACACAAACTCCCACAGCACATACCAACATTACAACACATGTTGAGCTTGAAGTGTGACAAATCCAGATTCAAGAAATTGCTAAAAGTGTTTTTCCTCAAGTTGGCAGCTCCTTGAATGTCAAATCTTTTGTAGGACCAGAGAAGAGAGAGTGGGTTTTGACTAGTTGGTCTTTCAAAAATGGTGTCTGCTCACTGATAGTTGCATCAGAACTACATTGAAATTCTTTGGTACAGCTCTCATACTTCCTGAGTAAGCAGCAGCCCTTCCCTCTCTGCTGCTGTCTGGTTGTGATAGGAGGCATAGTCAAAGCTAATGTGGAAACAGTAATTTTACAATCTGATAGTGACCGAGGCATTGAAAATGACAATCGATGTTAACCTTACGGTGAGTTTACTATGAGGTGTGTGTCTGATGGGGTCTCATTTAGTACTTTGTGACAAAATAGAAATGAGCCATTCTGTTCCTCTTGGTTATCAAAAGGGCAGGACAATAGTGCAGCGACACAGAGATAAATAACCACATTTTGTGTCTCATTAACAGGATAACAGCTAAATAGCCCCTTTAGGTCAACCCCTGTTGGTGATGTTGTGGTCAGTTTGTCAGAAATTAAATCCTCATTTGACACATGCATGGATGAAAGGGAATTCATGTCACCAGGTGTATGTTTTTCTGCAAAGGCTGATGAACATTTTGGTTGTTCGCCTTTGTGCGATTCAGGGCAGAACTGTCATATGGTTGCCTGGCAACGACACAACTGATTTTGTATGCTGGTATTGCTTTGACAGAGGATCACTATGTCTTACAATCTGTTGATCATCCTGCTAATCTATTTTTTTCTCTGTGTTAACTTGTTGAAATGAATGACAGTGTTTACATACAACATGAATCACACCATCCAGAAACAACCTCCTATTTATTTTAAGGATTCAGTGTATTTATATAAAGCACTGGTTTCAAAAGAGAGATGAGCCACACTTGTCACCACACACCACATTTGTCAGTTGTCAAAATTAAAAGGACAGAGTAATTAACATGAATAATTATTTACAGGCCTTTAATTTGAAGTGTGGTGGCATTTGAGTTCATGCAGTAGCTGACTGAAAGGACCTAAGGGAGGGTTAGCAGCTTAGCAGTCAATGTAGCACATTATTCATTTCTACATTATTTAGCTGTGTCACAACTCACATACTTCTTTACAGATTTAGTATTGTTATAATACAGTAATACAGTATCGTTGTTGTTGTACATTCTTGTTTCTCTTTTATTTTTTTCTCATGGTAGTTAGTTTGCAAAAAAAGCAAATGGTTTGATCTCAAAAAAGCAACATATATTAAACATCTAGTGTTTTAATTAATGTTAGTAATTGATACCTGAAATTCCACATTTTTAAACAACTGTCTGGTTTTGCTGCAGTCATTCAAACCTCTGTCTTGTTCTTACATTAAGAGACTGTAAAACCTAGACTATTTGCAGAAAATTAGGGAACATCATTTATCACACTCGAGAAACCAGCATGCTATGTAAATATCTGTTTAATATATTAGTGACAATACATGTATCTTAGTAAAAGTCGACCTGTATTCATTTACAGTATATTCAGAACAGCAACATTCGGATTTTAACACTATCTACTGCCTGAGACACGTATGCATTTCTCTAGAGGGATCAGAGTACAGGATCATTTATGTGTGTCCTGGTGCAGAAAGTGTTCACTCCAAGACACTGACAGTCTCTTTGTAACCTTCAGGCCAAGCTACCATCCAAAGTTAGATAGTAAAAGTGGAAATTTAATAACTGTAGTATAAATCTCCCCACTCTTCTCTATGGTTTCTGAGCAAAAACAGTAGAGCTTGTAAGCGGTAAATGGAGTGCCCCGGTGGCATGACGGAAAATTGTGACTGTTCTTTGGCCAGGCATTTAAATGAAGACAATTGGCTGTATTTCTGTATTAAAATGGCAAAAGATCCTGTCCTAGTATCTGCCTTCGCGACTCCGACTGCCGAGTATTGAAGTCTGGAATGGCAAGAAGTTCCTAGCTGTTCTCCCAGTGGAGCTCCCTGTTGTCGGGTGAAAAAAAGCAGCTGGTGACTCCATGTGTGTCAGGTGAAGCACATGGTAGTCAGCGCCCTCCGAAAACCACCAGTTGGAATTGGCAGTCAGAAGAAGCGCACACAAGGGAGAACTGGCAACAACTAAATTGATATTTGCCAGATAGGTTACTCGCTATATAACATATCAAATTGTTCGGGTAATGTTTTCACTGACTCCAGTCTAATCATTAAACATTTCTAATGCCAACACACTGTGTATTTTCATTTATGCGTTAATATGGTATTTTTCTTTCCTTTCACAGACTGGCAGGAAAGAGAAAGGCGACCCATTGAACTCAGCCATCGATAAGATGACCAAAAAGACTCGGGACCTGCGCAGACAGGTGAGTACATGTTTCATGCTACATCTCAATTTCACTGTTAAATACTAAGTAGCTTTTCTGGCTTTTCTCGGGCCAGTGCTGTTCTCTCCTGTTTTTCCCAAATGTTATCAAATCCTTTGGAAAAAAACAACAACTATGTCTCTCAATACATTGTAACTTTCTAGCACTGTCTGTGGCACTCAGCCCATTAATTCCTAATTAAGACATAAATAAAAAAGGTTATGAAGATTTATATATACAGGCAGACATTGTATGTGGGACGAATAAAATAAAGAAATAAAAAAGATAATAATAATAGAAAAAAACTTACTTACTTACTGTACAACAGAGGCACAGAGGACTTCAGCTACTACTCATTTTTGGTTCGTGTTATTTCATGACATTTGTACATAGATGCACATCAATATATTTAACACAATAAATGAAAGACATTTGTGAGACACAGCTCCAGAGCTGCTCGGCAAAAGTGGCACCAAAGTTTGATATTCCATACTTATTAAGGATCACAGGGCTTCTTTAAGTGACGCTGGACAGGTCATCATTAACAGATACATACATACGACCACTGCCAGAAAAAAAAGCCAAAAGTTTAGTTGGCTCACACACAGGGAAGAGACAAATATGGGAGCATCATGCAACCTCCACACAGACAGGACCAGCACCAAGGCTCAAAACCAGAATGCTCCTGCCTTGAAGATCAGCTATTCACACACTGCCACTATATTTATCTTATATCAGAGCACTATTCCCTTTTTATTATAAGCTCTTTAAACAGTATTTCAAGATTTAATTTTATTTGTATGTAGCTAGACACAGTGACCTAAATACCTTGTGCCAAAGTGAACAATCAAATGGATTTCAGGCATTCGGTGATACTGATCCGTGATCTACTTTTCATTGTCAAACTCAGAAGTGTATTATCAGAAAGCTGCCCTCCAATAGCTCTTATATACAACGTCAAAACTCAAGAGCTATGTTGATTTATTTTTCATTTTCATGTAAGACCAGAATACTTGAAAAAAAGAGGACACTTAATGAGCACACAAGTGTCTGTTAATATAATACAACCATTCATGTATGCTTCTGATGTGCTTCTCTTTCAGTTCTAACTAGTTGAAACTCAAAATCTCAAGATTTGTGTTACACATCTTCTAGCAGAGGATGGAATACATTTGAGCAGGCATCTTACCCCAGAAAAAGCAAAGCCATTCATAAACCATCAGGACATCAGTTGTGACCCTTGAATACAGTTGCACTCCCGAACAACCCTTTCCAGTCATGCAGTGCAACATATTTTTTTCGAGAGAGAGGCACTTTGGCAAAATTGACAATAGCTACTACCTGCATAGAGTAGCTGCGGTTGTGTCCTTCCTGACCTCTTAAGACCAGGGGATCATTCCAGATGGGAGGCTATAACTCTCCCTCCCACTGGGCATTTGGTAGGGCTGGCTGACAGGCTGGCAGGCGGTACTCACTCTGACAGGATGTTCTATTGACTCAGGGGTTGGCTTGACAGAATGGGCGGTCTGTTTGAGCTTTGAGTTTAGATGGGAGGGTAAACTCGTAGCACACATGCAAGCATTACATAGAGCTGTGATACTGTAATTATGTCAAAACGTTTTGAGTTGAGCAAGTCAGTGCCGCCGTGTAGGGACACAAGCCCTTCCTGAGGGGAGGAGCACAATTGTGCATTTGAGCATTTCAGTCTCCACCGTCTCCATTGTGAAAAGGAGGGATCAAATATTAGAGCAGACAAGCACAAATGACAGACAGCATTTGTGAAATGGGAGCAGGTAAGACTGAACAAGCCTTGTGACAACACCGCTAGAGAAATGCGGCATTGTTTTTTTTTCTTTCATGCTGTTGTGTATACAAGACAACACTAAGCTGTCTGTTATCCAGGGCAAATTCTGTAGATGTCAAGCATGTCGTTACCACCCCCATTTTGTTTTCTTAGTAAATGCAAATTTCCACAACACTACCCAGTCTGATGGAGACGATGCAGGGCAGTATAATCAGGCAGCATTTTGCACCATACAAATATAAAAAGAATGTTTGATTACTAATATGACATTACAAGTACATTTCTATCTAGATAAGATAAGTCAAGAATGTTCAAGTAAATGTTGAATGGTCATGACTCAAAAACTACAATCTATTAGCGTTCCTGACTCCTTCCACAATGATTACATGATTGCTCTTTATTGACAATAGATATTAATCATCTTATTAACCTGATGAGAGACCTTCAATCGCCACTGAAGTGTAATTTCAAAGCCAAGCTCAGTCATGATTTTAGTTTCTTGTTGAGATTTGTACAATAGCAAGTATAACAATCGGCTGCCTCTCTTTTTCACCTGCACCCCAATGTGCACAAAGACACTCACACAAACACACATGTGCACACATGCACACACACACACACCCACACACAGAGTGACAACATTACATTGGTATGTTTGCTAAAAACTTCATCTCCATAAGTCAGCATCCCTTACACCTTACCAGCCCTTAAGCAGCAGGTGACTCTCTGCTATCTCATTGTACATCTGGTGCTGGTAGCAGTGGGGCTTCTTTCATGTGGACCGTCTGGTCCAGGATTTACATGGCGCCGTGTGATAATTTCCCTGCTGTGCATTGCAATTCTAATGATGATAAAATACTAATAATGTGTTATATAATGTTCCTTTCTAAATATGATATAGATTAGATACATTTGAGGATAGGCCATACATAAGATAATATTTTGATGTAATTATGTATGTATACAATATATAGAAGCATAACCCCCCAAAAGCAAAGTGAAAGGCAAAGAAAAAAACTGAAAGTAAGGGTATATATATATATTTTTTAATGTAAGTATGGCCACCTCTGATTTCGAGGCTGGACGTAGACTCACACAAAAGTAAATAAATAAATTCTGAAATTAAAGGGTTGATAAATACAATGCAATACAATGCCATTCCTTCAAATAATTATCTTACTGCAGACAGGAAGACAGGCGTTTCTGGCTCAGGAATGAATACATATAATGACAGTTGTACAAAGAGGACACAGTAAAGGCATGGATAACGTTATCCACCTTTCGGATAGCGGATTAGAATTGCACAATTATAGTTATAGTCAACGAGGGAAAGCAAAACTGTAAAGCCATTTCAAGTTTAGCATCAAAACAGAGGGCTGAACAAATAGTACTCAAGGCGTTATGCTATAAGCCAAATAAATAAACCAAACAAATGAATACAATCAAGTTGAAGTTGGCCTAATTTGAGATTTGTAGAACTTAATGTTGTCTAGACAGTTTTTAAGAATGATTTTGCTACCAGTGTCACTAAGTGCCATGGGTGCATATAGCTGGATATCTTCTGCATAGCAAAGAAAGTGTATATTGTATCTGTGAATAATATTGACCAGGGGAAGATCATTTACAAAAAAATAAAGAAACAATAAATCCGTGTGGCACACCATGAATAAAACTGTTTATAAAACAATCCACATATTATTTGTCATTCTTCTGAACTGAATCGCACATGTAAGCCATTTAATGTTATAGTTGTTAAACATAGTTCTAAACATAGTTTAATGTTATAGTAAATATACAGTTTTATATCAATGCATAACATATTATAGATATTAAAGTCATTCATGAATCTCCTTTACTAATGCAAGTCACTTATCCTGTTGCTTGTGTTTTATATACTACCTGTTTTTTCATCAGTTGTTTTCATGCATTCGCAGCTTGAATGTCATTGAAAATTTGATGAGGGTGTAGTGAAGGAATATGTTCTGGTTTATTTGTCCCAAACTCCTACATTTTAATCCTCAGAACTCAAATCAAGCTGCAGAAGTTATTATTTCAGACAAAATACAGATTATCTCAAATTGCTGGCCTTAAACAGTTCACTTGCTGGTGAGCCCCACATATTGTTAAGAAGTCTTATCCCTCTTTGTTAGGCATTTACATGCAAATTTTTAGTATGCCTAAAGATGAGTGGTTGAGACTATAAAGCCCAATTACAGAGTGAAGCCCATGTGCCCATATAACTAGGGTTATAATGCTTAGTCATTTGTTCAGTTAATAAAGTCCTCCTGGTTTCAAGAAAATAGCAATCACGTCATTTAATTCAAAATGCAAACCCACATTTAATTCAAATTTAACATGAAATCAACAGAGCTTTGACCTTATTTTCTGATGAGAAACTTGGTATGCCAGATGAGGTGTCTTATCAGATCAGTGGAATAAAATGTCAAGACAAACTAATGAGTGATCTTAGCATTCTGTAGCTCAGTAATTATCCCACCAACGCAAGACTGAAAATTAGTAATCCAAACTGGAGGCTGTAGGAAAGTGGCCTTAAGTTCGGCTTATTCATGGCCATTACAATATTATTAAATGTGCATGTGTAAACACATCTATATTTTATCTCGGCCACAACTGGTGTCATTTCTGTCCAAGATAAAAGTGTTTTTTTTAACTTAAGTCTGACTCAGAGTCAGAGTGGTCATCAAGCCTATGTTAGTGTTAAATGCATAAATGCATAAACAGGTATGTTTGTCCATTTGTATTAAGACCCTGCTTGCTTAATGCATAATTAAATGGGGGCTTACTTCACTTGAGAGATAACTTGTGCCTCTGTGATTTTGTAATGATCTTGTATCTTGAAAATCTGAGACTGGGCTTGTTGCTTCGGCCATCAATTACTTGCAATTTTACACAAATATCAGTCATAGCTGCATTTCAAAACAGACTGATGCCAGAAGAGTATGAACCTTTTATACAAATAAAGTGCTTTTCAAGTTGGGCTAGTCTTTGAAACATGCAAAACAGTGGTTGTTTAGGTGAGGACCCTTGGAGAGGAGGCTCAGTAGGCTTCTCTAACAGACAAGAACGTGGAGTAGTTTGTTCAATTTCATAATAACAGAGAATAGGTGCAAAATGTGCACTTATTTAACAGGTAAAATGCTCAGACAAGTATGCTGTAGCCTCTGTAATCAACAGTGCACTTGCTACAGAGAACACTTTGTTACCAGAAATAAAAAGAGAGTGAGAGGTGGATTCTCAGCAGAAAAAGGTCAACATCAAGGAGGTCACTGAAATAAAAGATACATTTTTAAACATTTGAGCCATGGCATGATTCTGAAAATGTAATTTCTGTCCCCCCTTTTCCCATTAGTATTCACTAGATAGCCAAACCTACAAAATTGCTGGAAATAAGCCATGTGTTCTACCCCCTGTCATCCTGCCTGTAATGAATGCATCTGTCAAGTCATCTCTCTGGGCCGTATTTTGACTGATGGCTGAGTCCAGGATTCCCTATAGCACAACTGCCTCACATACTTTTTTTTCTCTCTCCCTCTATTTCTCTTCTGGGATGTTGAAATCATTTCCATTTCTGCCATTAGTTTGATGATTAGTGCAGCTGTTTTTAATTGTTTAGGGTTATTGTGATAAGGAGTAACAGCTGCCACAAATCTTGTCAGCGGTGACTGTTTCGACTAATAATCCAAGATTATTTGTGAATCCTTTCATTCTTTTCTTGCAAAATGTTTTGAAGTATAATTAGCTATATTACTATAAATTCCCTGTCAGGCCAGGTACTGTAAAGTACACAACAATTTTTGGAGGTATCATATGTTGATAGCTTGATTAATAAGCATGCATATACTGTATTTAAAATAAGTTATGCTATCAACATAACTTTAAGTGCAGGTCAAGAAACAGTTAACACAAAAGACAGATAAAGAAATGTGGCATATACCAGCTTCCATCAATATATTGTTCACATGACTACTTGTACATGAAAAGCAAGGTTCAGAAAGATAATCTAAAAAGAATATTATTACCTGACTCTGCAGTTCCCTTCAGCTTTATGGAGCATTTCACCTCATTGTTTTGTTTTTATAAGCCATAACTTTATGGTTCACTCTCATCGCTCTCATTAGCATCAATTCCAGATGCAGAGTAACACACACAAGAGACAGGATGTTGATTTGGGAAGATTCTTCAAAACCCCAGATTATATTTGGTGACAACCTATGTGCTCTTAGCATTGTAGCCTAACAGCAAGAAGGTTCCAGGTTCAAACCTGCTGGCTGACGGATTGCAGTTTCTGTGTAGAGTTTGCATGTTCTTGTGAACTTGTTGTCTGTCACTATGTGTCAACCCTGTGATGTGACTGCCAACCAGTCCAGGGCGTATCCTATCTCTTGCCCGAATTTCAGCCAGGCTAGGCTCCAACCCCCCCTGCGATCAGAATCATCATTATTCAAAGAATGAACACTGTGATAGATGAGAGGTGGTCAACAGTCAGTGTGTTTTGAGCAGTATCTGTCAGTACCAATCTTTCTTTGAGAACATAAAAACACCATTTATGCACCCTTTCCTTGTTTCTAAAACTGGATACCCCTGGGTAGTTTTATTATTTTGCAGGACATATTAAATGAAAACTCTGAGATGAGGTGTCTAATGTGTTTGTCCTTACATTGTTGATGATCAGTCAGTCCCTCTTCGCCCCTTTCATTTTTCTCCTCTCCTCTCACTAATCATCTTCCCATGCTCCCTGGTAGATATCATATATGAGAGCTATTACTTAATTTTTGATTTGCTCAGGCTGTTTCCCCTCAGCCGTGACTCCAGCCATTTATGGTGTGATTGCTCTTGACATTTTAATAAGAAACTTTCCTGTGCTGACCCCAGGGTACCTACAGCTATGTGGTCTGAATCATAAGTGAAACATAACAGAAACCAAAATGCGACTGTAAACATTCAGAAATCCAGCACAGTGTTCCCTTTCAAATTCAGATTCATTTTTTCCAACCATTGCATGTGTTAACTCTATTGAAGTCAAGTTGGCAGAGTTTGTCTCCATATGCATGTGTGTACACATGAGAATTCTGTCTATATTTTTGCAAGCCTTTGAACATGAATTCATTTCTTTGTTTTTAAGTCATGCACTACATGGATCAGGGGGGATGTTTGCAACAGCTTCCCTCGTGCATCTGTTTTTATGACTGCAGGTGTCTAATCCCACAAAATGCAAACATTTCCCCCATTAAAAAGCAAATGCGCCAAATTAATGCTAATCTCATCTTTGAAGATCACACAGCCCTCCCACTTATCAGTGAGCAACACATATATTCATCTGTCAAGTTTTGTTAAGGATATGCATCATCTTAATTATTTTCCAGAGATTCTTGTTAGCCACTTCAGTATGAGGTGGGATTTGAGCAGTTTTCCATTTTTGGATGGCAAGAGTAAAGAGATGTATAGGGTAAGAGGCGTGATGGAGGTATAAGAGAAGAGGGTAATTACACTATTTGTCAAATTATCAAAATTCTGGGATGGAAAGCCACTAATAGCAACCGATTTGACAAAAGCTTTTACAAATTTCCTCTTTTTTTAATGAAAAGCACAAAGGTCCATTAAGTAACTCAACCACATATGTATCCATTTATTCATTCACTCATTCACTCACAGGTAGCCTACCTCCAACTCGTCCAATACACCATTGATTTTGCACATATTGATCCTCATTATATGGCGTGTGATCTTTACATCCATATTCGTTAGTGGAAACATCATCCAAAGGCCATTAATATGCTGCTCTAACAGCCTCTAAACTCCTGGAAAGGCTTTCGGCAAGATTTTGGAACCTGATAGCAGGGATGTGCTCCCATTCAGCCACAGGAGCATAAGTGAGATTTACCCTCAAAATTCATCCTAGTTTATAAATGGGGTTAAGGACAGGACTGAGGTCCAGGCAAGAGTCATTATGGATCCCATGCATAAAGGTTCAATTTTGACCTTGGAATAAAAGCTTTCAATGGCATTGCATGGACTTCGCTGCATGTGGGCACTGACATGTTGAAATCAGCTCTCCCCAAATTGGTCTCCCCTAACAGCTCTTCCCAAATTGCTGACACAAAGTTGGAAGCATACTATTGTCTTAAATGCCACTGTATCTTGTAGCATTGGCTGGAGCCAATCCCAGCTGACATTGGGCGAGAGGCAGGGTACACCCTGGATTGGTCGCCCATCAGTCACAGGGCTAACACATAGAGAGAGACAACCATTCACGCAAATCACTCACACTTACGGGCAATTTATAGTCCTCAATTAACCTAACCTGCATGTCTTTGGACTGCATGAGGAAGGCAAAGAAACCCCACGCAAGCACAGGGAGAAATATGTAAACTCCACACAATAAGGCCCCAGGTTATAACTGCAAACTGTTCAGCAGATTCTAACCCTACAACCTTCTTCTCAGTGCTGACCATTGCACCACTGCGCTGTCATTGTAATTTAAGTGGCTTAATGCTAGCTCCTTACCTTTCTATATGTCTATCTACTTGTATCTATCATAACAGAAGTCTTCATTTGTAAAATATCTCTTCAGTTTACGCTTCACTTTCATACGTTGCATACAGCTTCCGCTGCCAGCCAGCATGCTGATAGTGTTCTGGAAAAATAAAAATTATTGCCACAAATGAAACTCAGGATACAATACCAACCCCCATTGCATTTCTCAAGGAATATTAAAATGTAAAACAAAATCCAGCTGCATACACCGCTGAAACTGTTGTGGTGCTGCATGACTGGGGAGACAAATAGCTGTCTCACTAATGTATAATGAGCAAAGCCTTTGCTATCTATTGGAATTCCAGGTCTACTTCCTTCAACTGTTAGTGAAATACAGAGGGAGTGTTAGAGGATAGACAGTGGGGGTGGAGCATGGAGGGAGGTGAAATCTGAAAGATTGAAGATGGATTTCTGTGGGAGTGGTGTGTGGGCATTAGAATGCTGATGGTGCAGGGGAGACTGCGACTTGGGAAATCACTCGTCTGTATCATTTCTGCACTCAAACCTACCGTCAGAATCAGTTTCACTGCATTCATGACTATCCTGGGGCCTAGCATTCTCTTACACGTATGCTATCCATATGTGCCCATTTGTGCCATCAACTCGTAATTGCTCCTCAGTAGCAACAACAAGGACTTGTAACTTACAGGATTCTTTCTTCCGAGTGTTCAAAACATGATTTCCACACTCAGATCAGTCCCTTTTAATTGAGTGTTTGTTACCAACTTCATATCCAAATTCAATTCCATGTCTGAAATAGATAATGTGCAAAGTCAAAAGCATGCTATATTTCTATAAACAATAGTGCTCTTTGAAAGCCATTTAAACAGAGATCAAAATACATTGAACAGAGAGAGGATCATTTTTAGGACTATTGGACTATATATATTGTGACATATCAATGTATGCATCTTGATGTTGTAGTATTATAAGTATGAAGTATATATAAGTTTGACAGTGTCTATCAGTGAGCTATACATATATATGTTATCCTAGTCTGTTTTAAGTCTGCAACATTGGAGAAATTAGCAAAAGTAGCTAGATTTTGAAAGCATCCAACCAAAAATATACCACCCCCTCCCATCAGGCTTTCCTCGATAGCCACTCCCCTACTACACATGAATGCACTGCCTGTCTAACATTGCTGTTCAAGGTCAAGTACACGACAGTGATAAGAAGATGGATTGTCTCTGCTGCCGGGTCCTTTGTTTGTTCTGTGCACAACCGCTGATTGACAACCTCACTTCGTTTTTCAGTTTTAACAATAGCAAAAAAGCTGCAAGCAAAAAAGCTGCCGCAAACGTAATCTTACCTCTAGCATAGCAACTGCTCACTTGGCTCAGAGGCTGTTAGCTCACTAAGTGACGTGAGCAGCGGCTGTCTCGATCTGCAGTGCATGTGCTTTGTGCTGGGTAATTCACAACAGTCTGTCACTGAGCCGTAATTCAAATTTCCTCCGCACTTTCTCTGCCATTTTTGTGCGACTAGCTTGCTAGCTTTAGCCTCTTGAAAATTGAGATCAGATTATTTTTTTCTGTTTTTTAATATTTCATTTATTGATCACTATAAGGCCACACACATTAAAGGCAGCCTGGCAGCAATCAATAAATGAAATATTAAAAAACAGAAAAGAATAATCTGATCTCAATTTTCTCAAAAAAAGTCTCTGTGGCTGTCACAGGACTGTAATAACCTGCTGTCTGCTCTTGCTTCTTGTCTATTTCTCATAATTTTCATAGATACCATGGACTCAGACAAAGACGTAACAAAACCATGTGTTGTGCCCCACATTCACTACACACACTAATAAAAAACTTTATGTATTTTTTATTAATTTTTAAAGTACATTCCAAATTGCATGCATGCAATGTATTATACCATTTTGTATTGTACAAAATGATGAAATATGTGAGTAACACTGCATTTTTTATCCAGAATTTGAAATAAATATTTTACTGCTATGATAATTCCTCGTAGCTCCTATATCTGTGCAATTTAGTATAAATGTTTACAAGTACACTACAGTCAAAATTGTGTTAGGATTATTATGAAGTATTAATTTATGACACAATTATAGGTTGTCGGCCAGGTAATTAATTTTCCACAAGCAAAATGCAGCACCATCCCCCAGTCCACTCCATTACGTTATTTACTGCAGTGAAATCCTACAAACAACCCACATCCTTTTTTTCACCTTTTGCTGAATGTATTCTGCCACACTTTTCTCCCATGCTGCAATGGCACTTACATAGTGTGAAGATAGTTTGGGCAATGCAAGATTTCTATCTTCCCTGACTCCTTACCCTTCCCATCAGGTGACAGGATAGCAAGGATACACAATTGTACTGATGCAGGTCTGCTCTCTGCCGATATTTTGGTCTTGCATTGCATCTCAGTACACATCTCATCAAATCGGTGATCCAGGATTATAGAGCTCTGGATAAGGGAGTGCTTACAGAGAGTGATGGCTTCAGGTTGTTTACATCGTTTGCAGACATGAGATGTACTACAAAGCTAGATTAATTGGTAATGAGGTATGTTGAGCCTAAACCCAAAGTTTTCTCTCTTTTAATCTGGCTATATCACCATAATTTATTCTGCACACCTCACCTGCTCTGAAGGATGTTATCTTCAGACTTTCAGATTTGGCCATAAGAAGCACCACCCCTTTCACTAATTCTTCTCCTGATGGCATTCTCTATGAGCAATATAGATTCTCAGTAAAGGGAATATGCTTATTTCCAAACTTGCTGAGCCATATGTTGCCAAAGGAACCTACAGGCATTCAGGTAGTGATTCAGACAATGTTTAATATCAACAAAAAACAACAAATGTTATACAACATATGTTAAATATCATCCATAAATTTAAAGAATGGTGAAGGCACAGCAACTACAGACCACATTGGATTATATTTTTACACTCCTTATTTGCTGCCAAGTCCACTTTACACTGCTGATACTACAGCTAATAGAATAGATTAGAAAACTGATTAGTCTTGGTCTTGGTATTTATCACAGATAATATTCAGTCAATAAAAATTCATTTCACTTTGATTAGGCCAAAAACTAAAGTGATTTTCATGTGTCCCTCATTGTAGGACAGGGTCAAACCTAAATGCACTTGATTATGCTTAGATATGCTGTACCAAATAAGAGCTCTACAATGTGCAGCTGCTACATGACAAATAAACAGCAGGCATCGAGTTTACAGTGAGTGCTAAATGAAGTATATTATGCCAGCTTTCCTCTCTTGCTGTTTTTGCATTACCAGTTTTTATATTCTTCATACCTAACACACAAATCCTGATGGGTTAACATATCAAGTTGAAAACTTTGTATCCATTGTAATACCCATTATCTCTAAATGGAGTTTTAGGGTTTGTAGAGCTAGTTATGTTGAACTTGCTTCATGGTACACTTCTTTGTCACTTCTGGTTAGATGTAATTTTTATAGAGGCAATAGTGATTGATTGTCTGCCTTTAGAAAGGCATAATTCACCATTGTTCTCCACTTTGTGGAATGGCAATTAAGTTTGTAACTGTTGCTGGTTATTTAAGACTTTCATATGATTTCTTTGTTGGTTAAATGAATTTTCCATGACAGTCACAGCTATTGGTCCTCCCTACCCTCTCCTGTGCTGCTTAAACATTTGTAATTCAGGAGTATGGTCACAGTGTTTGCTTTACATTATTTATAGAAGATGGCTTGAAAAGTCAAATCTCTTTCATCAAAGTTGTTAATTAAACACTTTTCACTTTAATGTCATTTGTATGTGTGGAGAGGTGATAACTGGGAGAGATTTTTGTCTGTGTTAGCATACACATGGGTGTTGTGAAATTAAAATGGGTGCTGTTTTTAGTTTTTAGAAACCTTAAGGTGTTAATGTTTTAAAGAAATTCTAATCAAATGGGATTACTGTTTCACTGGTAGCACTAATGTTACTATAACATCTACAGTAATTGTCATGTAACTATTACAATTACAATAGCACAACGCAACAGTAACAATAATGCACTAAAACAGAATTAAACTTGAATAAACTGGATTATATTTATATAATTTCTTGAAACTTGAAATAGAAAAGAGGCTTTTAGACTGAAAGTTGACTCAAAACAAATGAACGGTGATGTACCCATGTGTGAGAATCCCCATACTGTATTCTTGTCTGTCCTAGTACTGGTCTCATGTGACTAACTCCCTCTTTGTGTAAGATAAAGGACTTGTCAGCTGTGGTTTCTATACTGTTCCCTCTGGCATCTCATCAGATATCCCAGTGAGTAGCATCAGGGTCCATTTACTGTCTTATAAAACAACCAGTCCCCTGCCAGTTTGGTACAAAACGATTCTATAAACAAAGATATAAGTCGCAAAGTCTGCCCTAGTAAAAGGCCTTATGGGAAAAATGACACCTTACAAGCAATTTACACTGTTGCCCGTTGAGAGTTCACCTCCTCTTTTTCATTCTCCTTCTTGCATGCCTCTCTCTCTCTCTGTCCTTCCACCCCATTATGTTACTACATCATATTCATTACAATGCTAAGTGATATGTAATCATTGCCAAATGTAATACAGTGAAGTCATCTGCAATATTATTAATAATGTGACTTCTTCCCCACCTCTCTTTCTCTGTATTCTAGTTGAGAAAGGCAGTGATGGACCACATCTCAGACTCTTTCCTGGAGACCAACGTCCCTCTGTTGGTGCTCATTGAAGCGGCTAAGAGTGGAAACGAGAAGGAGGTCAAGGAGTACGCCCAGGTGTTCCGTGAACATGCTAACAAGCTGGTGGAGGTCAGTCATGAATTATACATGGGGGCACTCACATATACCCACATATATCTGTCCTTATTCACCAGTTCAGAAATTAAAGAGTTATCTATAAGTTATGTGAAAATATATATGAGTAATGCCAGTCAGGTCACCATAATGTTGCCTAGAATTGAGATTTTAACCAACACAAGTGAAGTATCGCTCTGACTGAGTGATACAAACCTTCCTTAAACAGGAAGAGAGAAAATACAGTCTCCACTGCAAGTCCAAAGCCTAAATGTACATGTTAGAAATTTAAATATTAGTAGAATATTCTTTGATATTTTTCGTAGCAGTTAGAGAAACTGCAACAAAGTATGCCTAGTGGAAATGTGCAAAATTCAAAAATGTTAACCTTATCAGACACACACTTCCTCTAATTCTGCACCGCTTTTGTATGCACATTCTTGCTTTCACTGATTGAATGCCATACAAGTAGCTTTTCTCCTAGACAGGCGGGTTATTAAATTGAAGAATCAAGGTACATCATGCTTATAAACATGCTCTTCTTCTGGACTGTTTTTGCAGCAATTTGTGGCTGAAATCACATTGCAAACCACTACTTCAAATATCATTGACTTTTGTTTTACTCTTCACACACTTGGTGTGCAGTTTGGCATGCAAAGCTCAGCCACTTTAAAATAGACCTGTGCTTTTTTTAATGCTCCTGTGTTTCATTGTGGTGATGCAAAATAGCCAGTTACAGCTTGTTTTTTTTGTTTTTTTATCTAATAATAATAATAATAATCGATAACATATTCAAATCTTTGATTCAGTTATTCAGTTACATACATTACATCACAAGTTGGGTTTTTTTATAAACCATTTTAAATTCTGTGCATCTGAGATTTCCCATACACTTAAGTGCTCAATCAAAAGCAACATGTACATTACTGCACCACCTTTCAAAAGGTTAACAAATTATAATCATCATGATCAAGGCCTGTAAATAAAGGTTTAGGCTAGATTTTGTTAGTGTCATATATGTACCTGTTTATCATAGCAGGTAATAATTGTGTGCAGCTGCAGGACCTGAGCGTGTGTTTACACATAGATCTACTTTTGTTTCCTTTGGCTTGGTTTGCAGTGAGTAGTCACACTGTTAAAGAGATGCAATGAAGGTGTCTCACTCCCATTTAGAAAAAGTGTTGCATTTACTCATATGAGTGCAAATTGCAGCAAGAACACTGACACATTTTTCTCAAAAAACAAACCTGAAAATGAAATATAATCTGCAAGTATAGATCCCAATTAGTGTTTCACTTGAGCTCATTGTTCATATGGTGCAACATCAGCCCTCATTATTTTCTGATATGTTAAATCTGTTTTTTTAGTTTTCACGTTTGATGCCTACTTCCTGACAAAAATGTGTCTATTTACAGATAAACGGTATGAATAAATGCAGGAGAAACAGTGAGGCAGATGATTAGACCAAAGTAGAATGAGCAAGATCAACACATGACAGCGTGGGCCACTCACCACATGGTTCAATTTAGGTTTGGGTATCCAGGTTTGTTTGAGTCTCTGGGTGTGGACAGTCTTAGTCTTAATGGGTTTTTGTTCACAGTATGACAGAGAAAACTTGATAGGTGATTGGGAGAAACAGACTGGCAGATCCAAACCCAATTAGTTTTTGGAACAAAACACAATGCACAATGACCAAACATCTGTGCTTACAATGTCTGGTCATTTTTCCATCCTGACTGAGCATGGGGACATGCCGTTTTAGTTTGAGGCATGGAACAGCCTGGTGCACACTAGTGGTTAAAGGATACATGAAGTTTTTTCACAATAAGATGGAAGACTGTTGGTCTTGGTTAAGTTAAGTGTGCCACTGTGAAGGACTTTTAGTCAGGCTCAAAGAAGATCTGGCAAACCATAAAATGATTCAGAGAGGATAGTCAAGGCCTCGTCCAGGCTATTCTCTGCAAGGTAGAATAATTGATTTCCTCAAATACAGATGCTGCCAGGCAGTAAAAGGAACAATTTTGTAAACTTCAGGACCTAAACCAACATACAGGTTCCCATTTAAAAAAAAAAAAAAAGCACTATGAGGTGTACCTCAGTTATCACTTTGCTCAGCTTTCTGGTGCTGGAAGCTCAACCCAATTTTTAAAGCTCTCTTCAGGTTGTGGAACAGTTGACTAGCACTTTTGTCTTGGTTTGCCCATCATGTGTTTCCTACATGATGTGTTGTGGACATGGAGAATGCTTATGACTGTGGTTTTGAGCACTTACTGAACTCACAGAAATATGCTGTGTTGTGACTGTTACAAGGATCCATCCAGCCCTTGTAAAACCACACTGGCACACTGGACTGGCAGTCCAACTGGGAAGAGGTGATGGAGGAAGAGATGTTGTGTAACTCAGGTCAGCTTTGTGCTCTTTCAGGTTATTCTCAAACGGGGTTTGACACATTCTATTTAGGGTTCTCAATTTACTTTCTCTTGTTTTCAGGAGGGGTTTGGATACAGTTTGTGTCTTGGTCATCTCCTCCTGCAGTGGGGTAGGAGGAAGTGATAAATTTCTCTGCCTTTCGGTGGGCGTAGCCTGTTGTTCTCATGGGCCTTTCAAATGAGCCTTTAGAACCCTTTATGTGGGCTTCTCTTATCACACCGTCACTTAAACCAGCTCTGCTGTTTCCTTTGACATCAGTGAGTGATTTGTGTGACCTTATGGTCTTCCCCAACTGTTTGCTGATGAGGGAGGATCTGACTGATGCTACACTCAAAATATGTCCTTTGCATCTAACAATGTTAAAACTTTGTTTAGCCCAAGAACATTTTAGGCTGGAACATTCTATAATTCTCATGAAGGAACGGGGATGTAGCATGGCATTTTTTGGTTTGTTATGTAAAGCATATGGCAGCAGTGAGGTACACAGCAGTTGTTTGTGTGCTAAGGAGATGGAGCGTAAGCTCCAGTCCAAGCAGAGACAAGGTCATTAGCTGTGCAATGGCATATCGTAGTGTTATGTGTTAGCAGGCATAAGTCTCTGTATAGCTATTACTACTGCATAATCGTAGTGTGAATTATTTCATTTATTTGATTTAAAAAGAAAGTTTATGTGTGTTTACTCATATTCAGCATTGTGGAGAAACTTACACATTCAACTAAAGGGGGTTGTTGCTACCACCATATCTGTTCATCTGATTTTGCAGCAAACCCCAGAGTGAGAATCTTGATGAATTTATCTTGATGTACCACAGAGACTGTCTCAGAGTCAATCAGGGCTAGTAGCCTTATGTTAACAAGATGTAAAACGGTTCACTGATAGTTGGGCTGGCAACATATTAACATGGTAACATCACTGACGTGGTAATGGGTTTCAATTTCTTAATGCCTATACAGGTCTCACGATGAAGAATGTATCAAATACAACAATCTCTATGGTCAACAGCAAATGAGTAGTTCATGTTGCTGTGCCTGCTCTTTAGTAAAGTAGAGCAGCTCTGCAGGGTTAAATAATTTCATTATACTGCAAATGACAGAGCAGCACATGTATAAAAATTTTGGTTTCATGAGATGATGAGAAGCTTCATCAGTGAAGTCTTATCAGAGATCTCCAGCTCTGACCACAGTTGTAGTGTCTTTTTTGCCAGGTGATGTAAATGACTAATCAGTGCGGTTGGACATATGATACGCTGTCATATATTAAGGGGTCAATTCTTTTAAATAAACGTATTAAATGAGCTTCCGGAATCACTCTTACAAGGGAGGTCACTGTCCCATCACAGTACAAAGAATAGGTATATCATACCACATATTGGCAAATATAGAGCACAAGCTCTAGAGAGGTGCAGTGCAGAACTGTATCCCTTTGTCAGGCTGAGCATGTGCATTACTGGTTCTTGCTAGCTAAATAGCTAATACACTCAAGGCTATCCTATATACTTGGCAATATCACTGTCATTGCTGTCATCATCATTATTCGCGCCTTCCTAGACACATTCATCACAACCGCCACCATCACAATTCTCTAATATATTGGGCTAATTAACATCCTGATCAATGTCACTGCAGTCATCTCCCTGATGTCACGGAGGAGCTGTCTTAAGCCATTAACCTGGTGTTTGGACATGGTCAGCAGTGTCAAAGTAATAAGTGCTCCTATTTATGTCTACTTTGTTTTCATTTGATTTTATTCCATTTGGCTTAACAGGAACTCACTAACTACTGGGTATATAATTGTATTCTTGTGCAAGATACTGAAATCTAAAGTGCTCCCAAAGCACTGCTTTGCCATGTGAATGTGTGTGAATTTTTAGTCTCTGGCTGATGAGCAGGTTCGTAGCCCCTACCATCAGTGAATGAATGATGTGTGAATGGCAAAAGTAGTGTTACAACTCGAGACTGGAAAGGTGCTATACAAATACAGTCCATTTAACATTTACACTAACTTATAAACTAACACTCAGACACATGTACACACTTGCTAATTTTTTTTCTATAATCCTACAGTGCAAAGCAGCATTTTGGCAGACAGATGAAAGGTTTGTGTACTGTACCTGTAATTCCCATAATATATGAGCTCTGTCAATCTTAATTTCGGTGGAATTGAGATATTTTAACTGAACTCCACATAGAAGTTGAATAAATTCAGCTGTCTCCATTTGTAGAGGAAAATTGGTAAGAAGTGAGATATGTATATTATAGGGCTGTACTGAATGTTTTTCTTTTTTACGTTTGAAACCTCTGTTGAGGTATTTGAATGGAGCTTCAAATGTCTGCTGTCATATTGTATAATGTCTCAAAAAAAAAAAAATCAAACCCAGTTATTCAAGAGATACATAAATTTGTTTTAAATACCGTACCTTTATAGATGTAACTCACAAGATTTATGATGCCTCAGTTAAGCATAATCCGGCCAATGTGCTGCAGTCGGCTCCTGCAGAAGAACGGCCTGGGAGCTTGGCAGTTTGCTGGTGGATTTACAGAGTGGAGGATGAAGTTGTTGCAAGGCAAAATTTCAAATGATAGACTTTTGGTTCATTGCCAGAGGTTGGCAAGCTAACAGCTGCTTCTTGTTGTGCTTCTCTGGTCTCTGTTTGTTCATCCTCCATCTTTCTTTTTTGTCGTTGATAGTATTGCAGCAAGTACTCTCAGCTCTTAACAGACTGCTATGCTACCTGGCTATTTAGCAAGGTGTACCCATCATGCTGTTCGGTGGTGTAATTGTTTCTTAAATGTAGAATTATCAGTGTTACAAATTGTTTATGTGTCATAAATTGTAGTGTGCCATGGTGTTTTGCCCTGTTAAAGAGAGTTATTGTGGATTAATAATTTTTAAGTGAAAAGTTAGAACAATTAGTAAGAAGAGTACGCAGTTAATCACAACTATGCAGAAATACAGTATCATTGGTTTAAGCAGCATGACGATATGTTTTTTTTTTAAAAAAGCTATGCAATATGCAGCAATTAAATGTTGATGTAAAATTTGTATGTCAAAATTATGAACAAGGCTTTGAAACTTTGAACTATTCAATACTGCCCTAATGTGTTAAAGATGCGTATATAGAGAATACAGACAGATAAAAAAAGAGACAGTTATTCCTCAATGTTTGAGAGGTAACAGTGTAGGTGTCCTCATATCATTTGTATATTAACACAGGATTTAAGAAGTTAATTCTCAAGGCTAATTTAAATGAGATGTACTTAATCCTAATCCATCACCAATCTAGACACTTTTCCAGTTAGAAAGACACAGCACTCCTTTATACAAGTGCTTCTGTGTAGATGTTGAATGTAATGTTACAAGGAAAGTTATTTTACTAAAAGGTTTCCCATATTTTTTGAAACATCAGTTCGTGCACTGAGCATTTTTATATTTGAAATTAACTGAGACATATTTGTCTTCATGTTATCACTCCAAAAGTTCCATTTTACCCTTTTCCAGTCAAAACTTCTATATAGCCTACCTTTTATTGAATCATCTATTTCCCATGTTTTAAAGTATAGTCTAGATCATTTTGCTGAGAAATATCACAGACATTATCAATATTTCAAGTCAACTGCTCAATTCTGGCTGCTATTAATGGTGATAGAATTCCTTTTCTCAAGACGAATGAGACATTATGACCTAAAACTATTTAAATTATTTGCTACAGCAAAATTATAGACATAACATTAGACTTTTGATTAAACTTTGAATATCCTGGACCATGATTTCTTCCATTATTGAATGACTCAATAGCCAATATTGTTTTTGTTTTATTTTATATTCTTATTCTATAACAGAAACAATGACACAAGAGACTCAGAACATAAAGCTAGAAAAGTCCACACCACTATACAATCAATGCCTTCACATTTAATGGTTCCCACATCTCTTCTTGTTCCCATTAATTAGTTAGGTTTACAAAATCGGGAATTTAAGTGTAAGAGTCCAGACTTCTCATGCATCACAGTGCATTTTTATCACACCCCATTTAACTTTCACCATGTGCTTACATCGCACAAAGTCCCTTGACCGTCATAACACAAGTACATGCACACAGATAAGTGACTGTGCTTATACACTGTTCATTGCTTCTGTGTAATTCGCCATTTGCATGCATAGTAACTGGGGGTTGATTTAGAAATGGTGTATTTGATTATTGATATAATTTTTGGATGAATGTATACAATGTACAGTATTCTGACTCACTGCCAGGGGTTGACAAGCTTACACCTTAGTATACATTTAGGGCACAAAACAAATATCTTAATCTATCAACCTCATGTACCCTTGCTATTGCTGTACAGCTCTTTGCTACTCTACAGCCAGCACTCCCCTTCCCCACTTTATCTGTATGTCTGTACATATTTGCAATCTATTTCTTTCAAATTTAATACCATTCAACACAGGTGTGGAATCACCATTCTTTATTTTTTAAATACTTATATCTGCCTCTTTCAGTGATGCTGTTGTCTGAGGTCTCCATGAAATTAGTTCTGCCTATACCAATGTGCTTTTGTTAATTCAAACACAAGAACAATATCAAATCTTTTAAATTTACCCTGGTAAAATAAGTGGACATCTAAAGGTCGTTATGATCCATTGCTATTCTAATGTCAGAATGAGGTTTTCCTTTGACCTTGACTCCATCTTGGATCCTTACTCTTGAACAGCTGTGCTGTTATGGGCCTCATCTCTAACAGGTCCCTATCTGAGCAAAGCTTTGTTTGGTTGCTTGGCTCCTATTATTGTTTTTTTGCAAGATACATTTTGTATTGTTTTAGTATACTGTCTTGATTGTTATTAACCCCCTTTATAGTGCTTTTCTACTCAAATGTATTTGAGTGTTTTGTGAATCCATCACCCCCTTTCTTTCCAGTCTTTTACTTAAGTCTTTTTCTTAATTTAATTGCTTTTTTGATACCTGAATGTTTCATTAGTAATACATGATTTATATTTTTGTCACAAATAACAGCTTAAGCTGTAATTGCACTAATTATTTACTGCAATTGTACTATTTCCTATCTGAGGAATACAGTATTGTGTCTGTGGTCACATAGTACAGCTTTCTCCATAGATACTTATATTAAGCTAGGTTGTGCACTTTACCTTCATCAGTTCATTAGCTTTTTGTACTATAGATTTACAGCAGTGACCTTACTTTGGACATGAACAGAGTCAAGGGTAAAGACATACCTCCAGCGATTATGCATAATCAATATGAAGTTGAATGTAACCAATACTGAATTGGCCTTCAGGGCTCAGCGACATGAGACAGACTGCAGCAGTAAATATTTTTCTGGGGGCCACTGCATTAAGCACTTTACTGGACAGTTAAGCGGGAAGTGGATGGATCACTGTTGGAACGGGTGTATTTGTGATGACCCGAATCTTTAGGTCAACATTAATCCTCTCTTTTCATACGAAGTTATTAGCCTCAGTGGAAATCTTCCTTTGGAAGATGTCTCCACAGAAGTGCATAGGAAGGTACATCACACCCCAACTAATCCACCTTAAGTATACCCAGTTATTTTTAGGTCAGCTCACAGCCCAAGAAAATGTTTGAAATAAAAGAAATGCAGATATTCCTACGTTGTATCACTACAATAGTTTGGATTTTTGCAACAATAGTCATTAGAATTCTTACTACAACAGCAACACCTGTGAGTGAGTGCAAATCTATGCACTATGCCTGCACAAAGCATTCACTTTCATTTTTATTTTCTTTATTCTAATCTCGTGACTAAATGAAATAGCATGGAGTACGTAACATATGTGCATGAAGTACATATGTGTGTGTACATAAAAAATAAAATATAGAATAGATCAAATCTGGATCTTTTATCACAATTATACAGTACACACAATTACCCAAAATTTTAAAGCAGGTAAATTAATTGAATTTGACTCATGCTTTGAGTCTCAGTGTGGAACTACTCTACAATAATAATCTCAACACAAATTCAAATGTATGCATCCAAATTGTAATAACTTTTTGTAAAAATTGTAGAATGAACCACTATTGTCCAAGGATGTTGTTCGCTCAGCTTCTTCTATTTATTTAAAAAATTGCTCTTAATGGCTTTAGAGCATTAGCAGGTTCATCTGACTGACTGAGAGTCTGTGACTTTTTTTTTTTTTTTTTTACTGAAAAACAGTTCCTTTTTGTAGTCACCTTTGAGTACTTCAAGTTGAAATCAGCTCAGTGTTTGAGAGAAACAAGCTTCTCATCAGTGTTCATGAACTGTTCAAGTCACGCTAGAGGAGATGAGAGTTAATACCATTGTTTACCATGAAGGAAATGGAGGAAAAACTCACATTACCACAACAAAGAGAGAGAGACTCTTTGACAGGAGAACACTGGGTGGACTCTGCTTTGTACTCAAAGTGCTTTGTATAGGGAAGATTTCTGTACTCTGATTTTCCCGTGGTACTGTAGTAGAACAGTAGTGCTGCACAACCAACTAGCTGATATTAGAAGACTTTACCTTGCACTTGTAAGAGCCTCTGAGTGTTTTTTTTCAGCTGCGTGTTCCTTAGGACTCTCAGTGCTTTTCTGCTCATCAAAGACTGGACATACATCTATGCTTCTTACACAATATAGGACATGTCAGAACAGAAAGTGTTAAGTCAATTCAGTCCAGAATTTAGAGAGAGAATAGTAAAATGCATAGGAATAGTACACTGGGGAAACAGGAAATTGAAAAAAAAAGAAGAAAAAAACACACACGCACACATCAGGCTCTCCCACTGATTGAACCAAATTGGGCAAGACGGTCCCAGATCAAAGACTAAGGTCACATCCAGGATCCTGATATCACTAGGGAGTCTATCGGTTGTGACAGGAAATGTTCAGTAAAGCATTTCTTAAATATGGGTTGCTAAAGATTTATCAGAGAAACCCACGAGGACTGCAATATTAAGTAAGGTGCTTTAAACAAGTAGTAAGTAGATCCATCCACCAGGGGATGTCAAATTGTTTTCTCTTTTAAGAGTCAATAGTGACGGCAGTTTTATTAAGGGTGGTCTTAACGTGATGAAAATTTGATGTATTGTGATCAATACTACAGGCCACAATCAGTAAATCCTGGTCAAAGGAGATTCCAACTACAATGTAGCAGTGACTTCAACTGCAATGACTGCAATCACTTATTTTTCTCCTATGCACTATACAGCAGTAGTGTGATAATTTGGTCTGCAGTGGTGAAAGGTATATTTACTCAAGAACTGAGCCTGGTGCAATTTTTAGGCAGGCATTCTTTCCTCTTTTTTTACCATCAGATTCAATACAAACAAACTATCATCAAAAAATCATTAAAAACCTAAAATGAACATAGTATATACATAAATAATTTGTGGACCTTTTATCTGTAATAATATAAACTGACATTTGCCCATTTCCCCTCTTGGCTTCTTTGTTAATTACTCTGTGACTCAATCCACATATCTCAGAGGAAATTGGTCATCAGCCCTTTTCTGAAGAATTACCACTGTGCCCTAGGATGCAATCAACCAATCCTTAACCTCAAACTGACATTTATATTCTTCGTGTTACAGCGTCACTGCCCCTAAAAGGGGAAAACAGAGATGGAAACAAATGGAAATTATGCCGGCATCAAGCATGTATTCACAAAAGACAACCCCCCAACCCTTCTGCAGGCTTCGGGGAGTCAACTCAGGGGTCCATTATCTTTCACAGAGTACATGAATTGGTGGCAATGTTTGTGTGACACATTTCACCAAACCATGCACAAACAAATTGCTGTGGAGATAAGCTTAGCCCTGAGACAAAAACGACGTCAGTACTCCTGCTAAGAGCTGGGATAGCTTCTGTAAAGGTGCTACATGACAAGGAGCAGCAGAATTCCTGTCATGTTATTCAGATATGACACTAAGTGGATTACACAAGATTAAGTGTGACAAAAGAGAAAGCAAAAGAGGAATAAGACTTGACATAGCACCATGCTTCCATGCTTTAAACAAGTAGACTTCCTATGGTAATATGATATATAGCCCAACATAAATCCTTAATTATGTCATGTTCCCATGGGGGATTAGTCATATCACTGTTGATGTCTCATAATACGTTTTTGCCTCTGATTCATGGATCATTTCCATTTTTCCAAGATGTGAACAATACAGTGTTCCAAAGTGCAGGTCATCCATACATGTCCCCTTTTGTCTTTGATGTAAAGACTAAACGTTAAATAGATTTTATCCCATTAGTCATGAGATGATTAATGTTCAGTATGCCTTCTCAGGACAAAATCATTTCTGAAAATCTACTGTAGTAAGAAAATGATTACATGATGACCTTGAACTCAATGTTATGTTATTTAGCAATTCTTAACGGTATATTAAATGTGCATGATTGTTTGACCTCTATTATAGATTAATCAATGGGGCAAGCACTGCAAACAGTAACTTACAACTAAACAACATTTTGTAGTTGTACTCCGGACTAATATGTATCATTGGAGTAGCATATAAAACGTGTGCGCATTTGTGCAAACGTTTAAAGAACAATACAACATACAGATACATATTCACTATTTGTTTTCTTGTTCGTACACCAAATTTAATTATATTGATTCTACAAAGGGAATGTACTTTACCTTTATCAACTCAACAATTCAGTTACCTTTATAACTGATGCCATCTAATCTTTATATATCAAAAGTAATAATAAAAATAAGCCATGGGTGTGTGCCTTTCCTCATATAGATCACATCTCATTTTCTGTTCTGACAGCGGGAGCAGGAAATCCTAGCTCTCAAATGGGAGTCAGTGTGAAGTATGCTGCCACGGGAGTTATTACAAGCCAACGCCTTCTGTTCTTGCATACTATGAAACCTCAATTAATAACAGCACTACATCTTTTTCACATAAGCACACACATAGATACATTCAGCCTCTTGCTAAAATTAACTAACAGCAAACACTATATGTTTATATGTCAACACTATATGATGCAGAATCATGTCACGCATTCAAGTAGCAAGATGTCAGAACAAAAAGAGTTGGGATACTAATCATTCAGTCAAACATCTCAATGGATGACAACATGGCATTTGCATGACAACCGTGTATTTTTTCCTACTTTAGTTAGGTGTCACCAAATGCAGAAATGCTGAACTCCTTCATGTTTAAAAGGGTGCTTAAAACAAACCGCATATGTATACAATAGATAACATACACTGAAAGATGGCAGTAGTGAGTGAATGAGCCTGTCCGGTTGCTCATCAATGAAAAAGATTGTAGTTTATTTGTTGCAAATGCATGACGCATTATTGTACTTCAGCCACATCGTGATCAGGACAATTAAGAAAAAAAAAAATGCCTTGTTACCTGTTTTCTGGGGAACACCCATGTCTAATTTTGATTATGAGCCAGAATGGACTAGGAGTATTCATATAAAATGGATCAGCAGACAACCTGCAATACCATGTACGCACAGAATAGGCCATAATTTTCAATTTTTCTCTTTTCTCTTTCATTGATGGAAAGACCTTCGCTAGCCATCTTTTGTCTATTAAAATTTATCATCCATAGAGCTACTGTAATGGATGGTGAGGGGAGCACATAGAAATCTCTGGCAGCTTATTTCAAATTGAAAATTGACTCTTTGTACCCAGTGATGGATATTTTTAAAGAGAGATCTTAAACTCAATTTTGAGAAGGCCTAGCCCAAATATGAATAAATGAAAGTACTGGCGGACAAAATAAAACATTTTGCAAAACTGGAAATGATTTAGCTTACTGTGCCAAATACATCTCCATGTTCAATAACAACTTTTGCTAAAAAACAAAACAAATAGGAGTACTTCAGAAGAAATTTGAAATGATTTCCTGTTCAAATTTAAGCATTCTTCCACAAGAGGCCCGTCCAAATCCATATTATTAGTCTTATAGATCTGACCACGAGTGTAGCAGTGATTCTCTGAAAGCTTAGATTGATTGCGGATATTGACTGCTCTTCCAGTTCCTCACTCAACCTGTTCACCGTCAGCATTGCTAATACACCAAACCAGGGGTGTAACTCTTTTCCTGTGGCTCATCAATTCAACGACCTCTTTATAAAAGGGTAAATTAAACCACGTCCCACAGCCATTTTACCTCACCGACAGCAGGTTAATGGCTCATCAAGAGTCTGTTCTCTCTCCTGAAACTGATCTTCTCATTCTCGTGCCTGCTCGTCCTTATACGGCTCTATTGATGACATTGTGCTGTGAGTGTGTGTGAGCACACATTCATGAACGTGTCTGGATGCTCACAGATTTTTGTACTTGTGTGTGCACGGCATGAAAATTAAGTTTTAAAATGTATGATTAGATTAGTTGGCAACATGAACATAAACAACTGAAGTCAGAGAAAGAGAAAAGAGAGGCACAAACAAAATAGTTAGTTTTCTGGCTTCATCATCACTGAACTATCCAGTGATGGCTGTGGGAGGTGTGGGATTATCAGAGGTTGGTGCAGCAGTAATGAAGGACGCCTCCCAGAAGACACAAACTGGCCATAGGCACTTGATAGACTAGTGGAATTGCTTCTTGCACACAGGTGTGAAAGAAGAGAGGAAAACAGAGATCACTGCATCCAGCAAGTCACAAAATATTTCTCTGTTTATATATATATATGTATATATATATATATATATATATATATACACACACACATACACTACTCACAAAGAGTTAGGGATATTCGACTTTCAGGTGAAATATATGGAAAATGTAAAAAGTGAATGCTACAGTGATATTATATCATGAAAGTAGGGCATTTAAGTAGAAGCATGCAATGGTAATTTCATTCATCTTAAACAATTTATTGAAAGAAACAACAGTGGTAGGTATACCACAAAAAATTTTCAGTGTCTCAATAAATTGGGATGTGGCCAAAGGACGTCCACTCCTCTCCTTTCTGTGACTCTTCCAGTCACTCTGTATCACTGTTACAACCTCCTGATGACACTCTGTGACCCTCTAAGCTCAGTGAACACCTCCGTCTGAGGACTTCCTGTTTGAAGCCTCGCAATGGCGAGGTGCTGCTGATCAACTGTTAGGTGTCGTCTTGGTCTCATGATGTCAGAATGTGAACAGCACGATGAGGAGGACTGTTTAAATACCAATTCTAACTGAAGCAGGAAATGTATTGGTCGATTCATGGATCAAACCTGTTGTGAATTTTGCTGTTAAGCTTCTTGTTAGAGAACAGCAACTTGTGCAAAAAGTACTGAAACACTGAACAGTTGGACATGCGCATTCAAAAGTTTAGAGAAGGTCACATTAAGTTCACCTGGAAAGTTTAGAATGCATTTTAGGTTCATCCTGAAATTTCACCTGAAAGCCGAATATCCCTAACTTTTTGTGAGTTGTGTGTGTGTGTATATATATATATATATATCACACACACAATACAGGCCAAAAGTTTGGACACACTTTCTCATTCAATGCGTTTTCTTTATTTTCATGACTATTTACATTGCAGATTCTCACTGAAGGCATCAAAACTATGAATGAACACATGTGGAATTATGTACTTAACAAAAAAGTGTGAAATAACTGAAAACATGTCTTATATTCTAGTTTCTTCAAAGTAGCCACCCTTTGCTCTGATTACTGCTTTGCACACTCTTGGCATTCTCTTGATGAGCTTCAAGAGGTAGTCACCTGAAATGGTTTTCACTTCACAGGTGTGCCTTGTCAGGGTTACTTAGTGGAATTTCTTGCCTTATTAATGGGGTTGGGACCATCAGTTGTGTTGTGCAGAAGTCAGAAGGTTGATACTCAGCTGACAGCCCTATTGGACAACTGTTCGAATTCATATTATGGCAAGAACCAATCAGCTAAGTAAAGAGAAACGAGTGGCCATCATTACTTTAAGAAATGAAGGTCAGTCAGTCCGGAAAATTGCAAAAACTTTGAATGTGTCCCCAAGTGCAGTCGCAAAAACCATCAAGCGCTACAACGAAACTGGCTCACATGAGGCCCGCCCCAGGAAAGGAAGACCAAGAGTCACCTCTGCTGCTGAGGATAAGTTCATCCGAGTCACCCGCCTCAGAAATCGCAAGTTAACAGCAGCTCAGATTAGAGACCAGATGAATGCCACACTCTCTCTAGCTCTAGCAGCAGACACATCTCTAGAACAACTGTAAAGAGGAGACTGCGCGAATCAGGCCTTCATGGTCAAATAGCTGCTAGGAAACCACTGCTAAGGAGAGGCAACAAGCAGAAGAGATTTGTTTGGGCCAAGAAACACAAGGAATGGACATTAGACCAGTGGAAATCTGTGCTTTGGTCTGATGAGTCCAAATTTGAGATCTTTGGTTCCAACTGCCGTGTCTTTGTGCGACGCAGAAAAGGTGAACGGATGGATTCTACATGCCTGGTTCCCACCGTGAAGCATGGAGGAGGAGGTGTGATGGTGTGGGGGTGCTTTGCTGGTGACACTGTTGGGGATTTATTCAAAATTGAAGGCATACTGAACCAGCATGGCTACCACAGCATCCTGCAGTGACATGCCATCCCATCTGGTTTGCGTTTAGTTGGACCATCATTTATTTTTCAACAGGACAATGACCTCAAACACACCTCCAGGCTGTGTAAGGGCTATTTGACCGAGAAGGAGAGTGATGGAGTGCTGCGCCAGATGACCTGGCCTCCACAGTCACCGGACCTGAACCCAATCGAGATGGTTTGGGGTGAGCAGAGTGAAGGCAAAAGGGCCAACAAGTGCTAAGCATCTCTGGGAACTCCTTCAAGACTCTTGGAAAACCATTTCAGGTGACTACCTCTTGAAGCTCATCAAGAGAATGCCAAGAGTGTGCAAAGCAGTCATCAGAGCAAAGGGTGGCTACTTTGAAGAAACTAGAATATAAGACATGTTTTCAATTATTTCACACTTTTTTGTTAAGTACATAATTCCACGTGTTCATTCATAGTTTTGATGCCTTCAGTGAGAATTTACAATGTAAATAGTCATGAAAATAAAGAAAACGCATTGAATGAGAAGGTGTGTCCAAACTTTTGGCCTGTACTGTATGTGTGTGTGTGTGTGTGTGTGTGTATATATATATATATATATATATATATATATATATATATATATATATACACACACACATATATATATATATATGAAACATGAATGCTACTAAAGAAAACGAGAAATGGCTGATTTTGCTGTTTTACTTCTAGACATGCTCTTTTTGGCCACGAACAGATCCAGTCTAAATCTTCCTGAAAATATTTTTTGGAATACATGGTAGATTTCAAGTTCAGTCAGTTGTGGTCAATTTTGTATTTATTTCATAACAGTAATGTTACATACAGTGAGTGTGTGCTGCCACTAAGGCATTTGTTTCATTTTTCATGGAGTGTGTCTTTTGAACGGTTCATTTGCTAATCTCAGTAAAAGAATATGTTAAATGCTAAAAGTTAAAATTGTTTGTAAAAGAGATTTATTTTGATAGTCGGTCGTCCTGTCAGGTCCCTTCCTGTCAGGTAACTTCCTGTTTACCTTCCTGATTCTTCAGAAAGCAAGGCAGACATGTTGAACATGCTCTGAATGTAATCCACTGCCATCTGCTAAAATTCATCATAGAGGCAATGTCATAAGTTCATATATTTAATGTTAAGAATATAAATAATGATACTTTGTTAAAAATGATATTGGGTAAGTGGTTAAAAAGATACAAGCTAAAAAACATGCTAGTAGCCAGCGTGACTGTTACCCAAAGTGCATACAGTGATGTAATTTCATGTTTGAAGTCACTTACAATGTGATATTAAGTTAAAAACACAGATGCTGAATATTTTGTATTGTTGTATTCACAGTTTTCACCGGCATGTTAATGAGGAAGTGTGACACTAAATGGTCAACCTTACAACGACTCTGTCTTCATTAGTCCCGGTTTAACTTTGTGTTTAGTCAGAGTTTCAACACACTGCACGAGAACACTACAGAGTGATTCTTTTCTTTTTAGGTGTATTCTGACAATTTAATGAATTCATAATTTCTTGAATTATTCTTCTTTACTTTTTCATCAAATTAACTCCTTTCGCGTGAATGAAAATACATAAAATTTTAACATGATTGTTATAAATAGTGTCTCTAATAAATACAGTGTCAGCATTTTAGAATAAAGAATATGACATGTAAAAATCAGCATGCATAATCTGAGAATAAATAGTTTCAGGTTAAAAACTCAAGAAGCAGAAGAGGGGTTTCTGGCACAACTTTACTTCCAAACTGCATGGAGAGGGAGAGCGAAGGTCTGAACAGGTTAAACCTCCAGCAACATTTGTAGTATATAGAACAACTTTATTGTTAGACCAGCGCATTTCAGCTTGGGGCATCTTCTGCACTACATTCATCCCTAAAACTAAAAACATCAAGGACATTATTCTGAAACATTGGTATTTTCTTCAAGATGACCCATCTTTGCAAGAAATCTTTAAAGAACTACCAATGGTAACTTTTAAAACAGGAAGAAACATAAGAGACGTAGTTGTTTGAGCATGCCAGCATTGTGAAGTCCCTAACAGTAAGTAAACAACAACAACAATTGTAGTGCCTGCATAAATTGCCAGTACATACCAAAAACCTTTTTCCCACCATACCAATGAAAAGATCATTAGTGTGTGTGTGTGTGTGTGTGTGTGTGTGTGTGTGTGTGTGTGTGTGTGTGCGTGCAAGTGTGTGTGTGTGATTGTTTGCCGTTTTGTTTTTTAATTTTTCACCTATAATCTATCAATAAAAAATAATAATCTATTTAGTTGTTCTATATACTACAAATGATCCTTGAGTTTTGACCTCTTCAGAAGAAACGTTTAAGACAGAATTATGAACAAATATAACACATTTTAGATCAAATTATACTAAAGCAAATCACTGCTCGCAGCCATAATTGTGCATCATCTTCCTCTGAATCCAAAAGCCATTGTTAGCTATTGCCAGACTTTCTCAACTATTGGGAAATAGTTTGTCCTGTCAAAACGCCTAACTTGCCCTGTGCCAGCATTGATTTGATATCATTCAGGTGCATCAGAGTGAGCAAAGTTGTTGATCCCTGTTTAGAAATAACAATATAAGGGACTGGGTACAGTGAGTTTACGTCCCTGTAGAATAAATCTTTGATTTCTAAGTACAACCTACCACAACTGGCCTGCTGTTTCATTTATTATGCCTGAAAAAGCAACAAAATCCATCAATGAATGCAATATTCTTTTCAACAAATCTTTTCTTTCTCCATTATTACCTTATGCCTCCGTCCTGGTATTTGAAACTAGAACAATCTTCCTCTGTGATGCGACTGCAAAAAAATTAACTGCTGAACTCCTACCAAGCTAGATTGCATATGCGGAAGTGAAACAAATCTCAAAGGAGCTGCTCCACAGCCCCGTCTCCCCTTCTCCGAGTTCCCTGAGGTGGAAAGCCCTAGTTTGAGTGTTCACTTACATCATCAAAGGGCCCCGGTGTCTCATGTAATATTAACATGTGCTAAATCAGTGGCAAACAGCAGCAGCAATGTTTACACAGCATTAGCACAGGCTTGCAAAGCCACATAGAGAGGGGCTGTCTTTGTGTTCAAAGATTAGGAGGCTCTGACACCCATGGGAGGTGACAAGACTGTAGTGTATATGGGCTCACTGTTTTACAAGGTGACTAATTTAGTGACAGTGCATCTGTCCTCTACAGGAGCCTTTTTGAGCAGCTTTGCAGATTATTCTGTAAATGATTTCTGATGATGACATGGATGCTATTTATAGAACGCCGCTCACTGTGCATGAAACGTAAAAAAAGTTTTTATGTAAGGTCTTATGAGACGGACAGGTTGAAACTGTGTGGGTGATCAGGGAAGGACAGTGAGGGACATTCATCTGTAAACTGTTTGACATTTTGACACAGGCTTAAATCTAATAATCAGAAAGCTTTTGAGGTGAAGTGGGCTGTCACCGTGAAGTCAGATCTGCTGGAAATTAAGTCCATTAATCACATAGTGCTTCATTTAGTCCTTTTCTATATACAGCTCTAAAATGTGTCTGTGTGGGGCAATAAGAGAGAACAGGGGCCTCAGTTGGAAAGAGTGAGAAAAAGAGAAAATGTTTGGTGGTGCAGAAGAAAAGCCATCAATTCTCATTATGGAATATAGATCATCTCTCCTAATTAGAGCCACGGCTTTTTACCACAGTACAAATGCAGAATAACGCAAGCTAGTGATGGCAGGCGCCACCCACTGCTGATTAATTAGGTGAGTGAATAAAAACCCACAGTATAAGGACCCTGTGATTTTGCCCCAGATAGCTTATTAAAGGCAAAGTGCAATATATTGCAGACTATGTTCTCTGGGAAAATATATGTGGAAATATATCAGCTTCCAAGGCCTTTATAATGTTGACCTGATGAAACCTGACTTCCCCGACAAAATTTGTCTCCTTGTTTGTCGCATAATGATTGTAAAGGAAGCAACAACTGTAAAGTGTACCTTGCTTCTTTCAATAACGTAATGAGAGAAAGAATAAAAAAAAAAAAGAAAAACAAAGAAAACTGTATTTTAAGACATATCAAACAAATATGAATGTATCAGTCTTGAAAATCTGTAGTGAAATCTGTGATCTGCATGTTAAGTGATCTCAGATCAGAGTTCAAGTTAGGATTGAGAAGCGCTGCCCTAATCCCTTCCCTAATCGCAATAGCAATTTGAAGATATCAAGTAACATACATCGGTATTTGTTCAATAATCATGAGACACTAGAGTAGATGGGCAGAGAAGGATTTGGTCCTTGTCAAATATGGAGTGACAGGTTTGGAGAGGAAGGGAATTTTGGCACCAACAGAGAGGCATTGCCTAAGCGAGGAGCACTATAGATAATTGGGATCTTCCTTTTTAGATGATTAAGACAGTGTTACACATTTTAAAAAAGGAGCAGACCAGATGGGGGGGGGGTAAAAAGTTTTATCCTCATCCTTATGATGAAATATTCAAAGTAAAGAGGTTCATGTAACTGCTAAACTTCCAAAAGATACTCAGCTATAAAACAACATGAGTAATATACATTCAAAATTATAGCACAGAAATACTGTAACAACTCCTTAGATTCTATATAATCTAAAGGCAGACATCTTCTCGTCTGCCTTTAGATTATATAGAATCTACTCGCCAGTTTTGCACGACATCCCGCCTGCAATTGGCCCCATGACATTGTGCCTTGTCATTTCCAGTTGACCATTCATATATTAACCCTGTTTTGGGGACATTGTCCAGTCATGTTCTGCTTTTGCCAGTAAAATTCATGGCCACAGCTCTTCATATCGACATGTCTGCTTCTTTTGCTACTAACGAAAAAAATAAAGCAGCAACATAAATCCAGCCAAGCACAAACAGGACATATACCTAATTTCATTTCCTTTCTTCTCTGACCCAATGTAGTCTTATCTTCCTCCTCAGCAGTTTTTGTGCTTTGTCAATTTATTTTCTCCTCTCCATTTCCCAGTTTCTTTTAAGACTTTAAGGCAGATAAGTTGTGGTTTGTTTAGCAAAGGTCACAGGTGAAGAGAATATCTTGGATAAGGTGGAACTTAAAGTGAAAACACAGCAGTGCAGCTCAGGCCCAAACAGACTCCAAATGCAGAACATTGCCTCATGCATATTCATGAGGCAGGCACTGCTCATCACACTATCTTTGATGCAATTCATAGAGTATGCAAATGCTGTGTGCACACAGAAGCACACAAAGCATTTCTTGCCCTCATACTAGCTGCTCGGATCATCAGACCGCACCACCCAGAGTTAGCCACACTAGCTTGCTCCTCCCCTGGATGCATGCAGTAAACATAGTTTATTGGACTATGTAACATTATTAGTTTAAATACAAACGTTCTTTTTTTGTGCAAAAGTGATCTCATAGGATTGATGAGAGCATATAATGTGATATATATTGTGTGTGCGAGTGTAATGTGCGTTATTTTGGGTTCATTTGGTCCATATGCAGTCATTGGTCTGATTTTATCGCATTACGGGCAGCCACAGGGGGGATCGTTTCACATGTTATGCAGAGCTATATGACTTCAATGAAATCAAGAGTAACTTGGAAAAGCAGTAGGATATGTGAGTGCATACATCTGGGTGTCATACAGCTGCTTCACACAGATGTGATGTTGGCTGTGGGCCAACGTGGAATGCGCTAAGCCATAAGACAATTCAGACTTTCTGTCGCACAGACCACCACGCATACAGTACTAGTGAAAATATATATCATACGCACACACACATTTACACGCACAACTAGAAGCCTGCTTGGATACACACCAATGAAATTATGCAGCAGTATCTCTACCTGGTTTTGTGCACTGTATAGTTTGATTTGATCTCAAGTCTCAATTAGAAATGATCATAAATCAAATTTTTTGGTGTTATATATTCAAGGAATTGTACACTGAATTTGAGAGTGGACTGAAACACGGTAGAAGAAACATAGCATATTCACTATCATAAAAGCCAAAGGGAAAACATAAAATTGTGTATGCCCATATTGCTATAAAGACACTTTTTATAGCAGACAGTAGTAGGTGGATGACGGCATTCACCACTCTAATGTCAGTGCAAAAAAGAAGTATTTGGTCCAAGGCTGTGATTGTATAAGTTAAATTGAAGCCAGAAGTAAAGTCACAATATGTTTATTTCAAACACTGCCTGTTACTGGGTAGGACAGAAGGTGCTTACAGCAATTCAGAAGTTGCCACACAATGGAATAAAACTGCTATTTCTCTGTTCCTGTACTGGACGCACAGTGCTGGATTATTACCATGTTACTGCTTCTGTATTTGGTTGAAAGCCAGAAATCGGCATAACTGAAAGAAAAGCTTTAAAATACACAGACAGATATGCACACACAGTCACAGATTAACTCACATGTATACATACAAATATTTCTCTCATAATATTTCTCTAATACGCTGGTCATGACAAGGCAGTGAGATAAGGTTAGTGGTAAAGATATTTGGTGCACTTAAGTGTAAGACAATCATAGTTTTACTTCATGGACTATGACAATTACTGAGTGGCTACAACTAGTGAGAGGCATGTTTTCTACAATTTATTCCCCTCAAAATGTGTCTTTGTCATCATTTTCTGCAATTGCTGACATCAACAGTTGCTGACATGAACAATGCAGAACAACTTAGATTGTAATGGCTTTTGCTGCTTTTAATTACTGTACCTCTAGTAACAGGCAAATACTATAAAAGGTAAAAACTTCTAATCCCTGCCTGCCTGTCATTCCAAATGGCAAATCATGTTTTATTTTGTTCTTTGTTCGGTCAATAATGAAATACTGTATCAGCTCCTGCTTTCTCTATTACCATGGCAACAGACATCTTCCTAGGTAACAAAGCAGAGGAAAACTCAATCAAGACTGAGTCATCAAGGTGCAAACATTTTTTGCCACAAAACAAAGGTGAAATAAGCAAGAAGGTGTTCCAATTGATCTAGGGGTGTTTGTGACCCTTTGATCAGGGTCTAATTCTTTATTTTTTTTGAAAAACCCTGTTCTTATGACTAAAGTGTAAATAGATGGCATGTTTCATTCCATAAAGTCAACATTATCCCCTAAAAGGGCATTTATAGTAAATGGCCTTTTGTTGGAACAGCACTTCTACACCCTTTAATCACTGGACAGCTTTGAGATGAGTGAGGAAGAAAAGAAAATGTAGATGCTTAAAATGTTCAGTTATGGCTGTCTGATACATATGAACACAGTAACTGTTTACAGTATCATTTTATTAGCATTGTTAGATTAAATGGTACTGAAAAATGGTAAGCATCCTCAACCCGTTGGACAATAAGGCACCCCATCTCCATCTTTTTCATTTGAAACTGGGGCAAGCTGACGAGGCTAGTTGACCCCCCTGCTGAACACTCCATTTTTCTCATACTGATCATTAGAAATAAATAGATAAACAAATAAATACATAAATAAACAAGTAAGCAAGTTTTGGTCTTATGTCAGCTTTTTTGATTGTTTCCCATAGAAATTCTGCAAGGTCGCATCGTCATTACATACCTCATAATGTAAGCCTTGTGAAGCTTTTATGACAGACAGCAAATAAGGCTGTATTCCCTTGTCCATAGGGATGAGAACCACGCCCTGTCATTGATAAGTTCTCTTTGGGTTCACTCTGGTTTATGTGGCAATGTCACATCCAGACAGATCAGTTACATCAACTCTTAATGGGAGTAAAAATATTTGGCAGTTAGCTTCACTCAGAGACACACATTTAGTTAAGAAGCCCTGTCTATTCTTGTTGTGTAGGAGGCCTATTTTTCCACACTGACCCTGAGCTTTTCTGGGCCAGTAGCTCTGCTATTTGACAGCCAACTTCTGGTCACCATTTCCCTAGAGGTTAGGCTGAAGCAGGCATCTCTCCTATGAGAAGCTGGCCTAACAAACACAGAGCCTGTGCTCCTGCAGACATCAGCAAGCAACACATACACCACAGAGCAATGACATTCCCAGAGGTGTCAGATGGAAAGCGATGTATCTACTACCTACTCCATAGGCCTGAACTAAAAGCACATCATAGTTCTCTAAACCCTGAATTAAAGTTGAGGTGGCACCATATCTGTGCTGTAAGTGCATTCTGAATAGCCAGTCATTTGTCGTTCGCTGTAGACTGTACCTATTGACTGTTACCGCACTGCTGCAGAAAACTAGACTGCAGTTTTGTGTATTCAGTCTGTCAGGAAAGTAGTAATTATGTAAATGTTCTCTCATTCACTTTGTGATGCAGTGTGGTTACAGTAGCAGCAAGGAGAAGGTTTGGCTGCTAGATGATGAAGAGCTAATTTGTCTAGAAATAATGACAAAGACAAGATTATGACCCGTTGTGAGCTGTCAAGCAGTCCAAGCACACCAATCACAGTTCTTGTGGTGTTCACATATCGTACATGGCTCCTAAACAGGCTTAAGATTTTATTGATTCATTGATTTTTTTTTAAATCCGATTTTAGGCATCTTATACTGATTATTTGTAATGGGAATGTAACTTTCCTTTCATCTCTCACTGGGTCCTGCATTGTTTCTCATCCTGCTACACTCATAATCACCGATATGAGTCCTGGGAAATCTTAAGACTTTTCTTAGCACTATCTTGACAGTTTTCTAAATACAGTTCATCAAACCCTTTATCAGCACTGGAATGTCACATCCTTCGGTAACCATGGACACCAGTGCAATATAATCTGGCCATTGTTTGCAGCAACTCCGACTCTCTTTATTTTCTTTCTCCTCCTCCTTTGCTGTCATTGCCCCTGTTGCATTCATGCATAGATGGCATGCTAAGTGAAAGAGGAGCCAATGGGGATGAGCAATGCCTGCTAAGCTGGTCTTAGTCACGGGGCATTGTCATTAGATTAATGGAGCAGAAGGAGCCATCCGTTCTCTCTCCAGAGGGGAGCTTTACTTTTGGTGGAGTGGGGAGAAGAGAAAATGAAGGGGAGGATGTGGCTCTGTCTCAAATGGAGGATGATTTGGCACTTTGTACCGTCCCCCCTCTGCTCACACCTCCTGCTGCTGTAACCACAGTGATGTTCTTGGTGGGGACTCTTAGGAACCTCAGGTCTCTGACATTGTCACTGAACCACCCCTCACCCCCCAAAAAAGACATTTATAACAATATTTGTTTTGAGCGAAATTTTAATTTTACCCAAAGCACCTTTAATTTGATGTGATGTTTAGTCCAGTTTCATATACTTTACATTACTGTACCTAGTAGAAAAGTTATTTCCGTACCTATTACTAATAATTCACTCGTACTCAGACATTTACCAAGGTATTTACTAGTAGGGAGTAGGGGGCATAGTTAGGTACTAATTACACGTGCCTGCTTGTTAATATGTAATTGCTTTACATGTTACTATTTGTTCAAAATGGGAAATTACATTTTTATAAAAATACATAATGATTGCATTACTGCAGTAATTACAGTATTCCTTGCTGTAAACAACTTGTAATTTATTTGGTATGTCATTAATTGTTCATTAAGTAGTAAGGTCTTTAAGGTCTTCTGTAATTACTGTGCTGTCAATGAAGTGCTACCCAAATGCTCTTAAAGCACATCTTCACAGCTTTGCCCATAGCATATAAATTCATATCAACATATTTCATTCAGTTTAGAATTCAGTTCTTGCTCCAGTGAATTAATTCTGGCAAGAGGGGCAGCAATAAAGAGAAAACATGACAAGACTAAACTTACACAGCAGTGTTAGCTGAACAAAAGAGACAACTGTTACCATAGCAAATAATCCAGAAATTCTTTGCTTTACCATTTCCAGCCAATTACCCTGAACCTCTGTTTCATCTGGGTGGCAAAGGTTTTGGCAAGAGATTTACTCCTGGGTCTGATGAGTAATTCAACACAAGTAACACCTCTGGGTTAAAAAAAAAAATTTTTGCTATGTTGTTTTTTTCACATAACTTCCAGTGCTACACTTAGGTGTATTTCTCCAAACACCCATTTAAAACATACTTGACTACTCACCCTCAGCTTGGCAAACAAGATGTTTTCCCAATCCGTTCACTGAACCAGTGAAATGGTATGATTATCTGCCTGGTTGCTTGGTACTTCAAAGTGATACAATGCCAGAAAACTGTATTGCATATGAATTTTTAAGTGACTGCATTTCAAATGTGGTTTACAATGTGGCAATAATTTGTGTTGGGGATAAAGGTGGGGTGTTAGGGTCAAGCATTGCTGCAAAGGTTTAAGTTTAGTGTGTGAATGGAGTTTCATCACATATGCTGCTGTGTCTGTCATTACTTTATTTACTCATTCATGATCCAACCAGCAGTTGACACTGTAGTAAGCAGTAAATAGAGATTAAGGACACTAACATTTAGCAAACTAGCATTTATTTGGCAAACACAATTTTCAATGCGCGTATCCCTCTTAAATATTAAACTATTAACTAAAAGTGTGTTCAGTGCTACAAGTGTTCATCATCTTGTCGTGTACAGTCCTGCAACAGTAATTGTCACACCAATAAATGTGACATTGTGCATTGTTCGATTGTTTGCAGAAAGTTGTGTACATGAACACTACTATTTTTGTTCCTTTGTTGGAATCATTTAGAGACACTATAAAGAGTCTAAGTAGTATCACAAGACTATCACACATCGAATATGGACACTCAAATAAAATGGTGGACAGTAAGTAGTATTAGGTATGCTACACTACAAAGTTCAGACTGCAGATCACACCATTCTGCTGCTTTATTCAATCTGGTTTGCCAGATAGTGTGTTATTCCCTGATTGACTATTGTAAACATAACACTGGAAAAATGCCAAACCAATAACAAAAGCAACATTTGCATCTGCATCATTTGCAAACATCTGTATTTTCTTGGAATGATGTTTGCTCGTCAGAAGGAACTTAATTTCCCCCCTTAGACGACATAATAGAGAAAAAAAATACAACACTGGTAAGTTCATCTAGAGAAGCAGAATATAGTAATGCGTGTGGCACTGTAGACTTGTTTATGAATGTTGTGTTGATGGGACAGGCAGACAGAAAACTCTCAAAGAGAATTGTGGTGCTGAAATTGAAACAAGTCAGCTGTGAGTCACACTGAGACTAGCAGTAATTAAGGCTCATTCACCATTAATGGTATTGGTGTGTTCTTCTTCTGCCACAAAGGAAATAAGAAAGTGAAAAAATTGATGGAAATTAGTCATTTATTGTCTCAAGAGTTAACACTGCCCCTTCCCTCAAAGTCTGTCTATCTATGTCTCCTCTAGGAAATTGAAGACATAGCCTGAATGGATTAAACTACTGATATGACATTTTAACCTTTGAACATACACAGTGTGTTAGTCATATTTTCATATGCTGTCAGTATAATGACTAACCAGTACCGTTTGGAAAATTGAACCATGTCAGGAGTTCAATCTCAGCAGTGAGAGAAAAACCACGTTTTCGTAGTAACAGAGAAACACAAGACGTCAGCTTATATGTTAACAATTCTTCAGATACTGCAAAGACTCGTTATCGTCATATCCACAAACAGTTTTTATTTGTGAATTACAAGCCCTTGTGGAGCCATTTCAGACTGTAAATATGATCAGGATCTATGCATACAAACCTAACTTATTGTCAGTGTAGGTTACTCTGTGAAGACAAAACAGACAGCCTGATTTTAAGACAAATATCCAATTACACAGTGCAACAACAACACCCCTGGGATGGCAGCTGTGAATATGCCCTGATGGTGACTCCCACAACCTGCCGTCTGTTATACTGTAGAAATAACCTTAAATGCTACTGGCTGGACCCTATCTGGTCATAAGGCAACATTAAGGCTACCATTTTCTAAAAGTGGTTGATGACAGCAACATGTTTTAATGAGTTCTTTATGTGAAAGAGCATTTTCAAGGTGGAAAGTGTGTGAGCATTATTTACTGTGGAAATGACCAGGCATTAGTCCCCAAGGAACAATAGGGGTAGCAATGTCCAGTTCCTAAAGTTTAATTACACCAATCCTAAATTAACTGGATTCACAATTTATAGTTTATCATTGCTATGTAAGAAAAGCACCTATAACACATTTGGTTCCAAGGTTCGCATGATTTGCCAACCTAGGGCAAAAGTTATGTCTGCCTCTTAATGAAGTAATTATCCAAAGCCATTGCATCAAAGGCTTGTGCTGATTGCAAGTTTGATTTTGTCTGGTCACAGGGTCCTTAGACCTTCTGCAGTTCATATATTTTGGCAAATGTACTCTTCCAAAAAGTTTGCTAAGACATAAATATTATAATTTGACAGCCTTTTGTAAAACTGACGAAGATAAATGTGCAATGCCACAAACACTCCCAGTGCAAAACGTATGTTTTCATAAAGGCAGTAAAGTGGAAAATGAAATGTTTACAATATATTTTTTTCATCTTAATGTTACCAAAATTCTTCTGTATGAACTGACAGAAGAGGAAATTATCGCAAGACAAGATGGTTTGTAGAAAAATGTCTAGATCTCCTTTTTTATCACTTTTTCTTATATGCTCTATGTTTCATCACTGTTTTATCACCTCACGTCTTTATCACTGTACAGAAAAGTAGCTTCACTAAATAAACTATGTAGTGCTGTCTTCAGTACTGTTTTTCACCACTGAAATTATACTTATAAAACTACTCAAATATCAGCAAGGGCTTAGGTGCAGAGTGCATTATACATGAGGTGTTATTTATTAACACCCTGCTAGGAATAATATTCCAAGATGGAGGAGGACTAATGGCCATCATGATGGAGACTATTTTAATTGTCTGCTCACAGCCAGAGCCGTGATGGCCTTTCACGACTTCACACTTCTCTGTTCTCACCTGAGAGAAAATCACACAAGCATTAATGTAAAAGCACAGGAATCAATGTGACATTTCCACCGGCACATTTAGACTTCGGAAGATACAAATACAGATAAATCAGATCAAAACAAGTCCATCTGATGCTTCTGGGCTCCCTGAAAGCCCAGTTTTTTTCTTAAATTTTTTACAGGACTTAAATGTAGAGAACTAGCATTTTATACAAACAGAAAAAGAGGTGTAAAATTATGTGACGCTAATAAAATCACATCAGTTCATTTTTTTCCATGTTTCAAATTTCTGATTTTTGCATTAACAGAGGACATTTCCATTAGTTGATATTTTTTTCCTTCTTTTGTAAGCGGAGTTTTTCTGGGCCCTGAGCTGCGATGTTTACATTTCAGCTCCAAGCCTCACATGTGTATGTCATGGAATGAGTTATTATTTTTCATTTTTACTAATCTTCTGTATCACCAATTCATATCCTTACTGCTCAATTTTTTTTCATTTCATCTCTCTGTCTTTCTTCTTCTGTCTGTCTTCACCCATCCCCCAATTTAAAGGTTGAGGCATTAAGGGCAGACAACCACTGACCTTTCCCACTGCGTGCATCTATTATCCAACAGGACTAATCACGCTTTTCTTGTGCTTTAGACAGATGTGAGAAGGCAAAGGGATGTGATGTGGAGAAATGTCAAGGTCTTGCCGTGTTCACGTTTTGTCTGAGATTAGATTATGGTGTTATAGATCCTTTGGATCAACTGAGAATCTAGTCCTATAGGGTGTTAATTTTCCTTATCTATGAAAGGCTAAACGGAACTCAGGTAATATAGATTACATTTCAAATATGTTCATTAATTAAAAATTTAGATATAGAGATACCACACCTATGTTGCAGAACAAATTGTCCCATAGAACCTGTTGTTCAAAGTAATGCATTTTCTACTTCCCAATCAGTATAGAAAGGCAGCCCAAATATATCCAAATGTGTATTTTACTTGATCACATTTTGCACTGAAACATAAGACTTTATAGCAAGAAGGCAGTTTTGATACTGCAGCTACTGTATCTCACGTTGTGCTGCAGAGTTTAATGTCTTGAAAATGGGCCTGATTTTGGCTGTGTCATTTTGGTTTCACTGGCCATTGAACTGTAAGTTGGGGAGAAAGCAGCAATTGCTGTCTGCGTCTAGGCACTTTGTCATGGATGTCACACAGTGTAAATTGATGCCAGCGTTTGACAGAAACTATCGAGCACTCAAATCTCGCTCTGCCTTGGTAGTTAGACGCCTGGGGGTCTGCTAACAATATACAATGTGAGACCAGATTGCATGGGTATTTCCTCATAATTTTGGCTGGAAGTAGTGACATCTGTTACACACCTGATTTAGACAACAACTAATGTTGTGCCACCAACAAGTATACCATTCTTTACAGTACAGTGGGTTAAACATTTCAATTCCCCTGAAACAGTTTTTAAATAGCTTCTGTTGCAGAGGGACTGTGGAATGTACAGATAGATTAAAAGAAACAACCCAGAGGTCCATTTTCATAATTATGTTTTTGGTGCCAAGCCCGACTGCTTGGCTAGCACTCTCAGAACGCCCTCCCTCTGAAAGGAAGGATGGGAGAGAGAGAGAGAGAGAGAGAGAGAGAGAAAGAAAGCAACGAGAAATCAATACTTCAGTTGAAACAGCCCTAGCTCCTTTTTGTTTTGGGGGGGGGGTGAACTGTGAGAGAGACAGCCTCGACCCTGTGGCTACAGCACCAGCTTGAGTAAAAGGCAGAAGATTGGAGCTGTTGTAAGATGAGCAAACTACTGTACTACCTACCTGGGTGACAAGACTTTTTGACTGTATGGGTGGTACCAACACCCGCTGTGCGATTGAGTGCTCATAGCAAAATGAAGAGAAATCAGTCTAGCCAATCTCAAGACTGGAGCACAGCAAAGCAGCAAGACATCAAGAACCAACAGGAAGTGTGAATAGTTGCACTCTGCCTGAGGAAAAGTGAGTCAGCCATTTGTTCCCCTTTCCCTTCTATCTCATTCACAGCAATGTGAACAAGATAATCCAATATCCAGGACTCTAAATTGAAGCTGCAAGACGCTCATCTAGAGCATGTGCCGACATACACACAAATACACCCACACACACATATATCCTTGTCCCAAGTCAGTTATGTCCAGCTAACTTTATGGTTTGTTTATATTGCTTTCAATTACCTCCCTGTGTCCCTTGTTGAGCATAATAAAATTTTATATAGTGGACATTATTCTCTAGGTGCACATCCTGTCTTCCTATGGCCTTCTTCATTTAGGCATTCAAATTTCAAAGTGAATAAATCACATTTTGAAGCCTCTGTGTATGTGGTCACTGAAAGATGCCACTGGTCGTTGACATCTAGTACTATAAAGGGGTCAACAAGCAAGTGCAGACTGCTGCAAACAGATTGCTAGCATCTTCTTTTGTATTACATCAGGTGTCTCCCCTCTCCTTTCTGCCCGTCTGTGTGTGTGTGTGTGTGTCTGCAGCCACGTGCACATGTCTGTGCTTATTTGAACTTATCCACCCTTGCTGTTGTCTCATGTATGATTCTAACTCTGCTCTGCAAGCAGTGCTGGTTAACCCCGCAGCAGCCTGCAGCAAATTATCATATTTATCGAGAAGTCAGCAATGGCATTGGCAGAAATAGCCTACCCAGTCCTCAGCTGTGGCTCCAGGGAAACAACCACTGTAAATCACACTCTGTCAGACTTTCGTGCAAGAAGCTATGCATCTTAAATTTCATTTCCAGCTTTAATTTTGTTTTTTTTTCAGGGAGCATTAAGTGTTTTGTTTCAGTTGAAATTACAGCTTTGTAAGCATTGTCAAAATCCCTCCAAAGTTAGAACTAAAGAGAATTTCAAAATGTTTTTGTAAAGATCTTTGCAGCACTTGATCTACACACTTCAGACAACTGTTAATAATGAAACGAAAATAACAAAATACAAATGCAAGGTTTAACTTTGTGTGCATGTCTTAATAAGCACAAACAAGACGACAGAAACTGAACACAGCAGCACTCTCTTGAACATAGTGCTGTCAAAAAGCAAGCTTAATCGTCCACTGAGGAGTAACATTAAACAAATTACAGGGTAGTTAATATGGAAGTCTATTTTCAGTGGAAAAAAAGTTGCGGCATATAACTATAATCGGTGCACTACACAACTTCCTCATTTCATCCCAACTTCCACTGTACCCCTTGTGTACATCTGCACCTCAGTCACACACACATGTACATGTTGCGATTGTAAAGGTTTGGTCAAAGAGGATGAGTACATTTGCTGGAGCTCATCTAGAATCAGCTTTGTTAAGGGATCAATGACTGTATGGAATTGGGTCAGTGAACTTTTGGCCAGTGAACCGTGTTGCTATCAAAGGACCTTTGAGGATATCTTAATGTGATTCTCAAACAACTCAACTGTTTAGCATCACAGAATGGAAACTGTATACTTGCATTAATTAATGTAAATGAAAGCAGTATCTTTCTGGAATGTATTTCATTTTAGTGAGTTATAGTTATACAGGTTTTGATGACATAGTGGCCGCTCTGTGGCTGCTTTATTAGATTCACTTATATGATTTAATGATTTAATCCAAATCATCACTAACTATGTTAATACTGGACTGCATTACTGCATATTGAAATATGTTTCTAATTTTTCACCCCTTGTGTTAAATGTGGTGGGCAAAACATTTGAAACACGTCTCTGGGGTTGATGAATCACGGGTCTGCTGGAGACGGTGTGTGGAAGAGTGTAGGATTGTATCCCAGTCAGCCACATATTAGTGGGCCTGTCACTTAGTAAACAGTGACCTGAGCTCGTTTCCATTCTGAGTTAAGAAGTGTAGAGAGAACTCCTGAGTGCATTAGAGTCACTCGCAATTTAGGTTCATTTTGTCTCTCAGACGAGGGTGGATAGGGGGGTGGAAAAAAAGGTGTGAAGGGAGCAATTAAATAGCAAACTGTAATCAAAATGACTCACAATGCAAACCCCTAATTTAAGATCATGTTTTATTCTCACAATAGAAGAATATAATAGACTGTACTGTTTTTTGGAATATTAAGTATGAAATATTCTACTTGTTTTTTTTTTTTTAAATGGTGTTCCCTGTTTGTCACTTCCTAAGAACACAAACATATGAGCCCATTGTCACTAAATAACAAGTATTCTATTCTATTCTATTCTATTCTATCATAGTGAACTTACTCAGATATGTATTGCCTGTTTTTTTTGTGATTTCACACTTTTTGTGATTAATATGCTGCAAGGTCTGGCATGCCTTTTGATGTTACTGCAAGCCCGGTGGGCATTCTTCCTGAGGCAATACACACTTCACTCCTCAATGGGGATTGATTTTCAAAAGTGGGGTTTATAGTCAGTCAAAGAAGGTCATCAGCCGCTGCTGCTTGATACCCCCTATAGACTTGAACTTTACACAGTGTTGACATCTTTCGTTACTGTTCCTAATGTCATGTACTTTAACCTGTTTCTGTCACCCCCTGTGCATATGTTGTATGTACAGGCGTTGCGGCTCGGAGCTGGCAGCTCATGACTTAAACAAACTGAAGTACTCTTGCGAGGGCAGGCCTGTAATTGTTTCACAGTCTGCATACCGCATTCCCCCGTTACATGTTCGGCGCCATCTATGTTGACAGACTGATTTATGTACTGTGTGTGTGTGTGTGTGTGTGTGTGTGTGTGTGTGTGTGTGTGCGCGCGTAGATGTTCATGTGTGTGCACAAGAGGTAGAGGGGTAGAAAAAGACCAGTTACAGATTCTGGTGGTTTTGTTTTGTGCGTTTGAAAAAGATAAAACACAACCCTTTAGCCCATGTCAATAAAGCCCTCACCAACGCATCCCTGAAACGAATAGATATCCAGTAGAGAGACTTTTAATAGATTAAACTGCTTCCATCTTATATCACATAACTTAAAATGTCATCCCCACTGACTGCTTCTTCCACTGCTATTCTTCTCAAGTTCACCACCTGATTTTTCCTCAGGCAAAGTTGTTATGCCCAGCACCTTGGCTGACACCAGCTCTATTAGTTGTTCTGGAGAGTTAGTAACTGAAAGGGAGATTTGTGTGGTGTAGCTGCTCGAAAATGGCTGCAGAAGTGGAATGGTTTAGGGGAGCACTGACCGTCCTAAGTAAAGTAAGGAGAGTCTTCTTCTGGCTCGGCTGTCCTGCTCTTTGGCACAGCCACTCAAGTGTTTACTCCATCCAGAACGATCAAATATTTAAAAAAAAATAAGAAAGGTGGAGGGGAGGGGTTATTTGTCAGAACTTTTTGGCAGGGAATAGTGCAGACATACAACAAAGACTAAAGAGATAAACTGATTATGTGCATTGCATGCAGACAGGGCTAAATAGCAATAAAGATAGACAGTTAAGATGTTATTTAATGTATTATCATATTCAGTGCTTCCTGGCGATAGATTTGAGGTTCTCAGTAACAACCCCCTGCCTAAAAAATGACACTATCAGATCCATTTTCAGTTACTCAGCTCCATTTAGGTGATTTAGATCGCATACATGAGAATGCCCATCTCCCCAACTGCAGTGGAAACCTTCATCAAATTAGAATTGAAGTGATTATCCAGGGCAGAGCAAAAGGATAAAATCGATAGTTCTTTGTTCGAGGCTAAAATGAAGAATGGGCATTCAGCAGGGATCTCTCTCTATTGCTCCCTCTCTCTCTCTCTCTCTCTCTCTCTCTCACACACACACACACACAAACACACACACACACATTCTTAAATTGCATATTCTGTTCCAACATCCTTGACCATATCAGCATTAGGTTTGCATAGTGTAGTCTCAAACCTTCTGTCTTGGTTTTTCCTCCTCTCTTTGGAAAAAAAAAACAAAACCTCAAAGGAGAGGCACTTCCTCAGATAATTGCAATTAGTAGTTTTGGCTGGATGTTGCAGCGTTGGCCCTGGCCCAGCTCTCTGTGTTGGGTAAGAGGGAGTGGGTCTGTTGGGCATGTTTCCAGCCTACAGAAAGCCCTCTGCCCCTTTGCCTCACATGGGCTTACTGAAGCAGTCAGAGGGCTTCTGGGCCTGAGCAAAACATGAGAAAAGAAACTATGTAAGCAAATAAAGACAGAGAAAGAAGAGACTTACTTTCTACTGGTCAGGTACCTCAATAACGCAGTAATTAGAAAAAGAATTAAATGGAAAAAGTGCTTCACTTCTTGAAAGCTTTTTACTTCATGCAGAGCAAGCACATCAAATGATGAACTGATGAATTTTCCTTAAAATTGTGCTTCATATGTTTTTCAAATCTAAGCAGCCACTCACGTTTACGTGGAATACACTCTCAATCACCCTCTGCTTCTCTCTCACACACACAGTGCTGCACATAAAGGACTGCAATCCATCAATGTGCTCATTGCTGTCATGAGTAAAGAGACAGAGCTCTAAGCAAGAGTCTTCTAACGCAAATTTGATTTTCCTCAATTTGCCTCAAACAGTGACATGTGAGCACTAGAAGTGCTAATACAGACTGGCACCTTTTGCTGCCAACAGGCATGTGTCTGTATAGCTCTGTTTCAAAGCACAAGCTCATGCTGAAATTTGATTTACTCAAGGATGGTATTGGATTATACAGAGTTTGAAGTTATGAAAATTAACTGTGAAGTACAGTGATACAGTGGAGAAATATGATGACTTCATGTAGGAATAAACCAGATCCTGTGTGTTTCTGTCAGAAAGAAATTGTAAGAGATGTGGTTGTGGTGAAATATTTTCTAGCACCTCTAATGTGTCCTGCCTTTTTCAAATTATTTAAACAGTCCCCATTAACGAAATAGTCGGTCTGATAAACTGCATACAGATACCAAATCACAAAATCTTGTAATGCCATCACTCAAATTTAATTAGTTTAAAAAAAAATGTGAACAGATACATTTTCGAAGATATTAGTGTTATTACTCTAGCATGCGATTCATATTCAGTTCAAGCTATGTGTGTCCAATAAATGAGTCGGTTTGGAATACATATTATCAAGACATCGTACCTTGATAGAAAGACAGGCATAAATCATAATAAGGGTTGTTTCACACATAAAAACCATCTGGCACCTTAATTATACAATAAAGCACCTCTTTGCACCACCAAGCCCCATAATGATTTAGGCATGCTAGTCATACATCACAGGCATGTTGGAAATGTCAACCTAATGAGTGAGGCTTTCTGTATACATATTGTGTAAACCTAGTCATTTTGGATCTGAATTAATCCAATTATCTTAGCGCCATATTCCAACCTGTGCTTTGTCATTCACCTACATCACTAACACATTAATTACCTTGGTAGTAATGTTTAGGTCTGTAGCATCAGGCGTCCATGCATCGCTCCCATGCATTATCTGTTTGACTGACATAACATCTATGTCATCCATAACTTATTTGCAAATGTATTTCTACCAGCTGTCCAGCACAGAAATGCAACTGCCACATGTGTCATCAGATCTGATACTGGCTATCCACTGCAATTGAGTGTGGGAGTGTTTAAGAAAAATGGGGCAACAAATTGAGCAGACTCCAAACCTTGGTACATTGTTTACCCCAACAATGATTTTCAGAGACAAATGTTAAAATCCTTTTTCCAGCACAGATAACAATACAAAACACATGCCATTCCCATTATACAGTATACTGTATTTATATATAATGGGAATGTACTGTATTTACTGGACATAACCTACTCCACACATTACAGGATAGGTTAATAATATGTCATGCCTATCTTGAAACAATACTCACATGCTCATACGGGCAGAGTTATTGTTCCTTCTCTCTATGTTGGCTGATAAGAGATCTCATTCGAATGTGATTCTAATTCAAGTAATGGGGACAAAATCCACAGTTCTCATGTGGAAATGCTTTTAGCAGAAGCTAAAATGAGACTGTGGCTATCAGAATTATAGAAAATCAAATGCGTATCTACCAAAGGTGCAGTCTTTTTAGTACAAAATTCCATCTTTGTGATTTCTTGGTGTTTCCTACAGAGAGAGGATAGCAACAAAAAGTGGAAATTTTAAGCCAAAAGGCTGACTCGAAAAAATAAACCTATCCTTTCATGACAGGGAGTCTACCAGTGTGGGAATGAGAAAAAATGTTGTGTTCATGACCTTCAGGTAAAAAGCATTTTGCTTCAGGTTATAAGCATGGTGTCCTTTTTTTCTTGCTTTATTCAGGTGGCTAACCTGGCATGCTCTATCTCCAATAATGAAGAGGGTGTGAAGTTGGTTCGAATGGCTGCTACCCAAATTGACAGCCTATGTCCACAGGTAAGTATGTCAATAACACTTTTACCTGATAATAAAGAACTATTTATACAAGCACTAGTTAAAATGTTTTGGCAATTACAAACTCTTTGAAATTAATCTCAAAGGAGTATCTTTAGAGAGTTTTAGAAATTGGAATAGCTGGAAAGAAGAGAAGAGAAAAAAATACTGATTGCAGAATGGGAGATGGGAGAGCTTTGTACAATGTGTAGGTGGACCTGGTAGTACTGTTTTGCAAGATGCAAGTAAAGGAGAAGGCTAAAATCAATCCATTGTTTCCAAGGTTAACAGTAGGCTATTCACATGGGACATAGCATAGTAATGGAGGAAAAAAAATGGAGATGGGAGGCTGAATTTAAGATTCAGAATCTAATGTGGAGGCCCACTATGCACACCTGCTGAGACCCACTTACTTAGAAAACTTGGGGAGAAACCGTCTCCTGATACCTCTTGGCAATGCTCGACACAGACATAATAGACCCAGACTTTGTGCCTGGGAAAAGGGAACAAAGAGGGGGTGGAACAAAGAAATATTTCCATCTGTTCTGGGTAGAGTTAACCATGGTCCCTTATCTTCACACATGCAAACAGAAACACACACACACACAAATGCAAATACACAACCTCAGCAACTGCCATGTCCCGATCGTAGTCTCTTTTCTAACATCAGATTAATTTAACTAAAACCATATCTAAAGTAAGAAGTGATTAAGAAAAGAGAGGAAAGATAAACATGCCAACCATTATAGTAAAGTTGCTGTCATATTAATACTGCTTGTTTATTGTCGGCTGATAAACAGACAGCAGGATATTACTAATCTAAAAAAGTAGAATATAGAGACATAATTTGCCATTTTTACTTTCAGCATTCTAAAATCCTGTGATGGTATTGTTCTATTTTGTTTCGAAGCCATATGATTTATCTTACACAGATCTGTCTCTTGATGTAAAGACACATGGTTGGTTTTCGGAAAAGATAACCTTGCTCTCACCAAGCTGTAAAAATTAGTACATCTTTTAATACATCCATGGCTTTCGAAAAATGCATATTTGTGTGGTTTGATTGTTGTGATGCAACATAGGTCACTGACAATGTGTTTAAACGATGAGTCCAATGAAAAGACCAAAGCCAACAATGAGTAGTCATATCCACTTTTCAGTAAAGTCCTCCTATTTCAGTAACGTTTGCAAAAACTACAGTGCCCAGCTGCTTTCTGAAATCATTTAGCTGTTATTTTAAAATAAACTATACAATTATGACATATTACTCATGCTCTCACCTGCAGAAAACCTCTGCTTGTCCAAGCAATATTCTAGCGCGAGGAGAAAACCATGCCTCAAGCACGCACAGAATCTGAAGGACCATGTGACTGTTATCCCAGAGTGCACCACGATTATCACTGCTGTCCTGCTCACAAAACTTTCACTTGCTAGTACCTGTTTTTTTTTTCTTTTTGGCAGTAAGTGGGCGGACTTTTGTGTTTGTGGATTTTGGCAGTGATCTCGTCATAAGCTTGAGGCTCAGAGCCACAGACGGGGTAGGGAAGTCACAGAGTAAACTAATACAAAATTAAAGCAGCTTTTGGTCTTTTCATGGGATATATTGACAGTAGGACACATACAGAATAATGCCAGCCTTATCCTTTAATATTTATTGTTCTTATTTTTACGCCTTATGTAACAATGATGGTCCTTCTCCCATGCCAGGTGATCAATGCTGCTCTCACTCTGGCTGCCCGCCCCCAAAGCAAGGTAGCTCAGGACAACATGGATGTTTTCAAAGATCAGTGGGAGAAGCAGGTTCGCATCCTGACAGAGGCTGTGGATGACATCACCTCTGTGGATGACTTCCTGTCAGTGTCAGGTATGAAGCAATACAAGACAAATTCTTCACTGATTGGCTAAGTGAACAAAATCATCCACATGTTCTTAATTTCCACTGACTCAAAGTCTTTATTCAAAGGCTTTATTTAGTGACTGGTAGCCTCAAATATCAAGTTGAAGGGGTTTCTTTGTTTCTCTGCTTGATCTAAAAAAAATCAAATCACAACTTAGATAATAGCTAATAAGAAAATACAAAATAAGAAAATTAAACAATAGAGCAAATCAGAGAAAACACACAGCCAGAAGACAAAACAATCAGAAACCAAAATGCCTGTGTTGCTTAAATTGTGGTTGGTTTGATTTTGCCTGTTTGCATTTTGTTTTATATATTTTGTGTATTTACATATTTTGGATGTGATTATGTGATCTATTTAACATTCATCACATTTGTGATAAGTGTAATTTTGATGCATTTCTACATTTATCGACATTTATGGAAGAAAAAGTAAAAAAAAAGAAAAAGAAAAAATCATTCATATTCAGGGAGAAAAGTAAATTCCATGAATTCTCCGCAAAAGAGAAAGCCTTGGATCCCTCCAATTCCATTCACTGTCTTTCTTTTTTGGCCCTCTCAAGAGAACCACATCCTTGAGGATGTCAACAAATGCGTAATTGCTCTGCAAGAGGGAGATGTGGACACTCTTGACCGAACTGCTGGAGCTATCCGAGGCCGAGCTGCTCGTGTGGTCCACATCATTAACGCTGAGATGGAAAACTACGAACCTGGGGTCTACACTGAGCGTGTGCTGGAGTCCATCAAGCTCCTGTCTGAGACTGGTAAGTGCACTATACGTAAAGCTGCTGTGGCACAAGAACACAGTTTAATGTATTATAGTGCATTGTGAAGATTAATACAGTCTACTTCAACCTGGTGGTGTGCAGGCATCAAGCATTTTGCAGTCTTCTGGCAAATTAAACTACTTCCATGATGAGTAGTGCAACATACACACACAGAGATACCAGCTCTTAAATTGGTTTCCCAGTCTGGTCAGTGACGTAAAGGCTCATCTTAATTGCCTTGATGCCCAGTATCCCACAGTTTGCATCAGTGCCTTGGCTCTTACGCGTAACCTGGACATCACCTGTTCACTCCTCTGCCACATTTGCATCTCGTCCATAATATTTTTTTCTCCGTTACTGTGCATCTCTGACACTGTTTCTTAAGTTTTACTGAGCACTTTTAATAGTGTATGCGATTTAAGAATGCAGTAGGAGTAAAAAGTGAACTTTTAAAATGGTGTTTAATACATACTTATGTTAGTTTATCATATCATGGATAGGGCCTCTGAACATGTAGTTTTTGGAGTTGTCTTGCCTTTCAAGTATAAGGCGTTGCAGGCCACAAGTGGGCAGTACACGCTAAGTGAATGTGCCATTATTAGGTGGAAGGAAGGCAATTTATGCTTCATTATCTTTTCAAAATATTAAGTTGTAAGCCACATTAAAGGTTCCCCGTGGAGCTGTAGACCCCTCATCGCTCTCGCTCGATTTTCTATGAGTGGGTCCCTGTTTTGTTTTTCTTGTGCATGCACACAAGGACGCACATGTATGCCTGTGTACACAGGTGAACCAATACACCTGCCAATGGTATCACGCTATTCCATTGATTTAATTTACAGGAGGTGGTAAAATGGCAATTGATGAATATAAAGTACTTTAAGAATCAGCTTTGTAAATGTTTTATGATGAGAGAAAATGCACTCAACACACTGGTTAAACCTGAAAGACACACAACATGCATTTCAGTGAGTAACACTGAATGTAAAAGTAACTGCCCTAACTACAGGACAGCTCCACAGGGCCAGTTTGAGCAGACAGGTTATGAAATCATAAAATCAAATCACTTATTGTAATAATTGTGTCGATTATAGCCCCCAAGCTATATCTTGGATCTTCTTTGGCATACAGGCAACAGTTCATTATGTACAGGAATGTACCGAAACTAGTAACATCAGCAGCCAGGTTGAATTAGATTGAGTCAAGTGTAGAGGTTTGTAGTGATGGATGATTTTGAGCACATGCGGCTACGGAAAGCCCTGAGGGGAAACATGTATCAGTCAGTAACCACCCAGACTGCTTAAAGGTAAACCTTATCACACAGTGCTCAAGTGAGCTTGTAATACTGTTTAAGGTTGTAAAGCTTCCACCTTGATTAGACTGCTGATATTTAGTGAGGTAATATTTCAAAAATTAGTAGGCAGGTGAATGTGAGAGCTTTTACTAATTTAGTGTAAGGCTTTGGGTATTTCCTGGAATGCACACCATGCAGACCTAGTGCATAACTTATTTGGAAAAAGTCTCAGTAGATAAGTAGATTTGTCATTCATTTTTTACCACGACTGGTTGTGTCATAACTTTATATGGCATGACAACTTTGTACGATAGCATCCTTGTAACACACAGGTGTCAGAAAAGCCAGCATTTCTTTTCATTAATGCAATTTTGTTTGAGGTATAAGGTTGATGTGTATTGTGTTTAGAAGAAAGAAGCTGGTGTCTACCATTTTTTACTTTATGAAATAGTTCAAGTCGCTTAAAAGTGGGTGCTAACATGCCTTTAAAAAAATGGAACATTATGAAATATGACAAACAAAAAGACATGATGAAAGGAAAGAGGTAATTCGGCAATTACCCGTCCACAAGAATCAAACCAACCTGCAATCCCTTGTTTACACTAGCCACCCCTTTCCTCATTGTACTTTTTCTCTATTCTCGCCCATCCATCCCTCCCACGGTTTCTATCTCTCCCATTAGAGCCCATTTAGCAAGGCGCTGTATCTATTGTTTCGCTCGTTACTTTCATCTGCCAGGATAATTGAGAGACACAATCAGCCCCCTTCCTGTTAGCTGATAAGTTGCAAACAGCATTAGGTGAGTCACATGTTCACACAGCCATCTGTCTCAACCCCACCGTAATGGACTACTGACAGTATTACTTATATGGCATCTGAAACACATTCTGTTCTATTATTGCATAAGTCAGTTCAGCTGATTGGTGTAATCAATCGATAAAATACAGTGGCATTATCACGTAGACACTTAAGGTCAATTTTCATATGAACATAACCCATTCACCTACATACAACTATAGACCTGACCATAGAGTTGACTATATAATTGTAGTGCTGTTTTATTAATCCCCCATGGAGTATGGAGCTTGTTTCTAGAGTCAGCGGGACCACAGAAACATTATGTCAGCATTACTGTGAACAACAAATGGAGAACTGTTGATGTTGCAGCATCATATTGATTGTCCACTGATTTTTCTTTATTACGCATTTGCTTTTTCAAGAGTTAACATCATAATGTGAATGTAATGGCTTAAAATGAGAAGCGTACTACCTGAATCCTTTATATAAAAGATTCAATAATTAGACCCTTGATAAACAAATGTACCTGGCTGCCAGAATCCAACACATAAGCATTTACCTACTGTACAATTTTAAGATAGTATCACTTTACAGAAGCATTTCTATTTTATGAAACTTATGAGGGTAGTTTTACTCCACTACATTTCAGAAAGTCTGTACTTTTTTCTTTTCTCTGCATGAGATGACTGAACAAGTCACTCGATAATAATATGATTGATTGTTGAAGGTGAAACATGGCCAACAGCAGTCTAAATAGATCAGTTCAACCACCTCCACATTAAGATACTCTATGGTGCTTCTTACAGCTTATGCTGGAACCTATCGAAACTACACTGTTGGCTACATTAACACAAGGACTAAACTGCTAATACATTTTTCCCTGAGAGAATAAAAATAATGCACAATACCACTGAAAGAAATGAAACGGTGCGCAGACAATACTGTAGCTCAATCTTTTTTAACTCACGTACAAGAAAAGCAGTAGTTTTGACAGTTAGATGGGAAGATGTAGACATGCTGAAATGTGTCATCTATGGCAAAGTCTGTGCCACCTGTAGGAAATGACTGTTGGACTTGGAATACTATACTGTTTTGTATAGCAGCTGTTTGTGTTCGTTGCTTAATATTTTAGATTGAAACCTGCAAAAGTAAGACTTTTTTCTTTTTAACCAGAGCAGCTTCCCACTGACTACTGGGAAGAGTACTGAGATCACACTGTTTTCAGTGTAAGTGCTAGATGTTAAAAAAAAAAAAAAGAAACAGGGGTGGTGGGAAGCAAGGCCAAAAGAAAACAACACAAGACAATGACCAATGTGTCTTGACTTCTTTGGTGATGATAATCAACTACAAACTCTAATGTTAGTTAAATGATTTACACATCTGTTTATTGGAGATTGTCCTCCCAAGAAGAACAACAGCATTAGCTGTTTCAGCAAGCGCCCCAAAACAATGTATGTTCGTGTTCAAGAGAACATACAAAGCCTTATATGGATGGATTCTTATAAAGGATGGATGGATGGATGAACTCAGTATCAGGCTTTTACATGAAAGACTTCTGTTTGTTAAATATTTCGTACAGACAGTCAACATTGTTTTTCTGAACGCATGACCACAACTGTTCCATAAACCTAACCACACATTTATTATTGTAACCATGACAATGAAGGTCCCCTAACCTTTGCAAAGTAGTCGTTTTAATCCAAACCACAATCTTTCCCTAAAGCTAAGCTGTTTTTGTGCCTAAACCTAACCAAACCTTGACCACAGTAGTATTACATTGCAAACCAGATTTCATTTCAGCAGAAATATGTGATGGTTTTGAAAGGAACAGTCAAATAATGTCATCCCGCCAATAGCAGAGTCAGATCAGAAAACACTTAATGTGTTGTTCTAGACCTACAACATATTTTGTTGTATGTATACAATTTGGAGGACTTGTTGGTGTATTGGTAGTTCGGGGTAGGTGACAATTTCTGCAGACAACTGACATTTACTGGAACTTTACGGGTAGTAAATGTTTAAATAAGGATTATATTATTTATTTGCGAGATCTTCAAAAGTTAATAGTTTTACAGCTGCAGGCTGAAAATGTAAATGTTAAGCCTCAAAAACCATGCCACAAGGTGTGAAAACAGCACATATAGTGTAAGAAAATAATGACCACTAAACAGGCAGAGTTGTCTGCAGGTGGTGAATGTCTTGAAACTTAAACAGGTTTAGCTTTCTTTGAGTTTTTCCTTAAAGCCTTAAGGAAAAACTCTTGTCTTAAATTTTAACGAGGCCTCTCGATTGTGGGTGTTAATTGAGCTGTTAAGGCAGGGAATGGCAGCTGTTATAGACCAGTGTTTCACTGGCTCCATATTTCTCCTTGATGAAAAGCTATTGTGTTTCCCCTTCCTGTTTGCCTCTTAGTAGTGGTAGTTGGGGTTTTTAGGGGCTACCATGCACATCTGATCTGGACCATAAAGCACTTATTGATCCTTGTGAACTTTTGCCTTCCTCTCCTCTCAGTCCTCACAGACCTGATGTCTATGGATTTGAACACAGTCAAGGAGAAATCTATAGCTGGGGGAAAGATGATTAAGTGTAGCTGAACAAAGGAAAAAGATATAGGACCACACACTTTTTAGAGGGTACTGAGTCCAATTAACTAGACTCTACCGAAAAATCAATAGCTGTCACCCAGGATTTCACTAAGCGATTTGAGCAGGGATTTTAGTGGAATTCATTGATGTGGTCCCCTTTTTCCTTTTCTCAGTGTTGTGCATGTGTAAAAACAGTAACCCTGTGCTTGAGCATTTGTGTGAGTGTTTGAGTTGACTGTCTGTGTTTTTATTTGATTGCTCCTGTGTTTATGCCCGCGGCCACTCATGCCAGTCGCGATCACTTGACTGTCTTTCTGATAGCTGCCACATCAACACAAGACGCATATCACTACTACCTGCCCCTCGACCTTGTCTCAATTTGCCCATCCCTCTTCTCATATTGAGTGTGGTCAGATTTATGGCTGGGCCAAATACAGGCAGCCAAGACACACAACTCTTCTGTGTAAAGCTGAGCCATAGATTCCTGACGGACAGTCCACACATGGGCCCAGGATTGAAGCGTGTCCTTGAGAGGGAGAAAATCAATAGTCTAATAGGAAAGTGGTTATGGCTTTGCTCTCTTTTCCCCACTCCAGCCTTCTTTCCTGTGACACTCTTCTGCCTGTGTTTAAACTAATCTTCTCTTCAAAAAACGGGACAAATTTTAAAGTCGATCATTAATGTGGTGCCTGGACAGGGTAGATTAAAAAACTGATATATGGCCTAAGTCAGTGTGCCATTTAGAGAAGCAGGGTGGCGTTGCTTCGTGTTATTACATCAGGGCACAGTAAATGGGATTTAGCCAGGGTTTTGCAGTGAGTAATAACACACATGCTCACACTGCCACCCACATGTCATGCCTGTAAATCAGTGGATCAAGTGCAACAAAAAGAAGTGCAGCAGAGACTGAGGAATTGAAGTAAAGACACTTTCACTGTCTACTTTTAGTAAGAAAGTAAGAGCTCTGAGGTCCAGACTTTGTGGCTGGCCCTGCTTAAAGCAACTTACCATAAATAAAGAGCATTGATTATAATATCTCTATTCAGAATACCTTATACTGAAGTCAGTAGCCACTAATATGGAGAGGAAAGACAGTACTTTGTACTTAAGGGGAGACAGGACAGGGAACCAGTGCTTCTTTGATACTCAAAATGGTACAGAGCACAGTTGCTGAGCAGGCTTAGTCACCATTTAAATTTGTATCCATTGTTTTAATGATGGGAAAAGAGGTGTATGCCAGAATGGTAAGAAAACTCATGGCTTGCAAGGAGAGGAGGTAAGGTCTCCTAATCTGTGTGTAAATAGAGGTGGGGTTACAGTAGAACAAGGTGCTGATGAGGAAATTGCTTTGAGAGTAGCAGTGCAGGATGAGGAGGTAGGTAAACATTTTAACCAAGGTTAGAGTATAGGAGAACCAAGCAGTAAACTGAGTAAAAGCAGGAGCACTGAAATCTGAATACTGCATGCTTTCATGATGTGGTTAGACTAAGATTCTATGAAGCTTTTCTATGAAGGTTGAAGGGTGAAATATGTGATATCAAATGGAAACCTCTACAGTAGATGTGTTATTCGTAGTTCTAAGAAAAGACTCAGGGCTAAGAAATGAACATAGCAGTCATAAGGTTTATTACAATACCACAGCTCAAGTGAATTCTGCTATTTCTGCAAGAGGAATTCAGTTTTGCAAGTCTGCAGCCATGATGTGTGTACTATATATAATTAATATTAGATACAATATACATAATAGTATATTACACCCTCAGTAACAGATAGATTTTTTGGCCATTTGGGTGCAGCAACTATAAAAACACTGACGTCACTTCGAAAGTCCAATATTCTTTTACTTTAGATCTCTTTGATCTCCACCAACTCCTGTGAGAATTATCAGTGTTCAGCTAGTCTCTAGCTGTGTTTGTCTGCCAGTCAGTACAGAGTTCACTGGTGTTTGCTGAAACAAGTGGGATATGAAACAGTAGGTCACTGGGTACACCAGAAACACATGAGATGTATAATTCTCTTCATCACTAAGAGCGACTGGTTTCGCATGTATGTAGTCATGTGATCCTTTATATTGACAGACACTTTAAAGTGTATAATGTTATATACAATATATGTGCAATACATGTAATATACACACATTATGTATAAATGCAATGCTAAACCATACTATGACATATGCATAACAGAAATGGAAAAAAAAAACATGATGTTGTAATATAGTATATTTATCATTATAATAAAGTGATATAAGTAATATAATGCATAGTAATACTCAATGTCTTCATGCATCCCAGTAATTCCAGTTGAAGTATTCATTATATCAGAATTTACCAATAAAGTTTTTAAAGTTTAAACAGTGTTTGGCCACTCAAAAGGACCTTGTAATATGGAGGGTACAACTGTGTCCTCCAAATCACCACAAATCAAACTTGTGACAAATCCAGTTTTAGAGTTGAAGTTGTACGTCATGATTTAGTGCAGGTTTTGTGTGTGTGTTCTATAAGTAGGCATGTACTTTTGATTTTACCTTTTTTTAATGTATTGCCTAAATTGAGCTGTCTTCAAGCATTTATTGGTCCAGGCATCAAAAACAGTGGAGTTTGTGTTGTTTGGAGCTCGTTAAACACCGCACAGGGGCACGCCATGACTGCTGTGAGGTTTTTAAGCATTCATTGTACTTCCAAAACTTCTTACTTAAACTATGCTTAAGCCTAGGGGGTGAAAAAAAAATCCATTCCTACATGGTCACATTTAATTCCCTTCATCATTTTTCAACTGGAATGAGTGAAATTGCTCCTTACCATCAGCAACTTTGCTCATTAAGAGCTTGGAGAACATTTAAATATTTCTATTTAAAACGCCTTCCCAGCAATTCCCAAAAGCCTATTTTACGCTTCTCCAGTAAGTGGATTAAACTGAATTAAAAATGAAAAGAAAAAGGGAGAGACTTTTTGTAGTGCCTTTTATGTTTGGTGAAATATAGCTTATGTTTTATATCAGACAAATAAGTATACTACTGCAGATACACCTTTAGTGCAAGCTGGCTAATTGATTTAGTTCTCTCTGCATGTAAGAGAGGAGGAAAGTGTGGAGAATAATAATAAAATCACACTGTTGGCTTAGGTATAGTGGCTCACCAGCCAAGCTGCCATATTCAATTTGTCTTTTACCCCATTTTTTTCTTTGTCCTATCCGTCTGTCCTCATTAGACCTGTCTTTTCCTCTCAAAAGCGTGTTGTCTTCAGTCCAACTATCTACTCTATGAAAATCCATTATTTACGTATGCATATTTGTTGCTGATTATTTCCAAATCAGACATATTTTTATTAAGTGTCAAAACACAAAGTCTTTTTCTTTCACAGTCTCTTATGTCTCGTTCTATTTAATAATAATTCCTAATAATAATTTCTAAATATGCGTTATATGTAAATTCAATGTGGATTCATGGAAAATACCTGTATAGTCGTGGACTTGAAGCACAGTCACAAGTAATGGTGGGTTTCTAGGCATTTGTGAGGTTTGAAAAAGCACCTATAGACAATACAATTGTTGAAGACTGACCTTCTCTGAATGGCTGACTGTCTATCCAGGTAAACCATAGCTTTTGTTATGATAATTTGCCACAGCACAAAGTCCACATAAAAAAAACACATTATTAAACTGTTTTCAATTATTTTTTACTCAACAGGAGATTACGTGGAAAGGTAGCCTGCTAAATATTCAAACATTCAGTCTGTATTCGTGAATATTAAATAATGTCTATTCACAGTTAGCACATTTCATTTGAGCAAACAAAGGGCATAAAGCTCTTCCATTGGGTCTGGCCAATTGATACTGACAACAAAACCAACCATTTTTATGGTCAATAGGGACTTTCCTTTTGTTGCATGGCTTTTGTGCGGCTGAAAAGACTTTGATGAATTTGTTTCCCTTCATCTGTATTGTGATTTGACAGGCTGAGCTTGCAAGTTAGCGTCCTTGCACTGTAACACTGAAGTGCACACAGGCATCTTCTCACAGGTTACACACATGCACGCACGCACACACACACTGCCACATTCACATGCTACCACATGCCAAACACCAGCATACACACAGACACATCTGTGACAGACAGGCTAATCTTCCTGTTGGGTAAGCCAAGGTAAAATATCTAATTGCCGTGCAATGTGCAAATGGCATATTGTCATTTACACAGAGGCTTAAGGTGACATCTCGTCTTTTCCAGAAGTGCACAAGTGAGCAGAGACTGACGCAGGGGGAGACCCTGCTGCTATAAAATTTGAGATGAAAAGGTTGTAATCATGTCCTTGAAGAGAGAAACTACATACTAATAAATATGCTTTCATCATGCCTTTTTCCTTTTTCTAATTGATAAGCATGCAACCATTCTGAAAGATTATTTACAAATGTGATACACCTGACTCATATCTTTCTTTTGTTCTTTCTCTGTACCCTCCTTACCTATTTCTCCCCGCAGTGATGCCCCGTTTTGCTGAACAAGTGGAGGTAGCTATTGAGGCACTGAGTACAAACCCCCCACAGGCCTTTGAGGAGAATGAGTTCATTGATGCATCCCGTTTGGTCTATGATGGCGTCCGTGACATCAGGAAAGCTGTTCTCATGATAAGGGTACGTCCATTACCTCCTCTAAAAGAGCAAAAGGAAAACACTCAGCAAGAGTTAGACTGAAAATAATGTGTTTGGAAATGCTGACCAAAACCAAGTGCAGTAATTTATTTCTGGCTTCCTCCGTATATTTAAAGAAAATGTATTAGTTATTTTGTGAATGTAGACATCTGAGTCATTTGCTAATTTCCCGGTGTTGCTGAATAGTCACTCAATTAAGTTATATTAGGCATATTTGGTGTAAATTTATGATCTGTTTTTGCAGTCCACAATCACTTCAGTCTACATATTTTCTTCTTTGGAGTCTGGATTCACCACCCTGTAAACTCAGGGTGAAGTTTACAGGGAGTGAGACAAATATGTCACACTCACAGGCACCTGTCCAGATTTTGCTATGGCATTCTCAGCTTAGCCACACATCTGTGGGGCATTATTAGCACAGTGTGCTACTAGCTATCAAAGGTGATGGTGGATATTCTCTGACAAAAATAAATCTGCTCTAAGGATGAAGAAGTGCATAATTAAATTCCCATTTAAGATGTCACACCTGCCACATGGTCTGTTTTATAAAGCTGACAGAGCATTTTGCAGCAAGTCATGGTAAAAATGCTGCATAACAACATGATACAAGTAGTTCCTCTGCCTCACATACGTACTGATGTTACAGTATCTGCATTTTTCACCCGAACTGGCCCTTCTCTCTTCACCATGTAATTCATTTATTCAACTTTATGCAGGCTGGAAGGTTTCCCAGTGCAGCTCTGGAAAAAATCTAATTATGGAAAATAATTTGATGTTGGTAAATAATGTAAAACAGGCAGCTTTGAACTGCCCGGGACCAGCTGGCTTCATAATCCCATCCAAGTTCAATTACTTTCTGAGGAAACAACTTGGAAGATCCTTGCATTCTCTGTTGTCTAACTCCATCATATAGATAGCAAATGTTGGTGCTAGTGATAGTTTTTGTGCACAAATGTAGTGTCTGTGTTATTTTTCTCCCACTTAAGCCGAGTAATGGCTCCTTTAGAATTTTTACAGCACAGATCTCTTGAGCAGTCGATGGATTAAGAAACCAATTCTCCACACAGTTTAAAAATTGAGGCAGGTCTTGTGAAGAGTTTAAAGTTATAATGAAAGTTCTTGAAAACATAGTTTGTCCTGGTCTTTATACACACACACACACACACACACACACACTCAGAGTAGTGGAAGGCATTAGCAAGGACTGGGTTAAATGGATCATGTATGAAATTGAACAGTGGTGACTGGCAGGTGTAATATAACCAGTGTTTACACTCTCATTTTCTCTTCAACGTGACCTACAGTCTGTCTCACACAGAAAGTTCTACCTTTAGTCAAAATTCTGAGCTAAAGCAGCACAGAATTATTAATTAATTTTTAAATTATTAACTATTACAGTAATTCAAGAAGCTGCATTTACAGGGGCATGTTGTTTCAAAGTCAGTAAGATGGTGAGACGGACGATTTTAATAATAGATCCATGAGTTTAAAGGTTTATCAGATGTCAAAACGTGATTCATAATACTATGACAGGATTTTTACACCTCTGAAAAAATATTACAATAGCAATACTTTTATCCTCATTGCAATGAGGTCAATAGCAGACTTAACCTGTATGCTTAACAAAGCAATCCCAATGGTCCCATTCGAAGCAAATGGGGAGCACAACCAAAGTAACTCCTGGCAAGAACAAAAAAAGCATAGCTGCACCAGTCTTTATGATTTCCCATCATCTCAGCAGGGTGTCATCAGGTGTGGTCCATGGTCTGCGCAGGTTAGCAGTGCAAACAGGATCATTAGACTGGATGCAATTTCAGATTTTGAAATGCAGTTACAAATGAATCACTTGAGGAGGGGTAAGATTGTCATGTGCACTGTATTTAATTTGAGACATGAGATTGTAATTTCCCAAGCAAGTGCAACGTAAATGTTCCTGCTGCCGAGGACAAATAAAAAGGCTCGAAGAAAAGAATGCTTAATGAAGCTACACGTGAAATATAATTAGGTCAATGTGGGCATACTTTTTTTTTTTTTATTTATACAACCCTCGTCTCATTGAGTCCATTAGATGATTGTATATTTACAAAATCATGTCATGTTCAGCCGCGATACAATATGAGTGCAAAAGGATGTTGAGAATATATTCTCAATAACCTTCATAGTATAGTCAGAAGGAAATTCAGCAAAATTACAAACCTTTATTAAAACATTTATTATTGCCACACACGATTAAAGCAACAGCTGAGTTACCAAGAATGGCAATATGAAAGTTATAGACACATTACAATTTAAGCTGTTGTAAGCATTGCTCAAAGAAATATTCCCTCCTGGCTGCCAATTGGATACTTATTTATATCAATTTATATGTTTCCATTTATTGGGCAAGTACTGAAGAACTGTTCAGGAGGATGACTTTGAAAACTGTTTTTAGGCTGTTGTTTCAGTTTCAGTAACCAATAGCTCTGGAGAGAGGTTTCGCACTTCTGCCACATACAGCCATAATTTCTCTCAAGATCCACACCAGATCGTTTCTGAATGGTGTGCTGCAGAGGCAGTTGTTAATGTGTTTCTGCATAACTGCATGTTTTATGCTTTTTTTTTTTATTTGGTGAGAGACCACAAATCAATGTTTTTGCAATTCTTTAGCATTTTCTTAGAAATAAAGACAGCCAAATCAAAGAACTGTGATTACTCAAAGAATGACATGAAGGAATTCCAGTAGCCACATAGCAATTACACAAGATACATCTTCAAAGAGAATGAATAAACATACGACTATTGCATAAAGACAAACTGTGCAAATATTCATGTACGCAGATGAAAGCAATACGTGTGACACTTTGTTGTATTTAAGTTGCTTCCTTATTAAATTATAATCCTACTATGTGTTTTTCATTACCAATTTTTTAATCGCAGAAGTGAATCTTGGAAGTAATGACACCAGCGTTGACACCACACCATCTACAAAATATTGACTAATCCATGAGTTGTAGCTTGACAAAACGATTCATATATTTTCATGGTTATTAGTAATGAAGCAAGTATTTTATAAGTGAAATTACTGACACTGATATACACTTAGATGCCAGTTTATTAGGTACATTTAGCTACAACTAATGCTGTCCAATTCAACAGCCCTACTAACTGTATGTACATAGTGCTACTACAGTGCATTGTTGTAGTTTTCTTCTCCTTTGACTTTGGCTAAAAATTTTAATAGGCTATAAATGTTAATAATATTACGACTTTTTAATTATTGAATTAATTGGTAAGAATAATTGGAACAGTAACTAATTGTTGTTATCTATGCCACTTATTGTATATCTCATTGTTTGGTTGATGATGTCTGTGTTAAAAGTCACTGACAACTTTTCTTTTCTGTCAGGTATCTTTTAATTTTTCCACCGAAGCCAATATATTGATGCTGTCAATTTGAAAAATACCAATAATTGCTCATTTCTGCATTGCAGTGCAGTGTAACCCATAACCCATTTGTTATTCAGATTGACAGAAGATCTTAGGTGGAGGGAGGGGGGGTGGGGGGTTGAGGTGTTGAAAAAACAATCTTATCAATTCACAGGCCATTTTCCCTTCTTTTTAATGTGTCATCGACTATTGAGGGAACGCACAAATACGTCTATTTAACCATACTACAACACCTGCTGAGATCTGACTCTTTTAATTGTAACATCTCTGTCATATGCTGAATTTGTTTGAGGTAGAACTCCAGATGAGGCACTATATACTGGAAAAAGACAACACAAGGATGTGCCGTCTGTTACTCTTGATTCCGGTACAATGAGGCATGAAAGCAAAGAAAATTGCCCTTTTCAGCTGTCAACTTAGAAATCTTGTGATTTTCTTTTGTTTTTCAGGTTATCTGTCTCTCTGACTGTTTGCCTGACTTTGTGTTTTTCACAGACACCAGAGGAACTGGAAGACGACTCTGACTTTGAACAGGAGGACTATGATACTCGCAGCAGGACTAGTGTCCAGACTGAAGATGACCAGCTTATTGCTGGACAGAGTGCTCGGGTGAGTGAATGTTCACTTCTCGAATGTGCCTCAGTTATGGAATACACAGAAAAACATAGTTTTGGTTGGGTAAAGGCTGGGCAATAAGCCCAAATTCATTATTTAAGTGACTGTTGTGTTGTGTTGTGACTGTGCTTCAGTGGTAGGCTGAGGTGCAAGTTGAATTGCATCCCACTCCCAACAGCCACCCCTGTTCCCTGACCATGCATGGATTGATTCATTCAACTAGTTCCACTTACATAGTGTGAAAGTCCATTTAAATTATCCTAACAAGCAGGATTATTTTTAAATGATCACTGTTCAGGGATGGCAGGTGTAAAATTGCAATCACAAACAAATAAGTAATTACCTAATTCCCCTCAGATGTCAGACAAAAACACAAAATACTACGTAGCACTTTGCCAAGGCTTCAGTCGCGATCACCAGAGTCTGGGCTTTGTTGCACATTAGCAATTTTTCACTTGGGCCCAGCTTAAAGAACATTAAGAGGGTATCAGTGCTTGCTCCCCTCCAGCAACACAGAGGCTCTAGCGATATGTTGCATGTTGAATGGATTGTGGATGGCAGGAGTATGACTTGGCCCAATGCCTCTCCCTGTGGCGCAGGTCTGTATTATACTTCCCAAGTCTCTACACAGTCTGCACACACAAGGGGGTAATGCACAAAGAAGGCAGACATGAATAAAACCAAAACAGCAGCTTATTGTTGATAAATGTACGAACTCTACAACTCTAGCGTCGATTGTGAGTTAAAACAAAAAATAAACCAACGCAGAACAGGCAACACTTTATCCCTAAGGTTAGCTTAAAACACTGTACATTAACGACCATGGAGCTGTTGCTGAACAGTGGCCACTGTGGCCAAAAAATAGCAATAATGAGTAATGCTAAATCACAGTGTAACAGAAGCAACAGTAGAAGAGAAGAGTCATCAAGTCAGCAAGCTGACTCAATAATGTCAGTTAACTAGTAATATCTAGCCAAACTTTAACATTAGCTAACATTATCTACCATAATCTACCACTCATAGCAGACTTGCTAAAGGTGTGTTTCATTACTAAAATATTTTTCAAGAGGAAGATTGAGATTTTTTATTTCAGAAGTTACATAGTAAATATGTCCTGTCTATGTCCATTTCCATTACTGCATTTAAAAAAACAGGCAAACAAATAGAAGTTCACAGTAAAATGACCAAAATGTCATATCAGTCATTAATATCCTGTACTGTGAGTGTAGCCAACAAGTACTTCAAACTAAATGACAAAACATGTTGTTTTACATTGCATGCTAAAACGATACAAATGAGCATTTTTTGCAGCGGCCTGTCATGTCCAAGCCACATGTTTTGCTGACTAATCCTTTCCAACCTGTTGCCTACAACATTATCTAAATCACTGTACTAACCCCCTTTGCTCAACCCCCTTGCTAGTTCATTTTAAACATACACACAAACTTTATAGCTGTTATACAGACCAATAATACAAAGTATCCTAAAATGTGAATTATGAATTTCACTTGTGTTTCTGTGTTTAAAATAAAGTATAATCAAGTAGTTTGCATGTTAAACTAAGAGACAACTCGAAGTTTAACACTGTCAAATTTAAAATCCAACTATGGACAAAAAGAACAGACCAAGGCTTGGACAAGAGTGCATAATAGTTGCTCCAGGATGACTGTGGGGGCTCTGAGTGTGAAGTGCTTTAAGTTTGTTGTATGTATACTCCCACTAAGGCTCCCGCAGTGCATCATTGCAGGGCCATCTGAGCTTAGACGCACCAGCGCTGCCACACAAAGGAGCTTCACAGCACCAAACTGTTTGGCAGTTTTCCTGGCACTCAATTGTGCTGTGAGTGGGCAGTTCTTCTTGGGAAGAGTTTGAAGTAGCAGCATGTCCCTATGTCATAACTTGTTGCTGCAATACAGTGATATAAGGTGGCTTAAGGGGTGATGTGGCAAAATGTAATGATCGTTAAAGCACCTTTAATTAGTAAGCTATGTACTTAAGTTTGCAAAAACCGAACAGGAATGTATCATAGCGTTTTTTGATAGCATTATCAAAAGTGACTGCTTCTATTCCTAGATTTAGCGCATATTATCATGTACAACATACTAGAAACCTGGCTGACTGACAAAGCCTTACACAGTTAATTGATATCGCCTGTTTTTCCACTGTTATGCCTTTAGAGACTAAACATTTACACACGCAGTAGGCAAGCACATCCATAAAAGATGTGTTTGCCGTGAACCAGTGGTGATCTGCCCGGTCGGCCTCAGCCTGTTGTGTCAGGATATAGCTTGCTGTCCTTTCACGGTCATGCCAAGTGCACACTGGTGCTTTGCGTTTCTATTCAAACAGACGAGAGAAAGCGTAATCCATTTCCACCATAGGAGCTGACATGAGCACACTGAGGTTTACAGTCATGATCCCTCCAAGCCTCTCCAGTATGTGGGTATCACACACAGGACATGTGCGTAATATCTCCCTCTCACTTTCTCGATCTCACTGTCTCTCACTTGCTCAGTGTAGAAATAAATAAAATCAAGTCCAGGGCAGTCCCAGGGGCCTTTGTTCCCTGTGCTGTGCCTTGTGTGGTGCTCCACTTGTCACTTCTATTATACTTATGCATAACGCTAAGTTAATAGAGCAAACATGCATAATGAGAGGACAGAAAAACTCACAGGGGAAGGAGGCCTGTACATACTGTCTATTTCTATTACAACATGCAAACACAAACTCTCCTTCTATATAGCCCCCACACCCTTACACACACACACACACACACACACACACACAAACACACAAACACATAAACACATAAACACAACATCTCTTAACACAGTGATTGGATAACACTGTTGATAGGTCGTCCATAAAATTGAACTCTGAGTGTCTGGGCAGTTTATTTCAAATGAAACAAATTAAAGTCATTTCAAGACGCCGTGCTCGGTGAAGAAACCCGGAAAGCGCTCTAATCCCTGCAGACGTAGCCGAGTCGCAGAGTGTATTGGCACAGCACTCCCTCGGCCGGATTTGCCACTATGTTAAGCTCCCAAGGCCCGCTCCTTGTTGTTATCAGTAAAGTAGGGGAAGGGATTTGGGGATAAGTGAATTCTAGAGAGCAGGGGAGGAGAGGGGGGCTTCACCAAGTGCCTTCCTGCTCCCCTGACGTCCCAATTGGCTCATGTGTTTACCCCTGTGCTGCAGCTTTCTTTTGTGTTCAGAACCCCTCTCTCTCTTCCTCCCTGACGCTCTCTCTCTTTTGTCACACCATTTTCAGAGTGAATTTGAATACCAACCAAATCCCTCACTCTCTCTCCCCAACCTCCCCTGATCCCTAATTTTAGAAGAGGAAATTTCAATACAAATTGTTGAGTTTCAAGTGACTTTTTGCTCCCTTTAGCTGTTTGGGAGAACAGCTTGTCTTGGTTTAGTTTAACTCTTGTGTGCAATGACAGGGGAAACATTTTGATTGCATTTACAGAAGAAGTCAGTCATGGAACTTACTTTGATTCTCAATTTCCATTCCTTATCCGACTCGTTACAATGATATTTAGCAAAACCATAACTATGCTTCTTCTCAATGGTGTACCCACCATTTCGACACCAGCGGTGTACTGTTCGGTGTAATTATAGAAGTAAGTGAATAATTGATGCCTCAACAGTTGGGTGCAAGGACAATATGAGCAGTCAAGATATGCTAACGACCGCCTTCGAGACCAGAGGTCACAGAGATCTGCCTTGTGGCACAGTGCACTCACCTGTGACGCTAATTGATTAGGCAGCAATTTCAGTGCAGCTCTGCCCACATTATTTTTTCAGCTACAATAAGCATGAACATGTAACCAGCAAACCATAAACCACTGAGCTACTGATGACCCAGAACCACACACTGAGAGCACAAGCACCCTCAAATTGTCTGGACTGAAATAACTTTTGTGGTTGCGGCAGTTTATATTCATTAATATTTGTACTATTATTCAAATTGATTTGAATGTAAAACCAGGTTACTGTTGAAATTTAAAGCATAACTAAAACTTTCTTAAATATTAGACGTTTAGCAAGTTTTGCGTTACATAAGACAAAGCTAAAACGCAGGAATAAAAGCTTGGTCAATCAACCATGTAGAAAGGATAATTATGTATGAATGCAGCATTTGGCGTACAGGCTCTTATGCCGTCACTCCCCCACAAAGAAACACTAAGCTCAGCACAGCAGGGAGTAAGGGGGGTGACAATGCTAGCTTCCCCCCAGTAGACACAGAGTCTACAGGCTGGAGCTATGGTGGATGTAGGCCTTTGAAATGCTGTCTGCAGTAGCAACATAACATTCGGCTTAAGCATATCGCCATAACGCCATAATCAATAGATATAAGTTGCTGTACGGAGAGTATGGCATGTGAAAATGTTGGTATAAAACTCAATTACTGCTAAATAACCAAGCCAGAAATGTATTACTTAATTTAGGGATCAGTCCAACTAGTAGATAAACCTACTTATTTATATGAAACTGTGGAAAATCAGACATACAGAAGTTGTTTTGTCATAGATTACATAAACAGTGCAGGGACCCCAGAGTTACTGCCTGCTGTGTGCAACCCATAATTCATAGCGACACTTTCAAGCATACCTGCAAAGGGAATACAAGTTCGCCCTGTTGGACTCAGTCGGTCTGTTTTAAATTGTTTATTCATTATTGTGTAGTCTAAATACATATTAACGTTGTATTTGTTTTAAATGTGAGCAGTGTTTTCACCCCACACGCTGTTTAATGGGATTTGTTGCCTCGCTGTTGTTTGTGTGTCTTGGCACCAGCAGTAGAGGAAATCTACACTGGGCTTGAGGGGGCTGGTTTTGCTTGTTTGTTTATGCCGTTCGGGCTTTTTTCAAGCTAGCCGCCATCAAAGCTTTGCACCACTCTGCTCACACAGTGATCATTAGGCCAAAGCTCATGGACACATCTGTTGGCCTCTGATGAGAAAGCTGTGCCTCCATGCTTCTCTATTTCTGTCTGTGATTTCAATTTTTTCTCTTTCACTGCGGCCCCCCTACTGTTCCTGCTTGTTCTCTTTCGAAGAATTTCAGGGAGACGAGTCGTCTATATTTTTTGTTTTAATTTTCGTCCTGACACATCTATCAGGGGACATGAGCAAACTGATGCACTTTCTCACTTAGCTCACCCTGCACCTCCACACACCAGCTTTGCTGTGAGAAAGGGAATAAGGAAGAGGAAAAAGGAGGACAAGGGCGATTATTTCATTAAGAGAATAGCAATTCTTAGAGGACAGTCAATAATAGATGAGGTTAAAAAACAATGGTGACTTTTCTTCTTTACTGTACTCATTTTCTCTCTCTGCCTCTCGAGTCAATAGAATCGACCTAATGGAAACCAGGTTACTCTTCCTTCCATCTCACCTCCCTGACATAATGTTGAACAAATGCATTATTCATTCTCTGGTCTAAGAAGCAGGGTAATTATACATTTATCTCCCAAATAATACCGGGTACTTACTGCGCCTGTGACCTTGCCACAAGATTTATGCCATTTTGGACCTGCCCCCAAAGGCCGTTGAAGAAAAAAATGAAAGCAAAAATGGATTTGCTCTTTATGGATATAAGATGTCAAGGGGTTTGAAAAGGTCTAGTCATTAAATGTTAAGTTTAGAAATTTATTTTGAAGCATTTCAGAAGGGCAGGGATAGTCAGACTCCAAACTTAATGTTCAAGTTTTGTAGGGCGGATTAAAAAGTAGACTGGGCAGAAAAAAAACAGAACAAATGGGGCCGCTCTCCCCTTTATAGTATTTCCTTTATTCTTTTTCTCCTTAACTAATCCCTGTTCTTATTCGCCCCATTCCACATTTCCCTATCGTTCTCTGCTCCCCAACCTTATCTCCTTCATTTACCTAAATTCTTCTCCTCTGGCACTTCCCTCATTCTGAGCCATCTTCCCAATTTATTCCGCTCAAATTTACTCCCTAACAACCTCTTCCTCCTCCTCTAATGCTTTTGTTTCTTCCATATTCCCCTGTTGCCTGCAGGCCATCATGGCACAGCTTCCCCAGGAGGAGAAGGCCAAGATTGCTGAGCAGGTGGAGAGCTTCAGACAGGAGAAGTGCAAGCTAGATGCAGAAGTGGCCAAGTGGGACGACAATGGCAATGACATCATTGTGCTAGCCAAGCAGATGTGTATGATCATGATGGAGATGACGGATTTCACCAGGTAAAAATGACACCAGAATATGACAACAAAGTTGTCATTTGCTTCATCTGTCTGTTGTTCTGCGCGGGATAGTTAGCATGCAATGTGTATCAGAGGTTTTTTCACTCCAAACACCTGCCTGCTGTGGTGACGAGAGTGGTGTGAGTGGATAAAAACAGAAAAGTTTCACAATAAAACAAACACAAAGAACTTGCGAAGTTCCGTACAACTGAGGGTGAGGGTCAGGTGATTATTCTCTGAGGGTTTATCACTATGACCAACCATTTTCACATGTAGGTAATGTTTCATCCTTCAATTATCAAAAAATATTGCAGCTGCAAGTAAAAAGAAGTGACAACAACAGGGATTGCAGAGGAAACCGTTTTGCTGAAGGCAACGTGACCCAGACTGCTTTTGTTTTAAACAGACTCTGTGATTCCAAGATTTAATGTAATAGATAATCTGTTTGCATTAAGAGTCTTGTCGCTTATGTTTGCTAAAAGCCAGCAGCTTTACTCTCAATCTCCCCCATCTGGGATCAACATATCAAGGAAATCCCTAATGCGGAAATGATGGTTATCTGTCACGTGTATGGTGTATCTCCACAATTATAAGGCATGGAACTAACCAAAAAAAAAAAGAATCACAGCCATAAGCGACTCGCTGTTAGTGATTATGGCTGTGGTGCTGTGACTGTACGATTATTACTTGGCATTGACCCCAGACTCAGATTCGGGTGAACAAACTGACTGGAGACTTCAGCTTTGCACTGACTAAAAATGAGACATTAACTTTCCCCATGCTGCCAAATTAAGAAAACACAGCCTAGATCACAGGCTCAGTTGTTGGCCATTATCTCCCTCTCCTGTTGTATTTCCTACTGTAACTACTCTGAAAATTGTTTTGCTGTTAAAACAAAAATATGTTGTGTCTTTTTGCTTCAAAGCACATGTCTATGACACATCATTAGGGACAAATGTATACTGTATTTGTTACATCCATTATAAGGGCAGTATTGTATTGTTCATTGTAATGTCTCATATCCCTCCTGCCAGCTACAGCAAATTAGTTGCTGTACAAGCTTATTTGACATGGGTGAGCTCAATCATTAAAGAGAAACTCTGCATGTCCTCTGCCTCTGCAACTCCACCCACATTCCTTCTTTTCTTCTTTTTCATTCCTTAAATTCCCCCAGAGGAAAAGGCCCCTTGAAGAACTCTTCAGATGTGATCAACGCGGCTAAGAAGATTGCAGAAGCCGGTTCCAGGATGGACAAATTGGCCCGTGCTGTTGCAGATCAGGTAGCTTTGCAACTGTGTCCATCACTTTTATGGTTATAATTCTGAATCTGTCTCTAACTGTGTCATCATAGCTGGCGGCGGAGCGAATTTAGAGTTGGAGTAAGTGGGCATGGCCATTGGAAATCTTTAATGTGGGCATTGACAAGCCCAGCTGGAGCAGTGGGCTGTGTTGCCGCATGACTTTGTCTCCCAGTGGGCCAACACTGAGAGAGCAAGACAGCAGAACCAAGTTGTGTCTCTAATATAATTAGCTCCCAACCGAGGTGTTGCATTCATTATCAGATGAGTACCTCTCTAAAACACGCTGACAGACCATTTTCAATATCTAATCAATCGGTGCTGTGCCTAGGGATGATGGGAGTGAAAAGAAATAGGTGTGCACACTGTATGTGTGCATACCACAAATGAAGTAGGGGTTATTTCAGAGTGCAGCACTCCTGTTAATGAATAATACTGTTCTTCATTTCATCTGTCTCTAATAGGCCGTGAGAATAAACTTAGGCACACAACTCACTAATTTATTAAGGCAGCCTGTTGTCATTGTAATTGAAACTGCTGTTAGCTAGCAAACCCTTGGAATAATTATTGTTGGTTTCAGTAACACACGCTGGGTCTCTTTCCAGTCCTTGTTAGCTGGAGAAATGTTGGAGTTCAAATCAAAATTTAGAATAATTAAATCTTTTTCTGAAGTCCTGTTACTCATATGAGGCAAACCAACAAAGCTGCTTTACCTTTAGTATCCTGCACCACTTTTTAAACTAGGTACTATGCTTATTGTTTGGCTTAAGATACAGAGGAGATTTCTATTTTATGTAAATTAGTGTGGATATACATGCAATATTGATAACTGGAAGTGAATCACACCTGCTGCACAGTACATTTTGGGTTGTGTAACAAGCTGTAAACACCACATTGATATATAACAACTTATCACCTTATAAATTAGATATGGAAAATGTGTCAGTAAACTGGCCTATCTACGCATCAAGCAGATACAGAGCCACTTAAGTCAAATATTCACTCTCCTTTATGCTTTGTCAATAATGTTATCAAGCTTTGTTGCTGAAAATAGCTGCCTGCTATATCTAGAAACGATGCTGATGAGAGCAGAGAGTCTCAACCATAACGGTAAAGTTGCATGCCGTAAAACCAAAGAAATTGGTAAGACACTGAAATGTTCCATACATCTGAAGTGAAGTGATGAACACGACAAGTGTTCTTTCACATTATACATAATTATTTGTATAATATTGATTTGAGAAGCTTTCATAGAAGAAAAGTGGAAAAAATTTAATTTCCATCTGGTTCTAAATCCTTCAAAACACAAATTATCAGGATAAAAGGCTCAAAAATGTTATCTGGGCCACGACCTGATGTTGTGAAATTTAAATTAAAAATGGTTAACAAGCTTTTTAGATGTACTTCTAACTAAAGAAAAAGAAGAAATAGATTAAGAGTAACCTGCTTTGCAGTTAAATTTACCCTTTAAAAAATTTCCGAGCCTTAATTTTCTTAAAATCATTACACATTTACACAGGACGTGATCCTATCCAGGTACTGTTTGTTCATAACCAAAAGAACGTGCAGAGTTTAGCTTAAAGCACACACAAAAACGTTGCGCATGGTGTGGTGTAAAGAGATGCTGTTTGCCATTCTATATTTTCTTTATCCCATGCCATCCACTGACAATATGTGACAGCACAATATAGTCGACAAGCTTTCTGCTTTTAGCGCATAGCCGAATGCCTGTCAGTTTGAGTGGCCATGAGTATGCTAAGCTTTCAACTGACCAGAAGGCATCTTTAGTCAAAGCTGGAACTGTTCTCCTCATGTCACACTGTCCTGCTCTCTAGAGCATATTGCATTACAGAAGTTTCAGGCTATGAATGCATAAGTCTGTCTGTTATTCAGTAATTACCACAAACAGAGAGATGAAACGCAAGAGTTTCAATCTGTATGAGTCTCGTTTACAAACATCTTTGCCTGTCTCCATGTGTGAGAATGTTTTTTTCCCAGAAAGCAGGTCTCAGTCTGCGTCACTGCTTGTGTATGTTGTTCAGAGCATGATCTGGGAGAGAGAGGACAAAGCATGAACTTGTGTGCTTGTGTATTCATTTCTTAGCTTGTAGGCTGCCGAGTGATGATCAGTGTTTAACAGGGTTTAGGTGGGAGTGAATCTGTCACATGGCAAATCACTGGCAGTGCCTGTGTCTGAATCAACAGTTGCTGTAATGAAATGAGCAGGTGGCTTGCCATTTTTAATTCTCACTTAAATGGTTCCTAGACCAGTGTTTATTGAATATTCAAAGCCTGCTGTTACACTTCCGGAGACATCAGAGCTGTGTCAGGAAACAAAGAGGGACTTGAAGACCTTTTCATTTCTATCATGTATTTGTTATAAAAATGTTTTAGGATGTTTTCACACCTGTATTTTTTAGTCCAGCCAAAACGGACTGTTGTTCATTTTCTCCCCTTTTGGGCAGGTGTGAACACACTGATCGCACTAAGGTGTGCATCAAAACAACCACACCGAGATTCTTGACAGGAGGTGCTCTCAATCCAGTCCCAAACTAACTTTGGAGCTGTTTGTTTGTGGTGGAAATGTGATCTGACCTGGATCAGACCTAACAACCAGTTGTACAAGAGTGCTTTGCAGTCTGGGATGCAGCAAGACACACAAACTCTTTCCATTTGTAGCAGCTTTTTATGATGGGAATGTGATGCACTATTTGTAAATGATAACGAAGATTTCTGTAGCCATCTACCCTACAGGTAAATTCAAACAGATGGCAAGAAAAGTCTGGTAATATATGACACTTACCGAACATGTATCCAGTTTAACCCCTTACTGCCTGACTTTATTTACAATTATATAAAAAAGTAAATGATTTGTGTTTTTGCATTCAAGCAGATGCTAAATTAAGTGGAGATTTGAATATAGCATAGCATAGAATAGTACAATATAATAGTATAATATAATATATAAGTATATACGCATAATATATATATATATATATATATATATATATATATACACACACACACACACACACACACGCACGCATATATATACATACATACATATATATATATGTATATGTGTATGTGTATATATATACACACACACACACACACACACACACATATATATATATATATATATATATATATATACACACACACATACATACATACATACATACATACATATATATATATATATATAATACAAGACTGGAAGCGGTTTGAGGCGAATTCGCAACAATAGTCAACAAGGCGTTAATATGTTGATGGTTAGCCTGTTTTGTTGTTGTACATGCTTAATATGAGCTCCCTTGTTGTGCTCAGTCTTCTGAAGGCAGCACGTCTTCTTTGCAAAATGTGAAGCACTTTAAGTATTTTCAAGTCAAGTCCTCGAGGTGCATTCAGAATTCTACCGATATAGTGTTGCTTGGTATAGTGTCCAGATCATTAGGACTGTTTCTCTCACAAAAATATGCACTAGTCCAGAACACATGGTCTTCTCCTCATATTTACTTTCTTGCTCCTTCCCCAGACACATTCGGCCAATAAGAGCAGTGAGCATTCTCATGTGGTTTGTAGCGATGTATTTTGGTTCACTGATTTTTTTTGTGTGAAATGAAACTGAACCAAGAGCGAAAACACTCCAGGTCTACAAACTCATCAACTAATTTAGACCAGAACACATGAAAACATCCTTAAAGGGATTATGTGGATTTCCAATCAGTGTTGATGGTAAATGCAGTCAATTGAAGCAATAAATACCTCAGTGAGTGAGAGTATATTGTGCAAGAAAGCTGAGTTCTCTTTCTGCAAATCTGTTGCTGTTTCAGGTCACCAGTGCTGTCATCAACGTAGTTGGTGAACTGAAAGAATTTCAGCTTGGATTTCTAGTTTGGGTAGCCAGGGGGTACGCTTTAGATGCTGCCCTAAAACAAAGCTTCCTTGTTCTGTTTGCTTGTATTAAAAACAAGCCACATTTCCAACAGCGAAAATGGCATGGTTAAGGATAAGGATACATTTTACAATGTTTTGGCAGACTCAGATATTCAGCTGTAAAGCCAAATAAATGCTGCATAGAGAGGCTGCGGCTGCTGCGGCTGCTTTAGCCATGCGAGTGGATGTGGCTGTGGGGGACCATCCAGAAGCTGAGCTGCCAGGAGCAAACAGCGACTGGTATTGCCTTTGCTCAAATTGCCCTCCAATGCCAACAAAAACTCAGACTAATTCGTGAAAATGCTGCATGTCTCCAAACACAGCAGAATAAATGATCTCAAACTAGGATGGCGCCCCATGAAAAAATTTTTTTAGCACGAGCTTCCATCAAGTTAAATATTTTTTATGTTACACACTACACAGCTCATCGCAGGGTCTTTACTAGCCTTTAGCTCTGCCTGCTAGCTGTTATCTGTGTAGATGCCTATGTCTAGCTCAGGCTCACCTTGCTGTCTATGCTCGATTCTCCATTACTTATCAGCCTGTTCTGCTGCAGTGAATTTCACTGTGTGCAGTTTTTGTCGGATGGGGATGTGGGATGTTTTGTGGGATGTTCAATGACATTAGTTTTCTCTGACCGTGAGAGACTAGAGCTGAGAGGATTTCAGGGTTGGGCGTCAGAAGCTTGTGCACAATACATCCTAGTACATGGTGACACTGCTCCATTAGCAGGATAACTCCGGTTTCTTGGTCTGTATAGTACACAGTGATCATCGACATCAACACTGATTTGACTTCCACATAAAACACATTGAAATCTCCCTTCAATGTGAAGCATTTGGGCCATCTTTCATTTGTTACTATATTCAGTAAATATAATTAGTTATTAAGAGTTAAAAATAAGAAGCAAACATTTGTTTTTATCTGGCATAATAATGGAATTACACAACAAATAACTTAACCCTGACTATTTGTCTTTAATTCGAACAAAGAAAACACGTATTTTGCATTCTCACATTATGATAGGTAGCCTGTGCTTGTCGAGAACGCTGTGGTTTGACAGTAAGAATAAAGGCTGCTCCACTGCTTTTAGACAGGTCCCTTAAGTAACAAACCTTGTCGCCATGACTGCACATCAGCCCTATTGATGAACACATGTGAAGCAGAAGGCAATTCTGCGTGTAAGGGTGGGAGGACGGCAAGCTCTTTCATAGTCATTTAAGCACAGCACTTGACTTAGAAAAACCCCTCGAGGCACCTCACCCCATTTCACTCAAGCAATGCCTTTTTTTCTACTCTATTTCTCCCACTCCATTTTCCCTACTCTGGTTCATTCTTTAAGTATGGCTCCTACAGACACAACCTAAATAGTGAATTGCAGCTGTACAACATTACCTATCCTGTGGCATACTTTGACTGTTGAGTGAGGTATGAACAGTAATGACATGTAACAGTATGTCTCACTCTGCTTGAGACAGGCAGAGTTTGGTTTGCTTAATAAAATCTGCAGCACATTCTGGCTTTACCTGTGTTGATAGTCGTTGATGTGACTAACCCTAACCCTAGATAAACTAATCCTAACCCTTTAAATGAATACCTTTTCATGGTATTCATTGACACAAACAAAAATTGAAAGTATTGCCAGACTTATTCTTCTACGGTGATTTCAAATGGCCTTTCCTGGTTTATTTCCTTATCTTGAGTTTACATATCCTTTTTGTTTTGCATTACACTGACTTTCAGTTTAGCATTAGGTAGTGTAAGAACACTTGTGTAACTTAAAAAGTTACAAGCTACTGTTTATAAATGCCGCTAAGCACGTGCTAGTTTCAAGTTAAGACTTCCAGGTCTCACTTTAGTTGTCACAGCGGAAGCCTCTGTCGCATAGAGTGCAGAACAACAAGAGCAAAGCTCCTGTCACTGACAGCAGTGAAACCAAGTGTGACTGATGTGTAATTAAAAGGCTTCTCAGTAAAAAAAACCCCTTCAGATTTAACTACAGACAAGTCAGAACAACTATCTTCAAAAATTAATGCTATCACTGTGTGAGAATCTCAGAATTGTCTCACTTTTGTTTGTGGTTTGACCAAAATACATATTTTGCTTTATTCTGAGAGGTTTTTGAAGATTTTCTTTGCTTCAAATGTAATTTCATTTCTCATGATATGTCAGTGTGTCACCCTATCATGCCTTTAGATACAAAAATTATTAATATATTATACGCATTTCTGAATGCATAAAGAAACTATGTAATACTGTTCAATTTCAAAGTGTGACACTGTGCACCATGTCAATCGAACATTCAACACAACGGCAAGAGTGATCACAAGCCTAGTTAGCCTTCGCTGATAAAATCACTCACTTGTCAATTTTAGGCCATCTCAAACTAATATGTTAATGCCATTTTTTACTGTTCATAGTAATGCCCCAGAAGTACATCATAAGAAGAGAAAACCCACTTTCAGCTCTCCATCACATGCTGACACTCTACTGCTCTGTATATTTCAACATGACAGGTTGCAGAGCCAGCTTTCATTGTAATGATAATATAGTGAATTACTGATTCAAACGCATGCATTTTCAAAAAGAACAGGATGTTTGAAAGACTTACATGAATGGGAACACCAGGTTAGTTAATAGTGATCCATGTTACTTTTTCTATTGAGAATTTTAATGTGCCAATTCCAGATGCTAGACTGTAACAAAAAGAAGAAGGAAAACTAGTATGTGTGGTCACTTTTATAATCTGGCATTGTACCATCTTCATGTAATAATTTTATTCGATATGTAACAGAGTAGAAATAAGAATACTATAGAAAGATGCCATAATATTAGAAAACGTGGTTATGCTGAAATTACTAATAACAGGCTAAAATGTAGTCCTTTTTTAAATTCTGAATAATTTAGGGAAGGTCACTCCCAGCCTGTTTATAAATGCAGCATCAGCGTGTGGTGTGACTTGTGTTTTGACAGACTCTGATAGTGTGTTGCCCTCATCTCAGCTCCAGAGTTCACTTCATCTTCCTGATTTATCCATTGGGAAGGCACGTTTCATTCATTTTGGGCCCAATTAAGTGAGAAATCAACAACAAAAAAAAGACTTCTCACCTTTTTTCTGGACTGAATAAAGAATATTCCCAAAATGTTCAGAGAAACACTGAGGTCAGACTGAGCAAAGTCAAGCAGTGAACCACACAGTTTCCTCACTCTTGTGTAATGAACACTGTTTTTCATGATGATGGACAGAGAGAGAGAGCTTCAATGGGCCTGGCAAAGTAATGGGCCATACAGTTTATTTACATCAACAGGGAATCTGTGGGAGAAACGGGCTATTACTCAACTGTACAATAGGGAATAATTGTGTCATGTCTGCATCAAACTTGCCTGAGGCAGCAGTTGTTGCGTATGTGTGTGCATGTGCCAGCAGTTTGAAGTGCAGTTAGCAATGATGCTAGCCAGGACTGGCAGTGCGGTGATAATGTCCAAGAAGAATCTTCCTCCTGCCTCACTGGCTGCTCTATGAGCTAGCAGCTCCACCCCGGTCTGCATTCAATGCCATTTACTGAGAGGATCCTGGATGCTGGTGGCAGCTTTGCTCTTAGTCACTGTGTTGTTTAAAGTCCTGCTCTGATAGCAGCCATAACTATAAATGTAAGTCATGCTTTGAATTGCTCTTTGCAATGTTATTTGTCGGTTGAAGAAATAAAGAAATAATAAAAATGAAATTTCATTTCATTTTTGAAGACTGTTTTCTTCCTCGCTATCAGTGAAGGGCACTTGTGGCCAATCAAGACCGTCTCTGAGCGAAGAGGAGAAGATGGGCAGCCAGCAAGGCAGCAAGTCCTGGAGGGGGTATAGTCATATCACAGCTAAATGTTTAGCTCCTCTCCTCCTCTACCTGAGCCCACAAGACAAGGAAATGAACTGTGCATGTCCCCACACAGTGCTGCTGAATGTCCTAGTTAGGACCGTTTAATATTAATGGCTAGAGAAAAGGTGTTGCCACAAAATGATGCTCATAGTGTTTAAGCAGCTGATGCAGTGTTCTTAACCCACTGGGAGCTTAGTGGGCCATGGCTGACACCTGGAAGGCTTCCAAATGGAATAATAGGGGAAAACTGTGTGTTAGTAGCAGACCTCAGTAGGCTGTCCTCATATTCTCCTCTGGCCCATTTGCTGCACTGTGTTATTGGTTTCTGTGATGCTCAAGTAGCACCAAGACCAGCAGGACCAGGTCAGAACTTCTGGTTTTAAGAAAAGAGAGGGATGCATAGAAAGCTCGCTTTGGCTGCAAGTCTTTGTGTTTCTAAGTATTATGGTCACTCATTGTTGATTGTTCTGTGTTCTTCTTGGACAACAAGCTGGGACATTTTATGTGAAATGACACCCTGCAGTGTAACTTGCCTGTGAAACTCAACTTCAACCGCAATGTGTTTCCTTGTGCCTCTTTTCCATTCAGTGCCCTGATTCAGCGTGTAAGCAGGACCTACTGGCCTACCTGCAGAGAATCGCCCTGTACTGCCATCAGCTCAACATTTGCAGCAAGGTGAAGGCTGAGGTTCAGAATCTTGGCGGAGAGCTCATCGTGTCTGGGGTAAGTTTATCCATACAGAACAGCACATGACCAGCTCCACCATCGCTGATGCCCTAGATAGGCTTTTCGGCTTAACTCACTAGATATGGTCAATTTAAGACAATTTTTATGCTCTGCACTGCGGGTGGGCAGACCTTTTTATAGTTCAAGGTCACAAAGAAACTGGAAGACCAGATAAAGGGTCACGCAGATTAAGGCTGATGCAATTATTTCAGAACGATTACCATTGATTAATACCAGGAAAATGCAGCGTAGACATTTGTGTTTTCCATTCCTCATGAACCCTATTATCCCTCCTCAAACTAAAGTCAGTTATCATCTATTGCTTGCGTCTGACATTTAACTTAACTAATACATTTGTGGCTCACTCTTCATTTCAAAGGTTTCAGTTTTTATTAAAAAAAAATATTGATTAGTCTGACCATCATAATAATGTAACTCTCCTCTCAGCTCTGCTACATATTTATTTTGTCTTATTTTGCTAAAACAAAACAAATCCACCTGCAAAGCCAATAGTTGTCATGAAAGCTAATAAATACTCTGTATCTGAAACAAAAGAAAAGCTTTATCAAGCAGTCAAAAGGAAAAACAGAGGAGAGAACCCAGTTCAGTTCTTTACAGTGATGTATGTAGATTTTAAATGGACTAAAACGCACTGTGCACTCTCTTTAATTTAGGTACCAGATTTTCCACAAGGACAGAAAAAGTGGAACTGGCGCTTCCCTACTTTGCTTTGTAGTGAACTTCCTTATTAACAGCCTTAGTATGATTTGTTTCTCCAATTAAAATTAGACTTGACTTTGATCTTTGCTTTGGGTTCCCTTTGCATCTCGTTTTGATATTGTTCCTTACGATATCTCAGGACTGTATTGTAGTTGGTTTTACATGAGATATGCAAACCCTGCTGCGATTTTAACCTTTTCCTGGTGGCCAGCTGGAGTCCACACTCATTAAATCTAAGCAGTTGACTCGTCTCAGTTTGAGGTAGGAGGAGGCCCACTGGCCGCCGACCCTTAAATGTCAGCCAAACAAACCAGACGGAGATAGAGGTACACCTGACCCCTGCCTCTGCCAATTAAGAACTGCTAAAATAAGATGTCGTATAGCGGGGGTCATATTCATCCTGCTTAATTGCCACTTGCAGCACAGACCTCCTAGTTACTGTATGTAGTGAATATGTCTTACAGTTCTTGTTGAGTGCAAGAGAGCTAATGCATCTTTTTTTCCGTCACTGACCCTTAATGTTTCTCTTTGTCTTTCCTCTCCCACTCTCCTTGCCCTCTTGTAGCTGGACAGTGCCACCTCCCTGATCCAAGCAGCCAAGAACCTAATGAACGCAGTGGTGCTGACTGTAAAGGCATCTTATGTAGCCTCCACCAAGTACCAGAAGGTGTACGGGACAGCAGCTGTTAACTCACCTGTGGTGTCCTGGCGCATGAAGGCTCCTGAGAAGAAGCCTCTGGTAAAAAGGGAGAAGCCCGAGGAGTGCCAGACACGTGTGCGACGAGGCTCCCAGAAGAAACACATCTCCCCTGTCCAGGCTCTCAGCGAATTCAAGGCCATGGACTCCTTCTAAGAAAAAAAAAAAAGTTATGCTTACCCAAGAAAAACAGCAAAACATGACAGTGACGAGTTGAAGAAAAAATCCCTTTTTACATTGTGTTAACCCACCTCTGTTTGCCCTGTGTGTGCTTGGTGACACCTCAGGAGGACTACAGTACATATTAAACTGCCACACTACGGCTCCTGTGAACACTGTGGGCCTCGTGGCTCACAGGCAGCCAGCGTACACCCAACATTATTTATCGATCTTATTGTAGCTTAATATGTGAGAGCCAAAATGTGACAGAAACACTAGTACTTTTGAAAATATGGGAGTTAAAAAAAGAAACATATCAGAGGAGGAAGAGTGGCATTTAAAAAAACAAAGTTGTGGCAGTCGATACCCTGCTTGTATACACATTTAAACTGTCTGAATGGAAATCCTGAATGGTTTAGTAGAGGAGTTATTCTAAAAGGAATATATCAGTGTTGGTTTGCTCCCACTTGATTTTTTTTTTTCAATTTGAATGTAACCTGTAGTGCTAGGAATAACTTATGTTTAAGATACCTGGAAGTGTCGGCATCTAAGTAGTTTCCTTGTTCCTGATGATTATATTAATAATCCATATGGTGTTTTTTTTCCAAAGCACACTTATGGTCTATTGTATTGCCTTTTTAAATTCCATTTATTTAATGATTACATCACTAACTATGATGACCTTGATTGGAAGTTGTGTAGTGTATAAATATAGACAGAGAGGTTTGACTAGTTGTGGTTTGCTCAGAGAATAGAAATCCCTGCATACAGTACCTTTATATTCACCCTTCTCTAATAAATCCCTCAACTTGACACTCAAACTTTAATGTGTGTTTCTTGCTGTCATATTTTTCAGCACTGTGCAGTAGCTACATTATCAATCTGTGAGAGATTTACAGAAGTGATGCCTTTTATCAATCTGAAGAATCTGACATAATCATTAGAGATTAGCATGCAAGACCTGTGCATTAAAAGATTCCAGCTGAGAAAAAAAATCTATTAGTACTAAAAGTTTACAAGAATAGGCATATTGATTCAGGGTCGCAGGTCAAGTCCCATTACTTTGCAGTGACTTGAGATAATTGGTCTTAGGTCAGCACGGTTACTGCTTTCATTATTTTATCAGGTCCTCTACATAAACAGTTTACTACACTTCACATTCGCCAAACTTGCACAAAACACAGGTAATTTTGGGTATGTTACAGTTTTAGCGATGTTGGCTGTGTTCTGGGAGATGGCAATGACTTTGGTCTTTTGGCCAGTTCAACATCTTGGTCCAGACTGAAATATCTTATCAACTATCAAAATGATTGCTATGAAAAATTTAACAGACATTCATATTCCCTAGAGGATGAATCTGGCTTACTTTAGAGTTGTCCACAATCACCACTAGCAAATGAAGACATGATTTATGTAGTCTTCAGTTACTCCAGTGCCACCATGGGGTTGAATTTTTCATTCTTCAGTGAAAACTAGTATTAGATAGATTTCCATTGAACTTGTTACAGTCACATCAGCCCCCCTCAGGATAATTGTAAAAACTTGAGTAATTTTACCTAATGTAATCTTCAGGTAAATAAGTTAGCTATGTTTAGTGTTAATTAGCAAATGTTAGCATGCAAACATGCTAAACTAAGATAGTGAACATGGTTTAATATTGCCTACTAAACATTAGCATGCTAACATGTTACTGTGCGCATATAATCAAGTTGAAATTAAGCATCTGGCCCAAAGAAAACTTCTAATTATGTTGTTATATGTCCCAAATAGCCTATAGTTTGTCTGTTAGCTTGCCATCCAACTAATGAACATCTAAAGCTGTATCTATTTCTGATGGTCTCAAAGTTAACTGCTGACTCCATGTCAAGGTATATAAGCCAGCATTGATCACTGAATTCCTTGTCAATCTTTTTTAAACCCACTGAGTTGTTGAGGGAAAGGAAGGAGGGATGGAGAAAAAACGACCAGCAGTTAGATAGCTGGGACACAACAAAGGCCTGAAACACTGCAAGTCAGCAAGGCAAGAAATCCCAGAATGCTCCAGGCTCTGAATGTAAAAGTATCTAAAGGCAAAGAAAAATCGTTGTGGATACTATAAATGTGACGTTTATATAGCTTGTCTGGTCTTTGGAAAACCACAGAGACCTGCCTACAACCTCCCTTCATGCCAAGGGATTTCAGTGGTTTAGATCATTTTAAAAGACAGCACAATGCATTCCTGTTAGAAAGCTGCTCTATCAAGCCCCCACAGGCATCACCGACACACCCTGCCATTAAAACAGGGAGAGCAAATCAATTGATTGCTTCACACGACCTTGATCTCTCGTAAATCAAATCAAAAGCATTGACATGCATAATTGTCCCAATAACGGCTCATAGGACACTAGTTTAGATAATTCAGTGTTTGGGTCACTGACAATGACTGCAGCTCTTTATGTATCCACATTGCACCACTAATGACCATTAAACACAACATGTTTCAGGCGTTCATGCAGCACCGATGTTCCTTGTGTTTAGGAAACACGAGAGCACTTGGAACACAGTCCAGTTAATGGAGGGGTTAATTCTTGACTGTCTAACTAGAATAATCCCCGTGTGTATCGATTTCTAAATAAAACATGACATGATGGCTGACAGCCCATTCTCTAAGAAGAAATAATTAAAAAGAAATAATGATGATAGCAGAAATGCCACTGCAGTGTAGAATATTAGTACTTTGATTTGAGAGATGTCTTCATGGGATGTGCTTCATTAAGAGGATTAAACCAGAATTCTAATCTAGTCAAACAAACCTCCCTCAGACCAACAGTAAAAATAGACAGAGAGGAAAATGACTTAAAAGTCCCCGAGGCATAATGGTGATGAACAGCCTACAACCAGCTGCTGCAATATGGTTTTTGGCTTTCTGTCTCTGGTGTCAGATGCCTTCTGACACCGAACACACAGGAGACTCTGCCATCTGCGCAGATGGACATCAGTGCTGTAAAGAGGCCTCTTTTATGGCTGCAGTTTCTTTGACCTGATGTGATTTTCACCCATTTATTTATCAAGGTTTGAAATGTTTATCCACTGAATAGAAACATTATCTTCTTAGAGGCAGCTGATGTGTCCCTGACCTTAACCCAAATGTGGTTGAGGCACAGATTTCAGTTCTATTTTGATTCCTTTATGTGGGCAAAAACATTTGCAATACAATAAACATAAAATGTATATTCCACCATACAAAGTTGCATTGGAAAATTAATTTTTTAGTTTACTGTGGTTTCCCCGGCACCACTTGGCACCCAGTAGGGAAGCTCTGCTGTGCACAAGCTATCTCCTTCCCTTTTTTTTTCTTACACATAAATAAATATTTTTCAGTGGAAGATTGATTTCGGCTTGAACCCCTTGACACATTACTACTACAAGTTCATGGTGGTTAGTTTTGAGGAGATATGAAATGGAACCTTGCTTTCTTTCTTTCTTTCTACGTTTGGATGTTCTTCCAGGAAAGGTTCAAATCTGTTTCTAATTTTTTTTTAAGCAAGCCAACAGCTGGGGAGAGGCAAAGCATTTCATAATCTCTCTGAATGTTGGGATATGGTCTGCAAAAGTCTGGGAAACATACACACACACACACACACACACTCACACCACTCAATTTAAGGCCTTGTGCCAGTAAATTCTTTTTGCATGCTTCCCTCAGCTCCAACTCAACTCCTTGAATGTGTCTGAGGAGGTTGAGTGTGCATGGCGTTTCAGTGGGGCTGCCCAGATTCAGACTCCTGCCTGACTCATTCTGTTTTCAATCTCAAAATCCCGACTGGGAGGATGTAAATGGTTTTTGGCCGTACCGCCAATGATTAAAGCAAAAATGTGATTCTGGTAGACAGTCGATAATCCGACCATTCCCCCGGCACAATGTCTCAATCTTTCAGAGTAAATGAAAAGGTCCCACTAGTACTGGCCGGACCTTTACAGCTAAGAAAAATCTTTAGGCCCAGTCAGAGTGGCACAGCAGACTCATCCTCTATTGCATTCTAGAAACCTGATGACGTTCGGACTACTTGCAGGGCTTGTTGCTGAGCTACTGTTGCTGGCGAGCTAACCGCTTGTGCACCAGCCATCCAGCACAGTGCTTCTTTCTTTCTTCTCTGGTCTGTGCTGTTCATTCAATGTCTGTCTCATAACTGTCTGCAAGCCGTTGCTCTTTTGTAAAGCAGTTAGTACTCTGACAGAGGAGGGTTAAATGACAGTGGATTCTGCAACACGACTAACAAACTGAGATTCCACAGAAAGTCTGACATCAGGAAAAGCTACTTCTCCAGATCTTCAAGATCTTGTATGCTTTGTCTTTCTATAATTCCAGTTGCATTTCTGAGTGATGTTTGCTATGCAGGCTACATAATAAAAAAGCTTCTGTTTTTTTTTGTAAATGATATTGGCAAGTCAAAGCAAGCATATCAAAACACAATGAGAATAATGGACAAACCAAGCGATGAGCATCCATATCTGTGTGTGCATACAGTATCCTGTGATGTTCTTACAGCTGACAGTCCCATTTTATATTCACTTTAATCAAGACATATTCATAAAAATTCACCCTTATCTACATAAAATCATGCTTCTTTGTAAAATCAGTCAGATATACCACTGAGCATGGCCATTCACCACATCAAACTGGCTGACCTTGCTAGTTAAAAGGCTATTTCCTCCATTGGCTCTGAACTCATCCAATGTGAATATAATACCCAGTGACACTGGGCTGGATATATATATACTCCCAGATACTTGAAGGATAGCATCAGTTTGTAACACATTTCCTTTCCTTGTCCCTTCGGAAATACATCACGTTAATCTTGCTAGCACTGTCGTGCAGATGTTTCTCCATGATCCTCCTAAGGTAGCTTTCCACCACTTTCTCATAATCCTCCAGCATGTCTCCGCAGATCTATTCCACGATGACGGAGGTGTCAGAGAAGTGCTGGAAGTTATATCTTGGGTACGATGGGTAGAAAGTAAACAAAAACTTGCACAAAGCCTCTCACTCACACTGAAACAAGCCCTGTGGTATATGATTTAATCTCAGATGTGCATCTAGTATGCAAACTATAGCTAGTCCATGGAGTCCATCACCACAGTTCTGATGCCCTGCAGCACCAGCCTCCAGAAAAGCTTTTATAAGTTCCATGGATACAGTATTTTGAATAGGTACAGGGAGACTAGAGGTAGTCGGCTGATGCATGTTCAGTGCACTCTGGATGCTGTCAGAGGCAGCTGCCTTGCTCGGGCAGACCTCCACAATTGCCTTTTCACCTGAATGGCAGTGATGGACAGTTTGGGGATGGGGGGCTGCTATTTTGTCTGTTTCAGTCTTGTCAGTGAAGAGAGGAGGGTGGGAGATGGGCAGTGTGAGTGAGGGGTAGGTCACCGTAAGTGGTGTCCCATTAGGGCTGTGTGTTGAGGCCATACCTGGCTTTGGGCGTTCTTGTCACACTTAAAAAAAACACTTCAAAGACAGTTGACAGTACTGCAGCATGTTGTGCATGTGGGGTGTGTTAAACTGCCCCATGCAGAATTAGGATAGACAATTTGATCACTTGACTCTTCAATGGAACATTGAACATTTTTGTTGTTTGGCCGGTAACACTGATGACTCACAGTCTAAGCAGTAATTCGATTTCAACCTGATTGTCTCCCTCTGTTGTTTTTGGTCAGAAACAGCTGTTTATATCAGAAATTGATCTACAGGAGAAGCTGCAGTGAACTTAATTCATCCAAAGTGAAATCACCCTAAAACTGGGAGGGCATAGGTGTCTTGGCCCAGTTAGTCAAATATTGCTGGGAAGTTTTTACGAAGCAGTTTAACTTTGTGGGTCACTTCTTTAAACATAAAATAGGTCCCAAAGAGGGCGTAACATGTTTCTTCAGGCTGCTCTGTACCTTATTTTCATCAGATTTTTCTCTCTCGTAAATTGAACAGTCTTTTGACAAAATAATTCAGTGGCTGGCTCGAGTCTTTGTTCATATCAAATGATTTTCACCAGCAGAGAGCATCAGTGGAGTTTGCCAAATTGTCATGGACTTATAGATCCACTTTAAAATCTTCTTGCTCAAGCTGGCTTAAAGCTTTAACTTAGTTCATTCTTGACCTTGGAAATAGCAGCAGTCTACATTATCTCACAGTTAAATCAATTTGGTAGTTTTTCTGTAACTTTCAGTCATATCACATGATATTTATCAGCATATAGTCACTAAAGCACTGTACTGTACTTCACTGTATTGTACTGTACTGCACATTTTTGGGCAGTAAACTGACACAAAGCATTTCCTGTCATCAGAATTTTTATATACTGTGATCTGCTGTGCACAAACAATTTCATGCCCCCTCCTCAATTGCTCCTCCTTAGATTTCTCCCATAATTTCACCGTTAAAGGTTGGGGGTTTTTTTAGGGATAGAGGGTGTCGTACCCTGTGTAGATTATTTATCCCTCTAAGACAAATTGATTTGTGATTTTGGGCTGTATAAATAAAACTGACTTGACTAGATGACACTGCAACACAAATAACAGCAACTTATTAACAGAGGTCCATTAGGGCTACAGGTTAAATGAATTAAATTATATTTTTCACTCAAGTCAGCTCCATTATAGTGCAAATAAAAGGGATGCTACAATAAACACATCAATTTATTTCTCCATGCAAAAGATTTTTATTTCATTCACATAAGGAGCTGTGTGCTCAGTTAAATGTGATCTGTTCGGTCTGAAGGGTTCTGGGTCTTAACAAGGTTATGGTGAAGAAACATTACACATCTGAAATAACGTTATGATAAGCTGCAATAAAAGTTGATGGCATGAGTAGCTTACATTATGTGATTGGTATGCAGACAACTGATAAAGCTCATTCAGTCTTTAAGTCCCATCTTTAAAGACTGAACTACTGTGTGTCACTTTGAACGACACTTTTAACCAAAGAATCACACATCTAGCATTGCATTTTTTTCACAATTTATTTTTTAGATTAATTTTGAGTCAGCCAAATGCTGCTGCTACAATACTTTGCAATAATAATAATGTTTTATACGGTACAAACATAATTGAGGCAGCGTGTACACATATTTCATCCCAGAGTAGAAAGTAGGGACATTTTAAAGCTACACCAAGGAGTCAAGAAGAGAAGAAATAGAAATGTATTTATTATGATGACCCCTGACCTAATGCGTTATTATCATGACAAACTTTGCCTTCTCTTATGTGACAATTTGTAATCCGTCCAGTACATTTTTGAATGTGAAAGTAACAGCTAGCAGAGAAGATTATTTTGCCCTGTTGGAGGTCTGTGCTCCTCTTTTATTTTGCATTTCACCAGATGGTGCCTTAATGAGCCGAAGCTGTCACTGTTTAAATTGCACAGAGCAAGAGATACTGTGGCAAAGAGTAAAATACCCTTTACAAATTTGAACAAGGTCATAATGAAGTGGTCAGTAGTCACCCAAAATGGCTGGAGAAGCGGCTTGATTTATGTCTGTCTATAATTGAATTAGGAAAGCGAGAGTGACCTCTACTAAGCCTGAGCCCCAACCAATCAGGAGGGAAATTCAAGAGATGTGGAAGAGTTATTTCCATCCATCACCAACTCTCATCATCCATACAACTATTAAATATACTGTATACTATTAACATTAGCTTTCAAAGAGAGTGGACATGTGAGGAGACTGCTGGAGTTCATATTTACCCATCAGGAGGAATGTGCTTTCATAGAGGTTAAAGAATGAATAAGAAGTGTTTCACTCATTTCTCTGCCAGGTCAGAGGCTTTTTTATAGGTCATTCAGCTGTAACATTAAAACACATAAACTACTGATATAAATCAAACTGCATTATAAAGCCACTTGTTTTATTATTACATCAAATAGTGAGAGTTTTTTTGCTCAGCGAAGGATCCACATGCTGAAAGCCATTCAGGATAGTACTAGTGCCCTGTGGGGCCTGAGCAGATGGAATTGTGGACATTGAATGCTTGTCCATCTAGTTAGAAAATGTTGAGATGTTTTGGTGGATAAGTCAAAACCTTAATCTGCTGGTGGTGCTGCATGAGAATTCAGAGGATTGCCAAAGTCGTTAGGATTTATCCTCTGTGGACCATGAATGTCTGTTCCAAATTTCTGGACAATTTATGCAATATGTTTTAAGATATTTCAGTTAGGACCAAAGTTGTGGCAGACGGACTCACAACACTGGTAAAAATATATCTATGAAACTTAATAGCATATGTATAACAAAATACTATTAAAATTAAAGCTGCAAGCAGCGTTGGAGGGCCCTCGCACCTCCGTGCACGTCGGGGCGTGCAGCGGCTCAGTCCCTTTGCCGGACTCCAACCCTTCCACGCGGCTCAGAATTTTCATGTATTTTGGACAGTGCGTGAAGGAGTTACATGTCACTTCCTATGTCCCCTATGTTGCGCTAGAGAACAGCCACTAATGATGTCCTATATTCCAGTATATGAGGTGTTGACTACACTGTGAAAATGTTGTGCAAATCAAATGATCATTGCCATAGACGTGTTACTTCCTGTTGCCACCAGGTGGTGTAATGACTGTGGTAAGTAATTGGTATCTGATGTCTTCAGGCCGGGACTCTTATTAAGCGTGACAAGTTTGAAAGAGATTGGATAATGTACACTGAAGTTATAGCAATTTCCTGTTTCATGGCGAACAGCGTTGCCATGGTGACAGCGTCTGATGAAACGTCAACAGCTTCATAATTTTGCATCGTCCACGTCTTGAGAATGTTTGGTTCAAATTTGAGGTGTCTGTGGTTAACCTGCTGAGAGAGAGACGTCAGAGAAAAAAACATGCACTTCCTCCCGCCACTAGGTGGCGCTATGACTATGGTTCAAAATTGGCATGTACATGTCTTCAGAGCCAGACAGTCATCAAACGGTATAAATTTGGTGAGGATAGGACCTCGCCGCGACGTCACGGCAACAGCTTTTGACGGAGACTCACGGTTTTCAATACAGACCAACAACAACGTCTTGAGGCTTACCTGACAAAATTTGGATCTGATCAACTGGCTGGTCTTGAGCCATCATAATGTAAAACATAGCATTTCCTGTCGCCACCAGGTGGCGCTATGACTGTGAATGAATATTAACATCTTGAGGGTATTTTTCATTTCAAATTATCCAACATTGTATCTATCATTGTTATTTTTGTCTGCATGAAAAGTTATCCAAAAATTTCCAGTTTTTTAGGAAATCTGTGTGGGTCTGAAATCGCTCAGATGATGTGGATACCACAATAAACCCAAGCACTAGTCCAGTAGAAAATGTTTTCATTTGACCTACAGACTACACCAGCAGTTGGCAGAACAGATGCTGCAGCACCTGGAAAAAAATAAGTCTGGAACAAGGCACGGGCAACGAGAGGAAAAATCAGCTTTATAGACAGACATCAATCCAAGCTAATTAAACTAACACCTGAGCCTCTAATGTTGGTCAGGTGCAGCCAGTAAACCTCCACCTCCTTCACCTCCTCCACCCCTTCCTGCTGCCTCAGCTGCTGTGCTGGGACTGCACCCAGTCACTCAGCTTTATAAAGGAAACCAGTGCTCAAGTCTGTGTGAGTTTCTAGTGTAAATAACATTGGCTGAAATAGTGTTTAGACAGCTGCTACATATTGCTTTCCCTGCCGTTATTCTATTGCCAGTTGACTTCACTGTGACATGGTAAAATGAATGTAGTGAATAACTAAAAAACATTACAATTTCAGGAGTTTCAGTTGAACATAGACAGGTAATGTATACCCAGAAAAAGCTCAGTTACTACCCTCCAGAGAGACGTGAGAGTAGGATTTACTCCTGTGGTGGAAAGACTCAATGCCTTGGTAAGTGAAGCTTTATTTTTGTAGCCTCTCACATTATTGCGCATTGGTTGTCATGCAGTTTGTTGTGCTGTAGCGCAGTTGTACATTGCCTGTATGTGCATCTGTTTGCATCCATGTTTTTTCAACCCTGTCCCTGGCCATGGGTTTGAATTGTGTAGAGCAGCGATAGTTAGCTCAGGGCCATGCATTCTTTTTCTGTCTGTGATGTTTTGTTATTGCTGGATTTAACAGTGTCCTCGGTAATGTTAGGCCTTGTTGCATTCTGGTTATATCTTGTGTGTTAACTTTGTTGGCAGTTGTTTTCTTTGTGATCCCCACCTCAACCAGCAGTTGTGAAATATAGTTAATGTAACCAATGTTAGCCAGTGTTGTACATTTACTTAAGCACTGTACCAAAGTAAAAATTTTATTATTTGTCACTTTACTCCACTGCAGTTTTGTACTTTTTATAGTACTGGACTGTAATTACAATGTGTTTATCGCTGTAATGTTGCAAAATAATGAACACATTAATGCATCAATAATTATAATCCAATAATATAATATATTCAGAAATAAGCAATTCTACGTAATGAGTGCTACTTTTACTTTTGGTATGTAAATGTTTTTCTATGCTGATACTTTAATATGTTTTACTTTTGTAAACCTTTGAATTCATGACCTTTATTTGTAACAGATAATTTATACACTGTGACGTTGCGACTTAAAAGTACACATTACAGTTTTCTTATACACAAACAAAATGTATACATACATTCAGTGTTAACTTGCCAAACCTTATTGTGTGTATCCATGAGGTCTAATAAATATCTTTAATGTATTCTTTCCTATAAAATGTTTTGTAGATGATACAAAAAAAACATGCCAATAGAAAATTCTTTTGTACTGTACTTTTGTACTGTACTCATTTTTTTGTGGCATATAAAGTTGAATTTCACTGCGTATGATTACACATACGGAACAGTATGTGTAATCATACATAATCAAACAGTGCAGATATGAAATAGGTAGGTTGTTTTACTTAAAGTTAAAATGAATTGACCTTTAACCCTTCGGAGTCTAGGGCCGCCCCACGGCGTCAAAGTCACATGTCGCACTTTGAAAACGTAAAGCTGTGACCCAAGCACGCAGGTGCTCAATTCAAAGACTGTTGGAAAGCGGACACTCCAAACTTTTCACAGGTGTTTGAATTTTCTCGATCGGCCTATTAACACTAAAGTTATGAAGAGCCGAAGTCGCGCACTACAGCAGCTCTTCCATGAGTTAGAAGATACTGAATCTAGGGAAGAAAGTTCTGATCCTGAGGAAGAAAGTGACTCCAGTGGAGAGGATGAAGTGGATGCTGCACGTGAAGAGGAAAGAGAGGAGGTGTCCGCGCAGACCCCCGCTCCTCCAAAGATCCAACTAGTTCCTACTTGGATTTTGTGTTTCTTTTGCACTTTTACATACAGTGTGTCCATATATTATGTCAAAATAAATAAATACTTGTAGAATCACATAGGTGAGGTTGTGCTGAAAAGAAAGACACAAAGAAAGGCAAGAAAAAGGTAAGCTTAATGGGAAACACAAAGGTAAAATGAAAAGTAGTAAAAAACGCCATTTTACCCCAGACTCTGACGGGCTAATGGTGGGAAGCATATGCTTTAAGAATATGAAACACAATGACATAATATTCTAAAGACATTTTGCATATTTGGATGAATGAAAAACGTATATATATTACTTCTGTTAATCCCAGTCCATTTGCCAAGCCTGCAGGGTGCAAATCCAAATCCATGATTCGATTTGACTTTAAATTTTAGGGTCATGATTTGATTGTTTTCCCCAGAATCTACAAATATGCCATTGTTAGACTACCAAGTCTTTTTGATTCATAAGGGATCAACATATCTTTGGTTTTATGCCCTGGCAAAGAATACATGGTATCAAGTGTGATATAGCTATCATTAAATAAAAGTAACCACAAAGTACTCAGTTTCAGAATGAATCCAAAATTCAGCCAACGAAAACAAAACCAACTAATAGACAAGTTCAGTGAAGCTTTAGGAACACCAGACTTAGCAGCATTTGGTTCCCAGGGATTGACAGTGTGGGAGCTGGGCGGTTTGCTGGTGGATTTACAGAGTGGAGTATGAAGTTGTTGGGAAAAACTAAAAACAAAGGATTTTCTGGCTCATCGACAGGGGTTGGCAAGCTAACAGCTATGAGGACTGTGCCTCTTCTACTTACACACATCCCTGCGTGACCAGTGGAGGCTGTATAGCCATTGGCCACCTAATGGTGGAGCCAAGGAGGATTTCTTTTCTTCGGATGTAAATGCAAATGGCCAGGCATGCATGATGAGAAAAAAAAGTACTGGGAGAATCGCCAATCCTCCTTTTAATTTCGATGATCGAATTGAACCAAAAAGGAACCCTTCAATTAGTTTCATGATTGTGACCAAGCTATGTACTGAGAGAGACATTTTGCAGTTTGTTTGTTGAACAAACTGTGTAAAGGCATCACTGTTTCTTAACTACATAAAATATCTTTGCAATTCCCGTACTCTATTATCTTGTTAGTTATTGGCCGATGTATGCTCTACTGCTGTTTTCAAGCCTGGTTGCTTAGATAAAGAAAGCTCACATTAAACATGAAGTGCACTATTCACTGCTCTGCCTCTATTGAAATCCAGACATTACTACCTAACACATGCATGATACAGGCCTTTTCCATGCACAGCCCATGTTTGATTCATTCATATAATCTACACATATCTAGTTGTCACCATTCACACACATCTAATTTCCTAACAGCTCTCCTAATGCTTTTTGTCTTGCTTCTCTATTTTACCTCTTTAAACCAGCAGAGAGCTTGGGTTAACATTGTTTAAATGTCAATAACTTTCAAATGAATACCCATCCTTAATTGAAATGTGTGTTTGCCAAAGCTATGCAGTGACTGACTTGAGTTGAACCCAGGTTGTATGATGCACGTTGACCGATTGAGATCATTCGCCAACGCAGGTTTACACTAAAAGGGGTATAACAGGATATATCCTGACACTCCATTAACCTTCCTGTTTATTTGAGCGGCGTGCATGCCTTTTTAAGTCTTTTTTTTTTACCTACAGAGAGATACAGTAGTAATATCCTAAGGCTTTATATATCATCACATAAAAACAGACCTGTTGTGACTGATTCCATCACAGCTCCATTAAAACAAACCTTGCCAAACCTAGAATCTAATTCTGAGTTGGTTTTCACAGCATGCTACTGTCGCGTTAGCCAGTGCCTAATTCTGTCTAATTGAGTAATGACAATAACTCTACATAGTGACACCTCCACTGCAAGGTCAGTCCAAAGCGCTGCCAGCCTCACACAGAGAAACTGAGTCAAGCCCACTCGTACCACAGAGCACACAGCGGGAGAGATCCCCAAATCCAATAAATCTAACTGCAGGAACCAAACACACACATGTGCAGGAATGCATACAAACACTCATACACTGACTGTAGTGTTGGCACAAGATAAATTCTGCAAGGGGGTTGTAGTCACTCCATGGTTGGCACTGTATCATCACAGCTAGAGGCATGTGAATTGATTCGTGGCTTTTTTGTGTGGTATTTGCATCTACTGTTGTTTGTGCAGTTATTCGATTGGTACTCTGGATTTATGTTAGGTGTCATAGGGTTTTAAATTCAAGTTAAGGAGAGACTATATATACGACAAATCTTATTGTTGGAATTTTTTGTCAACACAAAAGACTTCTGTTTAGATCGTTTCTCCCCCAAATGCACATGTGAATCCTTGAAAATTCTAAGTCTACCTGTTAAATTGTGCATTGTTAATATCCAAGCAGTATTCTCTTCTGCCTTTCTTGATGCAGAAAGTGTGCAGTCAGAAAGTGACCATCATGAGCAGCATGCTTAACTGCTACTTGTGTTTCATAATTCTTATTCAGTGGAGTAGTGCACCCCCTCCACTTTGTTCAATTGAGAATTGGGTTTTTATACTGTTTTTTTAATTAATTAATTTATTTTTTTTTACTGGAAATGACATTTGGAAAAGCTAGAATATTATATAATGTTCGCAACATCAGCTATTCTCTTTTAAGGGAAATGGAGTGTCTCCTACAGAAGGTGTGTTTTGGGTTATTTGTAGCCTCATTGTTGCTAGGCTAGTATTTAGCAGCACTAACAATTGTGTGAGTATGCGACAGATAGACAACCTACATAAACATAGGTCATACCTTATGCTTTAATGAAATTCTTTCATGTTTTATGTTTATGCATTATTATCATCATGTATTATAATTATCAGTGTTGTCTATCATTTGGGCTGAAACTGTAGACTTCTTCAATCTGTGAAAAATGTGAGAATCAAAATCTGCATTAAAATTTGATTTGATTTGTTTTTATGTACAGATTTTAAATCTTCCAAACAGGCTCTCTGTCTTCAGTGGTACCACATAGGATAAACTGTAGCTTGTCTGCAACTCTTAAAGGAATTATATGTGATGAGAAAATGAAACACAAATCCAAAGGCGTGTTAGTCAATATGTCAGCTTTGGCCCACCTGGTGTGTCTTTGTTCAGGAGTAATGAAACATGGTGACATGACATGATATCTGATTTACTTTAAGATATTAACCACTGGGGGAAATGTGTACAACAGGATTATGTCACCGTTTGTCCAGTGGTGGTCTTTGTGGAAAGGATTTAGAGTGCTTTGTCATGCCTTTATAATTCCATTTCAATTGCACTGAATAGCACAGTCAGGTGTTGTGAAAACTAAAGAGCAGGGCACAAAGGTGCTCCTATAACCATTAAAATGTTCGGCTTCTCATTAAATGCATCTGTTCCTTTTTGTAAGTAGCTCTATCCATCACAAGTATGACTGGTATATTCTTAGTACATCGTCCTGGGGAGACTGTTGATGTTCAATTAAGTCTGAACCCAGAAATATGGTCTACTTAATTCCACGGTTGAGCAATGAAAAAGGAAAAGAAGCAAGAATAAATGAGACATCATTGCTCATCAATTTAAAGCATTGAATCACTGAAAAATTGAGACAACTGTTTAAAAACTGATCTAGAAAAGAAAAGCATACTGTACACCATTAGTAGTGCTGCATTTACTGCATCACAGTGCACATAGATACAACATACTGTATCTACAGTGGGTAAGGAAAGTATTCAGACCCCTTCACTTTTTCCACATTTTGTTATGTTACAGCCTTATTCCAAAATGGATTAAATTCTTTTTATTCCTCATCAATCTACACACAATACCCCATAAGGACAAAGTGAAAAAAAGTTTTTTAGAAATTTTTGCAAATGTATTAAAAATTAAAAAATTAAATATCACATGTACATAAGTATTCACACCCTTTGCTATGACACTCAAAACTAAGCTCAGGTGCATCCTGTTTCCACTGATCATCCTTGAGATGTTTCTACAACTTGACTGGAGTCCACCTGTGGTAAATTCAATTGATTGGACTTGATTTGGAAAGGCACACACCTGTCTACATAAGGTCCCACAGCTGACAGTGCATGTCAGAGCAGAAACCAAGCCATGAAGTCAAAGGAATTGTCTGTAGACCTCCGAGACAGGAGTCCTATAGACACTGGGCCCTATTTTGATATTGGTGCAGATCACTTTTACATTGTTTGAAATGTATTGCAGAAGTCTGTGTTATAGAACTCTGCATAGGGTGTCATCAGGTTATCGGACTGCCATCGCGAATCCACAAATCGATCCAGATTCCTGATGTGTTTATGAATTATAAATATGTAATAATGCAATTTAGTAAGCAACAGTGTTATGTTTTTATAAACTGCTTAACAGCACATTCATCATCATCATGTCTTCCAGATATCACGCATTTTGTCAAACATGACTGTCATAGTTGGAAAAGCACATGTGTTACTTCATAATATTACCAGTGGCCCTGTTTTATCCCACTGTCCTAGTGATCAACATGCTGTTCTCCATCTTGTCCTTTGTCATCATCCCTCCTTAATTTGTTGCATTATGAATGAATGAATGAATGAATGAATGAATGAATGAATGAATGAATGAATGACCTTTCTATATAAGTGTTGAACCATACACAAGGAGGAAGGGAGAAAATTAATCTCACTATCCATAAAATAGAATTTATTTTGGTATGGTAAGAGTCTTTGGTAAGACAAGAACAGTGCATTTATTAAAAAAATAGTTGAATAACTATCAAGTTCCATATATTAGGGGCAAAATAGTAAAAAAAAAAAAAAAAAAAAAAAAAAAATAGCAACCTCAAAAGTTTTTGTGGCAGTCTTGGCAATAGTTTTAAGACTAGCAATGGAGGATCTAAGAGTTCATAGAGGATCATAAAATAATAGGGAGCCTAAAAGAGGGCAAGCCCATTTAATGCCTTTAAAAAAAGAGATAATGCATTACTTCATTTTCTCCTGTGATTGATTATTGATTAGTTAGACCTCGGTGGGATTTTTTTCTTTTTCTGTGAATTCCTCTGAGATGTGATTCAGGGGAATTGGGTGTATGTGGGAAAAGTCTCCGAAGATTTTCTGATAAAAACTTGACATGTCTTGGTTTGTTTTTGACTTGCAGGTAAAGGTAGAGTTAAGATGAGTTGCCCATAGGGTCATGTCATGCGCACAGTTGATCATAAGCCCACAATCTGGTCATGAGCCAACAATGGCACCTACATAAGCCCCAAATTGCACACAATGAACCATAAATGCTAATTAGGAATTAAACAATAAATTATTCATCATAGATTATAAATGACTCGTTATTTTTATGTTAATTATTGGGCCAAAGCCTGGAAGACCTGGAGCTTTACTTCCACATTCACATCTGATATATTCACTTACACGTCAAATATCTATTTATAACCAACACACCTTTTACAGTCTGGTGGGCTATTTAAACTAAGCTGCTTACTTTTATGTTGCCTAAATACTGCTGCTTTGCAAACAGGATCGGATATTGCCTTCTTTTTTCTGTTTCTGATTTATTATTACTAAAATAACATACTAAACACTATATAATAACTAAATGTAATGCTTATATTACTAAACTAGAGATACAGGCAGTATTTAAGTTTTCCCCAAAACACAGGACAGAAGGAGAAATTAAGAGTGTGTACATGGGGCTCCAGACTGCCTCCAATATGATGGCATTTGCCACCATAAATATGTCCAGTACCACTAAAAAATATCATTGGTGGCACTGCTGTCCTGGACTGTCATTGGTGTTTTTATTATTATTTTCTTATTACTATTACTCAAAAGAGGATAAAATCAGACGTCAGGGTGTCTCTCCAAACATTCACAGTGGAGGCAGTCATTAGAATCATCACAGAGGGGTCTAAGTTTGGAGGACTTCGGTGCCAAGGAAAGAGTGAACAGCTGGGTCTCCCTGGGACAAAGGACAAGAAGGCCAAATTACAGGGGCTAGCCATCCTGGGACTTCTGGGAAGGGGACATGGCAGGGCAGGGCGCTCTTTTGTTATTTACAGTTTCTTACTGTTAATTTAAGTTATTAAACTGTTTGCACAAGATTTGATTTGATTTGATCAGTATGCAGTCTGAAGAAAAATTCAATGTTGCATATTGGTACCGTTTCGAATTTTTTTGTACATACTTATGTATACAGTGATTTAATTTAAAATACCTCCACAAAAAAAGCTGACACAGTTTTTATGTGAACCAAGTTATGTGGTACTGTCACTAACTGAAAAACTTGGTAGCAGCACTGCCAACAATGTAAAATGTTAAGTCTGCTCTGATACATTTAGTAATTTTGTTGAAGCAGAGCCCCATTCCCTGCTTTCGATTTCAAACATAATCGTGTGACAGTTTTTGACTTTATTTGTAAGAGTAAATAAATGTAGGTATTTTACACTTGAAATACCTGATATCATGTGCTGTATCCACATACAGCAAATTCAGTGGCACGCAAATAAAAAGTAAAAGCATGTTCATTTTTGATATCTTAACTCTGAAATTTTCGTACTGATTTACTTGCTTATTTCAAGTTAATCAGAACAAATATTAGTATTTTTCTGTAAGGGCTTTTTGTCCGAGCTGGTTACCACTTTTTCATTTGCTCTCAGTCAATGGCAGTATAACAGCCTGCTGCAGAGAGCTACGTAAAATCTGTTTTGCACAGAGCCCCCCCTCCATACTATATTATTTTGATGCTACTGTCCTAGTCCCAGATGTATATAGCTCTTCATCTCAACAACAGGCAGGGAATGAGGTTTTCAAGTTTAATGAAAAGCTAAAAGATTAAAATTAAAATCATGGCATCTTAAGAGAAGCATCTTCTTCATCAAGTCAACCTCAGGTGTATTCCTTCCATGGTCATGCATATACTCTTTACTCCACAGGGTATTGGTATGCTTTGGCAACACTGGTGTATCCATTTCAAACAGGATTTCATCACTGTTGGTGCCATCAATGCATTTTGTCCCTGTTTACTTTGAGTCTCACTGAGCCTCAAAGTAAATTGTACACAATGTGATGGACAAAACATGCTCAGAAATGTCCTATGGTCAGAAAGCAGCCTTTTCATGTGATAACAGGCTCCGGATGGCAGTGGGGTTTTCACACGTGTCTAGCCAAGTGTTTCTGACAGGGGGAGGAATATAAGGCAGCTCGCCGCACACACCACCACTAACCACTTCAAAATGGAGCCTTTCATCTTGCCAGCAGTCACTGAGACATATCATTCAAGGCTCAAAGGCAGTAGACATTCTGATGCAGCAGACCAAAGGCCACAGACGACAATGCCATGGGCCCACACACTCTGTTCTTAAAACGCTCTTGTGTCGATGTAGTAATATATTGACAGTGATTCATTAGAAATTAGGGGATTTTTTGGAGCTCTTACATGTGAAAATGTCATTCAATATAACTGTCTCTAAACCCCTCAAAAACACAAATGCTTTTCAGTAGCATGCAAAAGCATCTGTATGATACTGCAGAGCAGGAATTATACCACGGCCAAACAGCCAGCCATCTAAAATTAACTACCCGCACATCCAGGTTGGCATTCCCTCGTATGAACTGGCTCTTATGCCCTTAAAAGAAAGTAACAATCAATAAAAAACAATAACAATCTTCATATAATTTTGTCATATAATTTGTAATACACTAAATGATTAATTCAGGCCTGATGTTGTTTAAAAAAACATGTTGCAGATTTTTGCAGATAAAAAACATTTTAGACCACATGTCAATAGTCATGTGACAATCTGGAAGGACCGTGAGAAGACTCCTAATGATCCCCTTTAGCAAATTCTGTAGATTATGCTTATCCATTTATGTGTAACAAACGTGTCAATCAGTACAACATGTAAGAAGTGTTTTAATAGGAATGTTTACAAAATTCTTTGTTGTATATAAAAAGTTAGAATAAACTTTAAAGTGGCCAGGTGGTTGCTTGTTAAATCTGTTCTGTCATTCAGTATTGCACTTTTGTCATTGAGTACAAAAAAAAGAAAATGTTATAACACAATGTCCTTCATCACACTGACTGACAAAAGCCATGTTATAATGAGTTTTTTCTTTAAAAATTAAATGAAGATCAAAGCAAATAAAGCTGTTTTACTTTTTTAACAAAGACAACACTGACATCTAATTAATTAAAACTAAAGTCAGTTTAAAGCACTATTGTATTCCTAGATACCATTGTTGTTGGCAAGGACAAGACCATGGTATTGTCACAAGGACTTCATGCAAGAGTAAAACACTAAAGATAAAAAAAAGTGGTGGCTATCCCTGATGTTAAGGCTAAAACCCACCGGGGGTGCCTGTATCACATTCCGGCTGCAATACCGGGAATGATCGCACCCACTATAGTCAATGCTTTAAAACCCACAAGAAGCACCACGGCGCGTCTCAGGGGCATCCCAGAGGGGTTTTTAACATCTTGCTTGACAAGATGTGGAAAAAATACTTTCACTTTTGCTGCTTTCTGTAGGCTATTACACAACAAAGCAGTGAATACACACAAGACACACATTTATTACAGACAAAAGTATTACATAGCTTATTTGCACACAAAAGAAACACAGAAATCACAAGAAAATGACCAAATGAACAAAATTTGAGAGCAAGTCAACTAATCAGCCTTTATAACCACACTAAGAGATGAGTAGACGGAAAGACAGGGAGGGCTGGATGGTGGTAAATTACTGACGTGGCCACCAAAAGCAGTGCAGCTACATCAAGCCGCCTGACAGAACCTCCCATAACTGCAACTATAAACCATTTGGCTGCCAACATACCTACAAGTCAATTGTACAAACAGGCAGGTCAGCCCTTGACGCCGCTGCTGAGAGCCAGGCCATAAAACATAATATTTTGACTGTGGGATCCGTAAAGGATCGACAATCGAATGCCTCATAAACACACGTTAAATAAAATAACAAACAAAAATGGTACAATAAACAGTAAAAGATCACACCTGAACAGGCAAACAGCAACCAACAAATGGAAAGTCAAGAGTCAGAGAGACAATTTGTTGCTGCATTTAATAGCAATTGTCTTACACATAAAATAATGATCTCTGCACTGGTATCAGATTGGTACTCAGTATCAGCCAATACCCAAAACAAAGGTACTGGAATCAGTATCCAAACTGAAATGGTGCATCTATAGTTAATACACATATGTGTTCTCTCTAATTTAGAAAAAAATGAAGCTGTAGCTTCCCTTGTGTGATTTAATATTGGGGTTCTGCCACTGAGAGCAGCAAGCTAAATGTTGGCAGTGGGGCCACTTTGATTTCCAATTTGGAGTCAAATTGGAAAACATATAAATTGCTATTGTCGCACAAGTTGCTTGGTTTCGTTTTTTCATTTGTGTGTGATTGTTCGTACTCAACAGGGAGCAATACTTGATGTCTACATTTGCATGGTGTACAGTCTGCTGAGTGTTCTTCCTCTGAGCTACCACTGCAGGCGTCAGCCCTATTTGTTCAGATCATGTTTGAATGCTTTCTGTGTAAACTGAGCCAATGCTTTCCCTCAGAGAGGAGACAGATGTCACCAGAAATACAGAAGTAGGTTCAAACTATCATAATGCCATATCAAATATGTCAAATGCAGTCGCCAGTCATTCTTTCTTGTTGCAGAAAGTATAAAATTTTTACCACGATGCTATTTGGTTGCAGTTAAACTGGAAGAGGAGGACTGTTGCCTGATGGCACACAGAATAATAAGTCCTGTACAGATCTACTGTGAAAATAATGATAATGAATAAAGCACAAATACAGTTTCCATAATCCCATTTGGTGAGAAAATCTTCTGTGTCAAGATAAATAAAAAATATCAGTTCAATGTAATTGTCAAGGACAAAGCACATTACATTAAAAGGTTATAATGAGGCCTTTGAATCCACCCTCTTTAATCTATCTTCTAGTATTGTGCTCGTTTTTCTGCTGTACTGCAGCACACCCCCATCCTTCCTTCATTTCTCTGGATGTCTCCAGAGGCCTCCACTTCCGAACAAAAACCGCATTAATGAACTCTTTAGCCTGCGCAAATGCTTTCAAAGAAAGCAGAGTGCAAAAAATACCTCTTAATGCTTTGTTTTTTTTTTTTCCTCTTGATTTTCTAAAACGATGAGAGACAATCCTGAGTCACTAATTTCTGGCAGTGATAGGAACATTTTGACTACTTTATCCCCACAGAGTAGGGGAAATGGCAAAAGGGAGACATAGAGAGCAAGATCATTCTGCTTTGACTGTCAGATGGGGAGAATGGCGGGACTTGAATGAGCTTGGGGGCTCGCACTCTGGATTCTCTTTATAGCTCTGCCATCCCATGCAAAAAGGAATTTTGAATGTAGCTCCTACATATTTAATACACAACTTGTTTCACAGATGTTTCTCCAGACATTTTCTGCCTCATAAAAGAGGTTATATTATTTTTTAATAAGCCAACATCTCCTGTTGTTATGAAGATAGGCTGTGAAGCCCATCAGGATTGCTTTGATGTGAACGTTGATAGATAGATGCATAAGCTGGAATGACATTGCAAATGGATGCAAACACAATGCTTACATGCAACTTTGTGTGTGGTAATGCATGACAGGAGAGAGCGAACGAAAAGTCATACAATCACTTCTGTGCACATTTAATATACAGGATTTATTTTTATTGTGCATCTGCACAACTAAAAAGAATAATATGTGGTTCTTACAAGTATAAATAAAATGGTATAGCGCTAAATATGGCTCTATGATATTTAGCTGATTAATTGATTTTCAGTCTGCAGTCAGTTGTCAACCATTTTGATAACTGATTTGTCGTTTCAAGAAAACCATTACAATAGCTAGTTCCAGCCTCACGAATATTAAGTTTTGTTACTTTTATTAGTCACATATAATATTGTCTGAATATTTTAGGGTCTGCAACTGTAGGTGAGCCAGTACTAGTGTCTAAAGATCTCAAAGTGGGCTGTGGCATATAGCAAAGGGCGTTTTTGCCGAAATCTTTATTGACCAGATGATCAATTGATGAAAACGGAATCAAAACAATCATCAAATCAAACAATCATTAACATGTGTTGGAAGCCTTGTTGCAATTTCTAGTATTTATTTAAATTCTGTCTTTAGCAAATCCAAATCTGGAATGCTATGTTTAACCTGAGCTGCAACAATTAGTGGATTAATGGATTGATTTATAGACAGAAATTTAACAATGATTGTGTAATAGATTTAATTGTTTTAATAATATATTTTACAGGTTATAGATTCTAAAATGTGAATATATATATTTTTTGTTTTTACACAGACAATTCTACAAATACAACTTTCAACATATTTGAGTCTCTGTGTTTTTCTATATTTATACATCATTTTACCAAGCCTGAGTATTTCCCCACTAGACAATTGACCACAGACCATGCTGTGTATCTATAACTGTCATAATATAGTGCATTCTTGTGCTGGTTGTGAGCTCTGGCATGCAAGCCCACAATTTAAATGCTTAAAACCAGCACCCCATCAATTAACTATCTCTCTATTCAACTGATTCCTGTAGGCAAAATAAAAATGGATGCAATGTGTCAGGCTGGAGCCTTTTTGTGTGGTTTCTACATGTTAATTGCATGAAGAATGTATGGGCTTTCTCTGGGTGCTCTGGTTTCCTCCCAGTCCAAAGAAATGCAGATTAGGAGAATTTGGAAACTAAGAGTAAAATTGCCTGCGGGTGTCAAGCTGAGTGTGAATATATTTGACGGATTTCGGCTGTATCACAGCTCTTGCCCAGTGTTTGCTGGGGAAAGCATACACACAAGCCTAGGTCAAAGATGTTTATGGACGGATGGATGGATGGATGAACAAAATGAGAAAAAAAAAAAACATTTAACAGCAGCTCAAGACACTGTAAATCTAAAAATGAACAGACTCTAAAGTAGTTGAAGTACTTGAGAGTTGACATTTTGCTGGCTGGGTGCTCCATATTACCTACAGGGTTTATAGATATTGATGGGAAAAAACAGTGCTCTTCGTCTCTTATATAATAGATATTTTCATCACATTATTGAGAAGTCTTTATTCTGTTTTAGTACATCACTGAACACACTCTACTTGAACCCTAATCCTCCTTTTGTGTCAATATTTACTAGGATTCAACTTAATCTTTTTTTTTCTTGAGATTTGCTGAGGTACATTTGACTACAGTATTTTGAGCAATTTTGATGCTCTTCCTGCTTTTGATTTCGTGAATGTTTTTTCCAGGTTTCAGTCAATCCAGGCTTACTAAATGTGGTCTGAATTAACTTCAATATAAACTTACTAAACTCATTGATTTAATTACACATCGTAACACACTGAATTGCATGAGGATATATTTAAAGAAATGCGTAGAAAACCCATTTATAAACCCATAAACAGCAAAAACCTGTTCACAAAAGAGCAGATACATGCAGCTTAAAAGAGAAAAAACTTTCACCTTGTCACAGCTGCAGTCACGGGTTTCTGGGTCTGTGCTCCACTATTCTATGTATCTAACTCTTAAATCCTATTATACTACTTTAAAGACTGGCTGCTTGCAATGAATAGGCCTACAATATACTTTTCTGGTTTTGCACAGTGGCCAATTTTTTTAGTAGGTGGCTATTCCTTTCACCCAGCCAGGAGAAGCTTGTGAGGAGCACCTTTGAAACTATTGAAAGTTTATTATAAGCCTTTTAGCAGAGTGGATTCATGCTGAGCTGTGAAAGTGCTGAAAGAGAGCAGAACAGGTCTGCCTGTACAGCAGCATCCAGAGCTCAGGAGTAGGTTTGATTACTCAGTAAAACTACCACACTACATCTTCCCTGTGTGTTTTAAGTGAAAAAGTCCTAAAGGATGGAGCGAGTGTAGACAGCACTACAGTCATCTCATTAAAATTCAGGAACTCTTAAAAGTAGCTTGACATTGTGTGAGAGCATAAAATAGCATTGCAAAAGACAGGGTCTTCATTTGGAAAGCTCATGTTGCTATCACAGTGAACTGTGCAAATAAGTCATTAACTCATAATCATTAAAAATCTATTCCACCCGTATACCACCTTCCTCATATTGTTCTGAACCTCTTTTGCATAACACGGGTCTCACTGGGCCCCAAGCTTAAAAATCCATCTCAATCCTGTCTCCTCCCTTTCATGAATGAAATTAGTAGGTGAAGCTGGTGAAATGAAGACTCTTAACTTTTGCTGCTCATCCAGTCAATCTATTCATGGAAAGAGCAGTAAATCTTAATATTTTGTACAGGATATAACAATGGAGTTAGAATTAGACCACAGAAGATGGAAAGCTGTCATTAGTGAGGATGGGGGTGTGGGGGATTGTGAGTGATGACCAATGGGTTTAATGGAGCTGAGGATTCAAACCGGGATGATTTAACTGTAATATTCTCCTGTTCTTTCTTTATAAAATGGAGTAGGAATACCTTCCAACATTAAGCTTAACAGGCACACAGTACAAACACACACAAATTATTTCCGTAAAATGAATACTTGGCTGCAAGGTTTACCCCGAATGTCCTCTAGATGAAGCTTTGCTAAGTTTTCTTTGAAGTTTCAAGGTACACCTGAGTCAGTTCTTTCTTCAACCATACTTCTAATACTGTTTAAAGTTGTTTTGACATTTTACTAGCATACCTAAAATATAGCTTGATTATTATCTATTTGGTAATTGATGAAGTTGATAAAGATACTTTGTAACTGCACTTGTTTCAATTACTTTGTCTTTTTTGATACCTGTAGTTTCTGAATATAACATATTGGCCAAAGAAAAACTGTAGTATTCCTTCTTCTGTTTTATAGATGATGGATAAGTGCTGAACACATGCAGGAAAAGGTAGTTTTGCTGTGTGTGTAAGTTGACAAAGTCAGTATGCAGTCTTTAAATGTTAAATGTTCAAACTGACAAATGTATGACAAATGCTGATAAATGTAGGTATCTATATATACATACAGGGTAAAGTAAATTTGTCAATTCATAGATGTGAACAGCCCAAACAAAAATAGACCTTGCATGTGAATATGCTGGAAAGGTGATAAGAGCTGATGATGGACATCACCAGCCAGAATGGCAGTGGATAATTTCCGGCAGCCATGATGGAGCAAGAACGCAATGCAGCACTGAATGGAGTTATGTAATATATAATAAAACTAATGGCTACCATGTTAAGTCATACCACCCTGGAAAGTGCAGATCTCTGAAAGCTTAGGGCTAAATTACTGTGGCCAACTCCAGATGCCTGGCACAGCAAGCTTTAGCATCTATCAGGGAAGTCTCTGCTCTTTGTACTGTAGACTTCTGCTGGCCCATGCACAAAGTGAGAGATATGATTGGCTCTTCTATTTGAATGTGCAGTGTCCTTCACTCTCAGTTGTAGCTGTAAACTGGAATCGATGAATGACGTGGTTTGCTTCTGTAAGTAGCCATCGGGATTCAAAGTGGGAATATCCAGCCAGCACAGACAAATCCACGTCATTATCTGCATAATATGCTACCAAGATTAGAAATCCGGATTTTTTTTTAAAAGCCCAGCTTGGAGTTGAACCACTGTCCCTCACTTACTGCAGAATTTAATCATGGTGGTACTGTGGACAAAAACTGTTTTGCTAAGAAACTTGCGATATACTAGAAATTTAGCTTGACTGAAATATATCATTGGATTACTGTTCTTTGAATTGCTCTTATTTCACAAATTAATTTAGCAAAAATGTATCTTATTTTGAAGAAAATTAAGGCCACTAAATTTTGGATACATCACTGCATAGAGTATAGGACAATAATACCAACCAGGCCATAAATTATATTATAGTCTATTTTGGCCTTTTCCCAATCCCCTATATTAACCTCTGTCTTTATTCAAGAGTCACACTCTAAAAATAGATCCGTGAGAGGTAGAGGCCTAAAATCCTGCAACAAAGGTGTGATGGGCCACCCTTTTCTTCTTGTGGTGTTTAATAGGCTGCTTCAAGTTTAATGTTGCTGAACTGTTGTTGTCCATCTTCATTCCATTCTACAGCTATGCAAAAGTTATAATGAGTAGCTTTTGATGCCAAGTTAAGGTGAAGGTGAAGAATGCCTGAATGGAAGGAGATGGGATGGGCTAAAATGTCATCTCACAAAGTGATTTGTATTGGGAAACCACAATGTGACATGAGTGGATAATCAAAAGGGGAAAGGTTGAAGGCGAGGATAAGAAGAGGAAATTACTCTTCTCTGTATCCGATGATCACAAAGAGATGGAGTAAAGTTAAACTAGATGTTTTTGCCCACTACATCTTTTCCTTGATTGTATACAACATGGCAGCAAATTTAAACCTAGGAAAGGGGTCAATATATATTTTCAGGGGTCAATATATGCCCCTCTGGTGCACTAAATCTTGGAATACTGCAGGCTTTCTTCAAGAACAAACATGTTAACTGAATCAGCAGAAGGGCTGCACAGTACTGGAAAAAAACTGACATTGGCATATCTTTTTTTCTGCGATACATATTGCAATGAAAAATACAGGAAACTTTCCCACACACATACAGTGTGTTATTCATGTACAGATGGAATTAAAAATCAGAATTCTCATTGTTTGGGTAATTTAAAAGCATATCCTCTAACAAAACAAGTCCCCCCAAACTCAACAATTTCAGTATCTTTTTAATATGAAAGGCCGGCTTGCATGATGTGAACAGAATATCGAGGTAACAAGGTTTTTAATCGTTGACCATTATCCAAGACAAACTCAGTGTAAAAAGATAGGTCTGGTAGTAGCAGCGTCCATTTTTACCCATTTGTAATTGTTTAACATATTGTTCTTGGCCATAACATGCTTAAACAGCCCCCATTTTTCAGGAGAGGAGTTTAACGAGGTTTTGTAACAGGGCTGCAGGAATTTGCTCCCACTTAACCACAATGGCTTTAGTGAGGTCAGCTACTCATGTTGGGTGATAAGGTGTAACTCAGAGTCCTGCCTAGCTCTACTTGGAAAGATAATGTTGTCTGAATGTTGCTTTACTCTGCACATTATATCTGGTACTGTTTATAGTCTTTATTACATTTTGTATTTATTTACCTGCAAAACTTGGAACATTTTGTAAATTTTTTATTTATTTTGTTATTTTGCTTATTTATTTGTTTGTATTCATGGTGGTGGTCACTTAACCTTCTATGCTATTGTAGCACCAGAATTTCCCCCTGGGGATCAATAAAGTACTTCTATCTATCTATCTATCTATATCCTTGTATGCTGCAGCGTTCAAATATAAAAAAACAGACCACAAATAAATACACAAGGTAGGAAGTTTATATTAAACATCTGAGAATTCATACCAAGGATGTTCAGAATGACAGAGTGATACTCATGGCCCTCTTCAATACCACCTTGATACATCTCATCCATATTAGAGTACAAATAGAGGGATTGTGTGGAATGCTTAGGATGCTAACTTACTGCTATCTATCAAGCAACTTTTCTTGTCAGCTTGCACTATACGTCCTTTTGAGTGCAAATAAGAAAATATAGACTTACAACCTTACATTGCCCAGCCTTCGTCAATAAACTTTCTTGTGGAAGCTTTAAAACCACACTTGTAATGTAAGCAGTGGGCCTTGAACTGTGTAAGCACCCTCTCATACATAATGTGTCATTTATGTACTTCTCCTGTTGTTCTTTATATTTCACATGTCATTGCTATGGGAGAACAGCCTTAGTATAAGCATAAATTATGTACATATCACTACATATTCTGGGGAATGTTTTTGCTTGGTATAATGTCAGCATGAAATCGTATTTATACAATGTCATCTTGTTTCAGTAGTTGTGTAGTCTACAGGATGTAAGACTCTAGTGTGTTGTATTGTACTGTTTATTCTTTAAATGTACTATTTTGTGCATAAACATGTTTTTTTGTTTTGAATACATACCTTACATATTTTATCCAAACATTTTGAGAATGTATGGTATTACAATTCATGAGATTATGATATTTGCAAAAAATCACCGCCATTTATACAATTTATTGGAAGTAATGAAATTCAGCTGCCTCCATTTTTGCTCTTCATTTACTCTTTCTTCATCCTTCCTCTTAGTATTTCTACAGGACATGAGCTGTGATTTGAAGCTGATCATGTGTGCAATGTAACCCTGCCAGACTTGTGCACAGAGGTCATTTCCATCCCATCTTTGTTAGTTCATGGATTCCTTGCTTGTATTGAAGAGCCAAAGGTTGTCAGATCTGCCAGCTTTATATCATATTATCTACCCACATGGGGAATTTCTTGCAGACAACTCTACTGTGTGGTCTACATCAATATATTACTGCGTGAATGAAAGCATGAAGCTGTAGAGATACAGAATTTAAATAACATGTTGCTCAGCTATCTGCATGATATGTTCTAGCCACTCTTATTTCGGTATTATACTGTGTGCTTTTGTGGAATTGTGCTTGTATCAGTAGTCTTCAATCTCGATCTTGTATCACATGCACATCGCCTGCACTGGATACAAAACCTGCTTCAGAGCAGGTATTTTAAACAGAAAGCCTCAGAACACTTGTCAATTTTCCATCTGGACCATCTGAACTAGAAGGAACTGAACTACTGTTATGTAAGAAATAAATAATGTGAATTATCAAGATAAAAGTATGCAAGATAAGAAAGTCATTATTGCTGTAAAGGCTATCAGTTATATGTTGGCATGTCAGTAACGATAAATGTCAGTGGCAAGGAGGCGCAGCACGTACTCTTGATGTGCAGGGCCTGCCTGTGGAGAGAGGTCAAGTCAGGTTAGTAGACATGATGTTAGATGAAGGTCAAGTTCACATTTATTGTCATGTAATACTAAACAAGACTGAAAAATTTAAAAAAAAAGGACATGGGGCAATTTACACTTAGAAAAAGAATGAAAGGAAAGAAAACTAATTCACCTGGAAATGTTAAGGACTAGTGACATTGTAAAAGTTACTTAAATGTATTTGATTTATTTGCTTTTTAACCTTGAATCGCCACAATTAGAGAGTAATAGCTTAAATACATAATTAAAGGTGTAAGTATTGCACAACAAAGAGTGCTGTCTCTGACAAAGAAGCCTCATAGGTATTCATGTGTTTGTGCCTATGAATTTTATAACGTTGCTAGGCCATTTATGCAGTTTCTATACTTCATCTGATCACTGAGCTCACTAGGCACATTATTTGTATGTCTACAATATGGAATATGTAAGCTATGCCTCATGAAAGCACAAATAAAGTTCATAGAATTAAATATATTTTCATTAAAATAATATTCTAATATGAAATAATTGATTGTATATCAATAGTACTATGGCTGCCCTAACAGTCGACCAAATGTTAGTCGATGAGAAGGTCTTAGTTCACAAAGTTTTCATTAGTTGGTTGGTCGCAGGAAATAAAAATGGTGTTTAGAATTATTGTCTGATAGCCCATCTGGAGGAATGTCCTGGGAGTTCATTGTGCACGTCATACTGTGTGGTTGTGCGTAAATGTGGCTCTGAAACAAGATCCGATCTGTCGAACCATTGCTATATAAGGCAGATGCCTTGTGGGGTATTTCCAGAAAAGTACCAAAACTACAACAGCTCTTGTGAGAGACAGAAGTAACAGCAAGTGGCTATGCATAAACTCATGCATGATGTTTCAACACAGTGGAACTCCACATCCTTAATGCTGCGGCGTGTCGTGGAACAAATGTTACAGCCCTGCTTTCAAGACCCTGGCACCACCCAACAAACTGACTTAGATGTAGACCTGTAGCCCAGTAAAGGACAGTGTAGGATATCATCACTGTGCTGAAGCATATGATCACTCTTGTCAAGCTGCTCTCACACTGAAATAAAATTAAGAAATTAACATTGACATTAAGATGTACTTGGAGGGCAAAAAAAATGAGGAACCCTATTCAAAGCTAGGCAGAAAAGCTAAGCACTCCACTTTATCCCTTCCATATCCATACCGTCTGAGTGCATCTTCTTGAAGGCTGGCTTTGTGAGCAAGACACAGTGCTCACTTCTACCTGACAATATGGACTACATTATGTCCCTTTCACATGACAATGAAGTGACAGTGAGTCAGGTAGAAGCCTAGCTTTTGTTCAGTTTGTCAGTAATATTTTTCCAACACATTCAGAATCATTAACGCTCTTGTGCTTTGCATGCTTTGTGCTAGTGCTCCTAAAGTTTAAAAGCTCATAAGTTATTGTGTTGGTGTTTCAAGCTCAAGTTGTGTGATGTTTTGAAATAAATCTACAAAATGTTCAGTCTCCTTGCTGGTTGCTTCGACATATTCAGAATAATTTGCCTTTTTACCGGTGTCGTTAACAGGCAGCTCACAAAATGTATATTTTAATGGCTCATTATTACGGTTTTGTATTTCTGTGTGATTTATGTTACTTCTTTCTCTTGCCCTGGAGATCAGACCAAAACGATATATATTTAACTAATAATTTAGTATCATAAAGGTACAACTTGTCGACTAATGACGTTGACTAACATCTAGTAGTCCACTTGGAAAAATTTTGGTTGGAGGCAGCCCCAATAAATACACTATATAATAGTGCCTAAATCAAGCACAATTCACTGAAATAAATGGTTTAACACACACAAATGCGTAACATTCATCTAGCTGAATATTACATGATGTCACACACAGTATTCATCATACTGCTATTAAGAGGCTTAACATCTCTGCAGTTATTAATTATAACCAATGTTTTTACTTTATCTTCTCTAGTGTTAGGGATATTTTCTATTTTGTCAATGTTTAAAGAAAACATTCTGGACTCTATTTGTTTGTGAATGACAGAGAGAATTAAATGTAGCAATAGTGTGCGTGCAAGTCCACATTTAGAAAAAAGGCTCTCAGTACACCTGCATGCTGAATGTTCCATCTCCTCAGAGGAATTGAGGCTGTGTGCATCGGTCAGGCTTGAATGCTTGGCTCTGCCAGAGTCAGCAACAGACAATAAGCTGAGAAGGGAAGGCTCCAGGTCTGTCTCCCTGGAGAGCACCTGTGGCTAAGGAGCTTGTTATTGATCTAAGTAGTGGGAGGAATGAGAGACAGAGGGCAACCAGGGAAGCACCTCTGCCCTATCCTGCCCTCCAGTGTCCCATCGGACAGAGCTGTGAGTCTTTATCAACTCCACTGGCTGCCTAAGCCAAAATGAAAAAACTACCATGGATGACGAGGTCCAAAGGCCCACAAGGACTAACATTATGTTACTGGAGGTCGAATTTAAACAAATCCAAACAAAAACTTAGAAACAACCTTTTATAAACAGCATTTCCTCCTATGCATTATGTTCATATGAAACTGAAAACTATTTTGTAATGTTAAAAACAATATCTTTAGGTTATATTTGTGTTTTTCATCAAAACAAGCAATCTGAGGACATTAAATATTGTCTTTTCCTTATTGTATTTAAGTGCAAATAGAAGGGATATATTACATGATTAATACGATTGCTATTAAAACCTGTTGAAATGGTGTACGAAAATACAGGCTTACCTACTTTGCAGTAAGGCATTCTGTTAAATGCTGTCAATGGACTGCTCACTTTTTACAATTCATAACCAATCTTTAAGTGCGCAACTGCAGACTTTTTTTTGCCTTTTCTTTTTATTTAAACATGTAGCTATGAGGATTGTGTACTTAGGTGTGGACTGAAATGCTTCAGTGTAGACACTGACAGGTACTAAGGTGTTACTTTTGATATGCTGCCAGTGTAGGCAAGATGTTGGTGAAAGAACATTTTCAGTTGATGTTGGTAGTAACTACTTAGAGAGACATGTCCAGAAAAGCTAGGAGCAACAGTTAAATGTTCCTCTTTGTTTGCCCAGGCAGTGTGACAGAAAGGGAAACAAGGGTATAGTTGCAAAATGATGAAAGTTTAATGTGGCACCGAAACACATCTCTTTGATAGAACCTGCCTGGAAAAATATGTATCACCATAATCACTGGACACTAATAATGATGTAAAATGTTTACTGCAAGTGCAAAATCTTCACATTGACCATGTTTTAACATTCCAGTTATATAATTTTTGTTTTCCATATTATATTATATTATATATATTATATTAATTATGGAATTTCCCCTTGGGGATTAATAAAGTATATTGAATTGTATATTGAATTGGAATATGTTTTTGTAATATGCTTTATATTTAAGGTTATTAAGTTTGAAAAGTTAGAGGAACATGGATGTTTTGGTAAAATGATCAATCCATACCAAAAAGGATATTAAATGTGTTTGAATATTTTTGGTGTAAATTATAGCCGTGCTATAGGCTCATTGGTTTACACCATAGAAGTCAGACTGATGTTGCCTACTCAGTCAGACATTGATGATGCGCAAGGTCACTGAAATGAATGCAGTAGATTTGCTACTCGCCATCAAAACCGAACAACCCACTGAAAAAATGGCAAAATGTTTTCAGCTCCACACTATCATATTCAGTTGATTGTTTTATTTGAAAAGTCAACCAACTGAGACTGTGGCAAGCCTTGTATTTTAATTGTGAGATGGACAGGTATTGACCAAGTGGGAATATATATATCTCATCTGGCCTGGGAATGCGTCAGGATTCTCCAGGAGAGGGTTGGTCCTGTATGAATGTTGTGTGATTAGGTGAATGAGGATTTAATGTAAAAGCGCTTTGAGTAGTCAAAATGACTAGAAAGGCGCTGTACAAATACAGACCATTTACCATTTACGATTTGCTCGGGAGAAGGAAGTCAGGAGTGCCCTGCTTAGCTTGTTGCCTCAGCGACCCAGATAGATGGATGGATGAGTCTTTAAATCTGCATTTCGCACAAGATCCACCGCATATGGTATTACAGATAAAAATGGTTTGCACGATTTGCTTTGAGTCAGGGACAACTTTATAAATATTGATAGTTGAAGAAAACCTATCTAGCATGCACTATATAATTGAACTGTAACATTGTGCGGCTGTGCTCTATACACTACGCCACTTTTCTTTGGCTTTCTGTCATTATATTTAATTGTTTGGAAGCATATGTATTGCATTGCATTGCATTTAGTCAACCCTGCTGGGACTACTCACTTAATAATGGCATACATACCTCTTGTATCTGAGGATTCATACGTATGGAAGACTGCTATTAGTGTCTTTCAGTGAGAGTAGAAATTAATAATTGCTTTTTTAAAGACTCAGAATACAGATCGAAGCATTTGCCTTTCATTGTTGGGCAGATGCATGAGAGAAGTATAATCAAATAACATCTGAAAGACTTAATTAAAGGCTAAATGCATTTTGTTTTACTGCTGAATTGTAGTGGTGAAGAAAAAGACTGGATCACTTTTACAAATGAATGGGTGTAGAAAAGCAAATCTGTCAGTGGACGCAAGCTGATGTCAGTATTCCTAGCCTGTGCCAATGTAGATTGTAGATATATATATATAAATATATAGATACAAATTCTTAACTACAACAAATGCATAACATTGGAATACATCAGAGGAAACAGTAATGGTGTAAAGGGGTAAAGTTACACAAAATTAGCACATTACCAGCATGCAAAATGTGGTTTTGACTTTTAAGATTATTTATAGCTTACCTCAGAACAAGAGTAAAGAAATACTGAAAAAACGACAAAACAACTATGAAGGGCAAAATCAATACCTGTCCCAGCTTTTCAGGAAGCTACAAACCTTTAGTACACTCCAGAACAAGACTGCTGCCCTGGCACTAGACTGAAAGGTCTGGGTCAAAAGAAAGCACTGGTGGTGTTTGTTGTGCAGCTTCTTGTGTGTTAGTGAACACCTCATTATTTATGTGCATCCAGATGAGGTTTTTATTCTCTTGCAGAGCAATGCAAATGTTATCAGAAAATTGTTGAGAATAAATGACTTTGAATGGGAATTTGGGTATGTGGACTGCTACTGTCCCACTATGTTGTTCGTCATATTAGAATCTCATTATCATGTTGTTTCTATGGGTATGACAGGTTGTGGTCTCCATACTAATTACCATCTAGGTTGTACACATGCATACACCTTTCACGTTTGCAAACGACCATCATATATTTTTTTCTTATCCTACTACGTTCTCCAATAATTAGTGTTTTCAAACTCATGAACCTGTTGTTGCTGCTTATGTCTTTTTATTTTCTGACTTCTGGAAGGCACTTCGTGCCTTTTGCTTGAAAGTTGCTTTGTGTTTTAACTTCAAAAGGAGGATTTCATCTGCCTGTTGAACAAGACAAGGTACTCTGAGACCTGATTATTCTGCCTTGGTCCGAAACTGTACAACCAAACCTTTGATTAGTCACCTTTCTGCTTTTCTTACAGTGTAAGAAAAAAAATGGTGTAATTTAATAATTTTCTAACATTTTTTAGACTATTGATCAACTAATTGAGAAAATACATGAAACACTAATTAATGATCAAAAGTATTAGTTGCAACCTTAATACAACACAACAAATACAGATGTACTCACTCATCTTTTGCATACATATTAGCGAGAGCTAGTCTTGTCAATACATAGCTCGATTTATTTGAACCTTCCTCGATACCTATTTTAAGGCCTGACAATATCGTTTTGTACAGAGAAAACCTCATTGACTCCTCCAGAGCAGGAGATTGATCAGTACTTGTCAGTGCTTGAAAGAAAATCTGTTAGCCTTTTTGATGTCAATTTGACTTTCAAAGAAAGCTTCAAGTAAATCTAACTCAATTACTCATTAGTTAATTAAACTTTTATCAATATTTAAACATGTGCATCAACCTTTTGTTTTTGTTTGACATAATTTTTTGTGTTCTTTGGTTCATGGGAAAAACTCAATTACTGAAAAGGTGAAAAGCCTTGACTTATTGAGTAAAGTAAGTAGTTTTTTAACAAAAGTAACATGTTCAAAGTACTTCCTTCCCTTTCAAGGGATGTGGAAGGAGTATTTGTCACAAAGCACATGCATATTACAGCCAATATCTACAGTTAGCCAAATACAACAGGCTGATGTGTGACGTTTTCCAAGTGTGCAATGGAAATCTGGATGTCATTATGGTGTTCAGCAGATTGTTTCTCATGTGTAATGTCTACATACTCTTTTTAGACATTTTGAAAACAGAACATAACTCTGTGTTCAGATTCAACATAAAATAGAAAAGTATATATTGGCGTGTCATTCATCTCTTTGGTCTGTGATGTAACTTTTTGATCTGAATGAAGAGCTGGCCTTTTGATGCAGTCAGAGATTCAAAAAAATTTCAGACTTGACAGGTGGTGTGATTTGCCACAGAATGCTTTCAGATTGCAACAATTGTGAGTGTGAAAGTTTAATAATTTCAGTGCATAGGGTTAGTGGGGTTAGTGCAGTTATACATGTTTTACTCTTTGAGCATTTTAGCCATCCATAGCTTCCTTACCCTACAGACATTAAATTAACATTTAGATGTTAACAATTTGCCGCATGCCTGATGTTTTGAACAGGTCACTGAGGGAGGCAGAATTTTTAAATGCAAAAATAAAACACTTTAATTGGATGGAAATGAAGGCCTGGAACAGGGCCTTAGAGCCAATGAGATACTCGAGAATGAAGGCCAGCAGTTTTCATGGATGTACATGTGAAAGAGGAAAGGACCTCTTTCAAAAATAAGTCTATATATCTATCTTCTATATAGGCCTATAGACTTCTTTGAAATGCTATGTCCTTATTAAACAATAAAACCTTATCACTCTGTGGGATAATTGCCCACGTCATATAGTACCTCTTAAATGTTTGGACACAACTTCATTCAACGTTTTTTCTTTATTTTCATTATTTTCTACATTGTAGATTAATACTGACTACATTAAAACTATGAATGAATGCATATGGAATTATGTAATAAACAAACAGGTGTGCCTTGTCAATAGTTAATTTGTGGAATGTCTTGCCTTCTTAATGTGGCTGAGACCATCAGTCATGTTGTGCAGGGGTGTGGTAGGGTTGGTACCCAGTTCTATCCAGTGAATAGCCCTATTCGACTACTGTTCTAATCTATATAATGGCAAGAACCTCGCAACTAAGTAAATCATTATTACTTGAACATTTTCAAGAACATTGAATATATTCTCAAGTGCTGTTGCGAAAACCAACAAAGGCTATGGTGAAACTGGCTCTCATGAAGACTGCCTCAGGAAAGGAAGACCAAGAGTTACCTCTGCTGCAGAGGGAAAGTTCATTAGAGTTACCAGCCTCAGAGATCACAAATGAACAGCACCTCAGCTTAGAGCCCGCATAAATGCTTCACAGAGTTCAAGTATCAGACACATCTCAACATTGGTCGAATTGCTGCAAAGAAGGCACTGCTGAGGAGGAACAAGAAGAAGAGAAATGCCGGGGCCAAGAAACCAGTGGAAGATTTCTGGTTCCACTAACCATGTCTTAGTGAGACACAGAAAAGGTGAGCAGATGGTTTCTACAGTTCTCAACGTGAAGCATGGAGGAGGAGGTGTGATGGTGTGGTTTTTTGTTTTTTACTGGGGACACTGTTGGTGATTTATTCAAAATTCAAGGCACACTTGACCAGCATGGCTACCACAGCATTCTGCAGCGACATGCTCTCCCATCTGGTTTGCGCTTAGTGGGACCATCATTTGTTTTTCAACAGGGCAATGACCCCAAACACACCTCCAGGCTACGTAAGGGCTATTTGACAAAGAAGGAGAGTGATGGATTGCTGCATCAGGTGACCTGGCCTCCTGCGTCAGCCGCGTCAGATGACCTGGCCTCCACAATCATCTGACTTAAACCCAAAAGAGATGGTTTGAGATGAGTTGGGCCACAGAGTGAAGGAAAAACAACCAACAAGTGCTCAGCATCTCTGGGAACTCCTTTAAGACTGATGGAAAACCATTCTAGGTGACTACCTCATGAAGCTGACTGAGAGAATATAAAGAATGAGCAGCGCTGTCATCAAAAATAAAGGTGTCTACTTTGAAGAATCTAAAATATAAAACTTGTTCTGGTTTAACACTTTTTTGTATATTACATAATTACATGTGTTCCTTCATAGTTTTGATGTCTTCAATATTAACCCATCATGTAAAAATAATAAAAATAAAGAAAAACCATTGAATGAGAAGCATTTCTCACATCCAACACTTTTAGTTTCCCTTTGAAAACAGTATTTTTCTTCCGTCAACCCTTGTCTTTGGATTCTAAGCATATTTTTCACAGACTTGGCTCTAGGCCAAGGTGTCCACATCTTAACTTTTAGAAATGTCCTTCTTGCCTTTTTCAAGGTAAAGATACAAAAACTTTTATAGCTCACAAATTCATCCAAAGTGCATGTCTGGGCATGTGTTGCATACTACGTTTTTAAGTAAATGTGTCTTTTAAGCTGGAGTTCTACAACATTTGTGCACAATATTTATGAAAAACATTCATGACATCAATCGTTGTAGACAGCAATCATTTTGCCTTGAAGGTTAATGGCAGTGATATTTACCCCCCAAAAATGTTTCTGCTGTGGGAGTTAAAATATGGCACTATGCACCTTGGATTATTTTCCACACAGCTGCACATTCTGATCATTAAAACAAAGGAAAGGGTGTTCATGCATGATAAATCCATGTGTTCTGACAGCAATGAACGGCTGAAATGCTGCAATATAATGGTAAATCTCCCACTGACTACTGATCTCCAAAAACATGGCTTTCCTAATGTGTCATAATGTGGTTGTGGTTGCATTATACAAGTGAGTTAACGGATGTACAAGTGTTCCAATAAGTGATTTTTCATTTTCTTTTTCTTATATCAAGGTCCATTTCTCTTAGTTTTTAAAAGAAAATACCAGTTTATATTTGTGACAACACTCAGTATTTACTATATTGCTAAACCCCTGCAAGTACGAGAACACGTTGTTCTACAACTCTTGGACATCAAATGAAGTCAGGCTTTTTTGTATAGCCCAATTTGACATGCAAAGTGTAAGCGGTCTCAACAGGTGTGCATCAACAACAATTCCTGATCCAGCACAAGCGCCCTAACAGGACAAGAATCAACTCTCCACCCAAAAAAATTTAGTATATACATAACGGGGAAAAAATTTAGGAGAGGCAATTCAAAGAGAAATCCACACTGTAGGTAAGAAAAATGCAATTAGAAAAACCAACAGAAAGTTGTAACAACAACAGAACTAGATTACAGCAGTGGGATTATAGTAAATTCAATTTTCATATATAAAGACCAAGTCCAAGTCCAAAAGGTACAAGAAAATAATTCCACTCTCCTGAGCTAGGGTGGTTTTTAATCCCATATAAATCATTATCATATATTGATTATATAAAAGAAAAGTTTGGGGCAACAAAAGCACATTTCAAAGTCTAGACTGAGTCAGCTTCATCAGTCGAAAGTTTATTTCAAAGAAAGTCAGCATGGTAAAGAAAAACCTTGTTGTTACAGCACCAAGGAGGAGCATAGGGACTTTAAAGGTTAGTCAAGTATGGCATGGCAAGATCTTTTACTATTGTACACATGAGGAGCACTTTAAAACCCAATTTCATCAGAAGGAAGCAGAGCTTGGACAATACATTAATACAACCTTGTTTGAATCCACGCTGCTTTGAATCCAGTTTTAAAAAATAGATATTTCTAAGATAGAAAAAAATGAAATTCTAAAAGTTGAGTTTCAGTTGAGTATCAAAAACTGTCAAGTACTGAAAGTTGCCATTGTATGCCTGGTCAGCACTGTAGTCATGATTATTTTTTCTTTGATCAAATAGCTCCTGATGTAAATTATGATTTCTCAAATTTAAACTATATTGTATTTAGGCAAAGTATGGCTTGTGTTGTGCACAATGCCCAAGAAAAAAACATTAACATGTACAGTTCACACGTATGTGAGACTACTTAAAAAAATTAAATTAAATATTACATTGGTATTCCATCTACACAAATGTTCACCAGCGACACTTCTTTGACTTCTTTAAATGATTTAGTGTGTTGCTCCGCTGTACAATGTAGGTAAAGCATGTTTGTATACATTATATTATCTAAGAAAGCTCATGACTGAGCATTGTGGGAAAGGGATGTGTTTGTGACCATATCAAAATAGTATTGTGTTGTATGAAATGTGACATTCTAATTATCAAAGATAGAATTACATAGTTAGGTCTACTTACATGGATTATACATAGCAATACAATTTATACATTATATTTGGCTCTGGTTGAGTTTTTCACATTGGTCGTGCTCCCCCCAGCCAGCCCCTGTGAGCAGACTCTGCATCATGTTCAATTGCAGTAACCCAGTGCACCCTTAACACATCTGTCAGGTTACTGCTGAGCCTTTCAGGAAAAAGAGCCGGCTCGTTGTGAAACATAGAGGGACAGAAATAGAGAGTGTGTTGGCTGACAAGTACTGGAGGTTAAACAGGGTGAGGTTTTATTTCAGAAGTAACTTAAGAAGTTCCAGGGTTACTTGTCACCTATCAAACTAACAGGACTTGGCTTAAGGTTACGTTTATATGGATGTGTGGCCAAGATAATGCATACACAAAGTAAAGCATGCATGATTTTGGCAGTCTTCCAGCAAAAGTGTATGTTCTGAACAATCACTTCCAGATTATCAGCAGTGCAAGGAAAGAAAAACAGTGGAAAAGAGAGAGAGAGAATAGCTCAGAGTCAAAAGCTTTTGTTTAAAGTGACTTTATACATTTGGCATTGGTTATATTTTGGTGCTATAAATAACATGACATTTGTGTGTGCTATATTACTCTGCATGAGCTAATTAATTTTGATTTGATTTGAAAGGAAAGGAAATATTAAGTTGCCCATTTTTTATGATTGTTTACCAGTGACTCATAAAAAAAAGTCACTTTAATTAAAGATATAGTTCTAACGCTTTAAGTTCATGGAGTTGGCCAAAGGCACTTGAGTACTATTTACAATTTTGTACCCATATAACATAAAACTTCAGCCCTTCTGCAATGACTCAGGGATTTTGTTTTTCTTTGGAAGCCACAGACTCAACCAAGCTGTCCAAAAAAATGTAAGCTACACCAGAAAGTGTCACTTTAAGATCTAAACCTTATCTTCAAGTAGGAGCATGTTTTTGGTTTTTTCCTGCATTTTTACATCATGTGCTTCAAAGCATTTTCAAAGAAATCAAGTCAAAACAGTTACAAAACACCCAATAAGTCAGAAGGAGTTTTTATATAGTAATATGGAAAGCATCTTTACCATGTCCTGATGCCCTGGTGTTTCAAAAGAAATAAATCTTATAGTAGTAGAAATAGTAGTAGTAATAATGATACTACTGTTAATAATAATGACAGTAATAATAATAAATATAATTATACATACTGGTTGTGACAGATTTGCATACATTTTCACCAATTTAAAGTCTACCTACTAGAAATTACTTTTACACTGCATACTGCTACAGCGCCCACTCTTGCAATATAATGCCCGCTCCTAACAGCTAAAGCACCCATAGCACCCAGTTAAGATTAGGGAAATGTCGTGTGCTAAATGAAATCACTATCATAACCAAAACCTGAACTAGAACGCAAGATGTGAAACCACATTTCTGGGAACAAAGTCCACCCAGACCATCCTAACTAGCGTGGGGTTCATAAATGTAGCAATGTTTTCAATGGAAATAAATGTTGCCACGGCAAATTATTCAGACAGAAATTATGTCTCAAATAAGGAATACATAAATAAGCAACATATAAGCAAGGTAATATATAAACTTCATTTCTAGGAGACAGTGTTGAGACTCAGAGATTCATAGAAATAAGAGCAGTCTGTGAGAATTTAGTTACACTACTATTATGCTGTTTTGAGAGATTAAGAGATACAACATGGAATTATCATCCAGCTACAAAAATTATGTTTCAATTTTAGTTCAGTGGTGATTGACAGTGGATCTTTATGTGCCACACATGTGTGGTTCAAATTTGAAACGCTCTGCCCCTGTTTCTTTGGCTCTTTTGAGCATGATGACTAAACAACATTACTGCAAGAGACTACACAGAGAGTAAACAATATCAAGACGAATGACAGCCTATCACAAAAGAGAAAGTAACAGCAAGAGAGAGAGACAGACAAAGAACAAAAGAAAAAAGGGGCAGAGACTAATGGCGAGCCTTTGAGCAGAAGAAATATACATGGCAAAACTGTCCTGGCACACCAGACGGAGACGAAGTAGACAGAGCTCACAAGAGACTCGAGTGAAGAGACAGGCATTAAAGCCCTCCACATGCCACCACAAATCCTGCCTCTGGACAACAAGACAGAGGAAACGGAAACCCTAAATAAATGTGGCCTGTCTCTTAAACTGTGTGTCTGTGTGTGCATGACACACATAAGCATGCATATGTGTGTTTGCTGTTGCGTCTGTCTGCGTGATAATGGAGGGAATGTTTGAGTGAGAGAGTATGTGTCAGTGGCACATCCACTTATTTATGTGTTTGCGTCTTTGAGTGCGTGTTATGCGTTCATGTCCATGCTAAAACTCCCTGATAACAATATGGCAATAAAAGCACACAACTATATAATAAAACAACAAGTGGAATGTTAGGGTATGTAAGAGGCGTAAACCCCGTTGACTGAGAGATCCATAACTCCAGCAGATTTATGTGAAAGTTAAACTTTTGCTTCCTTGCTCCAATCTTTCTTCTACTGACACTGTTATTTGAATTATAGAAGCAAAAAGGCACAGAGACACATAAAATACAAACCATTATACAAGAGCAGGCACTGGTGACTGGTAATTCAACTTATTGACAGCCATCATTACAGAGAGAGACTGTTTAACCCACAAAGCTCCAACAAACAATTGCAAGCATTAAGGACTTCACAGTGCAACTAAATAAAGGAAGACTGAGGTGTTTAAACTTCTCCATCCATTCCTCCATTTCTCTCATATAGTAGCTGGGAAACCGCTATACTGTCCCCCTTATCCAAACTATACACTACAACTGTATTACAACACACACACCAGCTACATGTAGTATTGTGTCAACTGATGTGCGTCAGTTGTGACGCACACACTAGATGCGCCAATTGCTGCCTATCTGGACTGTTGTTGCACATAAATACTGGCAGTGGCTTATTCCAACATGCTGGCACGCCCACCAGCAATGATGCTTCTCAAGATTCCTGAGCATGGCATTTATAGAAAGTAAGAGTCATTGGCCGCTGGTGCGTGTTGTCCTTAAGCTTCTCTACACATGAACAGTCATATGAGCTGTCCTCACTCCGAGGTGGGGCACAGAGTACAGTGTACTGGCTGAATGTAGTTAAGGTTCACTAACATTTGCTAGATAGCAGGAATGCGATGTGAAAGGTGAAAATGAAAGCAATGAGCCTACGGAAGACATTTAAATGGATCATGTCACTTTAACAGAGTTTTGTAGCATGATTCCTTTTCTGCACATCACAGACATCTGCCATCTTATCTTATCTTAAGATGGTGAAATGGTGAAACACTTTAGTGTTAATACTGCTGTTAAGTTCAACATCATGGCATTCTCCATTAATGCTTATTTACTAATTCATCCATGTGACTGCAACGCCATTTTGCTGCTGATCATGTGCAGAGGACCTTAATGGAGTTAGAATAGGTTTTGTGTTTAATGCTGAAAAAGTGACTACATGAAATATACTAAATGATACCTGTGAGTATGTTAAACCTGTGGGAATTTTGAATGTTCTATCAATCAACACTTTTGTCCCACAATGTAGTTCACAAAAGAAATTAGGTGCTTATCATACCTCGTAAGATGACTCCAGGACAAACTCAGGTTAAAACAAATAGGAAAAACTTTTGGTTTTCTCTGTAACTTGCAATGATGACACAATTTAATTTTCCTCTTATATTTTTTTTTGCAAAATAACTGCAGAGGTACTATAAATATTACTATATAGCATAAAGTGTATGGTATGATGGAGTATATGGTATGATGATGAATTGGGACACAGAGCCAGAAGCAGGATGCCCTCTTCCTGGTGATCACCTTAAGGCTCCCACAACATGTACTTTCTATTTCCCACTCTCTGCCTGCTGAATTAACAGAATATTTCAGACACAAAATACAAATGGAGGTATGGAGAGGTTAAATTGGAGAGCAGCAAAGAGTGCATGTGTCTGTATGCAATGGGAGGACAAAGTCAGTGTGTAGGCCGCGATTTCCATAACGTGACTCACTGCTGCAGTCTGAAGGGTCAGTTAAAAGTCTGGATGCAAAATTCAATGACTGTGTGTGTGACAGAAATCATCCCTTTGTCTGGTGGAAGGCTCGGAGCTGACAGCAAAGCCTATTAGGTCTCCAGCAAGCCGCAAGCCTGGGTATTCATCTCTGTATTTGTGTATGTGCTTGCATTGCTTTTACAGATGCATTCATGTGCTTGTGTGAGGTGAAGATTTGTACAAACACATCCTTCATGGTGCCAAATGAGAGTCTTGTTATGTAAATGTTATGCTTGTTAGGGACTCTTTTATTTGGGGGAAAAAAATGTTTCTTTAATGGCAGATCATGAAGAATTTTTCAACAGATTGCCCTGGGATAGCTCTGCTCTCATTTATATTTTGTAGTCTACACACTGGTCTTTTAATTGTGTGCCCCAGTGTGGGAGATTGCCGATAATTCTCTGCATAGTTGTATCAAACTCACCCAGTGTCTCATTTTTCTGTTTGTTAGACTCTTGAAACAGATTTAGTCCTGTGTGTGTGTGTGTAAGATAAATCTTGGCCTCATCACACTTTGACATGAATAACACAGTATAGGCAGCTAACCGTCCTCTAGACTGTATGAATCCACAAGCCTAGATTAAAGTTCTGGTTCTCTTCATATTGTATGAAATGAAACAGACATGACATTGCATTCCACTGACATCACAGTGCACTTAGCAAGTGTTGATAGCAAGATGCAGGGGTAGCAGGGATGCCTTTAGCAATGTTTGGCCCCATGAAAACAGCTCTGACATATTATATGTCCAAAATTGCTTGCATGTTCCAGGGCTCTTATCCAGCTCTGCACCCCATGGCTGTAACAAAAAACATATTTCGTCTAAAAATCATCATGCACAGCTTTTCATGATGTGCCCCAAAGGGATGTAGAGTAGTGTGTGCAGCATCTAATTCCCTCACTGCATATTCTGTCTGTTTCACCAGAGTTGTCACTGAAAGTTTATCCAACATTTTTTTTCCCCAAAATCTTTACATGTACATATTTTATGTCATTATCATTCATAAAAGACTACATTTCCTGCTTACAGGAAATTCAAATGACAAATACATCCATCTGTTATACAATATAGTCAACTTTAAAAACTAAAACTTGGAGTGTAATCACATGTTAAGGCATGCCTTCTGTGTTTATTATGTGTATAAAAGCCAGTGTACATAATAAATCACAATATTCCCTGTTATTCATCCTAATGCATCAGTGGGCCAAACAAAAGATTAGTAGACCCTATGGTCCACCATCCATTCCAGACAGAAAAGACAAATGAGTAGGACAAAGACTTTCAGGGTTTAACCTTTAGAGTAACAAGTGTAAATAACAGGAGAAATTTCCCTTCATGAGTTTAAAATTATTAATGTAAAGACCTGATGATGGCATAACAAGGACAGAGCTACCCCACTCATACGAATGCAATAAATTATAATTACCCCACTTATGTGGAAGGGTGGAAAAAATTACAACACCAACACTGCTGTCTGTTTACATTCAAAGCCATCATATGCTAAAAATAAAGTTAATGTGTATAATTTTATTAATACATTTCACCTGCCATTTTTCCATGGATTTACATAGAAGTTCAAAAGAAACTCTGTGGTTATACCTTGACATAGAACAGATGAAATACATTCAAGCATCCCTGAATTTATGCTGCTTCAAAAGAAGATTAGATAAGACTAGATTAGGTTTAATTAGAGTAGATTGAATTAGATTTACAAATTGCATGGCAAAATGTGATCATGTTCGCTTTAATGGGTCATACAAACAAACATTCATTGAGAGCACTATACACCCTCCTCGAATATTTACTGCAACAGCCATGCAGATTTCTAAATGAAACAGTCCTATAGAAAATGTTTTTTGCAGGGCACATGCAAGATTTTTAGTATGCTGCGATGACTGAGTAAGCATTCCTACAAAGTGTAACTTTAATGTGACATTGTGAAAAAAAGGCGAGAGCTCTGTGAAACAGGCTGAGTCTCTTTTTATATTGCTTTTTGAGTAACCCAGAAATAGGCTTTCAGCTGCTGTGAGATCAGTTTACATGTTGTGAGCTAAATTGGCAATAAAAAAGTAAACAGTCCTGTATGCAGCTATCACTTTAACCTTGTACACTGTATATCAAGAGCGTTTTCCACTGATCTGTTTTTTAAAGGGTATAAAACATATTAATATTAATTAACATGGTTTACCATGTTTCCCATACAACCACCAGGGAGACAACAGAATAAATGGGAACCAGTCTATTGTACTGCAAGACTGCTGTTAATAAAAAGCTGTCTGAAATGATTATAACTTAACAAGGAAAGCTTGTAACCTGTTTGGATATATTTCTTTGAGCACCTTAACTGTCATGGTTGCAGCACACCCATGGTGCCCATTTCAGCTCTGCTTACAGTATTTCAACTTAAACCATAAAACATGTGGAGGCTGTAAAAGCTCAATAGACATTTATTGTTAGTATCACCAGAAACTGATTTTATTCTGAAATAGTAAAATAGGCTCTATGGGGAGGCAAGCTACTACCTTTAGAGTCTGCATACGGCAGGTGTCCTGTTATTTTGACCAAAGGGAAATTTGTCCTATGCTTGTCTCCTGTCACAAATGTCACAACATTTATGTTTTTGTGAACTGTAACAATGACCCTACCCTTCTCTCAGCGTTTATTGCTTTACCCTAGCAAGTTATTTGCCATTACCACAATCTTTCCCAAACCTTAGCCATACCATAGTTGCCATGCACAGATACTGAAGGAAGTGAACATTTTGAAAAAGTTGGCATTGAATGTGAAAAAAAAAACTACATCAAATGTAATCTGGGGTCTTGCAACGTTGTCCTACATCAACAATTCTTGTCTGTTTAGTAACAGACATAAAATAAGTCATGAAATGTAATTTCATCAGACTTTCTAATGTTTTAAGGCACAGGAAGACAATTTCATGGTAAAAAAAACCCAAATATGCTAAACAAATTTAAGCTTGAGAATATTTTGTTTGTGTTTTGACTGATCCAGAGATGTGGAACCAGGCTTCACTACATCCACTGTGCACTAAAATTAGCGAGTATTTCTTTTATATCTACTGAAAAAATATTTGTCTGAATGACTGATGTCTACATATCTAATGTAAATATGAGAATTTCTTATTGTGGTTTTTAGTTTAAATGCTTCAGTGACTCTCATGCTCGAGCACTCCATTCACCTGCTTCAGGGATTCAGACCTGGTGGGTGGTAGCAGAGGGGGGCCAGGAGACCATTTGAAATTCAGGAATGCATCTGTCAGTGGTACACATGAGGTAATTGGTTCAATAATAAAAGAAGAGCATGTCACTCCTCATCAGGTGGCATCGGAAATGTTGTTTCTGTTTGTGTGTACAATAGTAAAACTGCTTGATGTTACTACATCAATGCCAAGCCCAGTTTTTTTCCCTAGACATTTAGTGATGACACCTTCCCACTTTCATTTATCTTTTAATATTTCTTCTAAGACTTTGGCTGACTGCCACTGAAGGGGGAGGGGGGACTCACTGAGAAAGATGTAAACTATTTGGTCAAACTGCAGAGTAAATTAAAGAGTCACTTCACCAAATTTACAAAAACAATTTCCTGCTTTCCCTAGAGCTTGGTTTGATTTGCCAAGATTGCGAGATACCTCATAGTGAGTGTTGTGCAGCGGAAGGCTCGAAGCAATTTCAAATGCCAGCTTTAATAGCAATACGTATTGTCAAACAAGACTAAGTGGACACTCCCACTAATGGCTCTGTGAGGCTATACTTAGGCACATTGTTGCTTTGAGCTAAATGCTAACATACTCAAAATGTTAACATGCTAATGTTAAGTAAATATGTTTAGAATCATAGTTTAGTGTTTCAGCATGCTAGCATGTTGATGCACTTTTCCAGGATGCAAAGTGGCTCATGGACCACTACAGCAGGGATTTATTCAGAGTTTTCCTGACCAATTCCTTGCATTTAGAGCCTGAGTCAAGTCTGAAATAGCAAAAGAGACAACTATGAAGGATCTGGCAAAGATGGTCATTGTGGACCACAGTTCAATGGCAGCAACATTTAGTGACCTCACCATACCTGCCACTGTTGCTACCACAGAGTGCTCATTTTCCAATGTCAAGTTGATAAAGTCTTATCTAGGGAAGTGGTGAGCAAAATATTTCCACTGGAGCTAATCATGATTATGTTACGCTGCTGACTGAAAAACAAAAATGTCAACCCCAAAGTGATGCTAGAGGATGGTGGAGAATTACAAATATCCTGTCTCAGGAAAATCTGGTGACAGTTGTGATGAAGAGTTAATAATTCGAGCCAAATTGTTCAAAGAGAAATAACATTGAAGGTTCTCTATTTTAGTGACATACTATATAAAATATGCATATTATAAAAACAATAGTTTTGTGTAAGGTATTCACATTTGAACTTAATTTCCAAAAATATTTATAGGGTAAATGTGTTCGAAAACACTGAGTGCATGCAAAGCCCTCCTCGCAGTGTTGTTTATGTCTAAATGAAGCACACCATCGTCTCCACAGGACATTTATAGTATCTTAATTGTGTTTCATGTATGCACCTTTGGGCTTGAAGTAAAGTCTGTCCGTATTTGAACTAACTCAAGTTAAAGTATTAAAAATAATTCCTCGTTGCTTCACTTTTCCATTCACCTGTAGTATTATGTCACACCCAGAATTAACATATAATCATTGCGGTGATGACCCAAGGTGACATATGCAGATTGCTTTTTTTTTTTTCGATCATAGACCGAACGATATCTGAACGAGTCTACTAACATATATGAGACAGAAAATAATTAAATCCTTGTGTTTAAGAGGAAAAAATAAGTGAATATTTGACATTTTGGTTGAAGAAGTAATGAAATGATTATCTGATTATTCAAAATAGTTGAAAATACATTTTCTGTCAAGGGGAATTGAATTAGTTGACTGTTTTTTGTATCATTATCATCATCACTGATACAATTCATTAACCTTGATAAGAGGACACTGTATTAGTCATCAAGTTGCATACCATCCCTCTCTTGTCTATCACTTTGGTTTGCCACACAAACGTTAGAAATTGAAAAATCAATCAATCAGTCTTTACTTCTATAGCTCCAATTCAGAGAGCAGGTAAGACCAAATTCTTTAATTAAGAGAGAGACCCAACGATTCAGGAATTAAAAATTAAGGATTCAAGAATCCCCACATGAGCAAGCATCAGATATTATATTGAGCAACAGTGGCAAGGAAAAACTCCCCTTTAACGGGAAGAAACCTCGAACATAACCAGGCTCCGAGGTGGGCGGGTTCATGTTGGGTGGAGGTTGGACAGAGAGAGAGAGAAAACAAACAGCAACCAATATACTAACAGCAACTATAGCAGTTAGTATACACAAGTGATTGCTCATCATATGCACACACAAATACACACAAGCATGCTCACAGTCAAATCAGAATCTCCTTTTAAGATGCAAATGCTGAGATGAATTTCAGGAGTGTTTTTCATAATAATTTCAGAGCACTGTAAATGGATACAGTAATGAGAGCAGTATGGAAGTCCTCAGTCTTCTGCTTATGAATCCATCTGATGCATTTTTAATACATGCCCCACTCTGTGGCTTTTGCAAGCCACCAGAGCTGAGGATGTTTCTATGACTACACAGTGGCCTTATCCTTTACAGCTCATACTATAGATATATTTTTTCATAGCATCCAACCCAGAACTGCCATCTAAAATCAAAACTCAAACTCACCAACTGTCTGCCTTATATATTACATACATTGGCCTGTGAAAATAACTTGCAAAGTCATAAACCTGACATAATATCTGATTATACTGTGTGGTTGCAGGTCATATTTTATGGAAGTTCGTGGTACAAGGGTAAAGTGAATACACAGCAAAATAGCGAGACTCTCACCCTTTGCGTAGAAAGGCAAGAGTGAATGCATAGCAGGATCTGAGAGTACCAACCTGCATCTCTGGTATCCATCTTTGTAGCATGAATATGAATGGTGTATACGCGTGTGGGCTGTACAGTGCTGTTTTGAATGTAGTAAGTAGCTGTAGAAATGTGCCGACACTGTGAAACAAAGTTGCTTGCTCATGCTGCAGCCTGGATGGCCTACTATTGGTGCACTTCAGCACACCATATATGTATTAAATTGCTATTTGGCAACAGTTTGTTGACTGATGATGTTTTTGGATTGAGGCAGTATTTATGTGAAGATTTATAATTATAAAATTACTAATCAGAATTTCAAAATCGTAAAAAACGAGGTAACACCTTAAAGAATAGGTGGAATGTGGGAGCAAGTGGGTGTTGTCCATAAATGGGACCATACAGACATGAAGGGCAGGTGACCAATAGGTCAGTTTAAATTTTCCATTTGTAATAAATAACCTATTTTAATGACTCTTGGGCTTTGTTTTACTAAGATTTAATTTAAACACATTCACAAAATGCTGACTAGATACATTCTGGATCAATTTTAGATGATTTCAGCACTGTGATTTGTTCACTAATTCAACAATGAAATAGTTTGAATTTGCTACCACTTTGAGTCATGTCTCTGCCTTGTTCTCCATAGCAACAGCAGAGTCTCATGGGTATTGTATTATTAAGATCTGCCTACAATGCCAAAATCAAATTGAATGGAAATTGAAATAATCCAAACTGGTAGCAAAAAACCTATATGATCGTTACATTGTCGAGGGGAGTCCTGTGTTTTTATGTTTAGTAACATTGTGAATATGGTTTGAGACAAAATTTGAAATGAAAATGCATTAGCTTAATTTCACAACTGTAAAATATATGAATCATGTAATTTTCATGTTCATCAAACCTTTCAGTGACCTCTCATGTCACGTATGGAAGCATCAGCAATTGTTATATTCGCTTTTCTGGGTTGTCCTTTTATTTCTCATCTGTCTGTGCGTACAAATTCCATATATAGTAAATACTCCAGATATAACCACACCAAACATAGTGTCTTTTTGCACACATACTCACACACACACACCCCTCCTTTCTCCATGGTGTTCACAGCTCTGCACTGGTGACCCAGGTGTAACAGTGGCAATGTGAGACCTCATCTTTACTGACCTTAATGACTTCTGAATCCTGCCTCGATTACCGACCTTCCTCACCCCCTCGTCCCTTTTTTCTGTGTCTACCTCAATCTTTCCCTGTCTCACACACACAACGTATTAGCATAGCGCTATCTTTAACCTACCTCTCTCATCCATTAATGAAGCAAGGGAATAGGTGAAGTGTATTTAATGAAATCAGAGTGTGACCAGCCCTCCTAAATTATCTGAGTAGGTTAAAGAGCAAACAGGTCTTAACACTCGATCATGCAAACTTTAAAGCTGTGCGCTCTGGATAGATTCTGATTAGTCTGTCATGGTCGAGGTAAACATAGAATTTCTAATGCTGAATGAAAAAACAATTATATAACTGTGTGATAAAAACTAGCAAAAAATGTGAAAATATTGCTCATATAGCAATCAGTTCAACAACTGAAAAAAAATAAATAAATAAAGTTTTATCTCTACATTTTGGAAAAACAGGTGAGAGACACGTTGTGTGAGGGGAAATAGAAAAATTGAGTCATTTGAGAGACGAGAGTGAAGTGAGCGAGTAAAAGACGAAACGAATGAAGTGACAGGTTGAGCCCGCCTTGTGGAGGAACAGAAACTGTAAAAGTGGTGATACAGGTACGTGGGCTGAAAGGTGTGTCTGAGTGAACAAATCCATGTCTGTGATAATATTCAGCTCAAGGTGTCAGTAAAACATAGTGCACATGGAACAAGTTCAGTTAAAATCACTATTATTTTTAGGTTTACCCATAAAATAGCTGCAAAACAATGAGATAAAAAAACATACAAAGAAGGAATCCAGATGCACAAGACTTTGGTTAGAAGACAGGAGACGAAGTTAGCTTACAGCTCAGTCGCTAATAAATAACATGATGCTGCTTATTCAAAAGACCTATTTGTACCATCGACTCCTGTCTCATAACTGTCTGCAAACCATTGGTTTTCCAGCAGTTTCTACTCCAACAGAAGAGGCTAAATAAAAGTGAGTGGTGCAGCACAGCTAATAAGCTACGATCATTTCCTCTGGTTTGGACAAAGTGCAAATTCACATTTTGAAGTACCAAAGTTTAAATGTATGCAGAATACTAAAATAGATTAATTTGTAAGAAATATTACCATTTCAAGTCAAAATATGACCAGAAGTTAGACCTTCTGCCTGCTGCACCACCTGTTACACCTGTATACCCATATCATTACTCTATCACATGTATTTGTAAATTATCATCAACAGTGATGTCTCCATCATAAATTTTGAACATCTTAAAGGTGATGATTTCAGTTTTTAGCACCATTGCCAAATATTTACTTAGAAACACAATAAAGACAAATTGAATGAAATGAACAATAACTAAGGAAATTACAATGACGATCAAATTCATCACACAAAATCAAAAGTAAATTTAGGCAACTAAAGTACCTTCAATCAACATTTCACAAATCACCCTTTAAAAAAAATTGCACTAAAAGTCACCTAATCAGTTGCCTAAAAATTAAATAATAAAATAAATTGCCTAAAAACATAAACAATGTCTTATTAAGTATATTTCATCTCTCTTATTCTTATTATTTCTTTCATTTTTCCTCTTACTTTTGTCATACCACCTGTGGCTGTTTATGCATAGTCTGAAGTGTCTGAGGTCTGCATATACTTCTTTTACAAGTGCAGGTTTTCGAGTGTGTGCATTGTTTATACATGTGGCCCGAGGTGTTGTTTCTGAATCCATATATTCAATAGTGATAGGATGAAAATTGCACCACTGAAAAGAATGCCCAATACGCTATACTCATGCAGTTATGAACACACCTACACGCACACACAGCCATCTTGCGCTGAGCTCGTGCCTGATGCGGTTATATGCAGGGTCACCCAAACACATTCACCATCACAATTCACACGTTTCACCCAAAACACAGCTCACATGTATTGCCAAATAAAGCCTGTCTGTGTACCTTCCATAAAACACATTATTGCATTACAGTGCTAAGTGTGAGTGTTTGAGAAAGGTCACTTGGAAAGTGGGGCATGATTGGCGAGTGGTTATTTGCAGTCAGTCATCGTTGTGACGTGAAAATCCATAGGGAAGAGGAGTTGCCCTCTCTCTCCCTAGCTGGAATTGACCACCAATCGATGGTCTAGGAAATTGGTCGGTGCTGCAGAATTATGGGGTGTAGAGCGAGGAGGTGTTGAAACTGTTTGGTGAAGCATTAGCTAAAGATTATTTATGATCATACATATATTTCTGCTGACACATCGGCAGTTAGGTTCTAGATTACGGGTCTTTCATTATACGCCAAATGTTTCTGTTTTCTTATTCTAAATGTCAGACTTGGGATTGTGTTTCTCGGCAAATGGCTACTCTGTGATTACATGCTGGAGTCCAAATGAGGATCATTTACTCATCTACATTGTCCTCTCGTTTGGGCTAAGGTCTCAAGCCCAAATGTGATGTGCTTTCATTTCATCTCTTTCTTTCCTCTGTCAAAACCCCCTCTCGCTCATTTTTGCTGGCTCCACTGGTGTCATTTCCTCCTTTCATTTGCTCTCTCTTTCCCCTTCTCATTTTCTCTCTTTTCCCAGTACCACAGAGACTTGGAGATGAGCTTATCACTTTCTGCATCACAGGACCAAGCTGTCATGCTGGCTCTGAGTAAGCTTTTGTGTGTGTGTGTGTGTGCATGTGTGTGTGTATATAGAGATGAAGATGTGAGGAACAGCTTGTGATTGTAGGTAGGCTCCAGAACAAAACATTTTTTTTTTGCTATAAACTTGCTTCTGTCTAGAGGCATTACTCACATACCTCTGATACAATACATCCACATACTTTGAACATTTATTGCTTTGTTGTTGTGATGTGTTGTTGTGACTAGTGACCTGTCCAGGGTGTAATCCACCTCCTGCCCACTCCAGCCCTCTGCGACCCTGAACGGAACAAGCAGCAAACAGATGGCTGATGTGTGACATTACAAGAATAGCACCATAGTATATTGCTAATTCATCCAACCCTCAGGAGATGGCAAAACATTACTTAGTATTTGTTGAATTAACTTATCCACCAAAAATGTTACCATTGCCAAATAGCTGAAAAGGAAAATAATTTGTTTTGCACACAGAAGGAATTTCTTCATCAGGCTTATTGCGATATAAGCGATATATGAGATTATTACGATATAAGATTGTTCAAATAGCAAAAAGAAGCCATCATGGACCCAAACAAGATCAAACAACCTGACAAAAGCTTCCTCTCTAAGACAAATACAGTGCCATGACATCACATCACGGAAACAGGAAGTTTACTTTTGAACATTTCTGGCTGGATAAATCCTGCATACTTCAGTCACTGAATACTTTTTATATCCGGGAAACATTAAAACAACCCAACTTCTTCCCTCACTATACTGATTCAGATACTTCAATAGTAAATCTAACACCTTTCTAAATTACTGCATTGAATCACTGGAGTCAATCATATGCATGTTAAAAAACTATGTTGGTGGCAGCCTCAAAAAACAAAATAAAAACAGCTGATAGTGGAACTTGTACCTACAGTTGGACACATCACAGGCAATACCCAATCCACTTAATAAAATCAGTATCCGACAGTGATCAGGTGTATTGATACAGTGCATCCCTAGTCAGTGATACAGTTATCCATACTTCTATGCCCCAAAAATTACCACACAGTCTTTTTTTTGCACTTGATTGGGAGCACTATAAATAAGACATGGTATCTCTCTTTACCTCAGTCATATCTTGAATGTTTGTGGCCTAATTGAAGCCAGCTTGATAATTATTAGATTGGTATGTGCAAACATTAAAATTAAATTGATTCAACAGGTAATATAATGATGACATCAACAACACAGCCAACAACAATTGAGTGTCAGGAGACCTCAAGCACAAAAGTAAACACCAGACCTTTGTTGATATTGAGAGAAAGATTCTCATCTGAGGAAAGGAGAGCTCCTGCGGCTCGACATGAAAGCACCCTATTTTAAAGTTTTCTGACTTGATGTGGAGCAGCAATCTTCATCAGACTGGCTGCTGTTGAGTGGGTATCTTCCAATTCAGTTGTTCAGGGGCTTTTGATGTAGTGAAGACCTTTGACAAAATTAGCACCAAAACATCACCATTTTCTAACATGTTTTCCTCTTTTCTTTTCGCTGATATTTTATAGAATATAGCTGCAGAAATGAGCTTTGAGTTTTTCCATACTATCTCAAAAATGTCTCTCCTGTGTTTCACAAAGGGATCGACACGCTGTATGGGTTGACGTCAGCTTCAAGCTCTAGAGTGACCCTGTAAAATCCAACTCATAGACTAGATCAGCAAAATCAATCATAATGATCACACAGCATGTTTAACAACTGTCGTAGTAGTAGGCAGGGACAATAAAAGTATATGTGCCATGACTCTTCATGCAGCTGCTTCTGCAGCAGTGGCCTTAGCTGTTTTCATTTTGTTTGTTTATTGGATGCCAAATACTTGTTGCCTTGACAACCACTACTCAATATAAAACAGACAACAGTTTTTGTACTTGGATGTCATATAAAATGCTATATAAAATATAAACATATGAAATATGAATATATAAAATAATATATTACATAAAACATGAATATAAAACAGTTCACAGTGGAATGGTTAAACCTTGAACCTTTCTGTGTGGAGTTTGCATGTTCTCCCCGTGCTTGCCTGAGTTTCTCTGGGTACTTCGGCTTCCTCCCACAGTCCAAAGAAATGCAGGTTTGGTTAAATGGTGACTCTAAATTGTCCGTAGGTATGAATGTGACTATGAATGTTGTCTGTCTCTATAGACAGTGGATGGAAGGATGAATGGTATAGACAATGGATGGATGATAGATAGATTATTCTTCCCAATAGCCAGAATTTGCTCCTTCCTCTTAAAAAAACAAGTTATTTCTCATTTAATGTTTGTAATGTCTATGGTTTTGTTTTAAATGGCACATATATTTCTACATTCTCCTCTGTGTGACTTCCAATCAGCTACATCACCAGACTTAATTACCACCTGTCCCACTGAGTCATTAAGGCTTTCTGTTCTTCATCCATCCAAGAGGCTTTCCATGTTTTAACTGCATAATATTTATTGGGTGTATCCTTATCAGCCACCTCTAACAACCATTCAATGAATAACTGAAGTGTTTTTGCCACATTGTTAAAGGCACAAACTCTGCCACATTGGACTCACTTTATAGCCCTCTCATGAAGAACTCTTGGTCTCACTCTAGGTACTCCGACACCACCAAAAGTGACGAGGTCAAAACAGGTTGCAGATCCCCTTCCTTCACGGCTAATATGTGCCCGAGTTGGCAGCTTCATCAGCTGAGATAAATTGCATATATTACCACTTTCACTCAATTCACTTGAACAAGTTTGAGGTAACCAGTCTATCACCTAAAAATAGATTTATCCGTCATGATCAGAAGCCCTCTGTAGCAGTAAACATATTTCCTGTAACTACTGAATATTTGATTTTGGTGGTCTGATGACAACATATAAGAAGTGGTCTGGTATGAGGTAAATTAATCTCCATCCAAACTATCTCAATAAATTGATTTGTGATGCCATCTCTCAGTTTTACCTGTAGACTATATGATTTTGAATGTAAATGACATCACCACAGCTATTTCTATCTTCACTATGACCACAGTGACCTGACAGAGCAATTTCTATCGTCTACTGATATTGCACTGTACAGTATCTAAATGTGTTTCTGAAATGGCAAGTATGTGGAAATTCTTATTAAGCAAGCAAGTGACCTTGTTAGTTTTATTTTTAATATATTTAGACGTGATTTTTTTTTTTTTGCAAGTCAAAAGTTATGAGATTTTTATCCGTGTCAATATAAAAAGGTAACAATCAAAAGTATTGAACTTGTAAAGAGGATCATGCCTGAGATATCCCAACCTTTTTCTTTGGTTTCAAAATAAGATGACCATATCTAATGCTCCCCTCTTGCTCTTGTTTCCTTCACTGCAGCCCAAGAGCCATCCACCTCTTATGCAGTTGATCTGAGAGGTCTTCATTGATGAATACTTAAGTATTTTTGAGGTTTCCTTTGCCCTAGTCATAATACGCTCTCAGTAAGTGTCAGTCAAGGTACCGTCTGCATTATCAGTTTTAAGGCCTTCAATGACAAAGTTATTCCTCCAAGTGTGATTATCCAGAAGATTCAACCTCTTAGGGTCACACAAGGCAGTTTGGATTTCATTTCATCAACCTGCTTTTGAAGGTTAATCGCCTCTTCAGAGTGCTTGACTAAATTAATGTTGATATCATCTATTTTTGATTGATGATTGCTTCAGACTGATCTTTCATTCTTGAATTCAGAAAATCAATTCTCCTATTTGTGGAGTCCAGGATTAGATGAATGCCTTCTTGTCATTTTACATTATCTTATAGAGGGGTTTCAGCTGTTCAAGCATCTCTCTTAATGTATTCATGAATGTCCTCATTGTTACAAAATCAGACTGCTCAACTCATGTCTTGTTTGTCTTGTTTTTATTAGTGCGACCTGCAATCACTCACTCCACTCTACTTTGTGAGACTTTTAAAGTCCCACAAACAACTTTGCCAGTAGCTTGGGCTGATTTCTGGAAACAACATTCAGGGATGATGTGCACACTTACAACGATGTGGAAGTTGATACGCAAGGCTGGTGTTGCCAACTAAAAGAGCACAGACATCTTGATACTCCACCTGTAAGTGACTTTCATCTCATGAAGTATCATACATGATGAAGTGTCTCTCCACCTCTTCATCATTTGAAAGGAAGTTTTCACAAGATTTAAGTTCCTGTCTGATATGATCCTGGTGTACATCAAAAGTGGGAGCCCTTTATGCATCTGCAAGCCAGTGCATCAAAGCACCTCCCTAAAAAGGTCTGCTCTATTTAATGACAAGTGATATCTGCTGTCTTGCAGTCCAGTATGCTGTTGAAACTACATGTTTGACAGAATTAAGGTGTAAATGATTGTCCTCTTCATGCTCTCTGAAGCCTCCTGAATTTTTAAGCACCATGTTTTCTATGTCATTACTGTGCACTGAGTAAGCAAAGTTTCTATCATGTCTTCTATCAAATATCTCAAATCATGCTACCTCAACCAGAGAAAACGGTTGGTTGCCTTTCCAAATGAGTTTGAGCAAAAGCTTGTCAAGCAACGGCTGTGTTACTGATGGGACAGAGATGGAAAATGCATTTGTGATCTTTGTATTCTACATACGTTTTTTGATATTAGCAGAAAATGTTCACTTTCTGCTGGACTGCATATAGCCTGTAACCCTTGTGTTTGCATAAAATAAAGTACTTTAGATTTTCTTTAAAAGTAAGATTCCATTCAGGGTACACACAGTTGATTATGCGTCATTTGGTGTTTTAAAAAAGCTGATTAGCAGAATTGCTTGATCCTTACATAGAGACAGCTGGAGTAACCAAACAATTTAATGTATGATATATTAGTACAGTGTTAAAACTGTGGACATAAACTGAACCTAAAGCAACAGACTTTTCTGCTCTGTGTCAGGTCAGAATCAGTGCAGTGCTGTGATGTTCTGCTCTGGCCTCATCAGTGACAGTGTAAGTTGCTAGCACTGTTTCAAAGTGCTACAGGATAGATCATTTAAGTGGATGGAGCTGGATGGTCCATGCATTCGACATCGTAAATATGCATTTTTTATGTATGTGTTGTGTAAAATCAACAGTGTTCTGGTCAGTTTAACGAGCAAATTAACACCATCTAAAAATGTGTCTTCTCACCTTGGTGAAGTGACTCATACCTAATACTGTGGGTAGTCAGAGGTGAAACAAACTGGAACCATATCAGAGCAGTGAAATGTTGCTTTTTTAGCCTGATGTGTACTTGTGGTGCCCAAAGGTTATATTACAGTGTTTGGTTATGAATATTTTCTGCTGATTGTTGAATGTTACAAAATATGCCTTAAGGTTCATCTCATCATAAGTAGGTAGGCAACAGAATGTTACATTAAGTGAGTGGATGGTCGATGGACGAATTGCACACATGGATGAATGAAAGGCTTCAGCCTCTAACTTTAAATGATGGGTCTCCACATAAGCACACTACTTTCTGTCAACATTAAGACAGTGACATAATTTTGGCATTTCTGTATGTCTTTTTCCCCCCTCTGAGCTCTTCTTAAAGTTTTGAAGTGGGAAATAAAACAAAAAATTGATGTCACCAGCTCACTGATCAGGATTTTGAAACATTTGACAACAGAGTCTGATGACAGGTTGTTTGGTCACTGATGAAATCTGATAAAACCACAACTGCACAGTCTTGATGAAGCAGATTAGCTAAGGTCTATGCCAAAGCATTATTCTCTCTTAAAACTATTTTCTCATGGAATATTCACTTTTCTGTCTTGAAATATAACGACTTTATTGTCATTACAATTTTTATTCAAAAGCAAAGTTCGCTGTAGAGGCGATGTGTCTGTATGAGCATAACGGAGTAATAATATGATGTATGAGGACACTCAATGCTTATACGGCCATTTTTTGTTTAACATACTGTAAGTGACTGACAAAGTTTTTTCTACAAAGGCAGTACTGCATAGAGCAAAAGCAGAAAATAATTTTGGAAGGGATGAGTCAGCACAGCTGCATTGCAAGGTCATTTTGGATCATCAGACAATGCATTTATTTTAGGCAGTATTTTCTAAAATAGTCTGTGTTTTGGTGTTAAGAGTGTCTTGAAGCTCTGGCGGCTAAAACCTATGACTCAAAAGCTCCCTGAGTCACAGGGCACTGTGGCCAAAATATGCAGGCTATGACACCATCTGTTTATTTCATCATTAGTGATAACAGTGGCATCAGAAGGTCAATGGTCGCCTGAACAAAGGAAGGAGCCACATAAGCACAGTGTCCATATACGGCATATTACTCCGTCATCTCCAGAGAGACACATCACATATTCAGCAAACATTGCTTATCATACCTAACCATATTATCGTGCTACCTCCCTCTCCTCCACTTGTACCTCATTTAATTATTCATTCTGTGCTAGTGTCTCTTGTATTATTGAAGATTTACCCAGATGGCCAGTAGTGCAACAGATAAGCTAATTATAATATCACTGCCAGTGTGAGTGTTAGCTCCACAGTGCCCTGCACAGGGAAGGGTGACTAGCACTTTTAATAAGGCTGGGTGACTGTTGTGACTTCATGGTCCAAATATACAAAAAAAAGAGAGTCATGCTAGTCCAAACAATCTTAAATATGTAAATATGTGAAGACTGAAACTCCTGCGGAAAATGATCCAGACCCTGAGAGAGGTCGGAGGATGGACTGAACTCAACATGGCACTATGGCAGAGCATTAGGGCCACATTGAGGACACAAAAATTCAAGAATCAAGTTGTAGTATTTCTAGAAATAAGTCGTCTGAATTAATAAATTTTGTGAATTCATGTTCAGGTAATTGGTAATTTGTTTGAGTAAGCCCCCCAAACGATCTTGCATAAAAACAGTAATCATCAATAATATTATAACAAAATGATAATAATATGCTGGCAATTACATTGGTCAGCTGTCAGGACAGCTGAAAATGAACAAGGCATCACAAATGCATCCAAAAGCTGTATTTCCAGCTGAAAGAAAATGCTGTTTATCAGTAGATAAAATTGGGTAAAATACGCAACTGAGCTACTAATTATACACGAAGATCCAATCTCATGTAATGCTTATAATTTTGAAAAATATATATTTTTCATTATTCAAAATAAGCAGATTAATTTGCATTTTTAATTTTGAATAAAGAAATGTGTACATGTGCATAGATCCAGGGGTGGGAGTCACGAATTACATGTACTCTCGGAAGTTTTTTTGTGTGTGCACTATTATACATCAGTAATTTTATTTGCTCTTAATTATGTGTTTATCTCAAATATTGTACTTTTACATTTTAATTCATTAAATTAATTCTATTCCAGAGTTAAAGCACACAGTCACATGAAAAATGTATGATAAACCGTGTGAGAATGGAGCAGAAGAGAGATGTTAAATCAGCAGCTACAGCGTAGAAGAAGCTAATGGTGATGTTTGCAGCTGCAGGACGTTACAGATTCAGAGAGCTCAGTGTCCACAGAGGTGACACTTAGTTGACACTCATGTTTACTGTGTACGTTCACAGGCTGAATCTGAGATAGTTCCACCTGGAACGGGCCTGGCCGTATGTCAACAGAACATCAATAAACAATAATGCATTAACATTAAGGCTGTCACTACTGAGTATGGTTCACATTTTTGTACCTCAGCCTGGTTTTAAAAAAGCTGCAATTCCACTGTAGCTCATCTGGTAGAGAGCGTTCCTCAAGGTTCTGTCCTTGTTGAGGATCAGGACTAAAGGATTGTCGTGGTGCACAAGGCTCACATCGCGCTAGCTCGGCACAGTCATGAAGAGAAGAGGTGAAGGCTTGTGGGTTTATATGTAGCAATGTCATCAGAAATCTATGCAGAAATCTAAGTCAGGTCACATGGGAAACAGTTTTTAGAGGAGCTTGGGAAAATGGCATTTTGAGGCTAAAACATACATACTTAGAGCAACATTCATGGGATTTGAATAGATATGGAACACTAATACAAACCTGCAGCATAACATAAAAACCACAATAACTGAAAATAATGTACCCACCCCTTAAAATGGCAGATCTTTAATGTATGTAGCCTAATAATGCCTGTGGCACCAACTGTTATGTCCATAGACTTTTGGAGTTGTTCATTTTTGTTTAATTGTCTTAGTTTTTTCTGATTAATTGTAGTGAGGCTACACTAAGTAGGCTGTTCAATAGATCATCAGTTGTACGGGCTACAACGTGCTGTCCATAGAAATAGAATTTGTTTTTTCTGTGGTGTGATATTTTTCCACTAAGTGTATATGTTGACACAGAAATGTAATGTTTACTCACTGAACACTTTCACTGACTTATTTTTTACTTTTATCTAAGTACACTATTACACAAGTACTTTTACTTGAGTAAAATTTCAGCTGTCAGTCTAAAAAAAAAAAAAGATTAATCTCAACAAGGACGCAGAACACAGAGAAACAGGAGGCATGACCATGATGACAGATTTCATGTTTGTGGTTGTATAGCTAAAAAAAATTAAAAATTAAAACGGTGAACGCCGAAGCTGCCACAGCTTTATCTGGATGCGTCATGGTGTGGTGGCCTGACAACGGTGGCACAGTGGCACATGCAGCTGCTGCAATCTGTTTTTAATAGCTTAAACACATATTACCTTTGCCAAAAAATACACTCATAGGCATTGAAAAACATAGCGCTGGATTTGGATTGAAAGCAGCACATGTTGAGACGTTCACTGTCCTCATCACAATTAGTAAACAAATATTTCACAGTAACTACAAAGTTAACATGTTAATGTTGACAGCACTAGTAAAAAAAATGTTTTAATATCTTTTAAAGTTTTTTAAGAGGGGGGCAGAAGTTATTGATGTGGAGGAGGCACTAAAAACACACAAAGGGGAAGCACAACATTAGTGTGGTAGCTAGGCTCACAGGCGATGACTCAGATCCAGCAGTGGGGCAGTATGTAATGCCTCTATTGGGGAAATTTTAATCTGTGTGCAGCTCATTGACATAATTAAATCAGGGCTCTCACATAAAAATGCTGTAACTAATTAACCAATAAATTAGTTTCTGCTCCATAAATCATGATGTAGAGATCATTTTTACGTGTCATAGTTGAGAAAACCTCAAACTTGCCAATATATAAAAATATAACATAGTATTCAATGAATGGCCAGATAAGTTAAAAACATGATTTGCACAAATTCCAGACTTTATTGGAGGGCATAATTCAGATGAAACTAAACATGCTGGGCAGATCAAGCACTGATAATCTAACCTATTGTTATTCTCAACAAAAAAGGCTGCTGTTTTATGTAGTTGAACATCAAATAGGTTACAATAATATCTCAACAAAAGACTGCAGTCTTGCTTGTATTATTTAAAATAATAAGCATTTCTTAGCTGCATTACCAGGTTGAGTCAGGCACTGAAAACACCTGCTCAGGTGGAACAGATACTCTGGGGAAGGACAAATTCCAACTTGGCCAGCCCAGGGAGACAAGATTTCACCTCTACAATGGATTTATATCCAAAGGAATTTGATAATGTTAGAAAATGTCTGTCCCTCACTTAAGTACTACAACTGTAACTGTGCTCTCTACTGTACCCTTGGCCAGAGGTGATTGAGCAGCGTCTATCTCAATCACATTGTTGAAGCTGGTAGTGTGGCATTAGCATGAGCCTCTGGATATCTGCCAGACATCAACTATTTTCACAGTATTACTTCATGTTGAGGATTCCACAACATGTACGAACGTGTGACTCTATCAGGGGAGCTAGCTAGCTTTCACAACTGCCACAGTTAGCACAGCTAGCCGCTGTCATCTATGTAAGGCCTTGGAAGAGGGGGGCTTGTTGATTCCATGTGCAGCTGCTTACAGGCGGCACACATACCAGTACTTCCATCCAAGTGGAAGCATTGTATTGATTTAGCCAAAGCCACAGTATATTTTCAGACAGTTACAACACGTCACATTTGTTTTTACATTGCAGGTAAAATCCATCCATCCATCATCTATACTGCTTATCAGTCAGGGTCGCAGGAGAGCTGGAGCCAATCCCAGCTGACTTCGGGCAAAAGGCAAGATACACCCTGGGCTGGTTGCCAGCCAACCACAGGGCCAACACATAGAGACAGACAAATACTCACGCTCACACCTACGGGCAATTTAGAGTCACTAATCAGCCTAATGTACATGTCTTTGGAATGTGGGCGGAAGCCTGAGTACCCAGAGAGAACCCAAGCAAGCACGGGGAGAACATGCAAACTCCACACAGAAAGACCCCAGGTCCAATCCTGGATTCAAACCCGTAAGGCAACAGTGTTAACCACCGCACCACTGTGCTACCCCACAGGTAAAATATTTTTCAATTAAAATAATCATTAAAAATTAAAATTAATTAATTAAGATATAACACCAATTAACCAATAATCAATCACTGACATACATACCAATTTACTACTACTGAAGAGCCCATTCAAACCACCGAAGTGTTGTAAGTCAAAAGTGTAGTTAGTCACTGACTAAAATTTTGAGTTTCCTACTACAATGTATTGTCACCAGCCTCTCTTTCTTGCTGTTGAATGTACTGCAGTGACCGACGGAGAGCGAGCTGTACCCAGCATGCTGTTCGGTGGACTTGCAGTTAATAGAGGTACACTTTTAGTGATAATAACACACTACAAACTATAAAAATGGACTAAGTAGAGAGTTGCACCAGGCAATGTCTGCTACACCCAACTATAACTTAATATAATGCTCAGTTATGTTTTGCAAGATATTTTGCAAGATAATTTATTTTGATTTTTCATTATTTTTACAAATGTTTTTCTATTTTTTATAACATCCTTTGGGCCCCTCGGCATGTTTGTAATTGTAGACTCAAGCTGTATGCATAGGGTGTCTTGTAAAATTGTTGAATAATTGAATAATCTTACATACTTGCAACAATTTACATTCAAGATGGCAGCAAAGACAATAGAAACAGGGATTTATTCATGTTGTATCACATGTAAGTTTAGTGGATTATGTGCAGATACTCTGTTTGAAAAAAAAGATCAAGCTTTTCTTATAATGTCTTTTTTTGAGCCACAACAAAGGCCAAAATGTTGCTTAGCTCAATGTCTTTTGCTCTGTGATGTCAAACTGAAGCAATTGTTGATTACTTGCTTGCTCCTGGTTAACAGGAGTGAGGAGTCAGCAATCAATGACAGTATAAAACAGTCAAATAAAATACATTTTTCCAAACACTGTGATTCACGGGGAACACGTACAGGCATAAATCCATGATCTATCTCAATAGCTCACACTTGACACTTCACTTCCTTGGGTCCTCAACAATACATCCACCAAGTGTGAAGTCGATCCGATGAACGATTGTCGAGAAAATGGAAGGCATACATACATATAGGCAGGCAGACAGAAACACTTGGCTAGATGGTTTGCTCTGTATAAGTCTGAAGTGACAAAGTAACATTTATTGTAAAATAGCTTTGTTCTGGTAGCAAACATGTCCAGGTTGCTGTATCTCCAAACCTGTGACCTGATAGTTGATGATATATGAACCCTTTCAATTAAGGTGTTTGTGGAAGCTCCTTGTACCTCACATATTAACAGCAACCATTATTTACCTTCATCTGAGAAGCATTCTGAGTAAAGTTGCCCCCAGCAACCACAACTGACAGCGGAAAACAGCACGACCATTAACATGCACTTGTGGCACGCTCTGAGGCAATTTATGCAATCTATGAGAAAATAAATGAGCCTGACATTTAATGATAAATGGATGTTAATGAGTAATAATTGAAGCACAGCAGATATGAAGTGTACTTGCACTCAAATGTAACGACCAATATAAGATGCTTACTTCCTGCAAATTCATCCCCCTGCCCCATGCATCCATAAACAATTAATAATCATCCATTTGAAATGGGCTGATAAACTTGCAGCCCCCTCTGATAAAGCATTTTATAACATATTGCAAATATGACCACATGTTAATTATGAAACATATAAAGAAATAAATGGAAAATCACTTAACTGTATACGACAGGAGAAAAACTGCTTCAAAGTGCTGTCACGTAATTATCCCTCTCTATGAATCTCTATGCATCATCGCAGGATTGCAGAACAGTGACATTAATTTTTTGAGGCAACGGAAATACCTGATAGAAGGCTGAAGAGAGAAACTTTTTTTTTTTGTCATTTTAGATTTTTTTTCTTCACTCTGTGATACCTTTGTTGTATTTTGTTTGTAGATGAAATGGCTCAGATCTTCTTAAAACTGACAGCCACACTGGACAAATTATTCTGTTGTAGCTTTGATTCCTCCGCTGCCCTTCCAGATCTGGGGGGCTTCAAAGAGGTACATAACTGAAAGAGGATATATTAGTTCACGAGAGGCCCTCTCTCATAAACTGCCCTCGTCAACCAAGACCACTGACAGGCTAGTATACAACCTATACTAAGTATGACCAATTATCAATCGATTGTCTGATTTACGCATTGTTTATGTGATCAAAGATCACTTAAAGAAATTATTACTTTTAAGGGTTTCTTTTTCCGTTTTATTAATTTTCCCCTGCAGAGAGTAAGTTCAGAAAGAGTCAGGAAGCGATTTGCTTAGCTCAGCATAGGCAAGACTGAAAGCCTGCTGAACAACAGCTGGGAGTGGTGACTTCCAGGACTGTTGTTGTCACTGTAAGGTGACTATGACACCAGTGGAGACGCTGGACAGAAATAATGAGAGAAAGAACAGCTTTTAGGTCACTCTAAAATGGTTGTTCTTACACTTCTAAATTGTAAACAGAACAGACAAACTAGACACTTCTTAAATAGTGAGCTCTAAAGGTGCTGGAACACATTTCTGAACACTGAGAGAAACACGATAACTGTGTCCCCCTAGTTTTTATGCTAAGCTAATGGCAATTGTACGTAATAAGTTTGTAATTTCTACAGACTAATCACAGCATTGATTACAATCACGTAATGTCATAGAGCCCAACCTGCCATACATGCAAAATGTGTAGATTTAGCTGCAGACCCACAGATAATCATGTTTCATAGGTATGAGAGAAAGGTGTTTTTTCAGTTTAACGGACTCAATAAAACTGTGCTGCTACAAATGAAGACAAACCTCAATTCACCATCACGTACCATTCTCAGTCAATGTATAGAACACATTAGTCCCTTTCTGCCCATGTCTAACCCTCCCTTAATTCTAAACCAGTAATCCTGTATCCGAGATTAGATGTGATCTTTAAAAGGACCGTAAAATGAGGTTTTCCTGCCAAAGCTCAGTGGAAAAAAAGTACTTATTTGATAACCTTATTGTAATTGCAAATTCCTGAAAAGGCGGGAAAGCATATTTGTGGCATTATACAATAAAGGAAAAGGGGTACAGTGGCACAGCTAGTCAGCTTTAATGTTTGTTTTTTTTTCCACAGCAAGCTTTCCTCGCTACAATTTAATCAGGCCACTAGGGATGGACCAAAGACAGCAACAAATCAGAATTTGGTCAAGCATCAAGTGGAGACAATATTTTGGGAAATGTTTTTTTTGTGTGTGTGTGTGTGTGTGTGTGTCTTAGATGGGGATAAATCTTGCTAACACAGTTAGGTTTAGACAAATTTCCCCTCACCTTGCACACGGCATTCAGGAATTCACTATTCATAATACACAAATTTGGTTCAGGAAATGTAAGCCAAACAAAAAGAAATTTCTGCATTTTATCAGAAACCAACTCCTTGAATGCAGTGGGAGCACAGATTGATGGTAACAGTTCAAACATATCTGACAGTGGAATTTCCTTAAAGCGCTTTCATTGATTATTCACATTGATTATTTTGAGACAAATGCTGGGTGATGCTTATTAAGACCATTATGGAATCTGTGATGAATATAGCTGCTGGCTCAGTGAGAGGCTCAGTGCAAACCCTGATACATTTTCACGCTCCTTTTATTCCTTAAGAATGGGCTGTTTAATTATTTATGGTATAACATCATCATGAAGGCGCAGCACTGTCCGTTTATTTTGCCTCTCGGCACATTGCCCTTGTCATGCAGGGTCACTGTCATTTGGCTATTTCTTGCTGGGCTCCATGTCTTCTCATCTTTTCTTTGAGTATTTTCTGTCCCTAAAGGAGAGACACAGTGGGCTCGCTATAGAAGGGTGCAGCAACATCAGTCCTCTTATGCTGAAATCAGAGTGACTGGTTACCAGAATAATACCTCTGTAAAGAAATTAGAAATGACAAATTCACAATAGTTGAGGTGCTTTTAAGTCTCTTGACTTTAAGGAGCATACCCTTAATTTATTAATGAGCCATATGAATGGTTTAAGAATTTTGGAGACTATTAACAACAAATGTATAATTTACGACACTGCTGACCATTTTCAAAAGCAGATAAAGCTTTCAGACTTACTTTACCAGCCACTGGAAAATGGTCCTATATTCACAGTACCAGGCAAAAGTTTGGCACACCTTCTCATTCACTGGTTTTTCTTTATTTTTATTATTTTCTACATTTTAGATTATTGTACATTAATACTGAAGACATCAAAACTACAAAGAAGCACACATGGAGGTATATAGTAAACAAAAAAGTGGTAAACAAAGCAGAATATGTTTGGTATCTCTAATGAGTTTATCCTCTGCAGCAGAGGTAACTCTTGGTCTTCCTCTCCTGGGGCAGTCCTCATGAGAACCAGTTTCATCATAGTGTTTGACGGTTTTCATGACTGCACTTGAGGATACATTCAAAGTTCTTGAAATTTTCCGGATTAACTGACCTTCATATTTTAAAGTAGTGATGGACTGTAGTGATGGGAATTTCGGCTCTTTTTAGAGAGCCGGTTCTTTTGGGTCGGCTCCCTAAAAAGAGCCGGCTCTTTCGAGCCGAAAGAGCCAAGTGGCTCCTAAAATTTTTTTTGTTGCTTCAATAAATTTATTACCAAATTATGTGTAAAATGAATTATTAATGTAAAATACACATTATATAGAATATTTATTGTTTATATTGCCTTATTGATTTGAAATTATTTAATTTTCCTGGGGTCATAGAGCTCTGGGCTGTAGGTCTTGGTGTCCTAGATGATGCTGTAGACACACTGGCACCTTCATTAACAGCAGGTTCCCTTGCTTGTCTTTTCTCCTCTAATTGATGGGTGAACAGTACACGCATGCCTGTGCAGGTTATTTGTGGAGCCTGCCTGATATGAAATTTTAATTTTGCAAAGTCTGCACTCTGCCTTTGAACTATCAATATTAAAAAATAAATAATAAATAAATAAATAAATATCATATTAAAATGTGTCCAAATTTTTCTACATTTTCTGTCGCTCATGTTTCTCACCTGTCCTGCCTGCAGTCTGACTTGTAGCAGTGCTCTCTCTCGCTCTCTTGTCTCTCCCTCACTCCAGTTCGTGTGCTCACTGCGCTGTGTGTCTATACCCCCCCCCCCTTCCCGCTCAGTGTGGACACATAGACACCACCACACATCTTGACCAATCACGTGTGGCTTTAACAGAAAAAAGACGAGAAAAACAAACATATCGGCTCCCGATCAGGAGCCGGCTCCTGTCATTCACTTCAAAGAGCTGGCTCTAAGAACCGGATCGTTCGCGACCGACACATCACGAATGGACTGTCGTTTGTCTTTACTTATTTTGAGCGGTTCTTGCCATAATATAGATTAGAATAGTAGTCGAATAGGGCCATTCACTGTATAGAACTGTGTACCAACCCTACCTCTGCTGATGGTCTCAAACACATTAAGCACAAAATCCACAAATATATATATATATATAATTCCATTTGTGTTCCTACATCATTTTGATGTCTTCAATAGTAATCTAAATGTTAAAAATAAAGAAAAAGGACTGAATGAGACTGTATGTCCAAACTTCTGACAGGCACTGTATATGTATGTATGCATTTGGTCTGATTGGATCTCTTTCATTTCATTTCATCTTTTTAATGTCAGTCCAACTTCTATACCAGCAATCACACAAGGACATCATAACTATAATTAATTCAATTCAATTCAATTTATTTTGTATAGTCCAATATCACAACAGAGTTGTCTCACAGTGCTTTACAAAGTTCACTGAAATAAACAAGAGGTGTAAGCGAACAAAATTAAATGACCCCCTGCAACTTAAAGTTTACTGACCTTCTCTTAATCCCCTAAATCCATTGGCATTTCTGGTGGTAGATTAATTACAGCAATGTTAAATGAAATCAAGACAATAACAGATAGTAAAAAGTCTATCTGATCATCTTTTTTGTCGATTTATTATATCTTTTTACTGTTTATCAATATGTTATTGCACTGATCTGCAAGGTAAATATAATTAGCACAAAATTTGAATTTACTTTTTTGAGAACAGGAAACTGACTTGAAAGATTGACAATGTTCAACAACAGTAGACAGAAACCTTCAACTGATCAGCAGGAATGAAGGACAGGAGACTCATTATGACACAAAGTGTGTTTGAAAAAATTTAAATTAAAGGTATTATCATAAAACTTTTCACTGGGTCTGTCCTTTATCTTTCTTGAAGGAACTCTTTTTTTTTCTTCATCCATCTCAGAATTGCTGCCATTTTGAAAGGTAAACCAATACAAGACTGCCAGTAAGGAAAATAACTCATCAAAATTTAAATGAGAATGATTTGGAGCAACAGGATTAAAGTCAAATTAGGTTTTAATAAACAAAGCCACTCAGTGTTGATGCTACCGAGGTTGATTCTACGAAGTCAGTCGGTAGCATTTAAGACAGAAAAACCCCAACAACCACCACATCCCATAATTGCAGACCAGTGCCCTCCAAAGGCAAGGTCATAATAAACAAGTAGGCAGACAACTAGCAGTGATGGTGGAAAAAACAACAAGATGCCTGGAAACAACTGTATAATCTGTTATGTGTATCCTGAAAATAGTACCTACTGCCGCTGAACATTACACTGATGAAAAAGGTGAAAGTGAACAAAAAGTCGAGGGCAGAAATAGGAAAAGGATGAGCTAAACAAAGCTGAAAAACTGTACGGAGATGAGGGGGAACTGCAGAGTCAGGTGCTATATATTTGTGAATTCGTCACTATGATTGATCCCTTGTGCATACAAGTCGTGAGGTGATTCATTACTAATAACAAAATATGGATCATATCCTTTAAGGTTATCTGTTCTGTCTTCTGAGAAAAATAGGGCTGAAATTCATTAAGTGTCATGTCAGACTCATCCTCACTGTCCAATAAAGCAGGGGCAGTGCACTGGAAGAAAAAAGCTTTAGTGTTTTGCATGTTTTCATGCTTCACTGTTAGACTCAAGGCTGGTAAACCACAACGCGCGCTGCAAGTTTTGAGATTTGATTCAAGTTAACAGCAGGATTCCACACAACTTTCAACAAAAATTCTGCCATTTTTGCAGAGGAGCTTTTACTGATGCAGTGCACAGAAACATTACAGATCTAAGCCTTAATGTTTGCAACAGCATGGCAGAATTTATTGATTTCACCCAGCTTAAAAGTCTCATTGTTTGTGCCAAATACGTTAATGCCAGGCAGCAAGCTTTCCTCCAGACAGTAATTAGGTTATTAATATTTATTTGTTTAGTTATGTCTTTCTCATTTATTGCTTAGCAACAGATTTCAGGTCTGGATGTAATAACTAGATCAATAGAAACATGAAAAAAAAAAAGCTTTATTGTTACAACTTTTAGTGAAGCCAGCCTGTATTCTGAGAGCTATTTTTATCAATAGTGAAGGAAATATTAAATCTTTGAATAAACCTAAAGCCTCTAGACCTTTGTATCCATCTGTACAGAAATTCCTGAGGGTTTTTTTTTCCTTGAAGTATCCTCAGAGGTTTTCAAATATACTCTTATATGGGTCACTTGATAGTATGATAAATGAGGAAGAGGTGCACCAAGGGACATTAGTGTTGAATCTTGGGAGGCAGTGGGAGTCCCAAAGCAATGTTCGCCTTGGGCTTAGCTCCACTTACCTCCCCAAGGAAATGTGTGACGAATATAGTCTCCATGTCGAAAAATAATCATTATCTCAAGGTTCGTCTCACACAGGACATGTGTGGTGCTGTACACTGGAGAGGGCACACACTACTTAATTGCAGGGGTCTTGGGCTTTACACGCTGTTGTTTAATGAGGCAATTTACAGTAACCGTGCTCCTTAGGTTACCCCAAAATCACAACTTTTTTTACAGATATTGTGTATCCTGCCCCATTTGGTTCAATTTAGTTCAGAAGGTAAATATTCAATTTGTAAACTCACAAACCAAAACAAAATAATTGTCACTTTTCTCCCTCTGTTACAGTTTTTCAGCCCGCCCTTTTGTGACTTTCTTCCTGTTCGACCCATTATCCCTCCGTTACTACATTTTTTTCAGTCTCTCTCTATCTCTAAGTGTTTCGCCCTAAACCCTCTTCTTTCTCTCTCCTTCTCCTAGAGGCTGGCCATTACACTCTAACACAACCCTTCATTAAAGTAATGCATAACAACTCTGCTTCCCTCACTCTTTACTGTAGTTATATTTGTGTGGTTGTGCATATGTTCACATTGTGGAAAGCCAAGCTGGTTCTGCACCTATTGAGATGGCCAAGACTAAAAGAGTCCCTTGAGGGCCATTGCATATGGCAGTCCCTTTCAGATTAAGACCTGAATGCGGTTGCCCAGGAATGTGTTCCAATTTTAGACTTACTGTTGAAAGGTGGCAGGTTTGGAGCGAAGTAAAACGTGATGGTTTTAAAATTTTTGAAGGTTGTCCCTGATATTGTTACAAAAGGCACAGTAATATGAAGGACAGGAAGGAACAAAAATGTCCCAATATATTTTTAGTTCAATTTATTAGAAGGAAAAACAGCTGCGCTAACTCCCCTTACTTGAACTGCCGATAGTGGTAATGATGAATTGGTAATTTATTATTCATCAGTTATTAATAGATGAATTATCAAAGTATTAATCATCAGTAAAAACAATTTATCTGCAAGAGGCGATTTAATATCAGAAGTGAAAATAAACCAAAGAATAAGTGTTCTCACTGAAAAACACTGTGAAAGGCTTCTGTAGAGATAGTGCTTTACAGATAAACTTGAACTTGAATAAAGTCATTACATCAAGACCACTTGGATAGTTGATCACAGGAACAAAAGAGAGACAACAAGTTTCTGAAACTTTGGTCTCAGCTGGTTGTAAAGTGTTACGGCATTCAGTGAAATCTTCAAAATTGTAACCTTAAACCTCTCAATCTGCAGAAATGTTTTGGATGTTAAGAAACTGATGGAAAATAACTAAATGCGTCTTCTTAACTTCTGCTCTTTTGTACAATTTTTATACTGTACTTCCACTTCAGAACATTTTGAAAAGGAAATATCTTACTTGTATAGAAAATTTACTAAATTGTACTTTGTTGTACTGGAAAAAAATACTTTGAGGCCTAACAATTATGTGTTTCTGCATTGTTATGGTTTACTGAACCTGACCTTTACCTACACTGCAAGGCTCAGACCCCAAGATCTTGGTGTGTGTATTTCTTAAGTTGGATGGGGAGTGGATTCTGTCGTTAAGACTAGATGACTAAGAAGTGTCTTACATGCCTCTGTTTGTGACCTTGCTCTCCTGGTTAGAACTAAACTGGAAGAGTGTTGGTCCATGCCACTCCATGCCACAACTAGGACTGAACAATATGTGAAAATATTCTAATTGTACATTTTTAGGCCAATATAGCCAATTTTTTCAAGTTCCTTATCTACAACAACCATACTAGACACTAGCAATATAGCGTTTTCTAATCTGACACAACACAATACTGGATACAGTCAACATATTGTAAACTGCTCTTTCATGTAGGCCAAGCATACTTGTTACCTTCGCCTAACTCAAAGCTTCTTTGTAAACATGTAATATGTAAATGTGTGCTCTCATTGCTCTCATTTCAGTTACTGATTCCCTTTGGTAGCGTTAGCCTGCCTCATATATGGTCTTATTATGCTTTTTTAAACACAGGAACAGATGCGTCATGTTGCCTTGTGTTCGGATGCAAGACACGTTCTGCACGATACATGACTCTGTTTAACATTGCACTGTTTTTCTTTGACACTAAAGGAACCTCTTGTGCTTCTGTGCTTCGATTTGGCCGAGGCCATTTTCACGCAGTAATACTGTCAGTGTGCCAGGGCCAAATGTTTTTTACCCCCTGACCCTCAGCATTAAAAAAAACAAACTTGAAGCTGGAATTGAAGCTTTTGCGATTTCAAAATTGCATTCTATTAAAATGCACATCACATTCATAAAATATTCGATATATGACAACTGATTTACCAGACAACTGTAATTACTATATTTCAGATTAAGATTTCATCAAAACATACCTTCAGATGTCTTTAAGTCATTAAAAGTTCCACAAAAGTGACATTTCCACTCTAAACTTGCTTTAATTTTAATAACTGCTTTAGGTCAAAAGAGGTACAATTATTTATTATTTCACACAAAAAAGTCGAAATGAAATACCATAAAATAAAAACTCCACTTCTCTTTTCCTACCATATTCATCATCTCATGACTCACAGATTTGAATGAATGAATGAATGAATGAATGAAAGAAATTTGAATGAATGAATGAAATCTGAAATCACTCAAATTGGGCACATTCTATGTGAAACAAGTACTTTAAGATGCTTTAATTATTCAATTATTCTTTGCTGAAACTACTCTAATGTGCTTTTACTTCGAGTAATGAATAGTTTGATAGTGAAAATGCCCTATGCTAAGAGTATCTGTGTGTTGTTTTGATGACTCCCATTCAAACTGTATTCAGAGCAAAGGGCACCTAGATCATCTCCCAGGACCAGTGCACCCATCCTGCACAGCACAGAATATGATATTTTCAAAGAATTAGCACCACGGCTAAGCACAGGACTGACTCACTTTTGTCAGTGTGCAGTGTTATTCAAGATCATTCAGGCTTTATTGTTGTGATTGTGGTAACCACACCACTAAGACGATGTTAGTTCTCCTTCACGCATGTACTCTTAGAACTGGAGTCATATCCAGCAACTACTACCACTCACAAGCAAACTAACTATCCTCTCTTTTAAACTGACACATTGTGTATTTTTTACTCCTTATCTTTAAAATAAATGCTTATGAATATGCTGGTCATTTTGATGTAGCACAAGAGTCCAACCTCTACTACTACTACTATTCAGAATTCTAAAGCCCTTCAACCTTAACTAGCTATTAATATGGTAATTTTGGTGGTAGATATTAATTTATTATTAATCAAGGTTCCAAATTGATAGTTTAGTCATGAGACTGATAAGTAATTAGCTATCAATTTTCCCTTTTCCAAGGGTGGTGTCCCAAAGTGAATTTAATGTTGTGAGTTTAATGTGAGTTAAATTCTTGTGCAATATGAATACTGATTCACTTTGATAATGACTGTAAATCCACTACCTCCTCTTAATGCACTTTGCTTATAATGCCTATTAAGCTGTTGCACATTCAATACAATGAGATAAACTTTCTACACAGGTACTACTCAATTAGAGAAATGAACCATTCGTTCTAATGTGTTCATTAAGAATTGTATGCTAGTGACAATCATAACAATGTACAGGAAGGAAACATGACGGACATTTTGTTTCTAATATCGATAAAAAATCTAACCTTGAGCTCTATGCCACTATATTGGCCCCAAATAATTCCAAATAAATTCCAAAACAATTTCCACATTTTATCATTGCCAAACAATAAACAAGCATAGTGTAAAAATAGGTTTATTTGCAAAAGAGTAACATCAGATTGAAAACTTAAAAGAGCACAAAGCTGAGGACACATCATTTCAGGATGTGTTTATCTTTTTTCTTTTGGTCAAATTGGCTGAGCTGCCAGTTTTATTAACTGAAAAAATAGATATACAGGGAGCATAACTGGAAGGTGGCACTTTACATCTAAACTAGTTATTGATCTTATGAGCAAGCTGTTGCAAATTGATTACCTTGATAAGGTGGCTGTAGTATGGTGAAAACCATGGTGGGGTAATGTAGCACAAGTGCAGCAGAGCAACGATTTCTCTTGTAACAGTTAAGTTGAGAGTTGATTGAACAAGACATCAGAAGCAAATAGATTGAATCAACATATCCTAACGTGGATTTGTAGAGGCTCCAATATAAATTACATATACTTTGATCAAGCACAGAAAATATGATGAAAGGTCTAACACTGTAGTGAAAAAATCTAGATAATATCCTCCTCTGTAATTAAGTGAATGTCTACATTTTTCATTTTGAGAATTATTTATATTTATTGAAATATAAGTAAATCCAAACATAGATACATTATCTTAAAGTAAGTAAAGTGAGTAAGTACAAAATATCATAGTATCATATCATATAATAAGTGAAGTGTGCTCTGTAGTTTAAAAAAAATGGAAAACCCCAATGTACAGTGGATATAAAAAGCCTGTACCACTTTTGCAGGTTTTTTTAAATGTTAAGACAGAAATAACAACATGAATGTCAGTCTTGTTACATCTTTAACGTGATCACATATGAATGCATTAATTATTAGGAACATTTTCAGATTTCAGAACACCTTATTGCAACTAATGCTATTAACTTTTTACATCTATAGTTTCTATTAACTTTGCAGATCTGGTCATGGGGAAAAAAAGTTTAAAATCCTTCAAATTGTGAGGGGGTCTTCTGTGTAACCCTCTCTTTAGGTCATTCCATATATTTCAAATGGGAATAAGGTCTGGGCTCTGGCTGGGCCATTCAAAGGCTTTTTCATTCTCCTTCACTGATGCCATGGCTTGGACCTGCGCTCTGGGTCATTGTCATGTTGGAAAGGGAAATTCCTCTTCATCTTCAGCTTTCTGACAAAAGATTTTAAGATAAAATATCTTGATATTTGGCCCTACTCATTAACCCATGTAAAGTCCTTGAGCCTGCTGAAAAGAAGCAGCCCCAAAGCATGATGCTACCATCACCGTCACGCTTCACAGTCAGTATGGTGCTCCTTGGATGCTCCAAACATAACCATAGACTTCAGGCCAAAAACTTCATCCTTTGTCTCTGCAGAACATAGCACATTTTCCCACCTGGTTTGAGCTAATGGAATGCATCTTTTGGCATAATATAGACCTTCTTGGGTGTTCCTTTTTGTAAGAAAATGTTTCTGACTTGCCACCCTACCCAATAGTAATAGCTCAGACATGCAGAATACGGGATACGGTGGTCACATGCATCAGCATCTGTCAGAAATTCATTGTATTCCTTCACTGTTGCTGCTAGCCTCTTGGTACCCTCCTGGTAGTCTCCCTGATGAGTGTTCTCCTTGTCCTGTTATCATCTTAGGAGGGTCGTCCTGATCTTCGCAATGTCTCTGTGGTGCTATATTTTCTCCACTTATTGCTGATGGTTTTGGCAGTGCTCCATCCAATCCCTTCGATGTTTCTCATACCCCCGTATCCCTTACTATGGCTCCCAGTAGGATGCAACCCCAAACATTCAAGTGAATCCCACAGCAACAGCTGACTTTAATCTGGTCTTAATCAGAATCACTTTCAGAATTTACGATAGCAGGTCTATGCTATTTATCTACAGGCATGATTCTGAATTGGTTAAAGCTGAATACAGCTAGAGCTAGGGATTGGCTCCAGCTCCTCCGCGACCCTGAAGGATAAGCGGTATAGACAATGGATGGATGGATGGATTCCTGTTACATCCACCATGCCTGCTTTTAAACAACTTGTGGCAGCAAAGTTACTCACCCAGACACTCTTTCACTCTATGCTGTGGTTTGCCATCAGCTAAAAACAACAGCTGAACGACTCCCAACACCATTGCCTGGCCACCACAGTGCTTCTGTGGGTATCACAGGCGAGGGTGATGCCGTCTTACACTGAGTAGGATAAATGATCATTTCCCAGCATGCTGATAGTCCTGAAATTCACACTTCAGAATTTATTGGTAATCAATTTATCAATTTGAATTTATTATTACTATTGTCCATAACCTTATTATTAACGTTGTCTCATCATTTCCGATCTTTAATTCATTCATCTCCTTTTATTATTCTTCTATTATTGTCTTATTCTTCATTCTTTGTTCTATAGTGCACCATTTTAAAGAAGAGTAAAAAATAATAAAGGGAAAAAAACAGCAATGCATTCTGTCAGTAGTATTTAAAAGGAAAAAAAAACTTAAACCATAACCAATCTCAGGAGCAGATCCAAAAAGGCCCACAACAGCCATTTTAGCTAAAGCAAATCAACTGACCATAAGAAAACCCTAAACTCAAGTAAAGCTTGAGTAAAGGCTCACCACATTTTCATAAATACATTGCAACTTTCCTGCACTTAAAAAAGGACATTAAAATTTAAGAATTCCTTTTACCGTGCAGCAACCTGACAGCTCTGGGATTCTATATTTCTGAGGGAAATTGGCAAGGAGTAAAGCCAAAAATTCAGTAGTTCTAGCTACTTAAATGAGATCAATTGCTGCTGTCTCATGTGTTATACTAGTGTAAAACTAAACGGCTTTTGGACCATTGAGTAGACAAAACTAGCAAGTTTAAGATTTTACCTTGGACGTGGTAGTGTGATGGGGAGATGTATTAACAATTCATACACTCAACAAAATAAGTAAAAAATAATAAAAAATTCATAGATAATGAAAATAGTTATTAGCTGTATCCTTTCCTCAATGTGCTATGTGCTATTCCCCAGTCCAATCTACTGAATTTTTACCACAAATAGACACATCACGGGTTAGCACATTTCAACAATTAATGGCAGCCTATTTGTGCTATAACAACAATCACAGTAAAATGATTTTTGATTTTGTTGTATTGACTACAGCCATTAGAAGAGCAAATATTCTTTCATTCCATCTTGATTCATTTTCTGTCCCTGATTTACTTTCATTGTTTTCTTTTCATTAAATGATCTTGCAAATGCACATGAATACTGTATACAGCCTTAGATACCACCAATATACAGACAACTGTAATATAAATTCTGGTATCCCCCGTGCAGTATGCTTTATGGTATACTATATTACATCCATAAGTGCTTTTATTTCCCTCAGTTCCCCACATGCTGAAATTGCCTGAACACATTTTGTGCATGCCCCTGCACAAAAACAACAGCTGGAAAGATCCTATCAGGTATTCTTATATATTTGCATAATTGTTAATATACCTCACAGCGTTGCATTAAAATTTAAATTTCCAACCACAAACAGTGAGCAGAGGCGAGCACTATGCTCTCAATAGACAAATGCAGGCCGAGGGAAAATGGATACCATTTGCATAGTAGTGAAGTGACATCAAAGAAGGCCGCAAGGCATTGTTGGTCCACAAAGAATGATTTCATTATTTGAGCCAAAGTCACGATCACCAGTTAGTGTGGCTTTACACGTATAAGAGGCAGATATTTGTGCTAACAGGCTATTTTAACACAGGAGTCAAGAACTAATTAGCTACTCCACACCACCATAAACAAATGATCAAGAGGTCAGTTGTTGGGAGTAACACCCCAAGGTTTATTTTACAACATGCAGTTGGTCGGCACACACAACTTCTCTATTGCTGTCGAACAAAATTCAATTTCATTATCAAACCACAATTTTTCTTAGTGTCCCTGGTAATAACAAACGGCCAGTTCTCCCAATAAGTTGGTAGCAAGGCAACATGTCTCTCCATTTCGTAGAAACATTGCAAGGACTAGCATTTTCAGTGCCTTCAGGAGATAGAAATGTCTCTAGGTATAGTAGTATGTACGTAAGTCTTTTGTATAGCAAAGCATCTACAGTGGGTACGGAAAGTATTCAGACCCCTTCACTTTTTCCACATTTTGTTATGTTACAGCCTTATTCCAAAATGGATTAAATTATTTTTTTTTCCTCATCAATCTACACACAATACCCCATAATGACAAAGTGGAAAAAGTCTTTTAGAAATTTTTGCAAATGTATTAAAAATAAAAAACTGAAATATCACATGTACATAAGTATTCACACCCTTTGCTATGACACTCAAAACTGAGCTCAGGTGCATCCTGTTTCCACTGATCGTCCTTGAGATGTTTCTACAACTTCACTGGAGTCCACCTGTGGTAAATTCAATTGATTGGACTTGATTTGGAAAGGCACACACCTGTCTATATAAGGTCCCACAGCTGACAGTGCATGTCAGAGCAGAAACCAAGCCATGAAGTCAAAGGAATTGTCTGTAGACCTCCGAGACAGGATTGTATCGAGGCACAGATCTGGGGAAGGGTACAGAAAAATTTCTGCAGCATTGAAGGTCCCGAAGAGCACAGTGGCCTCCATCATTCGTAAATGGAAGAAGTTCGGAACCACCAGGACTCTTCCTAGAGCTGGCCGCCCGTCCAAACTGAGCAATCGGGGGAGAAGGGCCTTGGTCAGGGAGGTGACCAAGAACCCGATGGTCACTCTGACAGAGCTCCAGCGTTACTCTGAGGAAATGGGAGAACCTTCCAGCACTCCACCAATCAGGCCTTTATGGTAGAGTGTCCAGACGGAAGCCTCTCCTCAGTAAAAGGCACATGACAGCCCGCTTGGAGTTTGCCAAAACGCACCTAAACGACTCTCAGACCATGAGAAACAAGATTCTCTGGTCTGATGAAACCAAGATAGAACTATTTGGCCTGAATGCCAAGCGTCACGTCTGGAGGAAACCAGGCACCGCTCATCACCTGGCAAATACCATCCCTACGGTGAAGCATGGTGGTGGCAGCATCATGCTGTGGGGATGTTTTTCAGTGGCAGGAACTGGGAGACTAGTCAGGATAGAGGGAAAGATGAATGCAGCAAAGTACAGAGACATCATGGATGAAAACCTGCTCCAGAGCGCTTAGGATCTCAGACTGGGGCGACGGTTCACCTTCCAACAGGACAACGACCCGAAGCACACAGCCAAGATAACGAAGGAGTGGCTTTGGGACAAGTCTGTGAATGTCCTTGAGTGGCCCAGCCAAAGCCCAGACATGAACCCCATTGAACATCTCTGGAAAGACCTGAAAATAGCTGTGCAGCGATGCTCCCCATCTAACCTGACAGAGTCTGAGAGGATCTGCAGAGAATAATGGGAAAAACACCCCAAATGCAGGTGTGCCAAGCTTGTAGCATCATACCCAAGAAGACTTGAGGCTATAATCGCTGCCAAAGGTGCCTCAACAAAGTACTGAATAAAGGGTGTGAATACTTTGTCATTATGGGGTATTGTGTGTAGATTGATGAGGAAAAAAAAGAATTTAATCCATTTTGGAATAAGGCTGTAACATAACAAAATGTGGAAAAAGTGAAGGGGTCTGAATACTTTCCGTACCCACTGTATAGCTATAATAGCTTTCATCAGCAGCCCTGTTGTTCCCCACAATGCTACTATATTTAACATTAATATCATTTTGGTCTATTAAGTGTAGCATGTGGCTGTGCACATGGGGGATGTTTGTATGTGTGTCCATGAATGTAGATAAAAGCATAATACAATAAGTCTAATCTGAGTGGCAGCTCGGTTCAGTGGATGATGATTGATCTGGGGGTTACAATACAATACAATATAGATTCCCATAGGACTCCTATATACAATTGGTACAACTTATAGTGAATAGTTTGCTTATAGTAATCAAGTAGTCCATTCACAGAGTTCAAATATTAACTTTAGTTTGAACTGCATCTATAACTTGTCTTGGATGGCAGTTGTCTATAAACACAGTGAATTTCATACCCATGATGGAATTTCTTGTCTTTCTGATTTCTCAGTATCTTGCTATGCATCATTTCTCCAACTACATACACTGTATTATGGTGTGGTGCTAAAACAGTGCATCCAAGTGGCATGTTAAACCTAAAAGACTGTTAGCATTTATGACAAATGACAAGACTATAAGACAATGTGTATATAAGACACACAATCACATGGGAAGGTGTAGATGTTTGTTCAGTTTTGATTCTGTTGTCTTGGGGTAAGAAACAAGGGTGCCAGAGACTCTATTCATGATATGTGTGTCAAGAATATGTTGCAGAGGCTTGCGTAACCCCCAACAGACAGTTGAGAAAAAGATCTGAATTTGATTTATGCATTAAGACCTTGAAACATGCAACTTTCACTGAGTTGGTTATTCTTGAATGAATAAAAGAGGCAACATTTATGTAACTGTAGCTTAGACACAGCTATATGTTTTGAGTTGGTCAAGGTCTGAAGAACAGATTCATTTAAACAAAAAGGGCTTGGTGCTAGAAGGAAAGGCTAGGGATCAGTGGGCGCACAATATTCTTTGCTCCTTGACTTTCAGCAAAAAAGACTGAATTTAAATCAAATCCAAATGCAGTATATTTTTTTTTTACCCTACATGTAAATCAATTGTCCATTAAGAAGAGTAATTTTGCAAATGTATTGTGACTTCATCCTGTAACAGAGCTGTCATTATCAGCTGTGTCATTTTCATGACTAGATGTTTGTGATGGCACATGTAACACAGAAAGACTTCCACCGGTAGTCATTTTCAGTTTCACAAGATACATAATTGAGGCATGCTAAGTTTGAGTAAGTCCCATCATAGTGCAGAAAATAAGCAACTAGCTCGTTGCATTATCCATTCAGCATTATTAATATGCTGCAGCATACATGAAACCTGATTAATAATTAAATCTCTATCTATTTAGCAAAATGCTGTCAGTCAGATGGAGGCAGTATACATTATGCAGACTGGACATTGCCTTTCAAAGAGAACTAAGGTGGCACAGTAAAGTCAACCACCGTGATATCTATATATGTTGACATTTTCATTTACCGGAGAGATAAGTGTAGGTCTGTCGCTTTGCGCCACTGTTCTAGGGGTGACAAGATGATTTCCTTTAGGGGATTTTTGTCTCACTTCCAATTTAAAGAGTGAAATGTTTCGTTCAACAGTAGAGTGTATGTCCATCCATTTTTTGAGAAAAGAACTGGGAGGAGAATTCATGAAAGGGATTGTTCTACCATTGTGGATCCCCAGAGAAAACAGTGTGCAAATTGTAAATTCAGAGGTCATTTTGAAAAGGTTAATATGATTTGGTAGTATGTGTTATTAAAATTGATAACATTATTCATATTCAAAATGCTGAAGTAAGTTACTGGAGGGATCGGTGGCCTTGTGTGCAGCAGGCATTGATGTAAGGGAAGAGTTGCATCATTCCATTCATTAAAATGAATATAGCCAGATACGTGTCCTCGCTATCCTCTCCAGAGACGTAGCCAAATGTAATTATACCTTTCCAGGTGAGGGGGCCCAGGAGGTCACTGGTGAAAGAGGACGTTACAATTGCACAGTTTCTTTTAAGATGACAATAATCTGAAGCTATATGAGTGTGTGATTCCTGAATGAGTCCAGTGGCACTGACATATGGATAAGGTAAAAGACTTAAAACCTACAACGCCATAGCCTTGTGGTCAAAAGTATGATCAAATATAGTGAAATTTTATAGCAGCGAATATATGGAGCCCAATGTTCCAATTATAATCCATTTAAGTCCAAACAGAATAAAAATGATCCATGTAATCAATCAATATAAACAGGTGCAAACTGGCTGAAATTCCAAATCGATTGGAGAGGGATAATGCAAACCTTTTTCATAAACGAATCAAAAGAAAAATTGTACTATGTAAATGTTCCAAGCTGAACTGTACCTCGGCGGAGAGTTTGTTTCTGATACAAACTCTTGAAGAACTGAACATTTTTGAATGTCAAGACATGAGGAAAAAAATGACCTGTTTAACCAGTCCACAAAAAATTAACAAAGCCAGGATAGACTGAATTATGGAACAACAAATTTCAAATCACTGAAAAGTTTTAAAGACCATTTTAAAGATCTATTGCTGAAGTTATTACTGAAAGGTAGCCATGGAGTAAGACAGATGCATTTTAATTTCTTTTGTGCATGTCACACAACTGTTCCAATTGAGTGAGATACCGCATGTCAACATGCATGTAACTGCTGCTAATGATTCATATAGAGTAACAATACACCAAACAATGCAACATATAATTTAGAAAATTTTTAGACGCATCCAAAAAGAAGTGAACAAAATAAAAGACTACGGTTCTCTGAGGATGCATGTGAACATCTCTAGGGTCTTTGCAGACAAGGATTGCTGGGGCTACATAAGCCTCTCATACTCTCATAAGCCAATGTGCACGCCTCCAACATCTCAACAGCTCATCAGGCAGATTTAAGTCTCAAGCATACGAATTGGGTACCATACAGTGATTGTAAGATTGGCTGGAAAAGAAAAGAAAAAAATGTAACACCAGAGTCACATGAATGTCACAGAAACATCTCTGTGCATGCTATTATTATGCCACCACAATCAGTTCTACAGAACCCAGAAAATGAGTGATTAGCAAATGAAATTGTTGATATTGGTTGCACAGACTAAAATTGCTCCACATTTTATGAATACATGTTCGGCTTATGGTTATGTGGCACACATTTCAGACTACCCCAGCTAAAAAGCCTCTCCAAGGCCTTTCCAACTTCTGTCAGTCTAAATGTTAATTATGATAAAGAAAACATTCTTAATGCAAACCTCTTTATTTCCATTCAAGCCATATGTTTAAAAAGAATGCCTCAATTCAGCTAAAATCACCTGGATATTAAAGCACAATTACTTGCATGAAAAGAGCACAAATGGAATGAAAAAAAGACTTGTGCCTATGTTATGAGAGCCTGAGCATATTTTTTTATTTACCTGTTGTATCTGAGCATTCACTTGAGGCATCACTTGAGTGAAATTAAGGGATTATTTCTGAGTGTTTTCAAGAGAAAACGGAGTGTTTGACTTTTTAAAGAGCAGAATAAGATGATGTAGGTGCAGGTATTTTAGGTGCTCATTATTAAGCCAAAGAATGTATGACATAGAGACCTCACAAAGATGAAAATACACAAACACGGCATGCTTTTACTATTGTTGTCTTGCATTTTTGAAATGATTTGGTTTGACCCCCTGAGTCGTCTGTAATTTGCACAACCTTTCTCTGTGATTCTGGTATAAATTTTCTCCTGCTGCACATTAACTGTATACAGCATAACACACCGAGGGCTACAATGCAAAGACATTAATTGAAAACCTTACTAAGAGCAACCAGAGAAATCAAATTATAGACTGAAAAATGGGGCAAATAAAGGAAAACAGACAAGCGGTGATACAGGAAAACCGTTATTTTTCACTGTTCTTTCAATACATACTCCTAAGCCCCAATAGTGTTGTTTTACAGAACCAATATTTATTAAACGCTGCTCTCCTTGAGGGAGGTTTCTTGGCAGAAAACAAGCATTTTATACTGCACCAACACAATTTATACATGCATTCACCTTCATTAAGTAAGGCTAAGGCTGTCTCAAAATTGAAATATGTATTACTGCTGTCCAGGCTTGGTCTGAGTGTTCCCTCTGAGGACTTGATGGAAATGATGAGAAATGTTGAACAAATCAATGCATGTCTTGACAGAAACCTACTTTATAGCCTATAGAATAATGTGAGCTCCTTTAATTGACCGCATGAGCATTTTTTTACTTACCTTTTCATGTCACTATTCACTGCAAATGTAAACGAATGAAAGTTGTACAATTTCTTTCTAAAACCCATTTACAGGGTAAAAATTTGGGACAAAGACCTCTTCGCAACTAGCTCTGCTGATTATTCCTGGAAGCAAAGGCAGTTCTGGCTGTGTAAAGATGTTAAAGAGACATTACCAGTCTGGCCTGGCACAGCAAGGGATCAGAATAAACACAAAAGTGCTCTTTGCTTGTTTTAACCTTCTCTGCGCTTGTCTTAAATAGGTCAAAGTCATCAATATTCTATTAGTATCCTGTTGAACACAGAACATCAGAGAGTTAAAGGATAACTGCAAATCAAAAAGTGATTTGAACAGTTTAAATTAATAATGGCATTTTTAACATACATTAATTTTAATTTACAGCGACTAGCAATTTATGCACATTCTAATTAATGAATTCTTTTTCATCTTTGTTCATTTGAAGGTTGTGAGAAGCTCACACATTGTTGTACTGTGAGATATATACATGCTTGTTCTAAATCAACTGGTCGGCTGCAAGGTGGACATTTATTCTACAAAAATAATTATCCAACTTTATTTTGGTCAAATAGTATTTTGCTGTACAAGACAGCATGCTATGGACTGACTATGTTTCTTTATCACCTTAATTATCCTCAGAATTAGTTTATACAGCATAATTCCAGGGGGAGCATTGAGGAGTTTGCCCTAAAGCATGCAACATACAGTATATCTCTTTTATGTTGGTGGCTTGCATTGTGAAATGGCAAACTGATTATCTTCCAGTATATGCTTCTGTTTTAATCTGATAGAAAAGTCTTTTTCTATCAACAGATTTATGTAGAAAATATGGAGTGTATTTAGGTTCTAAAATCCCATTATGGAAATGCTGTAGCGCTTAGAGCTCCGGGACATGTGAAAGCAGCAGAGGGTACACAGATGGTGGCATGAAGTATAAAGGGTTTCTTCCCAACCAGACCCGGTATAAAAGGAAAGTGAAATGTTGAAACAGCAGCGCCTCACCCAACGCACGTTTTTTTTTGTTTTCTGTCATGGTGCAGCCTCGATGAGAAAATAATCTGAACTGTGATTACAAGAAATGTAGATATCACAGCATGCACTGGGCAAAAGTTCAGGTACAAGCTGAACAGACTGCCAGTCTATCACAGGCCTAATACACAGGACAAAAACATTATCTCAACATCTACTAAAGACACTGGCACAAAATTTGGTGCAGACGTTAATGGTTCCCAGGTTAAAAATCCTACTGTGACCCTCTGACTTTTCTTCTAGCACAACCATGAAGTTTATATTTGTGAGTTTGGATGAAATATCTCAGCAACTGATGGATGGATTGTCATGAAATTTGCTATACTAACTAAATCCAGTTGCAGGGATCAGTCCAATTGATTGTAATCACTTTGGTGACCCCTTGACTTTTCCACTGGCACTATCATTAGGTCAAACTTCCAATTTATCAGGTACTCGAATCATCCTCAGCTGTATGTTGTGTTTATTGTTAAACAGCAAATGTTCACATGCTAACATGCTAAACTAGAAACAATGTGTAAACATTATTCCTACACATCAGCATGTTAGTATCAGCATGTTAGTGTCCTAAGCACCAATATTTACCTCGAAACACAACCTCATATTTCCACTAGCACAGCCGTAGACTCTTATTTCTGTAACTTAGTGTTTGCAATTGCAACATTTTCAATTTTACAGTAAGATAAATGTAGAGTAGCACTTTCTACTGTACTCTTAGATACTGGATCTTCCGTTGTTGTCTGGAGTCTCCTGGTTTCTTCTACAGTAGATTGAATGAAAAAAAAGATTGAAATTTCAGAATCCATAGAAGAAAGCAAAGGGCTTCTTTTCACCTGAGATAATTTCATCTAGGGAGTGAGAGAAGACTTGAATATCAGGGTGAATTTAAAATTAGATCACTGCTACTTTGTGTCATGTGAATTAGGCATCTGATTAAAACATCTCCTTATGGATGTACACCAAGCATGTTTATCTTGAACACTCTGGAGACCACTCAGAACATGCTGCATGGTTTACATACTCCATCTGGCCAGGGAATGTCGCAGGAAGAGCTAGAGCTTGTGAATGTGGAAAAGGACACCTGGGTAACTCTGTGTGGTCCCACTTTCACTATGACTGAGAACACAAATGGCTATAATGAATAGATGCAATAGATGACAGGAAGAACAGGAAATTTCTTTACCTTAGCGTGGCTTTCATAATTGTTTAAGATACCATTTTTAGCAACTTCTTATTGGCAATGTGTGACACCTTCTGATTTGTAGCTTCAGACTTCAGAGTATGACTTCACCTTGAGTCACTGCTCAACAGCTAAGCAACTTTATTCTCTTCTAATCTCATCTCCCCGAGGACATTACTCATGCTCTTTTTCCATCAACATTTCCTGGAAAATGAACACTACCAGTTCCTTGAGTCCTATTTACCAAACTCCCTTGGGTGCTCCCACAGTCTCTGGGAAACTGGCAGTGGTGCAAATAGGGCCTGCTGAATGAAATGTGGATTTAAATGTGAACCACACTCATGCATAAGCTAGACAAAGTGACATTTACCACAACTAATTCTGTAGTGCAAAAAAATAAAAAAGCAGAAAGATTGCTGCTTACTTTTACTATGATTAAAAAAAAATTGATGAACCCTAAAATTTGACAAACATTGAGAAGATTAATCAACCGTGTAAATTATATTTAAATCACACAGTCATTGGTAGGAACAAATAAAGTTAATTGAGGTACACCAGTTCTAATGAGTTTGCCACGCCACCTGTTAGGGCATTTTCACACCTAGTTGATTTGCACTATCCCAAATTAGTTGATGAGTAGCTGTGATCACTACGAACCATATGAGAACGTTCACTCCACTTATTTGTCTGGAGAGGGAGCGAACGCAAACACAGGAAGAAGATCATGTGTTCTGGATTAATGTATACTTCTGTAAGAGATACATTCCTATGCAATTTAACATGGAGCAACAGCACAGTTGGCATGTGCTCATAATGGTAGTAATTAATTTGACAATATACCAGGCAAAACTGTACCAGCAGAATGTGCATGCACCTCGAAGACACCTATTGAAAATAGTAGTATGCTTCACATACTTTACAAAAAAGACCCAGAAAAAGGAAGATAACATCAACATATTTAGCTGACTACAGGAGCTGTTTAGCTCAAACTTGTAGAATAAACCTGTAGTTGGGTCAGATCAAACTCCCACCACAGAGAAACCACTCTTGAGATAATTTGGGACCAGACCGAGACCACCTCCTCTCAAGGGTCTTGATGCAGTTGTTTTGATACACACCCAAATGCAATTAGCAAGTTCACACAGCACAGGTGTGACATCACCCTTAGTCTCTATTAGAACTGAAATGATTAGTTGATTGATCATTGACAAAACAAACAATCCAAAGATGGTACCTTGGGCTTTTGAAAATTGTGATCAAACAGCTGATTAACGGATAATAGAAATCATTAGATCCACTTTTGGCTGTTATGTTACAGAACCTTATGTTAACAATATGGTGACGTCTAAGCTGTTTGTCCATTTTACCATTAATAATCACAATCAGGCTAACTGTAAAGTAAATGTTAGCTAACACTACTTACTCGCAAGTCTTCCATGTTAATTGACACATCAATCAAGATTTGTTTTAAGCTTTGTAAATGAGAAAAAACAACAGCATCATATGCCCCGCACACACACATTATAGATTGACCAGACTGGATTTTGCCCCTCATTAATTCCATTGAAGAAAAATGCAAGAACAAATCAACCCCAGCAATTTTGGCATCATTATGACTGCCATAATGAACTGCCACATAGTGTTCAATCTGACTTTAGCAAACAGAAGTGCGCAGCCTTTCAATGTCTTGTCAGTCTGAAACAGGAAGTCAGATTGACCTCTAATACAAGAAATACTGGTTTATATTCTTGGATATGGAACAGTGGGGTGAAACAGTATAAGCAGCAGAGAGGCTGTGCTGTTTAGCTGTCACAAATTCAAAGTAACTGATAGAACAGCAGAAAGATGACGATGGTTGTATAAATTGAAAGAGGCAGTGCTTAGGATCAGTCAATAGTACTGAACTATTTAAAACAGCTTCCAGCTATCTTGGTCTGAATGTCTCATCAGCTAAAAGTCAGTAGCTCATGTTCTTAACTAGTAGTTGGAGTGGAAGTGAAGCAAGACTTCAGCGTGTGGGTGTACATGTCAGAGAGAGAAGGTGCAGTTAGGACCCTTGGTGAGTTACTGTGTGGTCCGCCTGTAAAGTGCAGCGTGAAGCTCCTTTTACTCACTGAAATAGAACAGAAAGTGATTTAATGGCAGAAAAGCTGAAAGTAGTGAACAACACTAATGAAAAAGTTATGATGTAAAGGATTAAATGTTGTGAAAATAAATGCTGGGGGTAAATTGAACATAAAATTGTATGCTTGTTTGGTTTCTGTAAAAATCTCTACTGTGTAGAGCTCCGTGCTGATGTCATTACATTTTCAGGGATGATATGGTATTATTTTTGGACTATTTTCGATTGATATATATTTGACTCTTCAAAATGATGGGTATATAAGGTTTTTGTTAACGCTCAGATATTGCACTTATATTTTATTCATTTGTGTAATTGTTTGGGATTCCCATTGTTACTGTGATTCTAGATAACAAGGTTAAATGAACACATAATGTCATCAGGTAATGTAGTTAATATTCTATACGTACTGTACCTATACTTATGTAGAGTTTAGTTTAGAAGCATTTTTTACTTCTAGTTAAATTCTTATAGCCTTTTAAAGTTTAAGTATGTTTTATCTTCTCAGTATTTTTTCTGCATGTTTTAGAAAACATCAATTGTAGCCTTCCACAATAAAACTGTTGTCTGTGCATGGCCTAACCCTAACCCTAACCCAGACCATGAGTGAATTTAAATTGTGGGCTGACTTTATCGTGCTAAAATTGTGAAGCCTTACTAAATAGAAATCCTATTTTCAGAAGGTTGAGCATTTTCAACTTTTTCATTATGTTATTAAGAATGAAGAAATAGGGGTCTTTATCAGCAGTATTAATAATGTCAAATTCTGATATCATTCCTGTTCCTCTTCCACAACATCACCTCCTGAAAGTAGCCAAAGTTCCTGAAGTACCTAGCTGTGCCATCTCTCTCCTATTTGCACATGCTCAGGGGTGGGTGGATGAGAACCTGAGCTGGAGAGCAGCCAAGCCGTGGCAAACACATTAGACAGTTGTAAGCACAAAGTAAGGTCATGCTCAAACTTAAGTGGCCAAGACTGTGAACCTGCGCCCTGCTCACTGGAGAGGTTAATAGGGATTAACAAAGAAGGGCTCTCTTGGGAGTCACTGTTGTGTTGCCTGTTTTTAAAGGCGAGTGCAGACTTCACATACAGCAGGGCTTACAATGGTCAATGGGAAATTGTAGTTCCAGAAGCCATAATTTGTACCACTTTCTTCTTTATCTGCTTGAGATAGAGGCAGAAAAAGTGTGTGTGTTGTCTCGTAGCTGCATGTGTCTATATCCATACATACTGCAGTAAGCTCTGGTGAAAACAAGTGTGTATCAGTCTTGGCGTGAGTGTGGAGAGATTGATAACAGTGAGATATTGTGGTATGGACCTGTGGCAGTTTGGGCAGGGTCAGCAATCCCACCCCCAAGGCTGAGGTTATGAACAGATAAAGCTGTTATCATCACCACAATAAAAGCAGCACAGGGCTACTCCATCAACATCATTAAGGATGCACCATTTCTGACGGGTGATAGGCAAAAGTCACTGCCCTAAAATCCAAGTCTTTAACATTTCAGTTGATGTATATACATATCAACTGGCACACTTTGCTCAGTCTTGTAAGAAATGTGAGAAATTTAAAGATTTTAATAGGTAAGTAAGTACTTACCAACCTATTAAAAGTACCAGGTGATGATGTAGTAGTTAATCCAGTTAATTTTCTCTTGGACATGTAGTCATAACAGCAGACATTATAACCTATCATTAATACTCAATGGGGCCCAACATAAATGAAGCAAAATAAAATGGGAAATATGAGCACATCAGTCAGCAATTTATGTCAGGGGGTTGAATGCAGTTAGATGTTTTGGACACAGTGGAAAAGTTAATTATCCTTTAGTGAATGATCTGCTGCAGCAATGAAGTCATAACTCAACAAAATGAGGATTATGTTAATGTTTAGTATTAAAGACTTCTATAAAAATTGGAATGAAGACACTGAAAAATGCAACCAAAATATTTGCATGCATTTTTTTGGAGTCCAGAAAGTGTGTATCAAAATCACATACCATACCCCCACCCTATGTTTTCAGTCATTTCACTACTTCTTTTGTGTTACTCTCAAAATGTTTTTCTGTTGTACTTTTTCTTTCCCCCTCATTCCACCATTTTATCATTATTTCTGTCACCAATGATTTGTCTCCCTTTCTTCCTCCTCTTTTACCTCTTATTACCCTTCATACAGCTCACTGTCAGCTTATCCCTTCTTTTTCTTTCCTTCTTTCCCTCCCTGTCTCAACCTTTCCATCATTTAGTTTTTTTGCCTACCTCTCACCTATCACTCCCCTCCTTTCTCCTTCATCATTCCATCTTTGTAATGGTGCAGCTGCAGAAATGAGACTTGGCTGTGACTAATCTGCTGGCAAAGCCTCCGAGGGCCCCTTGTGGTGGTGCCTCTTCACAGAGGGCACATGTGATTGATTGAACCTGGGGGAAACTTTGTCAGGCTGGCCATCATGGCTGGATCTCTAGCCTGATAATAAATTCCCTCCTCCCTCAAGTACTATAGGGAGACACAAGTATCATGTGGTGCATTTTCATGACACATGCTGGCCAGAACTGTTACGGCTGATCCACACAGCCAGGTTTCACTTTCTTATATACATACATGACCTTAAACTAGCCAACACATTTCTTATGTGCAGAATGTGTTTGAACAAGACGGGATGTGCAAGACAAAAAATGGGCAATGTGTGTGTTATTGTGACTATGGGCATTAGCCTGTTCAAATATGGAAACACAGTGTGTGTATTTGCTAAGTGTCTAAGTGTGTAACCAATCATTCCAATAACCCCCTCCCTGGTACTAAGCCTAGTGTGCATATCTGATGAAGGCTGGAGAGAGAGAACAGGGGAATTACTTTTATCGGCAATGTGTCATGACAAATTGATTTTCTCACTTAAATCCCAGACAATGGACAAGACATAGCAGGTTAACTGTTTCTCTCCCTAAATGGCCCATTTTCTCTTTCCTTCACAGATCAACGCCACCGAGTCATTAAGAATCTTCGAGGTGGACCCCTGCGCCAAAACCGGAGGGGCTACAGTGCCAACTCTCTCTGTCTCCCCCCCTCTCCCCTCTTTATCCCACACATGTTCATTTATCAAGTTTGCTACTGATTGCTCTGGAGCACAAGTCCATGTATTCTATCAGAGGCTCAGTCATCCATTGAAAAGACTCAGAGGTACGTTTGTCATTGGGCCGCTGGATTCTTAGTGAGGTTAGCACATGAACCTGAACACACACACACACACACACACACACACACAAAACATGCCTGCATGCATGCACACACACACACACACACAAACACTCAAGAGTTGCAGTAAATTACTAAGAGGAGAACTGTAATTAAGCTGCCCCTTTCAAAATGACACAGGTAATTTAGTTAACCAGTAATAATATCACCTGCGCTACTACTGAACATTTTTATGCTGGCACTCTCAAACAGGCTACTATACAATATAAGTGGAAACCAACAGATTGACAAGAGTGTCTTTCCAAAAATATAAAACATTTTAAGAACAGAATACAATATATTTCTAAACAAAAATCTTTCCAAATGAGAACACTTTCAGTTTAAAGTGGACATGCACATTGTACTCTTCACAATATCCTGTGTTATCAGTCCATGTTTGAGACAGGTCCCTTTGCTCGTTTTAGGTTCTTGGCCAGGAATACAAGTGTGTCCACAGGCTCCTCTGTCAGCCTTGTGCGCCTGGGACTGACAATGATGCCAGAGGTGCTAAAAATGTGCTCTGAGGCACAACTGAACGCTGTACTGCACATATATATCTTTTAGCCAAATATGCGAGGACAGGCAGGCTCTTTTCATGATCTTTCCACCAGGAGAGATCTGCACTTTTCTGCACTGCACTTCTCTTAAATTTGGCTCTAGATGTCAAATTCATTACTGAGTCTACCAACAGGCCATTTCTGCTTAAATGTTACTATAGCAACCCAATCACTTTTTTTGCCAGTGACGTTATGTTCACCATGGACAATGTTTTCTAAATTTACTGTGAGAGGTTTTTTTACTGGCTGTTCTGTCTGACATAGATCAGCTATCCACAGTGACATGTAACCATTGCCCCTATACGATTTAGCTATTAAACCAATTTGAAAAAACAAATGAACTCCCCAAATAACCCCAAATTATACATTTAATGTTCTCGATCACTACAACAAGATTCAAATGTTGGGATATACTGAACCGTTTTAAACAAAAAAATTATCCAAAAGGTACCAAAATTTTGGTATACTGTGCAATACAATTTGTGGGTGTGATTTGATCAGTTTCGATAGACAGTGAACTGGTAGTACTGTATATGTACACAAACCACACAATTGTCAACACATTTTGATAGCAATTTTTCTAAAACCTTAGTCCTGCAACACAGAGAAGAACAGTAAAAACAGAAATCTCTCACTTAACAAACTGTTAAATGTGGTTGAAAATTGTGTGTGCAGACCAGTCAAGATACACCACTTACCCATTTCCATCTTCCACATAAATTCTCAGGACTGGCAAACCCCGGCTACCAGTTTTCTCCTGGGCTACTACTCACGTATGAAATCTACAGTATATTGACTTGTCCCTCTGTGAGAGCAATGGTTTCCAGGGCTGAAGCACATAAGGCAGAATTCAAATTAAACCACTGGTTTGGTCATTGAAGAAAAGCAAAAAGGCTATTTTCGGAGAACTATGTAAGCTATTACATATAATATAGAGTAAAAAATCTAGTTTAGTCACCATGACAAAAACATGAGTTCCTAAATAACAGAAGTTAGTATAACAACTAACTTGTGGGCAAGTTTTTGTGTATTTGTAAGTAGGTGGTTCTGCAACCAAAATGACCTCTTGTGTGTACACTAATCCAAAATTTAATGGCCCATGGTGTTTTTGAGCTGACACAGTCGATTGCAGGACCTGAAAATTCTTAGCCAGGTTGTGAAAATTCATTGCTAAAATTACATAGACACTGCTGGATAAAGAGAAGATGCAATTTAAAGCAAATTTTCTCCAGTGCATTGAACCACAAAGAAGTCTGATAGCTTGTGGGTACAGATGCCTGAATGACCTGAATATGGCTCTTGATATCCATGGTGTGCTATAGTTAACAGAAAAGTTTTACCAGCTTCACTCACATGATCCGAAATAAAGAACAGTGAAGTCATTTGTTCCTTTTACTTCTGTCTCCATGGATTAACAACCCAATTATGTCCCATTTGTTCAACAAATACAAGGGATACAGAGTTCCACACATTTAACCACAATAAAAAAAAAGCAACTGAAACAAGCCATGACCTCTAAATTACACATCAATAACTTGCTTCAACACTGGAGGGAAGAACAAGTTTAATCATGTTCACATTTCCTCGACACAGCCAGGGCCTATACATTCATCTATGAAAGAAATCTTTCAAGGCATATTTGGAAAAACATGAGGCACAAACCCTTACAGAGGCAGGGAAAAGGACATTTGATTGGGTTGTCATCTCAGTTTCACTCTCTGTACGACAGCTTTTCTGCAGCCAGACATATGAATAGCAGGGTAAAAGCAACGCTGAAGCTTGAGTATATGAGGAAAATATTCATGCCTTTAGAATCAGATGTTATGCGCCTAAAATTGCTCATTAATGTGTGTATGAGTGTGTCAAGATTACATATCTGAGTCACCGGCTATCTAGTGATTCAGTGTGCTGCATTCCGCAGAATCATCTCAGATGACGTTTCACCATCTTAGAGGGCTGTACTGGTTCACAAGCGATGTGCTGCCAGGAAACACAGAATTGCTTCACAGGGAAACAAACTTGAACATTTAAGCATCACCTGACACAAAAGTGTTCTTTTTTTTCTGCGGTCATATATTTGTCCATAGGTGATGCTCAAACACTACTAACCTCCTATCTGTCACCTTTCAATGTAGTCATTTTATTCAAATGATCTATTCATTGAATTTACAGAAAATATGCTAAATGATGATAAATGATCCATGATTTAAATTGCGATAAGAGATTTTGGTCATATCGCCGAGCCCTAGTTAGGTTACAGGAGAAAAGCCCCATTCAGACACATCAAGCACACTTAAACACTGGCCACAAATGATTTTAGGCTGATGTTAGCGGCTCTGTCCTCGTCTGTATTGAATTTAAACACTGACTGATCCACCCCTGCTTTAAGCTGGATAATTTCCCTGATGAGTCCACTATACATATATAACGTGACAGGCAGTTAAAACAACTCAGTTAAGTCCCAAATTAAATCTGCATAGCTTTTAATGCAAATAAAGTGATAGGGGTTAGGGATTGTCTTTGATATTGCTCATTTCTTCTGATATGTAAACATTTTAAATGGACTGACATTTCTGCTGTAAAAAATATCACATCTAATACTTATTTATACTACTTTTTAATTATTAAATGGAAGAAAATGTATCGTTAAGGAAATAACAGAACTACTATTATTCCTCTCAGCTGCTAGATGAGTGTGCCAGTTCCAATGTGTTGTAATCCTGTATTCTTTCTAATGGTCAGCAGGGGGTGAGTCTGCTGGTTGCAAAAAGAAGTCCCTTTGTAAGGAAGTCTACGAGAAAATTACCCTACCTCTCACTTGATTTAATATCTCTGTAAACACTTTCCTATTGATTTAATGGTCTCAATCACTAGTTTCAAGCTGTCTTCAACACAGCATCATGTTTGTTTTGTAAATTACGGTCCCATTTAGAGTAAAATAAGTGATAAAGTTGGGTACGTTCTAGAGTGGTGGTTTTTCAGAAGTGGTTTTTATGGAAGGAACAACATTTTTGGCTCCAAAAACCCAACATGGCGACGACCTTGAAACAAAGATGGCGCCGCCCATAGAGCCAAACTTGAGAAAAGCAGAATACAGGACATATGATTTACTAAGCAGATATGTATGTTCTAACAGAAAATGAGACAACTGAAATTAAGAAGGTTTTTAAACGGAGTAGGCCTACCTTAAAAAATCAACGACAACCACATATTTAACATAAAGACCAAAATCATACTTTTTCTCACAATGCTTTTTTTTGGACTGTCCTTCTTAAACAATGGACACAATCTTCAAAAGAATATATATATATATATATAAAAGAAAATATTAATGAGCAACTGTGAGATTCTGATGGACTGTTGTGTCAACCTGTCTGCATGTGGGAGGACATCACTGATGATGGCATCAGCATCATTAACACCCTCCATTATAATCCAAGTCCTCCTCTGCCTACATGTCTGCCCATGGCTTGTAAGCATAGACTTTATATAAGAAGTGTATTTAGCAACCATGACATCACCCATTGGTTTATGGCCTTTTCAATGACATGAGCTTTTTCCAGGTTCAACTCTGCTCTATTGTGAACATTATGTTTCTATAGCAGCACCTACTGTCAGTTCCATAGCAACTGACATTGTTGAATCCACCATTTTGTCAGATGTGCGCAAGTAAATATTGACGTCTTTTATCTGCGCTCCAGATACACTTATGACAGAATCCGTTGTTAATATTTTTACTATCTGTGTTGTGTGAATACTGATTTCTGATCATTTTACTGCTAACCAAGCCGGCCATCATACCAGCAGTAAGATGCTAATGAGTTGCTCATACTTAAAAGTAACTGTTTCTTTTGGGATAACTGCTGATGTTACGTATTTGACTCTTTCTACTTTTGTTTTTGTGGACCATATACCACGTATGCATGGTTACTAGATTAGACACTGTGTTGTACTTCCTGTGGCAACTTAATAGTTCAATAACAATAATTCTTTCACTGGTTATTATGTTCTTCCATCTGAAATAAAATGTTTTAATCAGCTCTGAAGGAAGTCAGGATTCCCAGCATGCTTTGACGCAATGTGTTTATGAACACAAAATTAAGTTCAATTGTGTTGTAAATCAGCACAGATGCTACTTGCTTGTTTATAGTCATTTACAGTTTGCTATTGTGAAAGAATGCTTATGTGTTATTAGGTTTGTGAATGCTCGTTGAAAGATGGTGGTTTGTTGATTATGGTTGGTAAAATCAAGTGGTTCCAAGTTCCATCAGCCTGCTTGTGAATTCAAGACCAATGTAAGGGTTTCTGTGTTAAAATGCCACAGGCTATGCAGATGCCGTTCTGATGGCTTTGTGTGAAAAGGATGTTGTGCTGCATTTTCATCTTTACTAATTAATGTTAGCCATCTACAGAATGAAGAAAAAAACATTTGATTCACTGCACTGCTATAAGGCTATTGCAGCTACCAGCAGCTTTGATTTTTTTGTTGTTGTTGTTGTTGTTTTCTTGCATCTTATTCAATGCATGATTTGATATTGTCCAGCTTTTATTTTTTTGTTGTTGTTGTTGTTTTCTTGCATCTTATTCAATGCATGATTTGATATTGTCCATCAATTAACACACTTTAACTGTCAACTGTTAAAAAACAAACAGGCAGTGTCATAGCAAGCCAAAGGTTGGAATACACATCACAACATGGTGTTCATGGGAAGTGGAGGATTAGGGTTGGGAGAGTTGTGGCTTAAAACCACTTCAGACAAATGCAGTGATGCATTCTTCTGGATCCATTTGGCAGATTGCTGGGTGTTCATTTCAAATCCTATTTGTAAGTATATTATGGAATGAAGGTTACTTTACAAGGGTTTCAGGTTTTGTACTGCAGAATTCAGCTTACTTAGTCTTGTTTGTTACTAAATCCCCAGAGAGAGATACTTTTTCAAGTTTTAAGCTGTTTTTATGTGCATTTTTGTGTTTATGCATGTGCCTCAGCAAGATTCTACACTTTGAAGGCAACAGGGGGTGGATAAAACAGATGACCTTTTAATGATAACCTTTTCACAGCGGTGTTTCATTTCTTAATCACTGTTGACCCAGCATTTTAGAGATAGAGGTGGCACTTTGCATTACAGCTCGGCAATAACTTAATAAGAGTGTGGCAATGATTTGGTAATACAGTAATAAGCAATATTGTGTAATTATTCTGATAACCAGTTAATAGCTTGGTATTAACAATGAGTACATTTGGGTAATTTTACACTAATCATTTTGTAACAGGGTAATTAGACCAAAAACAAAGGGTAATAATGGGGAAAGATAGCAATCAGACAAAACTACCCGGTAATAGTATAGTAATATTTCGGTAACAATACGGTAAGCTGATCACAATAAAATGGTTTAAAATTTGTAATATGGTGACATATGTGGTTATTACTTTGGTAATGTCATCATTACCTTTTCATTACCAAACTATTACCCCACTCCTATCATGCTATTATCATGTTGTAATGTTAGAGGTAGAAATAGAAATCCCATCATATCATTTGCTTTTTTCTGTGTCATTGAGATTTGCTTTAGGTCTGTTCCCCTCTATAGGCTTGTCATAGCTTTGCGGCCTGTCAGCATGCTACTGCCAAGGTTCTCTTGGGGTTAAGTCTGTGATGACCATCCTGTAAAGCAATGATTCCCATGTAAAGCTGCCCGAGTTTATCACCCGGACCATGTTTTTCCATGTTCTCCTCTCCCCTGTCCTCCCAGGTGACTAAAAAATGACATGTGTCAGTGGTGCATGTTAGTGTTGGGAGATGTGATGGTAAAAAGGGCAGGGTTAGCCTCCCTTGTATCAGACGTCAATGATTCACCGAGGTGAGAAGGACATTCTGCAACACTGAACAGTTCTTTTACAGTGCTTTCTTTTCCTGCACACATTTCTATCCCTTGCTTAATACTGACTTTCCTTCCACTCAACACATTTTTTAAAGAAAAAATGGTATACTTATTTTAATAATTATTTTATGCCAAACAACTCATGAAGTAGCTTTATTATGAACCTGAAATGGATGCTGAATTATTTAAATAATCTGACATGATGAATAAAATAAACAACACACATGCCACGACAAGTACAAATGTCATTAATTAGTACAGCACAGTAAAATAGCACCATACCATGTTGCAATCCCTCACAGAAATGCAATGCACTGCACATTTATAGAACAAAGAACAATTTCTCTGATCAATCTGGTTAATTCATAGTTTCATAGTTTTTGAGAAAAGCCACACAAGGAAGTGGAGTGAAGAACTGAGAGATGGGGGCAGATGTGATAAATGTTAAATATGGGGGTACTGGTGCACATTTTCAGGAAGTTTTTCCTGCAAGACATTCCTGGTGTTGTACTCAATTTTTCACATGAAAAATGACAGAAATAGCTGTGAAACAAATGAAAAAGAGAGACAGATAAGTTCTAAGCCTGGTTCCTTTCTTGCTTCTGCACAGCTAGCCAGTCACAGCAAGGATGTCTGGCTGTCAGTTTCGGGAAATTACAGCAATGCCACCCCCGCAAACTTTGACTTCAGAGAGGTGTTCGACTATGCACTATCCAGCTTAAAGGTCCACAGCCATTTTAGAGGTTTTACAAGGCTGTACTTTAGGACAGCAGTACTTCGAAATAATGCTAGCATCAGCATGCTAAATTCTCAGTGATAGACAGATGATGTAACCTGATTCGCCGTCTTATTTTAGCACGGTAGCAGGCTTATGAGCTGTGGGGAATGCTGTTGGTTTTACTGGTATTTGGTCATGAACCAAAGTACTGGACAAAAAATGCTTTTTAAGCTGGTGATGAATTCAAGTCACCAGAGTACAGTAGCCCTGAGAGTTCAGTGCACTGCAGCTTTAGAAAACACAAGCAAGGAGAAAAACCATCCCCAACATTGTGAAAAACATTGGGGGAAAAAAAGGCTGCAAATACACATTATGTACTTAGGATTTGTTCAGACATGCACTGAACACATTAATGGTCTGCTCTACTGCAGCCAAGTACAGATAAGTATTAGCCCAAGAACAACTACAACAATAATGATAAAAGTAACAGTAATATTACTATTACTACCAACAACAACAACAATAAACTGTATGGCACTTTTACTAACAGGGTTACAACGTACTTAACCACGCACGCATGCACGCACGCACGCGCACACGCACGCACACACACACACACACACACACACACACACACAAAACAGCTGATAAAACAGCCCAGGCATAAGCAATACAGATAAAGAAGATCAGATAAAAATAAAACAAAGAAAACAACACAGGAATTAAAAAAAAATAAAGTGGATAGAATCAAGTGAAATGCTAAAACGCGATAACTTCTAATTGAGAATCCATCAAAACTTCCATTAAAAGACTCAAATCCAATTGCCACAATGTTGCCTTACCTGCCTTTAGCAGGTGTGTGCTTCTGACAAGTGTTGAATAAAATCTCAAAGTGATGTGGCCCTTGTAAATTTTTATGTATGAATACCAAATTCCTTTGCCCTGCTGTTATCCATTTAAATGGTGAATTTCTATTTCTGTCCAAAAACCACCTGGCTTAGCTAACTATGTAAAATTGATGGGTATTATTCACATATCCTTGAAAACTCTGACAGGTAAAGCCTTTGTTCTGACGGTCCCAAATCTCAAATATAATTGGTCACTTATAATCTAAATTTGGTTTCTTTGGTTAAAATGGCACAATGCCTTTAAAAGTTGAAGTTTTTCTGGGTTAGCGCTCTTCTCGGGTTTAACCAAGACATCCAAGGGAAAAGTAGTGCTGCTTGAGGTTTAGGATTTTTGAGCCAAGATATAAAGTGTTTTATAAGTAGCCACATGGGGATGCTATCTACACCAAATCTGCTTTTTCGTGGCTCATTACCTAACTTTTCACCTTAATACTATGAAATTAGCTAAATGGTTTATGAGATATCCTTCCATTATGCCAAGATAGGGTACCAACAAATGAACAGACAGATACACTGAGATAACCAATGACTTTTCAATATATCTTTTAACTGATTACATCTTTGTCTGTAGAGGAAACTGATACAACTGAGTTTTAAGAACAACTACATAACTACAAATTACAACATAACTTCATGGCACAGAATTTCATGATATTGACCTTTGGACATGCCAAGAATGACAAGTAAAAGAAAATGGTTCATACAGCAAGCCTCCTCTGCAAACGTAATTGTAAAATAGCACATAAATTATGTTCTCCAGCACTGGTCTTTTATTTGACTTCACTTGCTTTCTTTCTTGAGCTTTGCCCCACTTTTATATTACTAGGAATTCACCTTCACAAAGTGGAGAAATTGAATAGCAATTCTACAAAATAACTCATTACATTCAATGTCAGTGTTTTTTAACATTCATGTGAGTGCTTTCATTGTTACTCCCCATGACATAACGATATGGTTAAGCTTACACAGATGGCTGGAACACTTGGATATGGCTAGAGAAAGCCCAGGCATGCTTGGATGCTCTGCAGCAGCCACTGTCTCCCACCCCTTCGTACAATGAAGTTAAACAAAAAATGTATGTTCATGTTTATCACAAATGACATCATGATTATATGCTTTTAGCTTCTCAGGAGCTCAGTTTCCTGTCCAATTACATAGTGCAATTACACAATGAAGTCCAAGAAGTCTTTGTGTTGTGTGAGTGTTCTCAGCTCTGTGTTTTTAAGCTTTTGCAAGCTGTGTGCTTCAGGTGATGTAGAAGAATAGATCAAATATATACTGTATGTAGAGGTGTGTGGATTGCTGATCTCATCCTTTCCATGAAATGTGCTATTTTTACATTCTGAAAACACACATGTATTTTGGATTGCCTTGCATGTCTATTTGTATTCTGTATTCACACACAATCTGGTGTATTTTTGCACATTCAATGTCAGAATCAAACAAAACAACTGCCAACACTTGCCTGATTTCACAAGTGCATTTTGTCAGCAGCCTAATATTACATACTGATCTCGTACACAGCAGCAACTGAATACAACACTCTGCATCTGCAGTCTTTTGTGGGACCAATGTTTCAGCCACAAATAACCAAATCACACTCAGCTGACCATCATATCAGTATGTCTCTGGAACTTCTGTCTTTCAATCATCAACTACCAACAGAAAATCCAGCAAAAGAACAAATATATACAAGCACAAGTCCCCATGAGCAACACAGGGACAAAAACAGCCAAAACATATTATCCTGTCATTTTTTCCTTCAGACTCTTAGAATTTTGGATAGGCAGCAGCATCGCCTGTCAAACTGAATTAAAAGTGAGAAAATCTCTTTGGGTGCTATGAGGCAGTAAAGTGAGGTGCAATCCCCAGTGGCTTATATGCAGAAAGGGCTCATGTTCATATTTAAGCAGCGAGTGGAACATGTCAATCTTATGCACCCTACTTTTTCTGGGCACACCATGAAGCCATTGCTACTGTAGCAGCATGTCTTCTAGCGGTAAAATAGCGCCCAGTTGGAAATGTACTGTAGTTCTCTATCTTGTTAGCTCACATATGCTTCACCTCCTGTGCACAGGTGAGGCTTCTTGCCTCTGGTAGGTCTTGTGCAGCCCAAACACATTAGTTTGATTTAAAGTTAGGTTGTATTTTTCACGACAATTTTACATAACACAGGTTTTAACAATTATTTCACAACTGTAGCTGTCAGGAGAGTGTGAAAACAAGTCAAAATGAACCAGAAAATGGATATGGACAAGACTATAAGCTGCTCCCCAAGATGTGTTGCATCATTTTGCTCATTTTAGAGGCTTTGTCTGTGTATGTGTGGGTGTGCGTGCAAATGCTGAGCATGTAGTATGTGTTTTTCTGTATTAATGTAGAGGCCATCTAGTGACACGTGGCTGTCTCCCTTGAGGGGTTAAAGTGTCATAATCACCCCGTGCTCGTTCCACTGGCCTTGAGGATGTTAAAAATGAGTGCTCTTGGCAATGGAGGTGACATGAAACTTCTTTAAAAATGATGGTGAAACTTTGATAAGTCCTCAACAGGGACATGGACTGTCAGGAAGACAGATACCTCAAGTGAAGCAGGGACCTTTCATTAATGTAACACAATCCCTCTACCATCTGTTTAAGCTGACATCGAGAGGGTTCCTTTCCAAGCACTCGTGAGCCTCACGCATGAACCACCCTACGGCATTGCTCATCATTGACACTCCTAGGGCTCTGTGGGTGATTAACCATGTATCTTTGTTCTTACAATACATGTACAGTACATGCAAACCACCAAACGCATAACAACATTAGGAACTGATTTTAAATCTTCCAGTACCAAAGCAAAACTAAGAGCGAAACAAACACAAATCTGTGTATGCTAATCTGAGATGCATGAGTTTACATGGTATACATACCTTTTTTCTCTTTTGTTGTTCTTAATATGTCATTTTCGGTCATTGCTGTTTCAATCAATGTTTACAGTAGCTGTCTTTGGATATTTGTTTTTTTGTTTTGTTCATTTGTTAAGACTGTTTTATCATGTGCTTTATCCCTTAAAAGCCTAACCAGGAACAAGGACTGCAAATTAGCTGTGGCTTAGAAGTGATACAGCGATAAAAGTGAATCTGTGTTGAAAAATAAGCAGAACACTGCTAAACACAAATTACAAAAATACAATAAAAATTAAATACTACAGTTGCCAATAGATTATTATAAAGTACCATATATATACATACATATATACACACACACTACAAGAACACCACCCTAATCAGAGGCCTAAAGGCTGGGTCTACCACTCAACAGGACCCAACAGGTGCAGGCTGTGCAAAGATGCTCCTGAAACAATCCAACACATAATTGTAGCAAGAACATCTTACATGGGACGACAGTAGTGGTTGGCATAGTGTACAGAAACATCTGTACTGTGTATGGGTTGGAAGTCCCACAGTCAGGATGGAAAACACCTCCCAAAGTGGTTGAGTATGACTGAGCTAAGATCCTGTGGGACTTTCGAATCCAGACTGACAAACTGGTGATGGCTAACCAACTGACATCATGTTGATTGACAAACAAGAGAAGAAGGCAGTGGTGATACGGTGCAGAACCCTCAAAACTGACAGGATGATTCCCATATAAATAAATATATATATACACATATATTTCCCCCGGTTGAATGTACTTTTTCTTTATTTCTTGTTTCCTAGTTGTTTCTTACTGCACGGTGTGACCCTGGTTTTTAAACAGTCTATAGAAGTTCATAGTTTTACTTACTTACAGAAAGTGTACAGAATGTGAAATTCTTAAAACTGCATTATATTTTCCGAAGCCATCCAATTTTAAACAGATGCATAAAAGAATCCAACGTATCCACATGCAAAGGTCCATAAAATCCAACTACTGCTGGAGTACAGCTCAGAGCTGCATTGGTATTCCAGCTACAATTGTCTGCACTATCGCCAGTTCTTCAATTTATAAGCCTCCTCCACTACAATTCTTCTGTGTCCAACTACAAATAAAAATCTCTGGCCAGCACACTACTTGATCAAGATGGTCTTGTACCTTGCTACCCCCCTTATCAGTATTCATGGGACAGTGCAAAGACACATTTTCAAAAAACAAAGCAACTGCAGCTGCAGATAAAAAGCTCCTCCAAAGAGGAGTTCAGAGCTCACTACACTAGAGCTCACTGGTGTGGGCCAGAAGGGGTGCTGAATTTTCATAATCAGTGACAGTTGCACTGATGTCAGGCTTCAAGTAATCATTGAGCACAAGCACAACTATCTTAGGAGGCGTCTGACTGAGTGACAAGGGTCTAAAGGGAAGGCGGATGGAAAAGAGAAAGCATGAACGCGTGTGACAGGCCAGAACAGAGACACGAAAAGCAAAATACATTTTGCACTCTAATACACTCTAATGAGGAAGGGTAGACACTAATTACATTTGAAAGGAAATCTCAATCTGAAACTTTACTCTAAAGGCATGTCTGATAAATGCTGCCTCTCTTTGCATGTGTTGCCTCTTTATTGTTCTTTGAGTGGTGGTCAATAAATTGGTGGTCATGCATGACAGAGGGAGACGTTCAGTAAAGCAGACAAGCGTGCAGAGATATCTGGTGTTCACTGTTATACATGTGAAGTGACCATGCATTGATGGTCAGATTAAGCACTTCACTAAATGTATATAGAGAAGACAGATTACTAGGAACACAAAGTAAAAATCAGCTTGTCCTCCACTGCTTTCCTCATATTGCTGTTACCTTAACCTAGTTTTAGTATTTCATTTTAATACCCTTTTTTTCACTGTTCCAAAAACAAAATCTATCTAATCTTACCCAAGTATTAGTACTGTAAATGGCCACAAAGCCTCCAGTCATAGCTGCATTTGTCTTAAACCCATACTGTACATGAGCATATAATCCTTGCCTGCCAGGCAAGTCTGGCAAGTTGGTCTGACTGAATGAATCCTGTTAGCCTGTCTCATCTCTTCCTTCTGTTATTTTCAAATTTAAAAGTGTGAATGCAGTTTTTATGTTTGTTTGTTTTTTTGAAGCTGCACAAACATATATTTTAATGTTAGGAAAAGATGTTGCTGCTGTTTCCCCTGCTGTTGAGTTGGAGTGTTTGGTTGGTATTTAGAAGTGGGAAAAAGGCACAGAGGAATAACCCAGCAGTGTTTCCCATTAATTACCTGACTGTGGCCACCCACCATAATGAACCAAAAATATTTTCACACTTCTCACAGTAGCATAAAAGACCTCTAACATTGTGTTTTTCGCAGTTTCTGCAGGAAAGCATCCCTCGCTCCCAGTCAAACCACCCCCCCATCTCATTTACGGCTAAAATTGGTCTATTTCTGCCTTAAATTATTCTCTCCCCCACTCATACAGTATCCAGGTAACTTTTGCTGCCCTTCTTTAATGGCTCAAATACATGCTCTAGTCTATTATGTGTTTTGCCCATTTGTGAACAGTGTTAAACTCTGTCCTATTAACCATGCTTTGTGTTTATCTATACAACCAATGTGCTTATGATCAAATAGTTTACAAGAGCTCTTCATAGATCTTTACTGTCAGATTGATGCATTTTTTGTGGGAGGTCTGGGGAAGCATGTCCCTGAACTCCCCTAGACGGTCAGAGGTCAACCCACCACAGTCTTAGAAAGTGCTGTTGGAAACACTACCCAGTAACTAGAAAGTGCAATTTCTGGAGAAATTGCAATGTGAATGCTGTCTGCTGCCGCCGCCATGCCGCTCCGCCACTGTCACGCTGAGATGCTGCTCTAATGTAGCGCTGCTCCTTTCATGCAGCTCTACTGCCACCTGGTGGCTCAAACGTCAGTAATATGCTGCTCCTTTCGTGCTCCCTTAGTGATGGTACTGTTTTCATTGAGATGACACACATCTGAAAATGCAGGTTTTACTTTTATCAGAGTGATAAAGTAACTACAGAGCTCTATGTTCTGAATGTGTGATCTCCATATCAGTTATCACGTCAGTAATTACTTAATTAACAATCTGAAACACACACAGTTTGTGTTTATCTGTTTAAAAACTGAGCACATGGTGAGGAGACACTTTTACCATGAGAACAGTGGAATGTCCGACTGTCCCTGAACGCCCCTCGTCGGAGCTTCGTGGAGCTCTGTCAGTCAGCTGAGCTCTGTCTTACAGACATTCATGCACCTCTGAAAATGCAGGTTTTACTCAAAACGGTCCATGTCACAGCCATAAAGTGCAGACCAGTGGACATAAGAGAGTCTCCTGAACACGTAGATGTAAGCTAAGGTCTCTATCTGGTGAAATGAGCGCTTGATAGCAGGTAAGAGAAGTGTTTCTCTCTCCCTCCTCTGTCATTTTAACATGGCGGTCAATGAGCCGTTCGGTAGGTGCTCCCGTCGCTCCGAGGCTCGTGGGACGCGCTGCATGCGTTTCTGTGTGTTGTGAGCCACATGACTGCGTGTCCAAAGACTTAAGCTACATTTTGAGTCATAAACTGTGACTGTGGGTGAAACGGTTCGGCCAAACCAGCGATATAAAGACAAAAGCTTCATGTGACTGCTCCTTTTCCGCTCCTCCACGCTCTAGCGATGACGTCACCGCTCTAGCGCGACCAGATACACACTCATGTAAAATGAGAAAAAGGAGGGAGAAACTTTATTTTTTTAAAAGACGACTGTGATGAAATGGTGAATGGCACAAAGGAGGTAGAGGTATGTGCTGAAAGAGGGAGAGATGATGAACGTTTTAAAGCTTCAATGGAGTTTCTAGCTAAAAGTATGAAGGAGCTGTGAGAACAAGTCGGGTGAAGAAATTTCAGATTTGGAAGCTACTCTCCATTCATTCCTATGGGGAAATTTTGACAGTTAGTATGGAATATTATGGAAACTGTAAATGTTACAGATGTGAAAAGTCATTGCCCTCGATTCCCGATTGAGCTGCACGTCCTCCATTGGAATGAAGTTTCTACCTTGAGCGGTTTGGGGGCTGAATCACGGCAAAAAATGCAGCAGAAGAATAAGAATAATATATAAACTTTTTGGGACAGAAGAACATATGTTGTGAATGCTTTCAGCATTCACACCAATAACCACTGATGTGTTTTCTCATCATGTGTCGATGCTCAATGTACAGACTGTTACTGCCTCCCCAGATATCTATGGATGTCTGTGTTTGTTTCTTTTTTTCTTCAGAAACCCACAATCATGACTGATGAATGACTGTTGGAATCTGAGCTCATTTCATCTCTAGTTTAGCAAGAAAATCAGACTGCGAATGGTGTTCACATCTCATGCAAAGGGGAAAATATTGTTTATGTGTTAAGATATGAAAAAAGATAAAGTGACTACACTCTGAATGGTTTGAGATTTGGAAACATTACAGTGCATTTGTTATCTTTCATAATATTAAGTCCCTCTGTGTGAAATTGTTCTGAGGAAGAAAGAGGTCATTGTGTTTCACAGCTGGATGACTCAGTAGACTCATCTGTCTTGTGAGGTCATGAATATATGTGTTGTGTACATAGTTAACACATAACCACATACATCACAAAGCACCTTAACACAACAGTTTGTCTAACTGCTCACTAGTGCTCACACTGCAAACATACAGCTGGCTTACGATCAGTCAAGCAAAGCGAGCAAAGAAGCATCAGATTTATAGCATGTTAACACATTACATAATGCTGCTGTGGTTTCTCTCTCCTTTTCTCTCTCTCCCTGGCTGTCACAGCACACACCTACAATATAATGTGATACAATATGCCATAATATGATACAATTATACACTTTATTATGGTGAAGCTGTACTAAATGCTAACATCACAATGGCAGTGTTAATATCCTGATCTTTAGTGGGTAATATTTACAACATTAAGCATTTATTTTAGTGTGTTAGTATATTAATATTGGCGGGTTAGCACTAAACACTAAACACATTCCTCCAGAGGCGGATGGGTGATGGAAAGTCAGGGGTTCGGCAAAGTCACTGTCTGGAAACCTGAAAGTCTGTACCAAACCTTATGGCAGTCCATCTAATAGTTGTTGAGATGTTGAGATAGTCTGGACCAAAATGTTGGACCAACCGCCATTGCTATACCTATAGCCACACTGCTAGAGTGTCGAAACACATTAATGAGAGCGTATGATCATTAAAATAAATATAGATTCTCACACATTTATACATTATCTTCTTATCTGCTTTTCACAAGTGCAGTAAGGACATATAACACAAAGCTTCTGACCGTCATTTCACATTGCTTCTGAAGCTTGAATGTCATAAACATGAATGAATGTTTGAAGCGGTTTTACTCCAAGAGAGCCTAAAACTTTTACTGGAACAGAGAAATTGGAATTTGGAGCAAAGGATATGAATGGGGTCAGACACTATTTTCTTTGCCTGGCTGATATCAGACAACTTATACAGTAAATGGACTGAAGAGATGAGTATTCTGTTATCTTCACAAGCAGTCTGTACCAAGTAATTTGAAATTTCACTCATTCAGCCAAATTACCATATGCTGTCATTTTGTATCCTATTATACTCTCTAGGTCTGAATTATAAAAAAAAAAAAACCTAAACTTTGACTAAACACCTACATCAGTGCAAAAAAATATATCAGCAGCAGCAGGATGGAGCAGACCTTCAACATGGGCTCTGTAAATGAGTGTATTATCAATATGTATTAGATTGTTGCGAATTTCGTGTGTAACGGTTTCTGTCAAATAAAATCAACCTTTTCAAAAATTCATGCATGTTTGCAGAATAGAAACAATGATATGGGGTCAATCACTGTCTTGATCAGCTGGGGCCTCTCTGAGCATTCATATGATTAATCGCGTGACTTCAGAGCTGCTAAAAAAGCTTACTCCTGTGTACAAAGCTCTGTGTGTGACCTCACTTGGAACTACTGCTCATAACTACTCATCCTGCAAAGATGTATTCAAACAGAGCGATTAGTCTTATTCCAGTGCGTTGTCATGTAACATTGTTCTTGCGTGTACATGCTGAATGATTTGTGTTTTGTATTTTGTATGTAAGTATTTTGGCCGTAGCTCCTGCTGCTGAGAAACAGCTGCTTTTTAGCGGAACCAATCAAACACAATTAGTATCTCTAACATAAACATTCTGCTTTTTCACATCTCTCTCTGTCTCTCTCTCTCATACGCACACATTCACACAGTTGCATGATCCCCCCCCCCCCCTTTTATTAACACCACTTGCCTATAGGGAGCTGGCAAAGTTAAGTGAGCTCTCCATCTGTTAAATTAGAGAGTGTCAAAACTTTTTGCTGCTGAGTGATCCAGAGACATAATCCCATGTCTCCTTGGGTAATGAATTATACTCATGCTAATTAGCACGCACATGGCCAGCAGTAGCAGTGAGAATGTCCTAATCAAATAGACTTATGGTTTTGTCATGTCTATGGTTTCTCTGTTCTCTCTGGGGCGGGCTGGATGGGCATTCGCTCAAACCTCTGCTGCTCATCCCTCTACAACACATCCCACTGAAGGTAACTTTTTTTTTATACCATAGTCTGAGTGAACCCTTGATTCTGATTGGGTATAGGGTGTACATTAACTGCTACAGGACACCTTCTACGTAGTTCCACTGAAACTGTCGGTCCAATGTGGTGGTCACATTGAACTGAATGAGACTTTACATCACATCATCGCTGTCTGATCATGTCCTTGAAGTGTTTCCAAAAAAGTGATCACTAACTTGCCTGTGATCTGGGACTTAAACAAGTAGAACATCAGGGCTACAATCCAGTAGTGTGAACTCGGCATAAGCAGTCGTCTCACATCTCACATTCAGCGTGTAATGTTACTGCAGCCGACAGTAACATTACACGTTGCCTATCATTTGTTTGAGAGAATTCTGATAATGTTTTAGGGACAGTGGCATGGCTGGTTAGCTAGCTATTGTTGTTAAACATGCTGTGAAATTATATTTACTATTTGTCAACTGTATGCGGTGTTGTTGACTTCGAAAATTGCTAGCACAATGTTAGCTCTCTGGCTGAGCTGAGCTGAAGAGATCTGTGATTAGAAATTTCATTGCTCAGTGTCACCATCGTGTTCTTACTGTGCACATGACAAATAAACATCTTGAATCTTGAATCTTGAATCTTGAAATACCTCCTAAGTCGTGTCTAAGGTTTGTCCCATTCACTGAAGCAGTAAAAAGCATTTCTGTTGCATCCTTATGGGATGGTAATGATTGTTCAAGGTATTAGTCGAGCCTTCAGGTGTCACCAGTCCAGTGGAGTTATGACTTGTGAAAACTTCAGATATTAAAACAAAACGCATGAAAAAGTTAAGTAATGGTCTTTTTTTCTTCCACAAGTGACCATAGTCACATGGAGGCGCTGAGCATCGGAGGGTTCTCAGCAAACATTAAACATTAACATTAAACATTAGCAGAGAGAGGCAGATGGAATGTGCTAATGATCCCCTGTTTCACTTGAAAAAGAGATGTTGCAATTACATGCTACATATTTTATAATGCTGGAAACACTGGATTTGAGTGTCTTTTTTCTTGACGTGGTCTGTGTGGATGAAAGAAACTATTTTAGAATAATCTCAGAATGGAAAAAATAAACCCAATCAATAAAAAGGTAAACAACACAAATAGACAAACAGCTGTTCAAAAACTGCATTTCTTGAACCAGTATTTATATGAGTGTGTACGGGTACTATCAGTAGTGTGATGGATTCGATAGAGTGATAGAATAGGAGAGTGAGAGTGACACAGAGACGGAGAAAGTCTTCAAGGGTGAATGGAGCAGAGGGTGTCTGTGTTGCTAAACACTGGCTATAATAGAGGCCAAGGATTAGATGGCAAACTTTATACCCCTGCACCCACACACACACACACACACACACACACACATACACTGCATTCCATCAGGGCTTTATCTGGCCTTTTATTTGCCTTTATCGAGCATGGCGGAGGCAGCCCGCTCAGCGTTAACAATGTCGGGCTAAAGTCATTTCACACAACACTACTTGGTCATGTAAGCTGACAACTTTTATATTCCCTTATGTCCTTGGCTTGCTCTGTTGCGTGGGCTTATCGGGAGCATAGAGTGGTGCAACCAGTTGGTTTTCAGCACCAAGACGTGCCACAGAGTGGGGTAAATTGTGCTAATTTCAAGCCTGGAGGAACCATTACTAGGAGGTGAGCATAACTCGTAGTGGCAGACAAAGCTGGCCAGACAGAAGGAGCGCACATTGCTCATGGATCTACTACATGCTGCACTGAGTTTAAGTGTTCAATACTGGGCGCTGATGTGCATCAAAGCTTTCACATGCAATTTATCCTTTGGTTGACAAAGGGTGTATGCATGTGTGTGGTGATGGCAGGGCTTTTGGGTAGGGGGTGTAAGGGGTTCATCTGCACAGTCTTTTAATTAACCTCGTGCCCTGTTACCATCTACAGTGGCCGGGCTTGGCTGACCTTACACCGATTTATGCGGCAATAAAATTGACAAGGTTATGGAAATACAGGCTGATGCAGGATGTGACAGAAGGGTTGCTGGACCAACCTTTAACAGGCTGACAGAGGCCATTATCCTTGATGTCAGATGAGGAGGTGTGAGATAGAAATGCCCCCTGCATTTCATGCTGCACTGCCTGCTTAGCATAGGGACGGCAACCAGAGAGAAGGAACTAATGGTGGACAGCTAAACACGTTCTGTTGACTTAGGATGACTCACAAAAATAGGCTTATATATTTAGATACTTTAAATGGAACAGAAAAAAACACTAAATGGGGCAGAAAACAAAACGCTTCCATGACATTTGTAAATAAACTAAAACAAACATGTAGGAGATGAAGACAGACAGACAGACAGAGATAGATAGATAGATAGATAGATAGATAGATAGATAGATAGATAGATAGATAGATAGATAGATAGATAGATAGATAGCTATCATATACTGTCTTGTTCAATTTCATTTATTCTCTATTTTAGTACATGACACGCATACCAATATTTTCTCTAACTATTGCTGCCATACTATTAAGATGGTAGTATATTTTTGTCACTACGTCACTTCAAGATATGCCCTTGATTTACTTCTTCATCATTCTTTAAACGTTAATCTAAAATGACACGGGGCACATGCAGTGTATGAATCACTAAACAGCAGATGTGCCATGACTGTCGTCAAACCACCATGTTTATCAATTAAATGATAAACCTAAGGCACAGCACAATAATCCTATACAGTTTTGGATTACTTGTGGCTGAGCAGATTCATCAGAGTGTTGATATGTGACTTAATACTGTGGATGTTTTTCCTCTGCATTCCTACATCAATTAAAATGTGATTTGGGTGCATTCAGCATCACATAATTACCTTGTCATTCCAGCTAATTAGCATCCTATAAGGACTCAGAGCCCACAAGGTAACTGCCCATCAGACAACAGGGCAGATGACTACATAATAAGATGACTTTAGGGAAGCACACTTCAATAGGTCAATAGGTCCGTCTTTTTCCCATCGGAGCTGTGCACAATAAAACTCGGGGTCTCGCTGTATTCAAACTCTGAAGCAAACAGATTAATACAACATCCAGGATTAGTCATGGGACACATCATACTGTATATAGCCATAGGTTGGAACATGATCTCCTCAGATGGACATAAACTAATAATGGACACTAAAAGCCGCCTTTAATTCTGTTATGTATGTATGGTCACTGAAAATAACTGACTGTGGTCATTTTCTAGGACAGCAACTAATTATTTTTAATTTGATTAGTCTGTTGTTATCTGTGATTCACTCAATTAACTGATTAATCATTTGGGGAGAATGTCAGAAAATAGTGAAAATCGCCCATCGCAATTCCTAAAGCCAACAACAGTCCACAATACCATAATAATTAACTTATTATGACATAAGACAACAGAGAGCAGCAGATCGTAACTATGGAGATGCTAAAACTGAGTAATATTTGGTATTTATGCTTGAAAAATGATTTAAAAAATATAAGCATTCTATCAATATATATGCTAGGATCTTTTTTGCGAATGTTCGATTATTTGGCAGTGTGAATTCTACGTTTATGGTTTTGTACAAGCACAAAGCCAATAAGAGAAAATGCTGAATACCTCCTCTTGTATCCTTCCCCAAGGATTTTTCACTTTTAAGGCTGCTCTAAGATCAACATGTGCATGCCACAGTAGGAAAACCTCTAAGCCTATAACTGACTACAGACAACACACAAACCAATTACACGAAACCCCAGATACACTGCTAGATTCCAATATGCTTTTTGTATTAATAATCAATTTGCAATCTGGTGATTTCAGTGAGTCATAGTTCTCCAGCCAAACAGTTAGACAACACAATGCCAAATACAAAGACAGCAGAATAGAAGCATCACTTGAATCACACACTAGATCAGCAGAAGACAAATGCAATGTGTGCGAGCATATAGTCACAGATTATCCTCAGGTCTTTGATTATAAAATCTTGTTGGTGTGCATCTTAACTCTCTGCAGACATTTTTTTTTTTTCTCCTTTCTGCAGAGTTTGTTTTTTTATTTTTTTGTCCTGCTTTTGTGAATAGCTTCTGGCAGTGTTCATTGATCTGCCGCACGTTGTGTCTGGATGTTGTTTTGGAGATTGGGCAGGATGAAGCAGCTTATGTAAGCAACAGTTGAAGTCATCAGGGGAAGGAGAGATTTAGCCGCACATCTATGTTAGAGGAGAAGTGATGAGATATTACCAATATCAACACGCTCACGCTGCGCTTAAGCACATCCATGGATTCCAGGGCCCGACGGCTGATAGAGGCACTGCTGCAGAATGGTAAATATCACGGCTCTGCATGAACATCTGTTCATTACATTGAAACTGCTACATTACCAGCTGTAGAAATCAACTGGGAAGTTTTGCCATAATGTCACTCAAGCTGGGGCAAAATAGAGAGAGACTGTAAATATTCAGTTTTTAATTATTATCCATGCAATTATGTACTGTAAGTCTGCAGACATGGAGTTTGACCTTTTCTTTGGAATATGTACAGTATATAGATAAGAGATCAGTGTAGCAGCAAGCATAAAACAAAGGATTAATCAATCTAATAAACAGGAATTGTGTGTTCTAGAACTACAGAACCTGAGACAGAGACAGATTAGAGATCATTTGCATTGCGACACATTGGAGATCATTTGCGTTGTGCAGATTAGTGTGTTGTACACTTCCATTAATCACTTTTCACTCACATGATTTCATTTGATCTAATGAAGTAAGAATTCATGAACACAGACTGACTGAACAGAAACAACGTACTAGTTCCTAAAACACATTTAAAGCTATACTAATTGATGTTTTTGTTCTTTTTCTATAATCACCTTACATTTGAAATTTGGTGAATATGTCAGCACAAAATTTGTAATTTACGCATCAAGCACACGTGGTCCAGTATTACCATTCAAATGGAGTCGTGTTTGTGGCCACCTGATGAATATAAGTCCAATACTCTTTAGGTTTAGTCTCATAGTACACCTGAGGGAAATATCTCTCTCTACAGCTGCTAAATTATCCAGCTAGTTGCTAAATTTGTCTGTGTGGTGTTTGGTGCTGAGCAGGTTGTGTGCAGTGGGCTTGTCAGAGCATTTTTTTAAGTAAATGCAAGTTGATGACAGCAGATTTGGCAGGCCAGACAACCAAAACAATGGGCTTAAAGATGCTAAAAGTAACCATTGAGCTGAGAGGATCTGCAGAGATGGGCGATCATTTTCTGTAGGACTGTAACTTTATAGTCAAAATGCTAAAAATATGCACATATCTCTGTCCAAAGTAAAACTATTGGTCTCAAGAGGCCTGTTTAGCTTGTCCATGACTCACTGTTGCACTTAATAAGTGCCATGTACTGCCAGACCAACAAAACAGTATGAACATGGACTATCAAATCTGTGTTTTAAATAAACAAGGATGAAATTAATAAGACAATCTAATGATTTTAGTGTGAGGGAATGAATTCAGCGGTTTAAGCGCATTTGCTAGTCTGCTGAGCTGCTCTTCCCTAACTGGCCACAACAGCGATTAACTTCACCTCCAACTGTTACAGCACTGTAACTTAAAGCCAGTAGCCTCATTCTAATGTCAGTGTCTTGAGGGCATGGTTTAGTAATTTAAGACCACAAATAATTCATTCAAGGAAACAAATTAAGCAATTATTCATTTAAAGGAAAAATAACACCACCGAAGACCAATTATCAGATACGTTGCTGGAAGGAAACATATAATTAATTACCAGTGACAATTATGTTCCTCTACAAAAGGACATGAGGACGTGGTGTATGTATAAAATAAGACCTGCCCATTTTTAACAAGGAGTGACATCTACAGTGCTCAGAGCCACAAAAGCCTTTTCAGATGGATGTAATAAAAAGATGTCCATATTTGCTGTAGAATGACTATCTTGGTGATAAAGCTGCACTTAAAACAAGAGATGGCTTCAATTTTATGACTATGTTACATCACCAACTGGCAAAGGTCACTCCGCAACAGCTGTTTTGTGGAACAGCACACCAGTTTAGAGGTAATTAATTTTAGCAAAGTAGCACAGCTTCAAACTGGAAAGCTCTGAGGACACTGGAGACATTTTGGTCCATGAGGTGATTTTGTTTTCAGTCCATTAAATAATATATCTCTTAACGAAATATTTAATGAACTGATCAACATTATTTCCAAATGTGTAACCATATTAAAATAAGTTAGAGCCTCCTGCTTAATACAAATATTCATCGACTGTTAGCTGAAAAAAGTAAACAACATGCAGTCTATTGAGGTGTTACAGTAAGTGTTAGAACTGTGTGACGGTGTAAGACTTTTTACCCTTAAACAGGGAAGAATGGAAACCAAGAGAGACGGAGAAGCATTTTCTATTTTCAGATGGCCACATTAAAAGGTTCCTTTGAAGAAATATGCTGTAAGAAAACTCATGGCATATTTATTCCACGACCACAAAATTGGTGAATTCCAATTAAATAATGCCCCGGGACATTTGAATATCAGAGTGCCACAACTCAAAGATACCTGTTCAAAGCAGCTATGGTAATGAAATAAAAATGAAAATTACTAATAATGAAGTCCACCTTAAAAATGAATCCAAAATGATTTGGGCAAATACAATTTATAGAAGATGACAAGAAAAATCAAATAAACTCTCTTGCTCAAAGAGATTTAAATAATTAAATATTCAAATTCTAATCTGTGCAATGAAATTTATAATGCCTACAAACATGAATGTTTTCATTTACAACATTTCATGTCCTGTACAGTGTTGTGTCTACCGAGGGCCGTATTCTGATGGTTTTACAGAAGTGTACAACTTTTGGTCGTGGTGAGTGATTTTTGATGTTGTCTGCGATTACAATTTATTTAATGTTTCAACTCCTCATGGCTCTGATCATCCCAGAGTAAAATAAGATATGATTCCTATGAGAATATATTAACAGAGTTTAATTGATTCCTAATTCTAGATTAGAAAACACAGGGATAAACTCTGGACATAAACTGCATCTTATTGGCACTCACACAAGGAACATGTCATTCATGTGAGACAAAACAGTATCACAGAGACCAGTAAAATATTTACTTTTCTAGAAAACCTTCATTTGTTTAATGAGAAACATTGTCATTGTTGATTTTACCACCTTCCTACACGTGTTTGTGGCCATCTGATGAATATAAGTCTTAAACTCTCTTGTTTTGGTCTCATATTGCTCCTGAGGGAAATATCTGGCTCTATAGCTGCTAAGTTATCCACTATCTTCACCAGCTAGTTGCTAAATTTATCTGTCTGGTTGTTGGTGCTGAGTAGGCTACTATTACTGTTTTATACAATATTTTCATGTTCTTAAAAATAAATTATTTTTTAATGAGAAACACTCACATTGTTAGTTCAGCCCTTTACACCCTCCCTGCACATGATACTTAATTGAGAAAAAGGGGCACCATGTCCTCCCAGGATAAACCGTCTACGGTCTTCTAAAACAAAACTTCAATGGCTGTCGCTCTTTAATCTACTTTTGGTATTAAATGCTTTGTAACAGAGGTCCACTAGCTGTTTTCGAAAAGTTCACAATTCCACTCCGGATAGAATGGCCTGGAGGACAATGTTTGTTCATTTCTGCTTTGAAGAGACATATAATTTTTTGGCGCTATTTCTCTATTTCATGTTAATCCTGTTTCTTAATCATTATATTAACTGCACTACAGTAAAAGCTGTAGTGTTGAACCTCTGTTTGGTAGCCTTTGGACACGGCTGCTGCTACAAGGAAGTTGATGACACCCACAACTTTCTCTGTATTCTCTGTATTATGTTTCTAAAGTGGTTTGTATAATACATTTAGTTTCCATGTGCATAACACATTATAGTTAAATGCTTAATTTGTGATGTATTATCATAGTGTTGATGTTAAAGTTGCATGGGTAATTATTTTACAGCATAAAGTATCTGTCAAAAGCCTCCACGCCTATCATGGTTGCAGTTTCCAATAATAATTAGGAGGTTTTTGTAATGGAAGCAAAATAAACACACCTCTTTAACCAATTCAGGTCTATTACTTTAACTCACTTTTAGCTCAAAAAGGTGTGAAAGAAAAATACTATATTTTTACCTCTTAGCACTTGAACACATCTAGGCCAGTGTCAGGATTCGGTTTGGACTTTTTTTTTTCTAATCCTAACTTTAAAAGAAGACCTTTAAGGCCAAAATGCACCCTAAACTCTAATGCTAACCCAGGGCAACAGCAGCCAGACAGAATCCTAGAAACAACAAAAGAAATAGTAACCAAAGCATATATACAGTATAGGCATATGTCAAATATTCATTTATGTGATGCACCCTACTTATGCCTCTTGTCCATGACAGTTGGACATAACAATATCAATATATCAACATCAGGTTGGCTGCATTTAGGAAACTGATCAAACAATGAAATCAGTAATACAGCAATGCAAATTCAAGCGGGGGTCGTCACATCATGCCAGCACATCATGGTCAGCAGTGTGACCAAAGTGTCAAGGACACACACTAGAGAAGAAAGCAGTTAAATATCATATGGGCTGCTGAGTGCTCGACTGCATGTTCAAGAGTTAAACAAATTCACAAGCAAACAAGTGTTTGTGATTGTGACAACTGGAGAGCTTACTGCCTTGATTATACCATCTTTTTTTAACTTTTTCCAAACACAGTAAAACTTTCTATTGTCCCAGTAGCTCTAAAAATTTGCATTCAAAGGGATATATTCACCCAGTGGGACATACACTCTTATAAACAATGACAAACTCTTTCATGAATAATACATTTGGTGGGACTGCTTTGAGAATGCTAAAGTTCTAAGAGGACCAGCCCTCTAGTTTTTTTTTTTTGTGTTTTTTTGACTCATTGTATGTTTAAAAAAGCCAAAAATGCTTGAAGACATAATTCTTCACTTCAGAGAAAGATATCACCATGAAAAACCAGACATTACAGTAAATATTTTAATAAGTTCTTTGCCTTTTGCTTCAATGTATCTTTCCCTTTGCCACAGGAAACCAAAGCAAGCAGTTCAGTTATGTTTGTTTTTAACCGTCCCCTGATTTAATTGCTCCATTACTTAATTAGTTATTTATCTTTCACCACTTCAAACCCACATAATCGCTCCATAAGGGCGGCTGCTATACAGGTCTGTTGGTTTTTGAGACAGTGAGCTACACTGGGAGAGAGAGCGAGAGGGGCCATACATCCAAATTAACATTAATGAAGTGACTTATACAACTATGTATGGTGACAAAAGGGCCAGGTCTCAAAAGACACTCAATATCAAGTGACAGAGGGAGGTGAAAGGGAGGTGTGTATTAACATACAAGGAACTTCCTTGACATTTTTTAATTGCCACCTTAACCTCTGGTGTCGGAGCCATTTAGTCACCACAAAAGCATCACATGCAAAAGAGAGTAGGAGGACAATGGGAAAAAAAAATCCAAGCTCTGCACTGCATCAACCTCACTTATCCTCCCTTGCCTTTGACACTGTGTTCCTTTATAGTGCTTTGCCAATAAACTACTAAAACTCCCCCAAGGCTCTGGTACACATGACAAGCCCACGCTGCTATTATGACCCCTCTTGCTTGACGCTGGTAAGTGTGGCTCTTAATTGCCATCTTCTGTCATCTGGATGAACTGTAGACCTGCAACCACAGGCATCATCGGGTGTGGAAAGTACATTACATAACATAAACTCACTCGTGCACAATAAAAGGATCTTTCCTCTGTGGATTACAGTCGAAGGATAGGTATGGAATAGGAATGACACAGGAGTTGAAAGATCTGATGAAGCCAGTACTGACCCTTTAAGTAATCATCTGCACTACATTAGAGCAACTATTTTCATCATGTTTTTGCTTTTCCATGTAGAATCAAGATGATATTAACAGGCTACAGAATGAAAGAAACTGACTTTTACCAAAACTAGACACTAAGAAAAGATGTAATTCTCTTTGACAGGTTCAGTGATTTCAATAATGAAGGATCAGCATCGTCCAAAGCAGATATGTCCTATTATTCACCTTTCATCCCAGTGTAATTACTGCTCAAATAAGCTGCTTTTACTCAACTCCAGCTTTTGGGTGAACCTCACAATAATCAAAGGTGTGATAAAGTTGCTCATGGCTTGCTAGCACACCTAAATCTTCTATCAAATTGTTGGAGGCGAAGTAGCATTTTGGGTAATGTAGGCAACAGGCTTTGACAAGAAAAAAGAATGTGTAGAATAATAAAGATGATACCTCTGGTTCTCCTGCATCAATTTTGATACTTTAAACAAACAAACAAATGAATAATATGTTCATCGAGAGTCTGACAATGTCATATGAGTTCACTGCTATGCTATGCTATGCTATGCTATGCTATGCTATGCTATGCTATGCGGCTGAGACCAGGATCCTCAAACCTCATCAAAAAGGCTGTTCTAGTGTTACAGGCGATTACATCTTTGCTGGTCTACCTTTATACAGCTGAATTGATTTTATGCATAATGAGCTACAAGTATTTAACATGGTTGTTGATACCAGTCTCTTTGTTACTGCAAAAATGTGGCCCAAACGAGAGAGAAACATTTGCAACTACTACAGTACAATAGAAGAAGAAATATTAAGCCTACCAAATGGGGCTTTACATTGTACTTTATGTATATTTATTCAAAAAGGACTATGAATATATTTTAGTAAAACATCCTCAGGTCATTATTTTCTGTCTTTAATGTGATTTTGTCAAGCTGAGATGGTTGCACTGCACTTTGTGTTGTCATATGAATTTTGAATGTTGTTTATTTTCTAACTGAATTTTTAAGAGTTAAAAAAAAAAATCGTTTTTAAAAGACAATTACCTGTACAATCTCAATGCAATCAAATGACCTGTTCATCATTTCAGCATATTAAATTTCTCTGTATGACCAGCAGATAAATAAACCAGAAAAGCAATCATATAGAAATGCTTCAGGGAAATATTCCAATGATGTTCTTGTCATTTTTTCCTGAGGAAAATCTGACAGTTTTTTGACCACATTTAATTAACAGACTGAAAAAATGCACAGATATCATTAAAAAAAGTTTTGAAAATATAAATATCCATCCATAAATATACCATCTCTTGAGCAGCAATATGCTGTTATCTCGGCACAGGACTTCAATGTATTCCATATTCATCTGTGTTTGTGGTTACTCCTGGACAGTTCAGCAGACCATGATATTTCCTTAAACTAAATGTCATGAAGGCATTCAAGCATGAAATGTCAGACTAATTCAGGGCACAAGCACAAAATGTGAGCTCGCAAAGGACTTGCTCAAACTATACAGAGCAATTCATCAAAGCGAAAAGGTGGCCCAAGAAGAGTGATGTAAAAAAAAAAAAGATCCTCAGAAAAAGATCCTCAGACACAGCTCAAATTGATTTTGCAAGAAAAACTTGCGCTTAAAATCTATCTCAATTTCAATGAAACACTGTCGCTCACTGATTCTTAGAGCAAAATCTATAACTTGATGTAATGCCATTATATAATGGGCTTGTGTAATAACACTGAGGACAATATGTCCTTGAAAGATTATTATTGACTACATATTTGGCTGAGAATGAATTTACAGTAGCAGCAATGCTGAGCATCAATGGTAACTTGGCGCCAATTCTAACAGACACACTAGATAAATATTTCAAAATGTTTCTATATAAAACTAGAATAGTATTTAATCTACAAGAATTAAATACTTTAATTGTGACAAAGCCTTCTTAGCAATTATAACAGGAGCACAGCAAGCGCTATGGGGATGTTGTTGTAGATGTTGTAATTCAAAACTGGGTAGAATTTTAAAGCTGCTGTTAACCAAACAAACATTGTTCCAGTCTGTGAAAGGTTGAGGAAGGAAAACAATTTTTCAGCGTAATGGCGACGTGTGCTCACCAAAATTTGGATTACCAGAATGTCTTTGCAAGAGAAGCTCCACTACCAAAGAAAAAAGTGCAGCCTGTCTGATTTCCTGTTCCTGCTACACATCTTTATTCACTGGATTGTTCTTTTTGAATTAATTTTTGGATGAGACTCAAATTGGACTTATAACAGTCCTGCTCCGATATCTTTTCAATTACTGTTAAACCCCGTGTTTACAGTTTGGCAAACTTATTCTCCTATTTTATGGGAAAGGGACTTAAGCTAGCTACTCAATCACTTAGCCGCTGATTAACAGCTTTAGCCCATGAGTTTTCAAAATATTGTAAGCTCCACTAATACCTTGGTAAATATCTGATTAATAACATATTTTGGATAAACAATTCAGAACAGCTGCAACAAATAAAGCACAATATGGCCAAAGAAGAGCATTGAATTTGTCAAAATGAATCCAACACTGATTCGCATTCATCTTTCTCAAAATAATATTTACCATTTTGAATCCAGAGGGATTTAATTTGCTATCCACTATTATTACATTTCTAAGAAGATGTAAGTTAAATTGACTTGGATAGCTCATTGCACCCTCTTCATCAGACATAAAGCACATTAAATTGGAAACAGGGAGAAATTAGGTAAATTTTAATCAAGATTTATTACAGGTGCTAGACTAAAATTAATACTTACTGAAAGAGTCAGTCAGAGGTCAAATGAAAAAACGGACAGTGGACTCTCTTTTACTTCTTCCTCAAGCTATTTCACATGTCTGCATCTTTGGCCTCTCCTATGTTGCAACCGCTGAACTTCTGCCACACAGAGTAATGAAGAGCCTTAACAATCTTATGTAATTAGCCACTGAATATTCATCAGCCTAAACCACAGCATGCCTCGGGATTTGTAGAATAGTATCAAATATTAATACCTATGTAATGAGTGTAGCAGTTTATAGAAGAGGTGGGGCAATGAGAACAGATGCTATTATTAAGTTTGATGAATTAGACAAACACTGGTGTATCAGTTATGCATAAGTCATAACACCTGATACATAAAGCCAGTTTTGTGTGATTGATTACAACGTCTAGTAGTCTATCAGGTCTAAAGAAAATCGCATAAGAGGCAAAACAGGAGAGAAAAGAGTAGTCGTGTGCAAATCCACAAAACCTCAGTGGTGTAGGTTTTAAAAAGCAATATTTTAAAAAGCCAATAAAATACAAGGAGTAGTTGTACACTGGAATCACTCCCTCCCTAAATTCATTGCAGCCAACAATGAAAAATAATCAGTATTTAAAGAATAGTTGTGATATTCCACTTAGTCAATTCACACAAACAGTTCCTGATACAGCAGTAACCATTTAAAATTGCTGCTCCCTGTAGTTATGAATCTTTCTGGTTTTTAATGACTTGTGTTGCCTTGTGTCTCCTTGTCTTGCTTTTATGGTCTATTGATTCAAACATTGTACAAGACTCGTTTGAATTATCCACGTATGCCTATTCATATTTATGTGTTTTAATTTTCCTTGTTACAAGGATATCTTGACACATATGAATGTGATTATACAAATACCCATAGGGACCCCCTTATGTTTGGGGGGTTTATTAGTGTTAATACCATGTTAAAGTTTACAAGCATTATTATTTCAATCTGTGGGACAAACTGTCTGCTTTGCAACTGTTTGATGAGGGCGGATCCATTCTACACGTGACCTGAAGGATAAATACATCCTTTGTTTTGCAAGAAGAATTTAGGAATAAATTCAAAGATTACAAATGAAGTCTCTGACCCTTTCCACTTGTGATTATAACGTCATCAGGAATGCTAAAATAAAGAATAAAATAAGAGTAAGAATAGAATGAGAATAAAATTAAAACCTGTGCAACCTATGCAATTTCTAAGTCTGTTAGTGTGAGAGTATGCCTTACTTTTGGAGGGAAAATGCCATCTCATAAGAAACAATGCAACAAAATGAATATTTCCATATTTGCTGACCTAATAAAATTAAATAGAGCTGTGTTTCCGCTATGTGTGTATTGCAATGAACAACAAACAAGCCACACTGAGCTTAATCTTGAAAATACTGGAATACAGTGTTGGAGTAAGAGGCATTATTGCTATATTTTGCCGGAAACCAATAAGTGGTGGTTTACAGACAAGTGAATGGCAAAAACAACTATTTGGAAGGAGGCCAAGCTATATTCCAGCACACCCATCTGTTTCCTAAAACAAATCCATTACATTTTTAATCTCTTATTTGTAGAGGCCATCAATTAAAATGCAAGGATGTAATTCAAAAATACAAAACACTTAAAACGTCTATTACATAGAGATAAAATATATAAAAAACAAAAATATTTTGAGCCAGAAATTTGTGCAGGGGAAATGATACAAACATAATGCTCCATCCATGCTGTCCATTTCAGGATTACACCCTGTCATCATTTTGGTGAGTGCTGATATTTCTCTGTGACGGCATTAATGTCCAATAGCAACAGCCCTGCTGCTCTGATGGCCATTGATCACAGATATTTATGGGATAAAATTGCTGAATCAGACAGGGGGCTTATTTTACTGCTACAATTGACAGAAAAATATCAATACTCACAGAGAGACGGAGGCGGACTGAAATGAGTGAAATTATCAGGAGAAGATGTAGCTTGTTTTCATTAGGGAGTGGCTGATAACATCAGATGATTAATCACCATCTTCCCTGAAGAGAATTACAGCAGAGGAGATGTGTAGCAACCAACCACAATAAACTATTCTCCCTGGTATAAATCAACCTCGCTCGGTATACGTCTAGGAAAAAATGAAAATGTTCAATGTTTTAGCTGTGACTGATTCACAACCACACTTTTGCTAACATTATGAAATGTCTGTGTAATTTTAAAACTGGACCATTTATACAAGCAATGGACATTTTATTTTTGTTTAAACAAGGGAAAAGGGAAAAAAAAGATATCTTTGAAGTTCGCCTTAATCCTTGAAACAAAATGGTTCAGAAAACAACCATCATACATAATGCATGGTGCATTTCTCTCACACATGATTCAAGGTTTTTTTTTATCTTTAGTTCTGCTGAAGGCACATGAAAAAGAGCTTGCACAAAGCAAAAACTCAGTTTTCCTGTGTTTGTAGTGGACTAGGGCACGTTGCTCTTACAATGGCTGACACACCAGGCTGGTTCGATTTCCCTCGGGATATGAAGGCTATCATATCACACGGCACTTCCTTTCAACTCTTTCCCAGTTCAATTTATCGGGCACAAACAGGGTTCAGATCCTCAACGAGAGCCCCTGCTTTGTGAAATTCAAAGACGAGGGGTTTACAACCACAATAAACAAGTTGAGAGTGTAAATCTGAGAATGTCTGCAGCATCAAGTTCATGACATTACAGGGATAATGACTGTGCAGGTACTTCTGACAGCCGTAAAGGAGATGTGGAAAATTAATTAGATATAAAAGAATTTGTGATCAAATGTTACATTGACTTTCCAGTAGGATTGTGAAGACTGCTTGACGTTCAAGCACCCGTTAATGTCACCTGTTAATCTCAAATCCTTAAATGCATACCTCTGGTGTTTGGATAATGGCAATCATATGTGTGTGTGTGTGTGTGTGTTTGTGTGTGTATGTGTTTGTGTGTTTGAAGTTGTTGTGAAATTATCAAAAATTTGTTGTTCAATGTTGTTCAATAAAAAAGTTACGGACTTTTCACTGATAGAGCAAATTAACAGACACAAGGATAAAGAGGTTTTTTTTATTTAGTGTATGGTGACAGTGACATGGGTTTTATCTCTCAGAAATGAAGACACGCCTGAGGCAAATGATGAGGAATTACTATAATTTTGTGCCAAGTGACCAATCAGATAATTTGAGAGCAGAGCTGTGGCATGAATATGGCAATTCTAGCTAAGAGGACATGAGCTTCACAGATAACATAACAGCCACTTTGCAATCACCAGAAGATAGCGACTGATTTGTCGTCACTGTGTTGGCTAATTTGTGCTTGGTAAATTCTAACCAATGTGTAGCAGTACATATTTTTCATAACAATGACATTTAATTTGTAATGGCTTAATTAAATTCAACCAACATATTTGGCATAAATGATGTCAGAACAAGAAAGAAGACAAACATATGTTTATGGGGATTATTAACCTAAAAACTATGCTGCGAAAAGTTTACCATAGGCCAATATATTTTAATCTGTGGCTCAAACTGTTTTACCTAAAAGTGCTCAGATTTTTTGACCACTCGTACTGGTGTGGAACATTTCTTTTATGATAGGGTAAAATAAAATACATGTGAATAGAAAAACGCTCTGGCACACTCATAACCTGAAAGAAAAAAACACTCAAAATCTGGTTTTGCAATTGTTGAGGAAGAAATTACCCTCAACACATTTATTACACAGTCTGGATGTCTGGTAGTGCGCTTGTTTCGCTTACTTACAAGAAACATGTAAAAATATTTTGCAAAACAACTATGCATTTACGGGTTATGAGATTGAGGAGAGAAGAGTGTAAATAAACAGACGTAAGATCCATTAAATCTTTTAGAAGCGGGTTCAAGAATCACAAATCACTAATCTATAAAAACCTATGCAGCTTTCGAGTCTGCAAGTGTAAGGCTATGCCCTATTTTTGTGAAAATGCCATTCCAAATGAAACAATGCAGCAAAATTAATGTTTCGATATTTGCTGACCTTACTGAGACAAGAAAGTCCTTACTGAAGACCAAGTAATTCATATTTGTGTCAGAAAGAGAGTGTCCACGGTTGGGAAGCTGCTTATTAAAACTGTGCTGTAAATCTAGCATGGACAAGTCCTGGCCTTATTACATCCTGGTTTTAATAAAGCTGTCAATTCTTCAGATTACACCAGTGACCTCTTTTTATGTAAGCCTTTTTAATGTTCTCCTGGGATCAGTTGGGTTTATAGAGTTGGTGCCAAATCATCACACTTAATCAAACACCTATAGCCTTCCCCTCAATTCTGAATTTATGGTGTTTGTAAACATAATATATCATTCAAACCTGTTTGAGTGCACAAGACATCACTGCAAGGAATAGCGCCTGCCATCAAGAAACATATCTGAAGGTTTGTTTTTGTTTTGGTGTACTTAAGTGTCATAATTATTAGCAATAAATGGTCAATTCCTTGATTTAATTGACAATCGAAATTGTGTTGTGTTAATGTGCTGTCAAATGACAAACAACAAATCATAATTAACAAGGTATACTTAGGACTGAAGTGTATCTTAAATCCTAGGTTTATAACCTTCTTTTCTTTAGAAAAATACTGACTTCTGCTTAATTAGTAGCGACCATAAAAACAGCCTCTGTGAGAGAAATGAGCACTATTTGTGTGATTGCAATTCAGCTATTTAAAACCAGTTACTCAGTGTATTTTCATCTTTGTGTTTTGAAAGCAAGCTGTGTTCAAGAAGGCCTTCATGCTGCCAGTCAGTCACACATGCACAAATCAAGGCTTTACAGTCTTTACCATTTCTGTGTGACTTTGTGCTCAGTAAGGCGGTCAGCCCACTTGACCACGTGCATGCGGCTTGTGCAACAAACTAGCAATCACTTGAGGTGCCATGTGTTTCCAGCAAAAGCGGTGTGGTGACATGAATGCAATGGAATGGGGGAAGGGAATCCTACATCTAATGCAATGGATCCCAAACTTTTTTTGCACATCAGCATGTGCCTTATGTACAAATTAGATATTTCTGTTAGATTCCTTCCTCTATTCAGCAAGCTAACACCAGTCCATTATGAAAATGTGTTTTAGTGTCAGCTGTGCTGTCACCCAAAGGAACAAGCAGGATACATGTGAGGACCCTGGGAAACATTTATAATGAGGAAGTATATATCTAAGACATCCAATATATTTAATTAATATTCCATAGCAGTACCACTATTGTGAAACTGTCTTTCACACACACCAACACACAGAGGAAACTAAGTCACTGACCACTTCTTCTCCATATTGGTTTTTGCAGTCTTCTTTGTTATGGTGATGTGCGGCTGCAAGTCCAGCCGCAACCTCATTGCAGGGCAGGTAAGACGCCTTATAAAGATTTGTTATGACTTTGGAGGAAATAGGAACCCTTCAGGGCTTCCAAGTTCTCAGAAACAAAAGAATGGCTTAAAATCAAAAGTAGAAAGTGGAAGTTATTAAAAAAGAACTTGTATGGGACTTAAAGGAAAAACTGGGAAGATTCTAGGAAAGTGTAGTAGTTACGGGGTGAAAAGTGTGAAGTTTACCAATAAATATAAAGTACTGTAGTTTCTGTGGTGGTCAAGTCTCCATAACAATAGTTGTGTGATGAACCTTTTCAAGAACGGAGGCAGTTCAATAAAAGGTGGGATAAGGCTAGCAAATAGCAGAAGGACATTTATGACATTTATTTGGAAAGAAAAAAAACATAGATAATAAACATGTTTGCAGAGCATGAATTGCCATTTCCCAGTCAGTAGCCAGACACTGGCCCAGTGTTCAGATGCCAGAGTGTGACCAACTGTGGCAAAGACATGGCAAGTGGCTACACATGTGCTCCGCTAAATAGTGGCCATAGCATGTTGGTTAAATGTGCAGCTGCCGCAGGTGGGCAAGCTGCAAGCAAAGCCATGCCAGAAATTACAAATGTATGTCAAATAGTTACTACAACAAAACCTGACAAAAATAGGAGTCAAATGAAGAACTTAAATATTTCAACCCACAGAAAACAATCCACCACATGTTTTCTACCCGAGAGAGGCTTTAGGCCCAGCCAAAGTTCAAGGCTAGCTTAATTTCTATGAGCTTTCCTTCCACACCGTATTTTTCGATCGATGGTTAGATTCTTCATGAATGTGAAAAGCTGCTACATGATTCTATACTATTTTGCTCATATTTTATGCTAAATTGATATTTCATAATGTACTGAGAAAATGGGACCACCTTATCATTTAACAAAGACTCAACAACATTTACTCTTTTAGGATTTGACAACTACAGCTCCTATGTGTCTGACCCCTGTCAAAACCCCATGGGAGCTGAAGCTGTTAATACAGTCATAAGACGGTACTGTGCTCTAAAATACATGACATTTTGGAAGACATAGACTAATTGGTAAATTGAAAAATTATCCCTGTCTCTGGTTGGGAAACTAATCTGGCCTTATTAATCGTGTGATTAATGAGACCAACACAGTGACTATCAGAAAAAAGAAAAAGGAGATGCTTCAGACTTTTCTCTCATGCTCAGTCAATTAGTGACTAAATTGCTTTTGATTTATCTTCAGCCACAGCAAATGAAGAAATTAGCCTCTCTTTTTGTAAAGAAGAAAAGTCATCACAACAACATTCTAGCTATTCTGATCGAAAAAGGTGCAGCATTTTTAAAAAAGTCATACCCTACATGTGCAAACAGATGGGTATCACTTCACAACTACTTTGTATTTTCCAAAAGGAAAACACAGGAGAGAATAATATTATAATATTATTTCAAGTTCAAAGAGCAGTACAAATGCCAGTACGAGTCATAAACCATAGGATTCCAGCTGCGTGTAATTGACAGTTGCATAATCGACTACAGTTGATTACACATTACAATGAACTGAAAGGTATCCATCCATTCATGGTAGCCAGCAACATGCTCCAGCCAAATACTATACTTAGTGCTATACCTAAGCTTCAGCAAATGCTTTCGATCCCCCGGCGAATCAGATCACATCTCTTCTGCCTTCCTATAGGCAGAGACTCAAACAAGTCCTGCCACAGTGACACAGACCAATCAGCATTGGTTCGACCAATCAGATTCAGCTCTACGTCATTGCTTTAGCACTACCAAGGGGTGTGTGTGTTTCAGGACAACAACATTAACATACAAATGGGGACAGTCATTGGCTATATCAGCAAATGTAGCGATCAAGTCGTACCGAGGATTACTGTACTGTCTTTGCCCGACTGGGCGTAATGGATACAGGTCTGGCCATCAGACGCTTGAAGCACTTCTCCTAGCCTGTCTCATCTATCCTTTCATCTATAAAAATGCTGAAGAATTTGCTTTGGTAGATCACACCATGACCTATTGCCCTGACAATACAGCTCTCCAGGTCAAAGGGCAATGCAAACTCATCACATTGACTTGGTAATTATCAGAGAGGTGGCTTTAAAAGGATTTGTGTAATATATTAGGGTTAGTTTAGTATGAAACTGTCACTTTCTCTAAAAAGCCCATGCGAAGTAACACAAGTACAAGCGTGAACTTGTGTTAGAGAGGAGGAAAATACATCTAATCTAAATAAAGCAGAACACACAATTAGAAAAATAAAATAAATATCAAAGCACAGTTGCCAATAGTTAATGAACACAGTATCTGGTAATTTCATAAAATCACTGAATGATTTTTTTATAGCACCAAAGAGGGAACATTCAATGACTTGCTAATCCATTACAGCAATTACAGTCCTTTAATGAGACATTTAAAATGGGGAAATTGGGCAGCAATTACCTTGAAATTCTTGGAAAATGTCCATTGTAATGTTGTCGCCATGTCGACCTACTACCAACTGTGGTGTGAGCAGAGGTTCAATTAGAATCTAAATTTCATCTATTTCGTCTATTATATGCATTATGAACTCAGTTCATAATGCATTCATTACACTGGTAACCACTAGGCACAGAAAAATACTGTAGGCTATGTATTGCACCTTTCAATCATTTGAAATCTGTCCCTCGGTGGCCCTCAGCAATCTTTGTCTCATTATCCCTTTCATGTAATCCAGCAGTGAATTCTAGAAAATGATGGAAGGAGCCTTGAAACCACTGGCTGTTTCTTAATGCTCCTTCAACACATTACATTTGATGCTGAAATTAAAACCCTTTACTAAAAATCAAGGTTTTCTTAACTGTCTCTCTCTCTCCACTGCCTCTCAGAGGAGTCAACTTTGCAACACTCATCCATTTGCTGTTTTATAACATCAAGTCTGCCTCATCCCAGGTGCTTCACAATTCAAGAGTCCTTCTCTCAAATTGATTCGTTAGCAGCCTGAACTGAACCCGAACTGTGTTGGCAAACTGTGCAGACATGCGGGGCCAAAGTAACATCTCTATTTCAGATATGTAGCTACACCTATTCATTTTGTCAGGGGCTTGTTTTTAGCGTCCTTGAATAATGTTATGTTAATAGAAACCATTCCTCCCTTACACACTGCTCTGACAGGCACCCCGTGACACCGACATATGCCCTACCAACTGCTTCTTCTGATTAAAGACAGGAATTTATAAATTCAGATAAAACACTTTATAATAGTGGGTGGGAAAGTAGTGCTTAAAAATGAAAGTATGTATGCCTCTGTGCTTTTTACCACTGGTGTGGTGGTATGAACACACCTACAGCTGATTTTGTATCCCTGAGTACAACAACTGCATAGCAAACTTCATTCTTACTATTAAAATCCTCAGTGCTGATGTAAAACTATTCATAGCATACGTATATACATAACTGTTCATTTTCTTTTTCTAGTTAAGATAGAACACAGTGTGGAAAAGTTTAAGTAAACATCAGAGAAGGAGATGAACACCACTGAAACGATACACTAGGACCAGGTGCAAAACACACATATGGACAATTTTAAGTTTACAGCTCAATAGCATCCATACACTAATTAGCGATTGCATACTGTAGCTTCACCAGTTCAGAGTTACAGTATATCTATTGGGAACATATGGGAATGCTTTGACAAATAAACAACATGAAATATTAGAAATGATGTGCTATATGTTGGCAAAATAGCACACACACCACCCTGTGTATGACTCTAAAGGACTGACCCTGGAGAATCAGGTCCATGGACTAAAATTAGAAAAATCCTACACACAAGCAGAATCAGTACTGCTCTGGCTCATTTATGAATTAGTTACTACATATTGTATCTACATTGAAAATGGTTGGAAGACCAAAATGTCTGCAAGTAAAAACTGAAGAGGTGATTCTTTTTTTCTTATGGCAGCCAAATAAACAAGCACAATTGGCAGTGTGGTCCATTAACTTTGCCAAAACGCACTGCGGAGCAGCTTAGAGAAGCAAACTGAAGACCACTTCATGAATCTAACTATAGCCGAGTGTGTTTCTAAAGACCATTACAGGAGCCTCTTGCTCTAAAAAGCCATTGACAATGTGCCCCACTGGCTCAACATCTTGGCTTGTTGACTCTAAATCAACAATATGGCCAATCCACTCAGCCTGTTCTGTCCCGTAATGCCCATTAAATATTTTTAAGCATCTTTTGACTGGTTTGAATTCATTTAGATGTTGAAAAAGTCAACCAATAATGATGAGGTGTTGGCATATCTGACTTTAGAGTACCTTATTTGCAAGAAATTCATATGCTATTGTGTGACAAGGCTACTCTTGAGTTTGAGCTATAAGACATTTTCAGAAATTCTAACTCATTTATGTGAACAAGCTCATACTGTAGCTAAACCAAGGGTTTACACAGCCAGTTGATGTCCATAGCTTTGTGAAAAAGCTTATCTTCAATCCACCTAATCATAAACCGATCAAGAGAAGTATTCAGTGCAATTAAATTGTTAATTCCCATGGAGACGTTAGGTCAGTGCTTTAGGAAATAATAATATCACACACAACACACACAACTAGACTAAAATAAAGCCCTTTAAAAAGTACTGTGTGCTTTGTATCAATGATTGCAATCTTATTCACGCCTATACAGTTTGTGTGATTCGCATACAGTGCAGAGTACCACCAGGAGATGTTCTACTTTAATGATACTGTGAGATTTTGTGCGCGAGGAGCCACATTCAATCAGCCCAGGAAAAGCAAACTGTATATCCTCAAAATGGTTTTCACTAACCTGGCAGATGACAATTAGTTTTGACTAAAGCAATACATTAGAGGTATATTCAACATTTTCTGCTACTTAAAAACTTAAACTGTAAAAAAATACAAAACCTTGACTAAAACAATTAATGCATAATGAAACAGTTTTTTAACTTAAATGGTTATGGGGATATAGTTCTTATTCATCGTCATGATCATCATGTTCCATTCAGAAAGTATTGCTCTGCACCCCTGTACCCTTATAGTGGTAAATCAGTGTAAAGCTCGCTATACTGAATGCATCACTGTCATGAGTCCTGCTCAGAATGAAAAAAATTTAGCACCAATAATATGCAGTTCATTTGTTTTACATTTTATCATATGCCCTCATGCAAAGCCAGATTATTCAAATGGTTGTTCTGCAAGCATTTATTTTATCTATTAACAACCTGCCTACTAGTACTGTATTCACAATAAAATGAAAGACACTGTAATAAAGAATGACATGTTTACTTAGCTACTCTGGCTTTAATCAGAACTTTTGACAAACAGCAGAAAGGCTGACCATAGTTGTCGATACATAACAGCATATTGTTTACACAGAAATCATCATGTCTGATAAGGTTAGAATAGCTAGCCTTCACTCAACTTCACAACCTTCACAACTATTTGTTTACTTAAAAATATATAAAATGACTCAATGAAATAAATTTTGTCAATAAATACATACATGTAGGCTACCATCTGTAGTGTCAGCATTAGAAGAAGAAGTTATACTATTTACGCTAATGTGAATTTCATGAATTACGCAAATGAATAAATCGTAGTTTCTGTCATCTTCACGAACACCTTGAACCTTACATGTAAATGGAGGAAAAGGTTGCTGAAGAACTTCATGTTGAAGGCCTCTGTGTTTCAGAAAGCTGTAAATTGTTGTTTTAAGTAGGTATGTAGGTACATGTGCTGCAAGAGATAAAATTAGTCAGTGATCTGACTCCAAGCTAGAGTGGTGTAACCTCGACTTAAATAAATGTAGTTACAATATGAAGAGTTCTTGTAACAGAGAAGCTTTTCTCTAAATTGCAGTTTTTTCTTTTCTCACAGGAGGTTTGTTCTAGTAGCATTAAAGCGCTTCTCAGAATCTCTGACTGTGTGAAAAATGAAACCCCTCTTGGAACCATCATTCTCCTCTCCTCATGTGGTCAGCCATACTGCTATCATTCTCTTTTTTTCAAGTATTTCAAAGGTCCAGCAGTTTGTTTTGTTTAGGTGTCCATGCTGATATACGTAAAGGTTATTTTTGACCCCCTTTTTTACATGAATGCCGAGATTGATGCCGAGTTACAGTCAAAATGAAGCGCTGAGTGCTTTGTCAAATAATCCCTCTAATGCACAACAGCTCTTTTGGGGGGCTATCTAACATCTGGTCTTGGCCCCCTGTCATTGACAAACCAGCTAAAGATCCTCAAGAGATAGAAGGGTGGATGGGAAAGGATGATTTTGAACCATGCTGTTTGCACCTGGATAAGACAGCAGCTGAGACGTGGGTCTGAAAATACAACACACGGGAAGAAACAAACAGAAAAATGAATACTGCGGTCGCTGGCATTTGTCCATATATTTCCTAAGAAAGAACCAAAATTAACAATATCTCAATACATCTTCCCTCTCCGAACTGTGCCACTCAACCATAAGCCCATTTGTTCTTAGAGAAGTCATACACTCTAAAAACAAACTACTAAAGTCTTAAAACAGCTGTAATTAACGCAGTGTAATTTAAATGTTAACTAAACAGGAGTATAAAGCCAGGGGCTTATCTCACAAACTTGACAGTCAATCCTCCCAATTTTCCAGCTTAACTGTCACTGCCATCTTAAAATATACAGTGATGACAACTTTTGAAATTATACTTGTTGAAATAAAATTACATCCCACAATACATTGCATCTGAAAATAAAGTTTTAATGTCTGTATTTCTGTAGGTACAGTCCATTAGGCACATCTGTTCTCAAAATCCAACCAAATATGTAACCTACCATCAAAATGACAAATTTAAAAATGCAGAAGTGTAACCTGCCAGCACTCGCAAAATGACTGGCAAGTTTATTAATACACTGGCTTACACCAGACTCCATTTACATCTAGGATATTTATCTTCTCTGATATGGTTAAATATGTTTGCATTAGTAATGTTTAGAAAAACAGCAGTTAAATAGCCCTTCAATTTTAATTATGATCAGTTGACAAACATACAAAATGGTGATTAACTTGAAGTAAAACAAAAATTTAAATTATGTATGTGACTTCACTGTAGCTGGAACATTGGAACAAGTGGAACATTTTTGGATGACCCCGTCACTTTTTAAAAATATATGTTTGTATTTTCAGGAATATTTTAAGGCATCTCCTGCCGTACGCTGATAGCAGGCCCTCCCTTCTCTCAAAAAAGATTTGGGTTGCTGCTTTCAACGTACAAGCACTATACCTCAGGTTTGCACTTTAAATGTCTGACATTGAAATGTTCAAAAACAGATTATATTATGAAAGTGAAAGAGTAATCCTTGATCCTTGCAGATACTGTACGATATTAAGGCAAAGAAGAGGGACATCCTACAGCTTTACACATACCTGCACAGAAATACATACATTATAGTCAAAATGATGATTCTGTTTGGGCTTGTGTGACATCTGAGGAGCAATAAGATGTCATAAACATCTTAGCACGGATGTTCCCTTTTTTTTAATCATTGCATGCTCATTTGTATCTTTGAAAAATGTAGCAGATAGCACTTTAAATGAATAGCTTCTTTGAATTTGACTTTGGGCGTATCTTTGGGGGTTCTATAGCTCAAAACACAATTCTGTTGTTTGAAAGGGGTTCATTAGGCAATTAGGATGTTTAGGAGCATTAATCTGCATCACTCTCAGCAAGCAAATGGTCTCTCTCTGTGGGGGCATATTGGTGCCAGAGTACTTGGAAAGATGATTTAATATTTCCATTTGACTGCCAGCCTGCAACAATGTCACTTTAATTGATTGAATCTATTTTGAACTGCTAATTCAATTGAAAACAATGTGTGCAGTGCAGCTGAACAGATCTTGAAACCAGATAGAAGGCTTGTGGCATCCCTTCGTTTCCTGGGGGAGCATGTTCTGTCACAGTATTTAGTCTGTCAAATGAGTGTCTGCCGATGATGCTTCCCCTTGCAGTATGCCTCACATTGGCTAAAAGGCTGAGATGACCTTTTGCTGGTGTTGTCAGTCAGGCCGTGACAGCTAAAGCTCATTTCTTTGTAATATGGTCCAGAAGAAGAAAAGAGAAACATGTCTTGAATATTCTTCTCCAGTTAGATGTAAGATGTAAATGCAGATATCACAAAATTCACAACCATGTGCCATCATGTGTCTTGTTGGTTTTGCCTATGACAATTTTTCTACTCAAATCGCAACACAAGTCACAGTTAAATACTGTGAGGTGACATGGAAAAATTAAATAGAATCCTCCACCAAACAGTTGCATGAATAAATTATTGGAAACATTGTTCTCACTGTGGAGATATTCTTCATTTTTGTTAACAAAAGGGTCCCTCACTACTTGTCATTGGTGCAGTGCAGATCAGCACCAAAAACTTCTTCAACAAACTTCTCATGTTCCCCGGGGCTGCAGTGATGAATTTGAGTTCACTATATGCTAAGCTTAACCAATCCCTTTTGGGAATCCTGACCAAAAAAATAATATATATATATATACATATCATGCAATTAAAACATAATGTAACAAGGAATTTCATTCATTATTGATAACTTAGCCTACAAGACTTAACTTTTGTTGGAAGCCCTCTTTTAAAGTCAACTAGTTGCAATACTATTCTAGGCATGCATCTCTTATTTCATCTTTACATAACCTGGGTCCAGACCTCTGAATCACTGTCCTACTCTCCAAGCTGTTCAGCGCTCAGAGATATCTGTTTTATATACTGAAAACAAGAAAACATGGCTTTGTCCAGACGCTCTCATGAAACTGCCCTTAATCTTGGACTGCTTTTCTGATGTAAGTTTAGTTTAATTATGGATTTTTTGGATATCTGTAGTTTTTAAAACTTCCTTCTAGTGCAGGTGACAACTTGACACTTGTTTTATGTTTGAACCGTCTGAGTGACAGGGAGAGAGAGACTCTTTGAGACGAGTCCCTTGAGGGGTTCTTAACCCTTAAAAGTTTAATTTAGTTTATTTGGCAAAGCAGTTAAACTAATTCACTTAAAGTATCTCTCAAATTAATGTTTGACTATTAAGCTCATTTCCAAAGGCAGGCACGCTGATAACCGTGTGTTTAAACAGTCGCTGTATTTATATTTTGAGCCAAAAAGTGACTGAATTGATGATAAACCCTCAGGTCCCATGGGCTCTTGGTTGGCCCATGCATCTCAATTAAGAGCAGTATCTGTTAGAAGAGGTGATTAGGCTTAGCTTGTCATATCACCAAAAAAAAGGGGGTGGATTAAAGCAATTAGAAGCCATCACTCTCAACACTGCACTTTTGTATTCACAAGCTTAGAATAAGAGCTCCGGGCATTGATTCATCCAGGATCAGCCTGAAATCACGACTCTGATGACAGCAATGCATTCATTATGGAAGATTACATTGGGCAGAAGACCAAGGGCTTTTTTATTGGCACTTACCTATGGTTGGCAGGTGTATTGTCACTATACAAAGCATACAATACTGGCCTACGAAAGCATACAATACTGGCCTACGAACCTGAATACCCCACAAACACATGAGAACTAGACACTACATTTCAGTCCTGCTCCTGAGACGGGTGGATGTGGTTACTCTTGGCAGGAGCAACAGTGTTGAATGCTAATTGTTTTGAAGGGCACGCAATTCGTTGGTTGTTATGGTAACAAGAGACTGTGCGCAGGAGTGCAGTAGAGACATGGTGATTGAAAGACATAGGGACATACAGACACACAGAGACAGATGGATGTGTCCACACTAGCGTGAGCCCAATTTGGTTCTCTTTATAGCCAGGATAGACTTGTGTCTGAAGTGGTAGTGGGACAGCTATGTTTAGTTTAGCAGTTTATTAAGGAGATTGAAGAAATATTGAAAACTTGGAACAGGGAAGAGTTTGAACAAAAATACTACTGGGCTTTTATTCCCTGTTTTTGCAACGAGACCATTGGTGTACATTGGTGAAAAAACATCTTTCAAGTATAATAATGCAAAATCAATACATATGATTCTATTTTCTTTTTTGTCTGTTTTAACCACTGAATGGCTCTCAAACCAAAAAAATTTTTTATGGATACAATAAGAAAAGGTGAATATGTCTTGCACTTAATAGCAAAGAACTCATTATTTCAGTCAAGGCTAAATGTTCAATGTTATCTTAGTAAATAAAGGAATCCTGAACTTGTAAGCCTACAGCTCTGTCAGAAAGTTGCTATGATATGCTGAAAAGTAAAGCACATAAAACAGATACAATATAATGAGGAGCTTTATAAAGTTAAGCTTAAATGGCCTCTAAAGATAAGACAGTTAAAGCCACATTGGAAATGTGAAAGTTGTGATTCTTATAACAAAAAATTGGCAATTGCTGGCATCTGGTATGTTGCCATCTCTCCAGGACTACTTACACAATAATATAAAGCAAAATATAAAGCACTATAGACCAAAAATTGACTGTTTCTATACTATATGGAGGCTATTTGATAAGGCATCTTTCCCATTGTAAGCTTTAAGCCTTCTGTGACTCTTCCAAGGATTAGTATGAATAGATATAGCCGTATGGATGGATATACATAATAGACAGAATGTAAGGTTTCTTGCATATTTCCGTTAAAATACATGTTATATCACATTTGTCTGCCTCAAATCCTGCTTTTTTCATGGCTTGATGTGTAGGTTAAATCTGAAGGACTCTACACTGATCACATTTTTTCACAGGAAACAACCACTGCTTAAAGATTAATCTTAGTGCCTTTAAGAACTCTACACTACAACAAGCAGTAGGTTTGGAATATTCAAGATCTCTGACGTAAATAGTAAAAGGATCTGATTCAACCACCCGTTGGCCTCAGTGGACGAAAGTGTTCAAGCAAGTAGCTGAAATAAATTCATATTGTGAGGAACTCTCAATGAACACTATGCAATTTTTTTTTTTTTTTATATATAAATTTCAATAATTGTAGCTGTGTTAATCTGCTTACATCATACAAATGTCGGCCAGGTATGTTTTAACCCTTCTATAGTTTTTAATCTTTAAAGGTAGAAAATTCACAAGACTTTTCAGAGAGATACAATATTAGGTGGCATACGGAACATTTACAAAACCAAAAAGCAGGATAATGAAAACATGGTTTTAGATTACAATTATCCAGTACAAACTGAAAATAAAAAACACAGTCATTCTTATTTTCAAAGCCTACAAAATGAAAATAAATACGTATTGGATTCAGACTATTGTTTCTCTGATAGAACATCATAACTGAATGGACAGATGGTACACAGACCCAGTCTGTTTCCCCAGAAGGTTACAGGGGAAATAACAATGAAACTGTGTCACTCATTTGCCTCCTTTGAACAACAAAGATCCTCCATATACACACCATTGTTCATTCAAACAGCTCAAATATCTCTCAAGCAGCAATAGTTAGTCGCTTGTTACTAGGTTACATTCGGGTCAGTCTAATTCCAGGTAGTCCACTTCAACAAGTTTATCCATAAATACAGGCTCTTGAGGTTCACTTTGGTTGTTTCTTATATATTAATGGGTTTATTTTTCCAGACATTTCCACCTGACACCTCACAAACCACGCATTGAGGAAACGGCACGCAGCTCGGCTGCCGCTCATCCAGAGTCGGAATCACTTCTATTCTTTCCAGAACCTGCGAGCAGTTCACAGCAAAAATAGATAGCAAAAATGAGCTATGATAGCCATATTGACATATGCCCGACATATACGTTACATACGTTATATACATTCACTGGTTAGCTGTTGTGGATCAAACAAATGTGATGATTTTTGCTTGTCGCCCTGCCACAGAACACTGTCAGTAGGAGTTTGGAGTCACTCTGGTAGTTGTGGGGCCCTTAGCAGCTGCTTAATTGGCTTACAGGAAGGGTCATCTATATGTGTACGCCTAGGCTATGTGCCGGGGCTGAGCCCTGGACAGCCGCAGCCCGATGTAACCCCCGATTGCAGGTGTTTTTCAGGGCTTTGCTACACCAGTTGAAATGTGCCCACACGCTGCTCTGACTAGACCTTCATGCTGAGAGAGCATGAGCCTCTTAATCTCTATTTTATCTCCCTGCGACACTTCAATCTGCTAACGAGCTGTTTATGTCACATTGGAGGAAACAGCTCTCTCTGTCTCTCTGCCCAGCCCATCCTACTTGCACATTGTGCTCCAATTATAGTGTTGGTGACGATGTACCGAGTTTCTCTCAGTTAAGTGATGTGGGGTAGGCCCACATTGCCCTGATCTCTCACACTAGATACTATCGTCTCAGAGTGTTATCTCTGCAAGCCCGGTGCTTTGCAGCTTAGTCTCACCTTGGTTGAACAGGACATTAAGGAGCATCTTATGCACAAAGAGGAAATAGCTTCTCTTTTGACTTCTTGGGGAGAGCTACACATGGGTTCTGCATACTTGCTATTTATGGTGCTCTACAAGACAGGGGGCATGTGGTGCTAAATTGCCTTAGTAAATATTAATGGTTAAATAGCTATTGGAGTATATACGTCCCAGAGGCAGGATGACGTCCATAGATTTCACATTCATGTTTTCAATGTACCCCATTACAGAGAATTTCCATTTGTTCAGCTGCAATATGTTTCAGTATAGCCAGCTTCCCTCCAGCTACAGTCTGCCTTTGTGCCCATGCCCCAAGTTTGTGGAGATGTTGCTGAACCTATTGAGTGAGACTGGTTGGTGCTTGCCCCTTCAGAAATTGGAAGCCCACACCTCTCTGGCATTTTGACCCAATCCAAACAGCTGAGGAGGTGTTTGGGCTTTGCAGATCTTGCACCTGCACAAGATGTCCTTGGAGAACTGACCATATTCCTGCATGGGTTCATGTCAACAGCTGCGGCTGCAATACATGAGATGTCCTGATGAAGTTTTCTGCCAATACCTGGTCTGACCATATACTTAAGATGCTGATTAACTAAGTATCTAGCACACATATGTCAAACTCAAGGCCCGCGGGCCACATCCGGGCCGCGATACAATTATATACGGCCCACGAGATAATTTCATGTGACTATTAAGAATGGCCCGTCGGTTCTTGGCGTCTTCTATATATATATATATATATGTGTGTGTGTGTGTGTGTGTGTGTGTGTATACACACACACACACACACACACACACACACACACACACACACACACATATATATATTATTATTATTATATTATATTATATTATATTATATTATATTATATTATATTATATTATATACTATAATAAAAGAGTCACTATTAGAGTCTTCACTAAATGTTGAGCCCCTTTGGCCCGCGACTTAGACTGTGTTTTAAATTTTGGCCCTTTCTTTGATTGAGTTTGACACCCCTGATCTAGCACATTGAAATAACAGGCTTAAGCGCATCATCTCATCTAGAGTCAGAGCCTTGTTTCTTTTTTCCTTGACACACAAGCAGTTGACAGCAAAAGTTCAGAAAGGTAGCCGTCACACACAGGTTGAGGTACAAAGAGTGGATCCCGCATTACACCAACAAACAGCATCACTGCAGCTAGAGCATCATTGTCAAAACAATGGGATAATGAAGAAACATGTACATTTACAGTAATTTGTACCATTGTGCCTAACAAAGCAGAGGAAGGGTATTGCTGCATTATGTTTTCTGTATGGCTTGTTAAAGTGAAAATAACTATCGAGTAATCACTGTCTATGTCTGAAATCTCCGACATATTAAGGTTAACACCTCACAGCCTCTCCAATTCTTTCTCCAAAAGAAACAAGACAGAAAACACATCACAGCATAAAAATTGGAACACAATATAGATAATGCTGCTAGCAAAGCACCTGCTGCAATTTGTTCCTTTGTGTGTCTTTGTCTTGAATCTCCTGTATGTGTCAGTCTCCAGCAAATTGGAGATTTTAGTCCTGCATATAGCCCCCTGTAAAAATATTTCACATGTAGTAAATAAACAAACTATTACAAGTTAATAAGTAAACTTTCAAGGTGCTAGCAAAGCTAATCTGCTGCCTAAAGTATCCACATATTTAATGGACAGATATGACAGTGGCATCAATCTTTTGATCTACCTCTCTGCCAGAGCAAATCAGCACATTTCCTAAAATGTTTAAGTATTCCCTTAGGAGTAGGAAAACTCATCAGAAACAGGTCACTCATTCACACCTAGGGTGAAATTTATGCTGTTAGGTGAAAATCATTCTGTGTTTATCAGGCAGTTCTTTGTGGTTTGACAAGTTATTATTTATTGTAATTATTTGTTATATATATATTTTTTGTGAAGTCTGTAGTTTTGTCTGTAGTTATTTTGGTGTCTGTCCCCAATAAAATGGCCAATGGGCAATACTGAGTGTAATTCTTAAATTATTCAGCATTTCAGAGAAATTGAAATTGCATCAGAAAGATTACGCACTACAATCAACTCCTCAATTTAACAACTCTCCGCAAATATGACCAAGACATGACATGAGTGTGACCAAGATATGAGTTGAATTATACAAAGCAAACTTAGCATAGTTGCCAATGATGGTGTGAGGTTAAATGGGTTTCCTTTTTCAATATTTGTTTCTGGATTTGCCATAATTCTGAGTCTAAATTGGAATTTGAAGTAGGGCTCTGTGCCAGAGAGAGCAAACATTGAGGAATATAGACATTTTTCTGAGCAGTAATTGTGTTAAAGGTTCATTTTCATACCGCGTTATAGTAAATAGCTCTCAGAGTTCACATGGTCATAAAGCACTCGTAAAGTGTTGGTCTTTTTCCTGTAATGTGCACACATGCAGAAATGTCATAAAATGAACATGAAACAAAAAATGATTAAGACAAACATAAAATGCTAATTTCTTCAAATATATAATGGAGGAGACTTGGTCAATAAAGATTTTACCCTGAATCTGTATAAGCCAGTCATTACTGGTCCATGAAGTCTGACAAGTTGAGAATTTTTCTCTTCCTTTCCTTTTTGATCCTTCACATCTGCCCTTTTTTATTGCTCTCTATCTCTAACTTCTCTTCTGTATAATAACCATTATAACCTCCTGTCAGGTCCTTTAACAGAATGGTGTCCTTTGGCAAAGCACTTGTCACATGTCAAATTACGTAAATGCCCTCGATCTAGGTGTGAGCATTTTTTATCTCAGACACTCAGTTCATAGAGTGAAAGAAGAACAGTTTCACTGCGCTGTGCTACATCATTTTTAAATCATATATCGCCTCAGTCATTTCTCACTTGTCTGCCTCTATCTCACAAATGGTTGCTAATTAGAAATCAAAGACTTGGTAAAAACAGATGCAGATAATCAAGTAGCCAAGAATAATTGATTCCATTATTTCCAGAATACTTTCAAAATCAAGGAGATTTGATGTCATTAATATTATGTACTGGAAACTGAGTACAGACCAGATCTAGACAGGTTGTAAGTTAATCACGTTTTTCTTTTCAAAACCATCAACAAAAAGCAGAAATGTAATGGTTGAGTGAATTCCATGACACATAAAAAATAAATGTCACTTCTTTTTCTAGACCTGCTTGCTTTGAATATACATATAATTTGCAGCATATTTTTTTTTATTTTGGGGACAACTAATGACTACCTTGTGTTGTTATATGTAGCAACTATAGTTGTCACTGTCTTTAATTTATGCTGATGTTGATACTGTCAGAAAATGTCATACAGATATGGCTTTGATTATTTTAAAAAATTGTGGTGAAGACTGTCAAAGTGGCATGGTAATTTGCTTGTAAAGGATTTAGATTTGCACACTAAGAACTGGTAAGGTAGCTTCACAAAGAGGTCTACAAATGAGGGTTAGAGCTGACGAATAGGTAAACATCCCCCTGTCAGACTGTTTGTTGTTATTTGGTGGAAGAAGTAATTAGTCATAAACTTCTAAATGTATTTGAAAATGGTGCTGAAACTTCTGAGAGTTTGTAGTTGACAGGTACTATCAATGAAGGTATAACAGGGAAATGAATAAGGAGGGGTTTGTGGGAAATGATTTAGCAAAGCACTCTGGGTATTGGCTGTTATTTGGTGCAGTAAAAACCCTGTGAGCGATAGATGATGGCATTTTTGAAGAAAATGAGGATAATTTTGGTAGCCACAGAGCGACAGCATTGTAATAATTTAAAAACAGTGATAAATCTTCCTTCATAGGTGTTAAACCTTCATAAGAAATAACACAAAGACCTTTCTGTGAGCCAGAACACAATGTAAGTGATGTGGACCGTTCTCCTTAACATCAAGCCACTAAATCTCCACTGAAGCGGTTGTGGCCAAGATCCAGCACAGGCCTGACGTGTGTGTCTGTTGCCAGGGAGACATTAAAACCCCAGGGCAGGCAAGTATTATATTAGTGTATTAGGGAAGTATTATATTATCTGGGACTAGGTAATTAGCTGTTCATCTTTTGGTTTTGGTTCAGTATGGACCAATATCCAGAGTTTAGGTAACTGAATAGGCAGAATTGGTGTCTCTTTTTACGAGTCAATACAATGTTAAGGAATCTACCTCCATTGGGAGTGCCTTGTATTACTTATATATATTACTTATATTATGAAAATAATTACAGTAAAACCTTTAAAATAAGTTATTATTATTTACATTAATTAAATTACCTCACATTCTGCCTTTGTTTAGCTACCCGTTACTCTAGGGTGACTAAGACATTACTTAACTCCACACGCACACACACTCACGTAAACATGTACATTGCTTCAGAGGCCCGAGTGGGATTCTCCACATTATTATTTACATGTAGAACATCACCACAGTGACAATGAAACGCAACCTCAGTTAATGACCTGATATTCCTTCTAGTTTAAGATGACCTCATGGTGTGGCACAAAAATCTATCGTTTTGATTTTGATTGTATTGAAGAAGGGATATCCTTTGGCTTGTAAGCATTGATGAGTGCAACAAGATGTGGTGCATATTATGCTATTAACATAAACAATGTGTACATACCGTAACCACTTGGAATTTTTTTGGAAAAGTATGATAAGAGTAACGAGTGCTTGCAAGTGGTTCAAGGACTTTCCAGTGAACAGACAGACAATTCTAGTGACACACTCAGCAGGTGGTCATCGTGATAAGCAACTTGGCAACGGCCACACGCACTTATCCTCTGAGTTCCAACAGATATTCAAAAGATGCTGCAGTGTTGCAGAGGCTCTGGGTTATACAGGGGCAGCTGTTGTTCTCAGGTGGATGCAGTTTTTTGGTGTGTTGGTCACTTCATTAGGTAAAGCAGCTTGCCTCAAGGGACTGTGATTCTGTTACCAGCCCCATTGTTAGGCTGTAAGAGGAATGGGCTTAGGATAGCTACCATTTTGTGTTCGGTGTAACTGGTGGCTTTGTGAAACGCTGTGTAGCATCAAGGGTGCTACTCCCCTGTATTTTGGTTTTGTTAGCATAGAGTAGGAAGTCTTTTGTTTCCTTTATTTTTGAGTGGTGTCTGTAATTAGTTTAGATTAGTAAACTCAGGTTGAGTTCTCTTTTTGTTCTGATTTGTTTTTACTGATAATGGATAGTACTGGAGACACAATGGAATTCAAACACAGGATTTTTGCTGCCAAGTGACTGGGAACTGCATTTAAAAAAAAAATCAACAAAAACAAAAGAGATGGTTTGCATGTTCACTGTGTAATGTGACTGAATGAACACACACATGAATGAACAGATTTCTATGGATTTATGATTTTAAATGCATAGAGAGGCTACAGGATAAAGGCCTGAGACCAGTGGTAGTTCCATAACATCCAATGGTGTTCATACAGGCACTGCACTTCAGGCTGCAGCAAGGGAGTACAAACACAGACTCATTGTAGCTGGTTGGACAGCTGATACTGCTTGATGGAAAAAACAGATAACCCCAAATACTGATGCACACAGGGATTAAACTGATGTCCCGAGAGCTTTAATTCATGAGTTTGTGACCAGATATGCATCGCCGAGTTCATGTGAATCTTTTATGATTTTTGATCCTCAAACATGGCCGCAAGAGAAGCATGATATCCACACATCTGGAAACAGCACAACCACTGACATGTTTAAGAGATACAAGGCCAGCTTATCTGTTGATCCAATGTCTTGCAAGGGAATCGCAGCCCCATGAAAGGGAGCTGGAAAATGTTTGGAAGTTCTTACATTTAAAATTGTTACCACAAGAGGTCTAGACGCCTTTCTGGTTGTCCAAAACATGCTGCTGTTATTCATCACACTGCTATCAGCAACACTGTGTAAGAGCAATTATTTTTGCATCTTAAAGCTACACTAATCAATATCTTTACAGTAGGGAATGATCAAATGACTGTGTAATCTGATAGGAGGTGTTTGCAATTATCACTGATTGAAGCTATACCTTGAGCTCTACAGAGTATCTTTCAGAACATTGTTTTGGTTTTAAGACTTCACTGTTTGGTTCACTCTCACCACACTCATTGCACTCTCATTGTGTTGCGCCAGTTGGTTTTAGCATATACAGAAATGAACATACTGGAGAATTTTACAGATAAATCGTATAAATAGTAGATAATCTATCAGTGTGTTTCCAGTTTATTGTGCTGAATCCAATTAATGCATGTTTCATGCATTGTAATAAAAAAGTGCACATTACCTCCGTGAGCTTGCTGTCCTGAAGCCCAAGAATACATCCAAGATACCAATAGCTACATTTGACAGAAAGCCAGTGGCAGAACTGTTGATTAAACAAGCAAGGTAGGGGCACATCATAATCAGGCTAAAACAGCAGGGAATCAGATAATGAGTATATATAAAGTACCAGTTTAAATGTACTGGTACTCAGTGAAGTATTAAAAAGAAAAAAAAAGGAGTTGCACTGCTGATTATAAACCACCCCAGTCATTTTACAGACTGATCTCAGCTCCCTTGACCATATCATGCATTTTTTAAATTTATGACCTGACCTCTAAAGTAGACAGGTTTTGAAATGTATGAGGATCATAGAGTCATTCAAAAGTGGAGACCATCAGTAACTTATGGGCAGGTTCAGTATTTTCAGTGAGTTGATCATATAAGAGTGAGATTAAAGAGGTTTGCTAATGATAGCAATATCATAATGTAGAGACTAATGTGGAAACACTTGAGTTCAACACAATTAAGTTTGGAGCATATGTAGCGTAAACCTTTTCTGAAAAATGCTACTCAACACAAAAATCTTCAAACTGCTTTTTCTTTTCAACCATTATATATCAAGTTCTATTCAGATCTTTATTGTTACAGAAGAGAAAATAGCAGCAGTGCACCATAAAACATAATGCAATAACAAAATTGAGGCCATAAAGAGTGCTGTTCTATACACACAATAATACAACACAATGTATTATGCATGCTGCATTAAGAAATTGATTTGTTAGATGGCACAAATAGCGTAGTGGTAAAGGTCTTGATATGAGTCAGCAGGTTAATCTTTTAACAATGTGTGATGCATCATTCTAGTCTGTTGTAATTATATCTGTAGTATATCTCAGAGACCAGAAATTTGTCGACTGTGTTTTGTGTGTAAAATTGTGTATTTTTCTAAATTGGTGACATGTTTTCAAACTATTTCAGTTCTTACAGAGACCATAAAGCCTGAAGCTCATGCTGTAGTCATCATCCTGCATTAAGACTATTTGAATAAAATAGGAACTGCTCTCAGGAAGGACATTATTAACCTATGACATTTCCATCATAGCTGATTTGTCATTACTATGGTATGTGCGTGGGCCATTTCAAAAACGTGCTGATTTTCTTCCAGCACTAAGATTTATACAAACATGGGGTTTTTTTTCAACAGCTTATAACCACAATCGTTTAATTTAGATCTACAATAATTTCCTTTTTAGAGGTAGCATATCATGGCATGAGGATGGAAAACTGTGACTGAATATACCAGTATAATTCAGTTTGTGAATATTCCTCTAAACAGCTTAACTGCCATGACGAAGTCTTCTTGCATTGGAAAAAAAATATATAGGTACTTCTGGCCAACTTATTGTGAAAATCGCAAAAATAAAAGAAAACTTTTGAGAGTAAATACAGTACAGTAAGTAGCAGTACTTGGAAAGATCAGAATCAAAAGGTAATTAAAGATATTCATAAGTCATTTGAATAAAAATGGGAATTCTGCTTTAGAAAGAAAATGTAATGACTTCAATAATAGATTTTCTTTCAGTTGCTTTGAGTATATTATTCAAGGGGCATAGAGGGAACAGACAGGTATGGGTTAATCATGAGAACAGAACTTGCATTGATACAGTTTGCCACTGTAAGGAACATAAGTGCCTTCTTACTGATTTTTTCACACAAAAAAATCAGTGGCACTGTGTGCAAATCTGGTCCCCCCGGTAAGGATTGTAAGAAAACTATTAATCATGGCTTTTTGAGGAGCTCTGCCACTTTGAAAAGTTTGAATGAATTTGTAGCACTAGCAACTTGAAATGCGTTTTCTCACAGTAAATTCACTTAAGGGGGTGGCCGAAGAGGAGGCAACAGTTCCATTTCCCTTGTGGCTCACACTGTTGACAGTGATATGACTTTTGATGGCAAGGGGAGACAAATATGCAAGACTCCTACAGAATTCTCATGCGGCTGCATGTTCCCGATCAAATGGAGACTATCCGAGGGACGAGTGTCTCATGGCCACGGCAGCTAAGACTCTCCGGCTGCTTCTTCAGAATAGATCACCAGGGATTAAGGAAGTCTATTCACACTCATATGGGAGGTTTATGTCAGACCCAGTATGCCATCAGTGTTCCCATTATTATTTTTTCAGTTATATGGTAGAATTCACTTTTCCTCATTAATCCTGACATGAATTCATTTTATGTGAAAAAACTATAATTATCTTTGATGTAATTTCAAGCATTAACTGAGCAAATCCTGCAATGCATGACATCTTCACTCTATAAACTTTGAAGACTCTCTTGTCTCATGCAGACAGAACATAAGATGAAATAGAAGGTAATACTTGACTTTGATATGACCAATCCTCGATTTATATCTTTGATCTAATCATCATGGGCGATATTTTTCCCAAATGAGCCATGCAGGTTAAATGAATTAAGGACATAAAGATGATGATCCTCTTATCTAAAGCCACTGCTTTCCTTGCAGATTTAAAACCAGGACCATCAGCTTTGGTTTGAGCAGCAAGCATCATAGATGTGCACTAAGAGTCCTCCTCCGTCAACCCACCCTTATGTTCCCAGAGTCCTGTTCTGTCGGCTTGGAACACGTATGCCAGTCAGGAGCAACAGCTTGATCCGGGGCATTGAGATGGAGCCAGGTGATTTCCCGTTGCTTGGCTACCCCGAGTCCCATTTCATCCACTCCACCTTTCCAGAACAGGACATTAGCGATGAGCTTTCTCAGGTCAAAGCTGGGTTAGTTTAGCTGTTATCCCAGCTCCCTTTCCTCTCCTCCTGCCTCATTGCTCACTCCATGGTGATTTTTTTTCCATGGACTCGTACCACCCCTACGTCTCCCAGGCTTGGTCATCTCAGACCGTGTTCAGGGAAAGATGGAACACTATTTCAGCTGACAGTCACAATTTCTGACTGCTGTGTATCTGGAAAACTTAAAAGCTGTAAAGTGTGTTGCATTAGCACCTTTTTTTCCTAAAGTGATTCCAATGTCTTTTGCTTATTTCTTCAGTTAGTTTTTCTTTGATTGTTTTGTTTTAAAATGTTATTGAAGTAGAATTACATTACATACACAAAAAACAAAAAAAGAAATGCTGCAACCTTGGCACTTCTTTAAAGAATCCTTGTGGAGGTTTTGATCTCTAGTGGCAATATACACTCCCCTCCAAAATTACTGGAACAGTGAGGCCAGTTCCTTTATTTTTGCTGTAGACGAAAACATTTGGGTTTGACATCAAAAGATGAATATGAGACAAGAGATCAACATTTCAGCTTTTACTTCCAGGTATTTACATCTGGATCTGATACACAACTTAGAAGATAGCATTATTTGTAACGGAAGACCAAATTTTTAGGCGAGCAAGAGTATTGGAACAGATAGACTTAAAATAGATTAATGTGAAAAGAGTTAATATTTAGTTGCAAATCCTTTGCTTTTCCAGGCTTTCACCGCAGCCTCTTTCAGTTGTGGTTTGTTTTGGGGGGTTTCTCCCTTCAGTCTGCTCTTTAGCAGGTAAAATGCATGCTCTATAGGGTTGAAGTCTGGAGATTGACTTGGCCAGTCTAAAACCTCCCACTTCTTGCCCCTGATGAACTCATTTGTTGTTTTGGCAGTGTGTTTTGAATCATTATCTTGCTGCACCATGAAGGATCTCCCAGTCAGTTTGGTTGCATCTTTCTTTAAATTGGCAGACAAAATGTCTCTGTAGACTTCTGAGTTCATTTTGCTGCTGCCATCATGTGTTACATCATCAATGAAGATGAATGAGCCCATCCCAGAAGAAGCCATGCAAGCCCAAGCCATGACATTACCTCCACTGTGTTTCACAGATGAGCTTGTATGTTTGGGATCATGAGCAGATCCTCTCTTTCTCCAAACTTTAGCCTTTCCATCACTTTGGTAAAGGTTCATCTTTGTCTCATCAGTCCATAAAACTTTGTCCCAGAATTTTTAGGTTTGTCTCTGGACTTTTTGGCAAATTCCAGCCTGGCCTTCCTATTCTTCTTGCTAATGAGTGGTTTGCATCTTCTAGTGTGGCCTCTGTACTTTTGTTCATGAAGTCTTCTGCGAACAGTAGACTGTGACACCTTCTCTCCTGCTCTCTGGAGGTTGATGCTGATGTCAACAGTTGTTTTAGGGTCTTTCTTTACAGCTCTCACAATGTTTCTGTTGTCAGCTGCTGCTGTTTTCCTTGGTCTACCCGTTTGATGTCTGTTACTTAGTACACCAGTGGTTTCTTTCTTCAGGACATTCCAAATGGTTGTACTGGCTATGGCCAATGTTTGTGCAATGACTCTGATTGATTTTCCATCTTCTCTCAGCTTCACAATTGCTTGTTTTTCACCCATGGACAGCTCTCTGGTTTTCTTGTTGGTTTCTTGTAGTCTGCACAGGCAAAACCCAAATCTGAAACTGAACGTAGACATTCAGCGCTATTTATTGTTTGAATAATCAATGTAACAGGACACACCAGGGCAACAAAACACACCTGTCAGTCACATGTTCCAATACTTTTGCTCACATGAAAAATGGGTGGGTTCAAACAAAAGGTGCTAACTTCTAAGTTGTGTATCAGATCCAGATGTAAATACCTGGAAATAAAAGATGGAATGTTGATCTCTTGTCTCATATTCATCTTTTGATGTCAAACCCAAATGTTTTCAGTCTACAGCAAAAATAAAGGAATTGGCCTCACTGTTCCAATACTTTTGGAGGGGAGTGTAGAGCAATACTTTTAAGAGTGGTTCCCCGTTTTGTTAGTATGCCATTCCCAAAAAGATGCAGTGCTGTCAAGGGTTTGGTCTGTTCCACTGGCTATGTTGGTCAAGGTACTGTAATTTGCAAAGGAATGTAACAATGAGCCAACAAAGGCAGGAAAGGAGATGACTACTAGCTAGCAAGTATCAAATCTACTCTACTCTGTGAGGAAATTCATTCAACATGTTTTTTGGGTTAACGGGATACGCGCAATGCTTTTTGATGAGATATACTGAATGTAAACATTACTTTTGTTTGTTTACAAGAAAAACCAAAGCTGCTTCATCTACTGTGGGAACCACAACCCGAGAGAACTAAAAGTCATGCAGCAGCCATTAAAGAGATCTAATAGATAGGTGTAAAATTGATTACTTTTTAACTGTGCAAGGGAGAAGTTCATTTGTAAAGGATTGTTAAGGGGAGCAACATGGGCATTATGATACTTATTATGTGTGTCAAAGCCCATGTCTTCACTTCAAGTAGAAGAAAAGTAACCCTGTATAACCACAGTCTAATCTGATGGCCAGATGCTTTGGTAGTAAAGGATGATCATGTTTTTTTTTCCCATTTTTCCCCACCCAGATTTATCCTGCCAATCTGGAATCCTCCCATAATAAGCCTGTTCTAGGCCGACTTGTATCCATTCATTAATTCATGCATTCAATGAGCACAAGTGAATCTGATGTTCCAGCTACATTAGTAAGACCATTTTTTTCCCTGTTGATCAAGTGCCACTGTCTCATTACCAAACAATAGGTGAGCAGATGGCAGATGGTTTGCACTGTCAGAGCGCCATGATCATGTCAGGTAGATGCTGGAGATCAAAGGATGGGCCACTGTACAACTGGGACCATGATCAGTGGCACTGTGTGCAAATCTGGTCCCCCCTGATAAGGATTGTAAGAAAACTATTAATCATGGCTTTTTGAAGAGCTCTGCAACACTGACCCGTATGTCACCACACATAGCTTGATACTGCAATTTTTCAAAAGAACTATGGGTGCCCTAGGGTCATTTTTAAGTGCAGGTTGTAAGTAGGTGGCTCACCTGTAACTTATATTATTGTGTCTTCTGTGAATACTAAAAATGCATGTGAGTTCATCTTTTGAGTCAAGCAGTCAAGTTTAAACCATATACAGATCCTGACGGTCGGTCAGATGTTATACAATGTTCCAAACCGCTTCCACACATACGTGACGGATGTCTTTCATGCTGAAAATCGTAGCAACAAATGAATAAAGACCTAGAGTTTAAAGTGAGGGTGGTGGAAAAGGAGATGTCACCACACCAATAAACGGTGTAAAAGTGGAAGCACCAGCACAAGGGGAGGAATGGTAAAGAGGAGTAAGGGGGAGATTTTTCTTTAATCCCTGTGAGGCAAAGCGACTTAATGGAAACTTCCTCTTATCGGGCATGATGCAGAGACCTTACCATTGCCTCTGCTTCACTTTGATGTGTTTTGAGAGAGACAGACCACTAAAGACTTCACCAAATACACGCACACATACAGCCTTGCAACACTTTAGTAGGCTACACTTTGCAATAGATCTTTGCTGCAAAGATACAGTGTTCTAAAAGTGCTGGGTTTATGGTTGTTTCTACCCTCTGCTCTATGTAATAAATTCAAAAAAGCATTTCAGTTTCAAATCAGATACCCATGCGCAGCCCGGCTCATAGATATTGCTATTGTGCACTGCCTCTGTATGGAAAAGCTTATCCAGAAATAAAACCCAAAAAGAGAAACAGGCGCAATGATCAGGCATATTTGATTTTTACTAACCGAACAAAAGTCAGAGGTTTGCTTTTGATTCACCTGAAAAAAAAGTACTTTGAGTGAAGCTTATTTTGAGGTAGGCTGAATTGTGTCAGGAGCATTTGTCTAATGTGAGAATGTGGTTGCACACTGTTAACCCCCCCCATCATTTAGCAAGAAACATGTAATGTTCAACCAACTGACCACAAACAAATCAAATATGAAGCCATCATTCATACATTTAGAGAGGTCTGTGAGCTTGAGAAATGATTGAAACACTGAAACACTTTGTGTGGAGCAGTTTGATTAAACATCAATATAAGTGTAATAACATACTGCCTCTGTACACTGTGCCAGAACAGAATTAGCATATCCCCTGCAGAGATAACAGCAGTATTCTGTAATCACCATAGAGACGGTACCTCTGGTTTTAATCAAAACATTGCGATGATCATGTAATATTAACTGCCCACATCAAAATACTGCAAGTAAACAGAGACAGAGACCGACTGTCCTCTGTCACAAGCACTTGTCGATTCTCCTCAGTCTCATGGCGAACCATTATTATAGCGTGCAGAGGCCTGTACTATGAAGCAGGATTTTGGGTTAGTGAGGTAACCTGATTTAGCCCTGTGTTTTTTTGTACTAAGACGGTGGTTCACTTCTTACAGGGGTACATCACCTTGGCAACTTATGCACCTGCTCCTGAGCAGGCTATGTTTGAAATATGAGATCAATGCTGTAAGAGTACCGCCAATTCTCTTAGAATTGATGGCATTAGATCCTGACAGATCTTGTCAGCATGCCTGGAGATTTAAATAGGCCTAATCAGTGAAGTTAAGCTGCTGTGCCTCATGTTCACAGCATCAGCCTTAATGGAGAGACCAGTCATGTTTGGTATGATATGAGGGCAAGAGTGTTCACAGACTGGCTGTGAAGTTTTTTTCCTGTTGGCTGCTGTCAAAGCCATTTCATTGTGCTTTTGTATGCTGATATCATCCCAAAACAGTCTGATTGAAGCACTAAAGCTTTGTACTTGTACTTAAAAATATGAAAGTAAGCCTACTTACTGCTTTGAATTATTGTTTTATGAGCTTTCGTTTTGTTTTTTTTTTGTTTTTTTTGCTCCTAAGTCTATTTGACACCAGTGGGGTTGTGGTTGAAGGAAAAGGCTAAAATAAACATAAGCAACATATTATTTTAATGGAATACACAATGCTAGTTGTGACCTATTGATGGAGCGGTGATATGAGGCAATTCATTTATTCACACAGTTGGTGATGAACACTAGTTTGTGATTTCACCAGTTGTCCTTACTGTATTGGGCAGCAGAAACTGTGATGCTTTTGGCCCAGATTATGTATTGAGCTTCTTCGTATTTGTGTATTATTATAGCTTGCTCTTCATTATAGTTTGATCCGCCCCATAACCAGCTGTTTTATTTTCACCTGCAAATAATGAATTTCCCTATGAGGGAACAACACATGGGTAACCAATGCATTAATTTGTAACATTGCCCACAAAAGTCATACATAAGGCATGCATCCAGATATGTTGGATAACGATACTGGTATTATTTCTCAGGTAACATCTTGGTAGCATTTTTGTTACTCCTAAAAGAGTTAATAACAAAAACTAACAAATGCTCTCTCTCTTTTTCACATACACTCACAAACTAATCAAGTATCATCCCACAGTGGACATACAATATGTACACATTAGCCCTGACAGATGGCGCATTTCAAAAGACAAATTCCCTTTGAGAAGAGAGAAGACAGAATAAAAGTGAGAAGTAAGGAAAGATGGACAAGTTAAAGCAGCAGGCAACCAGGGAAAACATGAAGAATAAGAGACAGTGATAAAGGGTGAGGAAAAGGATTCATCTGTCATTAAGACATTTTTTGATGTATAAATTCTTTAATACTGCTTGTAAAAACCCTTCAGTAATAGACATTGCATCGATGCCTTTACCTGCCAGTCAAACTACAAACACCTGATTTAGTCAAATGTTATACACAGCTACAGTCATCTCAATCAGCCAAAGTGCTATTCTAAGGACTACATGTAGTTGACTACAGGGAGGCTCTGATTGGGGGAGGTTTTAAAATACTCAAACATTGAAATCTTGCTGTATAACACACAGAAAAAGGTAACACAGATAATCTGTTTCTGTTTTCTTGAAAAAAGAACCTCACTCAAACTACAAGATTAGAAAACAGTTCATCACAGACTCCAGGATATTACTAAGATTATCTTTACATAATCTTTATCACCTACCCTTCTCTCTTGCTCTCTCACACATGCATACACAGTCATCTCTTTCAAAAATGTGATTCATCCAGGATGCGACAGAACACCTTGTCTTGTGTGCTTATTAAATAGATCCTCTGTAACTGCCTTGTAAGCTCCGCTAAGTGTTATAATGTATTACTTCTACACGAAAGGGAGGTTACTTTCATCACCGTATTACCTTTCTCATCACGCGTGCATTAAGCAAGATTTGGGCACTGTCCAATTGTTTGTCCTCTCACGCTTACGTTCTCTAGTTTGTTTTATCATTAAAGTCTTTTTTTCTCTCTTTCTGACACAAGAGAGCAAGCACAGTTTAACTACCGCATGTGCTTCCCTTTCCTTTGCTTTGCGCTTTCTGTTGTCCGTCACATCTGCCACTTATGAAATCTATGCACAAAAAGATAGAATAACATCATTTAGTGTAAAGAATGGTGTCATTCAAGGTTTGATATATTGTACTTCACATGCTCCTCAGATTCAGCGGCAGACATCAGAATCAGAATAGTCCTCAGTCTTTCATCCCCTCCAGTGGCCACACCGCAGCGAGGCAGAGGTTGGGCAATAATCCTTAATAGCCTGAGAGCTCAACTGAACAGTCAGGAGGTCTGACAATAGCTAGATTTTCATCTAAATGTATTGTAAAAAAAAAATTACAATTGAGTTCCTCTTTCCATTCAATACTGTTATGCAATTATTGGGAGATGGTTCATCGAGATGAGATTATTTTTTTCTGACAAAAACTCTTTGACATTTGGCAGGTGCTAATTTCAGACCCCGACTACATTGGGCATCTAAATTGGCTTATTGTAGCATGGCCATGGCATGATGTTTTACCGTAGGGCTCTTATGTGTCATCAATTCACCTCATCTGTTCATATCAGTAAAATGACTCCACTATAAGATGAAAAACAGCAGGGATGCTGCTCATACAGAAAAGGACCAACACTTTCGTTGTGTGAAAGTTTTGACCAAGTTATTGAACAGTACCAAGAACTAATGGTGAAATGTGTTCAAGTGTCAAAATCAATATGATCTTTTAATCAATAAGCTCAGAAAAGTAAATAGCACTCCACAGTGCAGTAATATTTGGTCTCACGGTTTATCAAAAGCCTGGAATAACTTCCAACCTGGTAGATGTTGTTAATATCTCTACCAATGACAGGATGACGGGTTAAATGGTGTATCTATTAAAAGCAAGAACAACACAAATTCTGTTGACCATTGTGTATGGGAAGATATTCTGCATATAGCATAGCCTCTACCAAAAAATACATATCTTGCCTAACTTTTATTTTATTTTATGATGATTTTATGATCTTTTAACAAACAAAGGCGAATAAAGGTGTATTTAAGACCTTTAACCATTCATAATAGCAAAATGTTTTTTGGCAGTGCTCAGATGGGTAGGTAAGGGGATTAAATTGTGCCAGAAGACCAAATATTATTGTGGCAGTATGTCACCCTCCATTCAGAACTATTATATTTGCTGTAACTTTGACATCTCATTGCAGAATCCATCTCTGCTTACCTTATGATGAGCTTCGCTGCCTGATTGAAGTACAAAGTACGAGGTTATAATGCGCTAGAAAGTGAAACTCCCTGATATGAGCTGGGATTATAAAAGGAGAATAGGAAGCTCTTAGACGCTGGGTGAAAGTCTCCATATTTGTGTTGAAATGAGTGGAACAGATATGTCGAAGTTGGACCTAACCTTGATTAAAATATGTTTTCATTTTGTTGCACTACAAGCTGAATGTTTTGTGCTCTACCATAAGAGTGACAGATTAGTAAATATCTGCTTTTTTCAGATTTTCCTAATCAGTCCATATACTAATCCTATAATAAATTGTGAGGCCTGAAAATTGTGCTTTTTTAATGCCGAGAGTGAGTGACAAAAGTCATAATAAAACTTAAAACACCACAGCCAAGTTAATAGGTCATGGAGAACAATTGATAATAAATTCAACTTCAGTGGTCATTTATTAAGCTGGTTTCAGTGCTCTCGTGACGCTTATTCTCTGAATAAGTACTGACTGAATCGGCCAAGGGAAAAAATTTGTAGGCGATTACAACCTGAAAGGCTTTTATATTCTTGAAATGTTACTCATGCATATTCATCATACTGAGGTCAAACTGGATGTCCTTCAGACTGGCACAATAAATTATTTGTCCTTTTCTGAGTCATTGCAGACGAAAGCAATAGAAATCAATTAGGCAAGACAGGCACAGTGACCAGGATGTACGGGAGCAGGACAATGACATTGGACAATGGGCAGTTGAACACTACCTGAACACTATTTTTAAACATAAGAGGGAGTGCAACCAGGATACCAGGCATGACACAAAGATGTCACTCATCAAAAAACACGCAGATATTAAATTAACACCCATATCCAGCATAAGGCGTCTGTCTGCACCTGTTATAATCAGGAGTACTGCAGATAGAAACAATAAAACAAAGCAATCACACCTGGAGGTCCATTTAGTAGCTTTTCTGGAGTTTTCGATTATATATACATCCTCATATGCAGATGGAGTGTGGCCAACTGTCATGGAAATGTTTGTTGTTCAAATTTACATTATTTGAGTAAATTTCAGAACTGGTTTATTGGATGAATATGTAATGTGTCTCCCTCAGCAAGGCAACAAACCCCCAAACTGTGCCTGATGTATGTGTATGCAAATCTCTTTGGATGAAAGTATCTGCCAACTGATTGTGATTTAGTGTTATGAAAAAACTGTAGATTTTTGCTCGATATGAGGAATGAGGAAGGAAGAAGCATGCTAACAGTGAAAAAACAGTCTTGTTCATCTTTCAAAAGCATGCAGGAATTATGCTTGCATACAATGGATAGTGTTGCATGGCAACACTACTTGGCCATTACTACACCAATACCGTTCATGAAAAAGATGAATGTTACAAAGGCATAACTGAAGGAGTGGTAATGGTCTTACTGCTATATTAGTAGTGCCATGATGAAACTTTCAAGCCAAAACCAAGATTGACCCTTTTCAATCACCTCACCTCCTACTGTAGAAGCGTCAACCTTCATCATGCCAGAATATGATAGAACACTGCACACAACAAATTACAAATGTCACCATGAAATTAAGTAAACCCCACTACACAACGGCCACTGAGGCAAGCGATGGACGCTCAGAAAAACTGCTGGTGTGTGCAAGATATCTGTCAGAGTGAACGGTTAAGGAGCAGCTCCTGGCACTGTCTTGAAATCTTTTGATGAACGAACTGGCAGAAATTCTTTGCAGTGGTAACATCAATGCAATGGAAATTCCAACTTAAAATGTGAAGCACAGATCTATGACGGCAGAGAGGTCAAAGTGGGACAACTGGGGCTTTTACAATGCCACTTTAAAATCCTCAAAATTTTACAGAAACATGACACTAGATTTAAGTTCTAAGTTGTCTGAAAACGCTCATTTAAATCTGTCAGTGCAAGTCAGTCAATGATTGTGTATTTTATCACGAATTAAAACTGAACCACTTGCTGTGTCTCTCAATATCTGTCACGGGGATTTTACGAATTCTTTCACAGAAATGCTGTCGACTTTGCACAAGAAAAGCAACTCTACTTAAGCAAGGCGTACAGATCATTACGAACAAGCAAAGAACCAATGCTTAATAAAAATTTTGGGGAAAAAACGTAGCAAGATGCTGGAAGATGAGAAACTGTTTTACTTCAATATCATGACTGGTGCTCCATGTTTTTGAGATGTTAACTATTTATATGTCTGCCTTTCTCCAGGAAATGTTTTGTACCTTTGAACAGTGTAACAGTAGGCACAGGTAGGTTGGCGTGTACATTAAGAAGTGTGATATTGCTGAACTTTTCAAACTAATTCAATTTTCAACAGTTTCCCCTGTGAACCTGGTATAACTTCCAACCTGGTAGATGTTGTTAATATCTCAACCAATGACAGGATGATGGGTTAAATGGTGTACTTGTTAAAAGAAAGAACAACACAAATTATGTTGACCATCGTATATGGGAAGATACTCTGCGTATAGCATAGCGTCTACCAAAAAATGCATATCTTGCCAAATTTGCATTTTAGAGCATTATCTATACTTTACAAAGATGAAGAAAAGTTTAGTTAAGACATTAAACCATTCATTATGGCAAAATGTCACTCCTGAGAGCCTTTGAAGCAGCTATAATTAATATTTACAATAACAATCTATCAAATCACAATGTGAAAGCAGTGTGACAATGTGTGACTAAAGTCGCCCTCAGTGACGACACTACAGAGAATTATCACCTGAATCTATAGCGCCTCTTGGATTTGCGGAGCTTCATGGCAAGTTTCAGCTTATTGTTCGTCATTTTTAATTGGGCATTTCAAGTTATTACACTATTCAATATGTTTAAAACAAACTCATGGTGTTACGTAGCTGTGTGTTATCTATGCTTATGTTGATGCTTTAAGATACATGGACCAGCTTATCGAATTGAAGCAAAACAGCTTCAACAGGGAACTGTGTGAGTGGTAACTGAATGGGAGCAACTTTGCAACTGGTAGAGTCAACCATCTCATCACTCCTGTAAGGCTGAGCACTCACTGAAGCACTGAATCAGCAATCTCATCATGAACACCACTATGTCACAATACTTCTACTGAATGCCCTCTTGAGTAAGCTAATCTATTTGTAAGCAAAATGATTTCCTCAGAATACGAAAAATTACCATTGTGGAGCAGAGTGCATAATAGACAGAGACATGGCATCTAAAGAAAAGAGGAGCAAGATAAAAAGTCATGACCACTTCACTCCATCGAAAGACTACACAACTCGGTGTACCTCTGTAATAAGAGTACCAGTTTATCAACAGCAGGTTCACCCGGTACATAGAGTGGCACTCATATACTGGAGAGGTAAAAGGTCGAAACCGCAGTCACTTGTGCTGTCAATACCTTCCTCAAGGACAATTTCCTTGAGGAAAGTATTGAGTCCCCTAGCTATACAATGATTGAAGTCCTTCTGTAAAGCCACATCAGCTATGGTAAATGTCTCGCTTGTTAATAAATTCTTACGTGAGCACTTCTGCATTGTCCTTTGAAAAGAGAGAATTTCAACGTTCAGATGCATCTTTTGTGATGCATAATGAGGTGCATCAGAAACAGGCAGATGAAATGTCTAGAAGAGCAGCTCCAATGAAATGTTGCAGAAATTTGGTTTTACAACTCAATAACAACCAATTTAACATTTCCCTCTTTCTGCCTTTGACCGCTGCATCCATCCATTTTCTGTAAAGCACAAGATGTGCCATCACTGATACAATGTAGTAACTGAAGTGAACTTAGCTAAACTGGCTTTGGTAGGGCAATAACATTGGTTGAAAAAAATAAAGAGTGAAAGCTCTCACTCTAAATCTGAGTGTTGTGAAGTCTGGGGACTTCATGTATAGAGCAAGCAGGAGACAAATGTATAAATCCCAGCCCCTGGTTAGAAGTGACAGCACATCAGCTACCTGCAAATAGAGGATAATGCATCGACAGGTCATTAATTGGACAATGGAGTCGAGGGAACATATAGTCTGACAAAGGTTGAGGACAAGGTGTCTTCTTGTGATTTGCTTAATTAGGTCCATAGAGATCTTCTAACTAAGTTATCAATGAATCATCCCTTTCAAACTATAACTACAATACACTTTCTGAAACATGAATTATGTAACTCCGTATTCACTAAAAAGTGCAATTGAAATGGCATGTACTTTGAAAAAGACTTTGAAATTGCCTAACCCAAACAAATGTGGCTTTCACTTTGGCAAAAACCTGCACTTGAAAAGCTGTCTTTTCTTGCAGGTAAGAGTGAACAATTTGGGGAAAATATGTAATGCAATTTTTCAGACCAATTGCGATTTAAAAGGTGGTTATTTTTTATAACTTAAATTCCAAGGCTGTAGTTGGAGTCTAAAATAATGATGGACAGGATGTGTTTTTACTAAGAATCAGAAAATAGTCTGTATGCAAAATGCAAGAATTTAAAATAGTTAGTATTTAAGTAAGCATTGGAATTAGAAATTAGAATTACAATTAGAAGGTCTTGGACATTGTATAGAACTAATTCGAGGGAATCCTCTGATCAGTGCAGATTAAAAAAAAACAGTGAAACATCACAAGGACTTTGATAAACAAAAACATTCACAGCGGATGACACAGGTTCTAAGATAAGTAAACAAATAGATAGATAGTGTAATTTTGCACGACAATAAGAGAAGTTATTGCACCAGAATAATTGATTGTGTAATTATTGTACAAGAGCTCTTTATTATTGTACAAGCTCTGTGCTTCCTGAAGTCACTGATGAGCTTCTTTGTTTTTGCAGTGTTCAGTGTCGGGTGGCTTGCTGAACACCGCAATCACAATTACTGGACCTCATCTCTGTAGTCCTACGAGTCCGACCACTGTGGTGTAATTCGCAAACTTGATGACTATATGATGTGCTCAAGAATTTTAACTGAGAGATTCAGATTACTCAGCTCTCCAACAGTAGTGTATTTTTTGTTCCTTCACTATCTCACAAAATTGACATTGTTAATCTACAACTCTGTGATTCCGCTCGTGATGAGTCCTGCAGAAATCACCCTCTATTTTAATCGATGGCTTAAACTTTCACTTTAAGCCGCAGCTTGTTGACACACTGTCAGTTATTCGATTTAAAAATTGCATTTCAAATTTGCTATGAAAAGGAACAATTGTGCGGCCCACTCATAGGGCATTTTGATATATATTCTCCAAAATTACAGCTAAAAAGAAATGTTCTAATTATTATCATTATCAGTAATAGTAGTGGTAGTTGTAGTAGAAGATCGAACAAGGTTTTGGGCTATTGTTAAATATGGAGCACAGTAAAAGAATAATTTCTATATTAACCTTCTACCTTCTATAATGTAAAGTATTTGCCCTGTGGCAAGGAATTGATTTTTCTTGTGTGTGTGTGTGTGTGTGTGAGTGTGTGTGTGAGAGAGAGAGAGAGAGAGAGAGAGAGAGAGAGAGAGAGAGTGAGAGTGAGAGTGAGTGTGTGTTTAACAGACACCATTAATCACACTTTGAAAATAATTTGCTTGGGATTCCATAGGATAAATTTGTAATTTTCACGAGCTTAGGCATACTTGGTATGCTCCAAAACTCTATCCATTTCTCGAACCATCCATGCATTCAATTAGGTGAAATCCTCTGCAAAGCCAGGTAGGCTTTACAATCAGTACACGCCTCTCCTAAAGGCATGCAAGAAACCTTGTAATCTACACATAATTGGTGACAACTCACCCATGTTCTTATGCACAATGAAGAAAGTTCTAAGTACATGTTACATAAATCTGCACTGCATATACGGTATATTTTGTTGGCAGATATACTGTAAACACATTTGGTGGGGAAAATGTTATTTAATTTATTCATGCAAACTATTCAGACACACAATCCCAATGTATAAAAAGGTGCAAGTAAACACCTGAACCCAAATATTCCTCAGTTACTCAGTGCCTGTAAATGTGGCCAAGGTAATATTAATATATAAACTCAAATGCTCTCGTGAATGACGTTATTTGGAGAATTTTTTCATTAAACTAAGACGGGTTAATTTTAATCTGATTCTATTATAGTACACTTTAAAAAGAACTCCACACCATTTCTTTTAATGATCACATAATTTCTTGTTGGTATGTGGTGTTAACGTGTGCTTTTTCCTAATGATATACATAGATTGTGTAATCAAGAAGAACTGGATTAAAATGATGACATTTGCCATTTTTCATTTACTAGCATGTTAGTTACTCTGTAATGTAAACACTTACATTCCCAGGATGTGGGGGTGGAAAGTACAATACTAAACAGACATTGTGAAATATTACTCAGGTCATTATTTCTGGCAAAAAAATACACCTTATAAACTCACTCAAGTAATCAAAAGTACAGCCTACTGTAGCCACTGTCTTTTCATGAATGCTACACTTTGCTGCTGTATTGATCACTAAGCTCTTTTGATTCTGACCTTCAAGGTACTGATGTCAGTTATTTGTTTGTCGTTTTTATTTGAATTTAGAATAATATAAGGTAAAATACAACATAAAAAATATTCAGTTAGTCATTCCGTTAACAAACAGTGACATTCATTTCAACAAGCTCCTGAAGGCCAGTTTTTGTCAAATACTTGTGATAAAAACTAAGTCAAGAAAATCAGTTTAATGTACCTTTACTAAGGATAGGGTGAGATATACCCCTCTAGTACGAATGACTAAATGATGAGCAAGATTTGCGCAAAAACTCCAGTTTAACTTGGCGAATACCATCTTTAGACTAAATGAACACTGAAAATTACCTGGTTTCATACATTCATTCATCACTACAGATATCCATAATCTTTCATAGCACTCCTGTTTTCCCCATTACCATTACATCCCCCACATTTAATAGCAGACACGGAAGATGAGCAAAGAGCTAAACCCACGCAAGTTGAGCTTGTCAAGGTAAAACCACCTGATATCTGGTTGGTAAGTCAGTGCTTGAAATTGGTCTATGTCTGCATATATTTATCCAAAACCGATTTTGGTGTGCTGCTTTCTTAGCTGGCAAATCTGTTGATGAGCCTGGCTGGAAAAAGGGTTGTGGTTCTTTGCCCTTTGTCCTTATCTTGGTTGCAGGTTGAAGGAAAAAGGTTGAGAGTTGAAGGAAAAAAGTCCCTTGATTCTTGGTGCTGACTTGCTGGCATGCTCCTGTTGTTTGGTAGATCAGCTGGCAGATTTTGAGTCTTACCTCCTGACGCTTGGAAATTTGGTACAGGCAGGACTTTGAGTCGCTGCCACGCAAAAGGTGGTCTGTTTGGTACAGGTCACACTGAGGCGGAAGCTGGAAGAGACAGCTGCGGGCCGGGAACTGGGCCCTCAGGGGGAGGAAGGTACAGGACTGGAGCTGGAACTCCAGCAGAACACAGGCAAGAAAGAGCCAGGGAAAAGAAAGGAGGAACAGTTGGGGAACTCTGCTTATATTGAGCTGAAGCTGTGGGGTTCATGTACCACACAATGACCAATGGTAGCTGAAAAGCTGGGTTGAGGGCTGCTTTTAGCACATAGGTGTGAAAAACTACAGAATCTGGGAATTCAGAGAGGAAGCCCTTTGTTGAAAGAGGGAGCCATTTGTTCAAAGGACAAGAAACATGCAGGCCCAACAAAAAGCCATTCCAGTCATAAAAAAAAAAACCTATTCACATTTTAAGTTGACGAGTTCTAGCCCGTTGTTTACAAAAAATATATATTTTTTGTATAAAAGTAAAATATTATTTTTGCAGCAACACAGCATCTGAAATTAATTTCCACATTGCTCAGTTTCACCGTTCCGAAATGGCCACATTGAACAGCTCTGCAGGGAAAACATGTCATGTTTTATCACAACAGCATAGAGAGATGAGTTGGCAAAATTCAAATTAAATCTGTATTCTGCAAGCCTGGAGAAACCTTCACAGCTTTCAAATTATGCATTTTTTATGTAAACAAACGTTGGGTTTTGATAACGTGCTTACCCCAAAGAGTGTCATAATTTGTCATGGTGAGGAGCTTTTCACAAGCTTGATGAAGAGCTCCATTAATTGCCGAGATTTGCAGGAGGGAAGGACAGAGGAGTGGAGCAGAGAATACAACCAGAGAGGGTGAAGAATAATTGTTGGAAACAGTTTTCATTTCATAAAGTCCCGGAGCCCAAGGAGACGGGACCACAGTGATGAGAGGTGGGAGGAAGCGGGGGGGGGTGGGGGGGGTGAGTTGAGTAATTAATTGCAGAAGGTTGGGGAGGCAGGGTATTACTGTGCTGTGGAGCTGAGGGAGAAGGGGTGAAAGAGATGAGGTGGTAGCAAGGCTCAGGATGAAGCAGGGAGGTCAGCCATCATCATTGTGAGAGAGAAAGGTAGAGTTCAGGGTCTCTCTACAAGAAAAAAAGGTATGTGCAAACATTTCTACAGGTTATTTTAACATCAAGAGGCCATTATATATATGCAGTATTATCATTAATGCCTGAAGTAGTGGGTCAGTGCTAAAGAGCTAACTCTACACTAGAGTTCTGGAAGATGGAAAAACATGGCAGCACTTAGCTTCAATGGGTTGAAAGGTAAACTCTTATTTTTTAAAGTTCCGACCATAGCCAACGTCACAACTGCGACCACACCCAGCTGTAACGCTGGGTGGTATAAATGCCAGGTGCAAATGCTTGTGGTCTGTATCGGGATACATTACCTTGGTAATGACATCTGATCCGTGCATTTACACCTGGAACTAATAATTGTTATCATCTCCATTATGATCAGATTTCATTTACGCCGCACTGAAATCCAACCACAATGCCCTTCATTTGCATTTCGATCACAATGCTTTTACTTACATTAATAATTCCTTATCAAGGGTTGGATACATAGATATGGATCACACGTTAATGTCAGGTGTAATAGGGGTAATAGTGCCACTACATCACTGCTGCTGTAGTAAAAGCATGTTGTCACCAATAATTTGCAGGGCAACCCCGTACATTACAATGGGTGAAGTTACCCTTTAATATCCATCTATTTGGAATGATAGGGACAAAGATAACAGAGAAGAAAAACAAAAGATGATATACAAGCTTCTACAGTAAGTGCTTCTTGAAACTTTGGGCTTGTTCTCAATTTCAATTAATTAGATATGAAAACTTGACAAGATCACTTCTTGTGGTCGGTGACTCAGTGCTGGCCTAGTCTGAAGGAGAAATTCAATTACACATAGCCCCCATCATCTTGGCCTTCATTTAACTGTCATCATGCAGTTTCACAGAAAGTTCAAACATTTCACCTCTGCTGATTGATGGCAGGTAGTTGGGTGACTGGAATTGCTGTTCTCACCTCAGTTATAAAACAAGCCACCTCAGCAGATAGTAATTGCTCTGTGCTCTAAGGTTCATCAAAGCATTAAGTTATTGGCTTGATTAAGGTTATTAGTCACATAGAGGGGAAACTGAGCAGCGAGGATCCCTTTTCATTTTTACAGTGTGAATAAAGACTGAAAAAGATCCTTGATGCAAAACCAACCATGAGCTCACATACATGCAAACCTATTTGAGCTGCTAGGAGGATTCTTGCTTTTTCTTTCATGATTAACTGAACCTAACAATAAAAGAGAAAAAAGACAGAAAAGAAATTGGTAAAAGCTGACAGTACACTATTAGTTTTTCAATAGGAGTTTTTCATTCTCAAATGGTTTGAATAAGTGTCAGAAAATGATATGAGCCAGCTTATTTAACTAAAACTCATACTTTTGGTTTGGTAACACTTCTACTCTATCTTGAGGGCATGATCTGAGGTGATCCAGTGCATGAAATTCTTGCATGAAAAAGCATTAATTCATTCATGTGGTAATACTTTATCAGAAATGTATACAAATTCTCATGCATGCTTAAATGCAAAAATAATGCATTATTTACTGCAGGAACTAAGTTTTCCTCATTGTACATATTCAAAAATAGTTCTCTATAAAACCTCTATGGGGTTTGTTGATTATTCAAAGTAATCTTTTTTTTTTCTTTTTAAAGCACCACAAATGAAATGTCACAGACTTTAACTGAACTGACAGACTAAAAACAGGTACATTGTAATACTAATTCATGATTTTAGCATGTTGGTTGCACTTTAATGAGTACTCTCCCAATTTAGCAGGTACTGTTGACAGTTCACTTGGAGATCCAACTGTGTTGATATGTAGCTGGTAACAGCTAATGTAGCCTCGAGCCTAAGTCTGAAGCAGAGATTATGAGCGGGCTACAGAGGTTTGAAAAACTCACTTGTATTCAAACTTGCACTCTACAGCCCCAACTGACTGACCGACTGAATCAGCAAACATTTCCCCTGCACAACTCTGTCATAAATGCAAAGTGCTGGATAATTACAATTTTACTCACAAACTTTTCAACCAAGAAAGATTAATGAAGAATGCCCCCTACAGAGTTGGAATTATTTTTGCCTGTAATCAAAACAAAAACATAGAATATTAAGAAGTGTCAGTTGTGATTTATAGGAACCCAAATAAGCAAAGGAAAGAGATGAACTATTACTAAAGCTGTCAACACAGTGTTATCACAGGGCTGTAAAAAGTAATTGTTTGACACGTTTGACAAGATGGTAAAAACATTGACACAGCACACATAATGTCCCGTAGTATGTCTCCAGTATGCCGCTCTTTTTTTTTTTTTTTTTTTTACCCCTAATAAAATGTTCTATATTGTATATTCATTATTTGTACATGACATGTACAAAAGACCAGGGTGACATACATGATAATTTCATTTGAATTTCATTTAAATGTGATGTGAAAAATGTGTTGAAAGCCAAACGTTTTCATAAATCACTCACGTACCATTTAGTTTATCTGGTTTGTGGTTCTTGCATGTGGCCCAATATTTGTGACCCTATTTCATGCCTACAGTGGTTAACAGTGATTTTTTTGTCATATACTTATTTTACTATCAATGCGAAGCCTGTGTTTTCTATAGTAGCCTGTGGCTTTTATTTCTTCTGATTTCCCCAACTGAGTTTGTGCATCCTTTGAAAGGTTCTCCAAGTAAAGGGGATGAAATGTGAAACATGCTCATATCAGGAATGCAACAGTCCTGGCACTGATGGGATGTTTGCTCCGTGCCTGTGTGAAACTCAGAGACAACAGTCGATTTAGCCAATTTACTTGAGACTTCATAATAACACGGCACGCTGCATTCCCGGCCTGACTTAGTAACAAAGACTTCAGTGAGATAACAGGAGTGCTGAAGAAAAGGAATATTCTAATAGCTTAGAAATTATAATGCAATTTATTGGATAATGGGTTTGACGGACACACCGCTAACAAGCCATTACGGTGACCCTCTGATAAACGCATCTGTATGGCTGAACTTGTTACCTTGGATACAAAGGTTGAATAGGCTTTTGTCCCGAAACAGTGCAAGGACGTGCTGTATTGTTATTGATGGGAATATCAATTAAAAATCAAAAGGTTAATAAAGGTCAATGAATTAATTGATTTATTATTTCACATTGGCTATTTGATGGAGAACTCTGTGTATAGGACTCTGACATTGTCCCTTTAATTTCAAAACAAGTGCAGCAGCTAAATTGATGGGTGATTAGGGCAGGACAAGATTAATGGTTTCACATCAGCATAGCTGACCGTGACCATGTAAGGAGAGTTGGGAAGAGGAGCCCCATTCTCTGAATACGTGACTTTCATTTCTCCCTTCAGGAGCTATTTATACTGAATATTTACCCTTAATCTTGTGGCTCTGTAACACTCTTTGTCAAACATTTTAGATATCAGCACCCATAGACAGCACAGCAGGACTAATAATTAAGTGAGCACAATCCCAGACTACCAGGGGGCCCAAAAGATTAGAAGTACCAAGTTTTGCATTTTTATACATGTAACTAATTTCAAATAACTGCACACTGCGACAGGATCCTAACCCACAGGTCAAATAACTTAAATACACATGATGGTTATGAAACCTGGAAACTGGGAAACACAATTATTTAAATAGCTTGTTAACTCATTACTTTTTAATTTTTTTAACCATGCTCTCTCTTCAGATTTGGTTATGTCCTTTGAAATTCCATAGTATTTACCTGTAAGACCCAAGTATTTCTCTAAGATTTGATGGCACAGACAAATGCCGCTATACAGCGAGACATATTGAGCATATGCACCAATAACGTCACTGTAGCATCAGAGCATTTTGTAAAAAGACTGAAAAATAGTAAATAAGGGGAAAAACCATTTGCTGATTTTGTTAAATGCAGCTGCCTTACAGTAACATAACCACAAAAACAAATCTTAAGTTACTTTGTTTAGCTTGTCACCCAAGTGAGGCAGTGGAGGCACTATAACAGTATATGATTAGGCTGCATGGGCTTTGTTCAAATTAATTCAACAAACACAGAATTCGTCCTCTAACTGCCTTTTTTAAGTGACAGCCCAAACAGACACACACTGAGTATCACAGCAATAATTGTAAGCCAAAAAACAAATGACTGTCACCTGCTTGCAAATCATCTCTTTTGATTTACTTTTATCCTTGCAAGCTTTCTCCTCCCTCTATTTTCTCTAAACCCTCCATGTGTTCCCTGTAAACTTTGGCAAAAAAGTGTTTATATCGTCAACAGTGCTGCTGAATTGCTCATTTCCCATCTATCAATTCTCTCCTGTGGTGCCACAGAGCAATATTGTCCTATTTACATTCCAACCAGTATCACTAGGCAAAATGCGCCAACCTGAAATTCCTATCCTCTGAAAATAGACATATCCTGTTGTAAATGCACTAAAGACGTGCAACCAGTATATTCATATATCCGTTTAATCCCAATTATTGTTCCAAAAATCACAAATTATCTTCAAATGACGATATCTTTTGTGCATCCTTTAAGTGTATTACCTACTCCCTATAGGTAATCAGTCAACATCCATAGAAAGTATTTTGATAAATATCACACTTCCAATAATCCAGAAAATGGTCTTAAAAAAGATCTTTTAGTTTCATCCTATGCTTGTCAACCCTTCCCAGATGAGCACACCTTTGTTAATTACCAGAAAAAATTCTACACCACTCTGGAGGGATGATGGATCACAATATGCATCCTTCAAGGCAATTATTCCTTTGTAGCACATGTAATTAAGTAGGGAAATATAATGTAGCGAATTAATTATGATTAATGGAGCTAATTTGAATGGACAGATTAAGTGCAGTGTTTTAATGCTCTCATATTTTACCTTTTTTATGAAAGCCAGCTCAGTCTAAATGTCCTCACAGCCTCTAACCACACATCAGTCTCTGGAGACCTGAAGGTGACGATAGGGAGAGTTGACAACCCTGCAAGGAGCTTAATTCAATACTCACATTTTGTGGGTATTTTATAAGCACAGTCCTACATTGTCAGAGTTTGGATAAACAATTATATGCTATATGCTAGCACCAGTGAATGGTGTGGATGCGGAAAACAGAAAGAGAAGCATGCACAACGTCCTTGCCATTATAACTCTCAGGGCTGAAAGGATATAAGATTTTTCTTTGTCACTCGTTTTAGATTATTAGAGTAACACATGAAGGTTATGGCAAAATGCATCTTTGTTCAAACACTTAGCCAACTAATAAAAGAACTGTTAGAGCCATCTTGGCATAGCACACAGCTATTGCTGTTGCTCAGTCAAAATCGCCATTGAAATGTTTTTTTTTTTTTAATTAGCTATAGAAAGCAGGAACCTGAAGCACCAGTTGGAATGTTCAGGTTAGAAGTTCCTCATACAGTGGCAATGGAGGGGTAATAACAGATTCAAGGTAAAAGTAGACCTCATGACGTGAGCTGTGTAAAAGCCATCATTGATGTTACTCTAAACTCTAAAACTAAACTGCCTGTCAAAAGTTTTGAATCACTAAGAATTTCCTTGTTTTTGGTGGAAATGATGATTTTAAAAGTGGAAATATGGAATTGATTAGATATACAGTCTAGACATTGCTAATGTGGCAAATGATTGTTATTGGTAGAAAACGTTGATTTTCAATACCATCATTCGTCTGCCACTGGCACATTCTATCCATCCATTATGTATACCGCTTATCCATCAGGGTCGCGGGGGGGTGGGGTGGAGCCAATCCCAGCTGACTTTGGGCGAGAGGCGGGGTACACCCTGGACTGGTCGGTCACCAGCCAATCACGGGGCCAACACACAACCACTCAAACCTACAAGCAATTTAGAGTCATCAATTAACCTGCATGTCATTAGGTAACCCATATCCAATCATTTCTGCACAGCCAAGTTGTGCCATTTTGTTGTCTAAAGAAGCAATAAAACTGCAATAGTGTACATAAGGCAGCTTCATTGTAATGAGTTTTAAAGATTGTCTGAAACTGAAAATAGACTATGTAGTCACATTTTAGGCTCTTGGAAGATCCTAGCGCTTATCTAAAAGCCATATATACGTTTGGTTATTAAGGAATTGTGACACAGATATGTACCAACCCAGGTATTTAGTAGTTGAAAAAATACCCTGTCAGTGCTCTCTGTAATTTTTTGCAACCAACAAATCTCTCAAATTAAACGAGAAAATAAGTTGTTTGTCTACACTCAACTAAAAGATATATAGAGGCTCCTTCGGACTGGTCTTCAGGATGATGTCATTTGTCTGTGTAAATTAATGTTGACAATTTAGTCTATTTTTAAGATGAGACAGCACGAAGACATTCATTCCACAATGACCCCTACTGCTTTTACACGGTCGATGTTCCTAATTAGGGCTTTCTCACTTGAATGTAAAAATATGTAGTTTTGGGGAAATTGCTGTTGCTCTTATTCTTCATGTCTCCTACCAACGGACAGTATATATGTGATAAGCTAACATCAGCACATAATACCGGCCTGTTGATTGATCAGCCAGGCTCTACATCTTATAGTCTACCCTAAAACTAACTGGAACACAGCACAGGAGTGCTTTTTTCCTTTCTCCAGTTGAAACTGGCCATAGGGCTTTGTACAAACTTTATACACTTTGTGAGAGGACTTAAGAGCAAACTATTGCAAATACAGAACTCTACTAACAGTCAGTGCTTGAGATGACAGTTTTAAATTGGCAAGGTAAATAATTAAGCCACCTCTAGTTGCCTTATTGGCTACTCAGTTACCACAGTGAGATCCATCACACACTTAGACAAACACACCTTATTTTAAATGGAACTGCATCTGCCAAACCACTTATTCAGTAATGTCCTTGTGTTGCCAAGCTCTACGAGCCAAAGACATGCATCAGTGGTTGTCATTAATAATATTGAAAAATTGACATGTAAACAAACATGTCCATCAATTATGTTCTTGCAAAGTAGTGATCAAGATTGAGTGGTTAGGCATATCAATCAAATGGCTGGCAGGGCCTGTCAGACTAGTAACTTTTTAGCCAGAAGATAATTGCATAGATGGTTGCATTAAAAGAGAAAATTGCCAAGAAACTTGCCAAGAAAAAACAAGATAAACATCGTCATTTCTTCTGTTGTCTTTTCTTGTACAGACATAGGTAGATATATATATATATACACACACACACACACACACACACACACACACACACACACACACACACACACACACAAATCAATGTACAGTCAAGTCTGTCAAGGGAGGTAACATATAAATCATACTAAGACTGACCTAACCTTTTATGGACAGTGTAGCAGTCTAGTATAATAAAGGATTACGACACTCAAATTTATTTATTTGGTGCATTTAAAGGTCCCATATTATGCTACTTTTCAAGTTCAAACTTGTATGTGGGGGTCCCTCTACATACCTTTACATGATTTAACGTTCAAAAAACATTATTTTTCTCCTACCAGACATGGCTGCTACAGCTGTTCTCAGCCTCTTTCTGCATGCTCCGTTTTAGAAGAACAGGACGATCTGCATGCTTTTTTCGCATCTTCGGCATGTTAATGTTAACTAGGAGCTGGCGTTAGAGAGGAAAAAACAATAGCAGACAGTGAAGTGGGTTGAGGGGGGAGGCCACATGTTTTAACAGATTCCCCACATGACAACATAAAGGGAGCCAAATCTAAACAACCGTGTTTTCACACACATTTACTAAAAGATGGAGCAGGAGAAGAGAGAGAGTGATCTTTTCTCAGTCTTAGGCAGTCTCTAGGCACACCAACGACACATATTTATGTGGAAAAGACATTAAAAATGGCATTTTGCATAATGTGGGACCTTTAAACCAGCGAGTAAAAAAAATAATCCTTGAAGTTCACATATGCTATATCCTTATTCTGGTACAAGTTAAGTGGTGTCTCCTTGACAGCGTGTTAAGAAGTTCACTTTCAGATGGAAAGTGTAAAGATATCAGATGCACTTTTCCAGCTATATCGTTCAAGTTTCCTTTTCAAAATCATTGCATTAATTGAATAAATATACTGTAGAATGCACAATTCAGACCAGAATTAGTCTTTACAGAGTCCTACTGATTGTACAGATAAAGGTACTTTTTCTTTTTGATGTCTATGTTTTGATAAAGTGAGTGTTTAGAATTGCTTTGCTCTATAGCAATTATGTATGTAGCTCATAATAGATGTTACCATCTAGTTGGGGACAGAGCTTTATTTGTATGTATCTGTTCATGTAATGCCTGGTAGCCTAGTAGCATAGAGACAAAGGTCAAACACTGTCTGGAAGATAGTGGCCTTTACTTCAGTATTTCTCTCTCAGTCTTCACTGTCAACCAGCTCTCCAGCTGTCTTGTACGTAAAGCAAAGCAAGTCATATGGCCAATTTTAAAAATAACTACTCCCTACCAGCCTCTGTGCGATTTATTGCTGAGTATATGTGATTTTGTCTGTAAGGACAAGCTGCAGACATTTGTTTGTGAGTCCATGTGCTGGATGGCTATTGTTGAGCTGTGTGTGTCTATGCTGCAACCTGTCTGACACTCCTCTCGTTAGTTTGCAAATGCCCTGTCCTACAAATGACAGGCAGACACATGGGAGTGTGAATTAGAATTCACCTCTAATCACTCTCTAATTCACCTTCTGTCACTCTGGAAACACGCTCACGGCACTGTTTCTGCCACATAAGCGCTTTGTAGGTGAATGCTGATGTGAGGATTTCGACAACATGCACAGATGCACACTCACACACAGATGCACACTCACACACACACACACACACACACTTGTAATTATACACTGCAGATTCTAATTAACGTGAATGAAGTAAACAAACACACTAACTATATGCACAGTCACTGCCGTGACTCATTGTAAAACAAACAAATATACATGTGTGCAACGTAACATATATCACTTACATTACCTTCATTTTATTACATAGTCCTAGAAGTCTGTTTTGTTCAATGCACAGACTAGTTGGTTAATTTCTTTCTGTATAAACATTTCTTTTTTTGTGTGTGTGTTCCCCTCCAAATCCTACATTCATTCATTCATTTGTGCAGTGACATTTTTCAAGCCAGGGAAGCTTTGTTGCATTTGAAAGCAATTTCAGCATTGGTTTCTACAGTGTGTGTTCTATATTTAGTGCCCTGTGTCGCTTGGAGCTGCAACAAAGCTAGCATATCTTGTCCGCCGAGCATTAGGCTATGCTAAAGCATTACCAGCTATGTGGTAATTTGAATTAATATGGGGCACGGAGGTGAAATTGCTCTCAGTCTTATCAACATTAATTTGGTGCAAGAGCCTTTGCCCTAAAAGGTTTGTGTAATTCTTTAAGCCCGGGAGAGTTCATTATTGAAATGAGAAATACAATATCTGAATTATTATGCAGGACTTTAACAGGTGACCCACAACAATCTCTGTGTTTGCAACATTAACATGCATTACAGCAATTAGGACATTAACTATAGCAGTAATAATGATGATGTTGACACACAATTATCAGGCTACTGTGACAAACTTGGAATTGCCTAGTTATTGAAAGTTAATGCAGATAAAGCTGCAAATACATTTAATGTTTAGACAACTATGACAATGCTTTCTGTTGGCTAACGGCAAAAAATGGTGAATTTGCTAGAATAAAAAAAATATTTGTCACATACACTTAGTGTTATGCGAGCATATTTTGAAATATGACTCTCTGAAAATAGTTTCTAGAAAGTAATATTGTCGTTGCTGTTAGGAACTACTTGCATGACCAAATACCACAGGCTACGTTTTTTTTTTCTTTTTAAATTTGAATGAACCCACCCTTTAATGTAGAATTCCACCATAAATTATAATAAGTCTCAAATTATTCCCATAAACATATAGACATATAAATGTCTCTTAAAATATTTAAAAACATAAAACAGACCTAAATGATTCAATATACCTATTACTGTATGTATGGTCTTAATTTTATTGTATTTTGGACTCATAAACTTCACTATCTAACAAGATAACAAGGTGCTCATAACAGCTTGTGGTTGTCAGACCATGACAGCAAAACAGTAAATAAATGGTGTAAAGAGTTTGATGAGGAAAAATGCCTATGAGACTTGCAAACTATTAACGAGGGACTTGCAGCAGTGCAGTGTCTGTGTAAATATGTGTGTGTGTGTGTAGGTGTTGGTGTTGGCGCGTGTTTCTTTGAGACAGAGAATGAGACACATTCACAGAAACACACAGATGGGCGTAGGCAGGTTGCTGTAGTAACTGAAAGTTATTAGTCACTGAGGACTAAGGCTGAACTCAATCATTAGTCATCTTGAGAGGCTAAACAGCGAGGTAAAAACAGAGCCAGAATGTGCTCTAGTAGGCATCATCAGTAAGATTACAGAACATTATTGGCTGAAGGGTACACCACTATTATTACAATGTGAAATGACATTCATCATCGTTACATTTCATCTACCATGAGCCTAAAAGAGGCAGACAGAATGAGTGGAAATATTTCCTCCAATGGCAAAGCAAAGGTTTTATTGCATAGCTTATTCAAGTGAGTCATCATCTGTATTAACACTGCGAACACTAGATTTTTCTTCACTGTCGTCATGCACAGTGTACATTACATAGTGCGTCACATTAACTTGTGACATATTTGGAAAAAATTAGGCTGAAGTTACATTGCTTTATTCAAATGGACATTTTTAAGCAAGCATAAACAGGCATTAGGTCATTTAACCACAATAATCATTGTTAAATAATCTGCCAATCTATCAAATCACAGGGGCGCTAAATAAAGATGGGAGGCAGCACTGAGACCTGCTGTAATGTTAAAAGTCTGGTATTGCACCTGCTGGCATCTACCAAACATGAAGCTTGAAGCCTGTATACTGATTAACATAACTGAGGTGATCTGTATGTGTTGCCGTGTCACGTGTCGAGCGCCAGCGCTGTGCTTAATGTTAGTTGTGATCGGGTGACTGGTTAGAGCAAAGTCATTGAGCGGAGTCAAGTAGTTCAGGGGTGCTTTGAAGCTTACGATAATGTCTGATTGCCTCTCCCTCGAAAGTGAAAAATTGCATGTTGCCTGCGTGAATTTCAATATGTTAAATGATAAATGAACAACTCCATATGGGCATTGTGAAAGTGACACCTTCGGTTTGATTAAGCCTCACTTGAATGCCTGTAAAATATCTGTCAGTGCAGTGACAAATGTCACTCTCCTTCACTTAACTGCAACTAATGCCTCCTTTTAACTAATGTTCAGGAGGACCCGTTCCACCTCCAATATATAAATCACCCCCAGGACCGTCAAGTGTGTTTGTAAAATATACGTTTCTTTTTGTTGCATCAATGTGAATTTTGCCACATTAACATTAGCAAGACTATAGTTTATGTAAAAAGAGTCCTAAAGGTGAAAGGGAATATTTTAAGCATCTTAAAGCAACACAGGAGGAATTTTTAGAGGAGAAATTATTGTTTTACTTCAGTCATTGCAATTGCTGCTGCTGCTGATAGCTGACGTGGTTGTTTCCAAAAATCCATCAGCTGTAAAATACTGTGTGGGAGTCCATACAGATGACATATATTGCATTATATGCCAGTCAGGAAAGGGCCATTCGCTGTAGGTTTTTTATTGGTGAGAACAAAATGTATAGGAAAATGTGTAAAATACGGAAGTTATATTTAAGATGTAAGAAAAAGAAAAGTAAGATGTAGGACTTGTCTGATCAACCATCCATTTGACATGTTAACAAAATACTTCTCATTTAAATGCTCACATAGCAGCATGCAAGATAAAAACCATCACTGACAAATATTTTATCTCGGACACAGATAAAACACGAGTTGCAGATAACACCAGACCTTGTGTCCACCAGGCCTCCCTTTGTGGGTGAAAATTGCTGGCAGGAGGTTGGGGAATGCGAGGATGAAGCACTTAAATGAAGTGAGAAAAAAGGCACAGCATGTGTCCTTTGTCCCTATGAAAACATTGCACCTATCCATCTGAAGTAAAAAATGCAACCCTTTACCAAAACCATGAAATAGTCTTGCCACAAACACAAAAGAAAATGGACATTGGATATTTTAAAAATGAATAAGCCGTTGACGTACACTCCCTGCTGTAAATGTACAATAAAATAAAAAAAGCACTGGTGCTGAGTGATAGACGTTACACAACCTCAGACAGATAAAAAGATCAAGCCAAGCAGAAAGACTGGCCAATAGAGCAATATAACATACTTGGTGAGCATAGCTACTAATGCTGAAAAAGTAGCAAAATACATACATCTAGAGATACTTGAACAGCTGGAGTGACTCATTGTCAGTCTGTGTTTACTACGACGAGAGAGAGAGAAATGCAACGACTTACTAAATGGAGGGCTTAATTATTACATTTTTCTACTTTCTACAGCTACTAAAAGCAACTACATTTTTTTCAGATTTTCTTCATGCATAAATAGGTCTGTGATTGTGTTTGATCCCGTGTAACACTAGACGGACCACCAGGGAAGGCCTGTATTTTAATTAAGAGGAACCAATCGTAATTCAAATCACAGCAATACAATTTGTGGGAAACATGAATTGATATTTTCATGAAATCATAAAGCCCTTAGTTCTATCTATCCTTATACATATTATTGCTTGGCATAAGTGTACATTTATGAACAAAACATTGTTTCTCTGCCACAGTAAGCTTATGGGACTATGACTGGGTTCTCCTTTTGTTTCATGGCCCTTTAATATGTGATTACTGCTGATTTTCATCAAACTTGGGGGAATAATAAATCTGCACCATTACAATGAGGAGACCCACAGTGTTCCTTTGCTGACGAATTGCGTGAAAGCTTTGACAACACTGATCAGATTTAATGAAAACAGATATTTACTTTTCAAATTAAGGTGACAAGCAGTATTTAATGCTGATTGGCCACAAGGGGTATTATTTGTGTACAATGCCCCATTTTTCTTTTGCCCTTTGATTTCCTGGAAGCAGCTAATTGAACAATTCTTCAAATAGCATTGGCACTGAGTATTTTGCTGATTAATAACATTAATTGCATTGCTCTAATTAGATGTTTGGGTCATGGTTTGTTAATCACCTTTTTTATTTCTCTGTATTGAATACATATTCCATAAGTGTAAATGCTTCTGGAAAGCCTTTAGGTCTTAATTGACTGGCTGGTTGATTTTATTTTACACTATGTTGTTTATAGTCAACATCAAGAGAACAGAAGCTAAAAATAGTTTTGAACAAAATCTGCAATTTCCATACCAACTTTGATTACCTGCTCTTCAAATATAATTCGTTCCTTGTTTTTTGCCTGTGATTTGACATAGCAGTGTACAACAATGAATGAAATGTAGCAGGGTAAATGATAGTGTTAGACACACTTGACTGTCTTTATATCAGGAGAAAGACGGGGTAAATTATTCCCTCAGAAGCTGAGTATGCCGTAACAGAGAGAAGAGGAGAAAGTTAATTGGCTGTCTCCTGGCCAACTGGGATCTCTATTCATTCTAACATGCAAAGGAACCACTAATTATAGGACACAATGCACTGCTATCCCCTGGCTCACTGCATACTTTGCAGGTCAGACAATCAGATGCTCCCTGTAAAACACATCATGGAGGAGAGGCTGTAATTAGCCTTCACTCTCCAATGACACGAGAGCCCGGGTGTTTGAAAACATGCTGAGTGATGCTATGAAACAGAAAGATAGCACTCCCTACATTCATGTACAACTAATTTACATACCACTTTTCTAGGATATGCAATGCCATCTGGATTACACTTGGGATACAAATGCCGGTCTGTCTACTACTTTGTCTACTACCAGACTGAACTATTCAACAGATTGCCATGAAATTGTGAACACATATTCATGTCCCTAACAAGACCAATACTTTGCTTTATGTCTAAATAACTGCAAAATGAATAGCATTTCCATCAGACTCAGCTCTACTTTATGTTTAGTGCTAATTAGCAAATGTTAACATGCAAACATTTAACTAAGATGGTGAAAATGTGCATACTTGCACATGTATTTCAGTTTGAATCCCTTATTTTGGTTTAGTTGTTTCAAGTGGTAAATGACTACCAGACAGCACATCAGCAATCTTGCGTAATGACAGTCTTGCAAATATTATTCATGCCAGTTAATGAGAATGTTGTGATTGAAGATATTTAATGTAGCAAGCTGTTATCTATGTATTCCCTGTTATTACATGATATGACTTCATCAGTTCTCATCGGTTTGAATGCTGATCAATTTTTAAACCGATGAGAATGAGAAGTCTTAGAGCAGACCTGGGCATTTTACAGCCCGCGGTATGTCAGTCATAAACACAAATGAACAAGTATTTATACCTGCATGTAACGAGAAGGGTTGAGGACATCGCAGGAAATCTGGAGCTTCAGCTGAAGTACAGAGCGGTTAACTTTTCCCTGGCTCTGGATGAGAGCTGCAATGTACGTGACACTGCCCAGCTACTCATCTTCTTACATGGGATCACTGCAGACTTCAACATCACGGAGGAGCTGGCAGCCATGCAGTCAATGAAAGGGACAACAACAGGGACTGATTTCTTAACCGAGGTAAATGCATGTTTGGACAAGTTGGGACTGAAATGGGACAAACATTCAGACATTCAGTCAGATTTCAATGCACTTGTTCAAGCCCAAGACAGACTGGAAACATCAAAAGGGCTTATTGCTTTTTGTACGAAGTTGATCAGTTGCTTATCTTTAACATACTGCAAAGCACCTTTTCAGTATTTGTGAAGATTAACAAGTTACAAATAGAATGAAACAGTGATGTAATGATTGTTTTTGTTTTAAACTGTTTATTACTTTTATAGTATTGTTTTCCTCTTCGACCTACTCCACAATTCATAAATTTACATAAATATTTACAGAATGTTCTTATACTTCTGATTACCAGTAGCAGCTAATCAAAATATACACTACTCACAAAAAGTTAGGGATATTCGACTTTCAGGTGAAATATATGGAAAATCTAAAAAGTTAATGCTACAGTGATATTATATCATGAAAGAAGGGCATTTAAGTAGAAGCATGCAATGGTACTTTTATTCATCTTAAACAATTTATTGAAAGAAAATCTAACAACAGTGGTGGGTATACCACAACAAAAAATTTTCAGTGTCTCAATAAATTGGGATGTGGCCAAAGGACGTCCACTCCTCTCCTTTCTGTGACTCTTCAGTCTCTCTGTATCACTGTTACAACCTCCTGATGACACTCTGTGACCCTCTAAGCTCAGTGAACACCTCCGTCTGAGGACTTCCTGTTTGAAGCCTCCAGTGTTGAGGTGCTGCTGATCAATTGTTAGGTGTCGTCTTGGTCTCATGATGTCAGAATGTGAACAGCACGATGAGGAGGACTGTTTAAATACCAATTCTAACTGAAGCAGGAAATGTATTGGTCGATTCATGGATCAAACCTGTTGTGAATTTTGCTGTTAAGCTTCTTGTTAGAGAACAGCAACTTGTGCAAAAAGTACTGAAACACTGAACAGTTGGACATGCGCATTCAAACGTTTAGAGAAGGTCACATTAAGTTCACCTGGAAAGTTTAGAATGCATTTTAGGTTCATCCTGAAATTTCACCTGAAAGCTGAATATCCCTAACTTTTTGCGAGTAGTGTATAATTTACTGCCTTTTACAATGGGAGAAAATTAATATTGAGCAGAATTAAGTTCAAGTTATCGTTGGTTCGGCCCTCCAACACAGTTCAGATTTTTCATGTGGCCCCCTGCAGAAATGAACTGCCCAGCCCTGTCTTAGAGGTACCTGAAAATGGAAATTTTGAACATCAATAGTTCCATAACAACTGAGCAGACTCCATGTACTGATGAGGAATGTGAAATATGGAGAAAATGTCCAGAAATCAGTGAGTGGTCCTTGTGTAGAGATTGTTTTGTCAACTGTTTTCCAAGGTCAAGAATGAGTTGCTAAGGTCAAAATTAGGACTACTTTCCTGATGCAACACGTATTTTCCTAATTGAAGATTGCAAGTGGCTGAAGAGCTTCAGAACTTAAATCCAACATGAGAAATATTAACATCGGTGAACCATAACAAAAACGTAAGATTTATGCAGACAGATATTTGAACCAAAATGGTGGAATAAAGTTTGAGCTTGAAAATTGAGTCTCCAAAAGTAGGCATTGGGTTAATACTAGGACTGTAGGTCTTTCAGTCTGAAAGTTAAAAAAATATATATATATAGAAAATAAAAAAATAAATAACAGCCAAGGTCAGAGAGGGCTCACACTGGGTGAGAGTTTTTGTTTACCTTACCTATTTCCAGAATAAATTTAATATTTATGAAAAAGTAAGCGCTAAAGTAAAGATATGTCTTGGAATGGCTCACCCTACTGCAGACAGAGAGGTGAGTATTTATGCAGTGTGACAGTGGATTACACTGTCACTGCCATCACATTTGAATACAACGTATCTTGTAACCCCTGTCTCATGATCAGTTATCATGTGACCCGAGCATGGATCTTTAGTCACAAAATACCAGATGGTTGAATATGGGGGACATCATGAAACAGGGGTTACAAGCTACATTGTATTCACATGACATAATCATGTGGCCACAGATCCATGCTTAGGTGTGTGACTTTGTTGTTTTAAAAGGTTAGTTTGGATCCAACACAATAATTATGTAACACACAAACTAACCAAATGAGGCAGCAGTAGACTTAATTAAGTAAAATAAGATTTAATAGTTCAGGTTATGATCAGGGTGTGTTAAAAATCCTAGAAATTATTTATTGGCCCAAATATCTTCTGGGAAGTGGAAATTATGTAAATACATCTTTTATCAAACTGTGGTTTGGACACAATATCTGAGGGGCGCAATAGCTGGTGTATCAATGCAATTCTTCTGTCATATAATTGATAAGAAAGACGCATTGATAAACATTCAGAAATGAATACATTGCATCCACTATCAAGTATCTATAAAGTAATTACAGCATTCAGGAATAAACCTTTCACCTCTGAATTTTTGGAAGAACTGGATGCTGTCTCCATTTTATAAATAGCTGTAAAAGATTCAGTGTTATTTCATCTTCACCAAAGTCAGGAAGTGGAAACTTCACAGAGAAAGGTCACAGTTTCACTCCTGACCTCTGTTAATCACAGGCTTCCTAATGATCAGAACTAAAACAACTTCTGTCTGAAGACACTAAAGCAGAGCTCTTGTTACTGGTTCTGTACTTTGGCAATTATGAGGAAATGTTTTCTTTCAATGTTAATGATTCTATTTTATAGGCGATGGCTGAAAATACTAATCCGTCAGGTGAACTTTGAGTATTTGTGGGTATTTTAAATGAGTGGTGGAATTTCTTTGATGTTAATTCCAGTCTTGAATTCCTAATGCAATTCCATCTCTATGGAAACTCCATCCCCATCTATTCTACAGTATGTGATGGCATTTCTAGAAAGAGGCATTACACATGACTAACAATTGGTATACACTGTGTTCAAAATTGTTATGCAAGTATGATTTCAGTTAAATAAACATTTCGTTTTTTGTTTTTCAATGAAACGTTTAGCTTGTGTTGTTTCTCCTGTCAGTTTAAAACACTGACATCAATTTCAGACATGTTTGATAATTAATTTGGCTGGTGAGCCTAATTAAAGGGAAACTACTTAAGGAGTTGTTGTTCCACATTATTAAGCAAGTCACAGGTTTCATGCAATATGGGGAGAAAGAAAGATCTTTCTGCAAATGAAAAGCGTGAAATATTGCAATGCCTTGCAAAAGGTATGAAAACACTGGAAATTTCACGAAAACTTCACAGAGATCATCGTACTGTGAAAAGATATGTGTGTGATTCAGAGTGCAGACAGGTTCGTTCAGATAAAGGTGTATTGAGGAAGATTTCTGTCAAGCAAATACATTGTATTACGAGAACAGTTGTTAAAAAGCCACTGACAGGTATTTGAAGCTTCTGGTGCCTCTGGAGTCCCAAGAACCTCTCGATGCATGATCCTTCAGAGGCTTGCAGTTCTCCACCCAACGCGGACCCCTACAGAAGCTGCCCACATTGAGCCTGGGTCTGTTCGAGGTTTCTTCCCGTTAAAGGGGAGTTTTTCCTTGCCACTGTTGTTCAATATAATACCTTATGCTTGCTCATGTGGGAATTCTTGAATCCTTAATTTTGAATTCCTGAATCGTTGGGTCTCTCTCTAATTAAAGAGTTTGGTCTGGAGTTTGGAGTTTGGACCTGCTCTTTATGTAAAGCGTCTTGAGATAACGCTGTTGTGAATTGGCGCTATATAAATAAAGATTGATTGATTGATTGATTGATTGAGTGCATAAAGCTTTATTTCGGCCACCCCTAACCAGTGCTCACAAGGAGAAACGTTTGCAGTGGGCTCAGAAATACATGAAGACCAATTTTCAAACAGTTTTATTCACTGATGAATGCCGTGCTACACTGGATGGTCCAGATGGATGGAGTTCTGGTTGGCTGATGGATGGCCACCATGTCCCAGCAAGGCCGTGACATCAGCAATAATGGGGAGTGAGCTGGTAGGCCCCTTCAGGTTGCCCGAAGGTGTCAAAATGACCTCTGCAAAATATGTGGACTTCTTAACTGATAATTTCCTGCCATTTTCATGCAAGACAATGCACCATCCCATGCTGCAAAAAATACCATTGAGTCCATGGCTGCTATGGGCATAAAGGGAGAGAAAATCATGGTGTGGCCACCATCATCCCCTGACCTCAACCCTATTGAGAACCTGTGGAGCATCCTTAAAAGGAAGATCTATGAAGGTGGACGGCAGTATACCTCTAAACAGCATCTCTGGGAGGCAATTCTGGCATACGCAAATGAAATCCAGGCAGAATACATAATATACATGGACTCACAAATTCAATGGATGGGAGAGTTGTGAAGGTGATATTAAAGAAGGGCTCCTATGTTAACATGTAACTTGACCTGTAAAGATGTTTTTGATTGAAATACCGTACCGACTGTCATTTGTATTGACTATTTAGGAAAAATGAACAAGAACAGCATATGCATAGTAATTTGGAACACTGTATTTACTTTTATGTATTTGATACCATATGTAGATTGAAACATTTTACAGTGACAACATAAGTCAGTTAAGGGAGAGGGCCACCACAGTTTGGCACAGTCTGCAAAAAGAGCCATAGTGTTGCAGGTTAGCATGGTTATCACCGCTGGGAGGGTGCAGCTGTAATGCACATCATAACCAGACAGCATGGCACAGCTCCCTCCCTCAGTCTATGGAAAAGAACCATACATGGAGACTGTGAACGTCTGTGTACATGCTTAGTCTCATTTATTTCGATGGTTAGACTTTTAATTCCTCAGTTCAGCCCAGTAATTGCGTTTGGAGGGAATGTGGAGCCAACCTGACCTATGACCCCTCACATCATTCGCCCTGTGGCAAGTGCAGCAGGAGTAGGCATCTTAGTTTGGGCCCTTGATGCAATCATGGTGTGAGTTAAATTACAGTCTTCAGCCACTTGAGTCTGCTTCAAATGTCAGCAATACACTGGCTCACGAAAAGGGTGGGGGAGTGCATAGTTAAATGTCAAGTGATGCTTTTTAAACTAATTGCCATCAGTGTCTTTGGAGAAACCACTGTGGGCTCGGGCTGATTAGAAAGGTAACTTCATGAATCTGACCACCTGATGAGCAGATGGGTATTGTTGCAGTCTAATCGAAAAATCTCTGAGTGGTTAAGCAACAATGTTGCAGTGGGGTAACTGTAGTGCTCATGTTGTGTTAAAGCACATTTTGTTTTAGTAATAGCTATTCCTACAGTAGTCTTAAACCATTTGTGTCATGCCCTCTCCAGCGTACAAAGTCAACCCAACTTTGCTGGTAATTTATACTTATTTGCACAAAAACAAATGTAATATTTTTGATCTGATGTGTGAATAAAAGGGAGTGGAATGTGTAAACTGTGAGCAAATAATACATTGGTTAGAAATTATTTTCAGCTGTGGATTGATAACCGTTTTTGAGTGTTGACAATGAGAGGACAATCTGGGTGATAACCCAAAATAAACGGCAATGTCCTTGCTCATTGTAGGTGAAGGAGGTGAAGCTCATTTGTTTTTCTTTTATCAATATTAGACGATAGTGTAGGAAAATGGCACAGAGTAGTAAGCTTTATCAGGCTTTTGCTACAAAGAAAATACTTGTTAGTAGGATCAAAATGTTTTTGAGCTTTTAATTATAATTGTTGACAGCAAGAAAATGGAGAATATCAGCAGAATCATCTGCAAGAAGATATGAGCAGCAGCATTTTACACAAAACTGAAAAGAAAACTAATTCTGTTATGACAAACAGGGACATTATATTGTACTATCTGATGTTATAACTAGTGCTTTTCATTAAAAAAGAAAAAAATCATAAAATGTGATATAGGATGATATATGTTTAATGTTTTTACTAAAGGCCATTCATTATCAGATTCATTAGTAGATCACCCTCCTGGTTTATGCAAATGCTTCTGCAGATATGAAGTCATGTCCCTGTGACTTGTATTATGCAGCACACAGACACAGGGCTAGAGGCATACACTCCTCACAGGTGGCAGAAGTATTTTTTCCTTTGCTTCTTCACCTGTCAATTTTTCTTTCTATAAAAACTTTTGAGATCTAACCCAAGGGCCATGTCAAGAGTTGCCTTGATCACAGTTTTTTTTTTTACAAATTTACAGACCATCACTTCGCACTTTCAGTTTTGTTCATGATACGCCAGTGGTGATTCAGCTGTCCAGGTTGAGTCCAGTAGAAAACATTTTGTGTCTTCAGCAAAGGCTTCTTTCAATTTACTTAGTATAGGTCACTTCATTTCTAATTTCACCTCTAAATTAACTTAAATGAATGCATGGAATTAATGGATAGAATGTTCGAAATTTCTACTTTTCACACTTTCAACTTTTCACTACTCATTCATACTTTCAGATACAAACCCTATTCAAACACTTGCAGATCAAGTGTCTGAGATTTACAACAGTGTGTATGAGCCAGAATGTTCACAGCTAGATATAGGCAAATATGCCTCACCTTTCAATGTATTATACAACTTTCAAATTCCAATAAAACCTTTCATACTCAAACAACTTTATTTGAACCTGAGTTATAATGGAGGTCAATAAGAAAAAGATCCAAAGCCAAACATTTTCAACCTCTTCCAATTTTTTCATACATTCATGTAGAAACCCCATTCAAATTTTAAAACATTTGTGACACTTGGGACTTTCTCACATTAATTCTACATACATTCAAATCTTAAAATATTCTATCTACATCTTTCATAATTTCTAGGTATCTTCAACTTTTCAATATCATTCATACCAATTAGACCCATTCCCACTTTTCAAACCCATTCATTTTCCTTCAGCTGCTTAATCATTCAAAACCCAGCAATGCAGTTTAGCAACAGTCTTTCAACACCCACCATTAATTTTTAGTTTTGATATGTAATTACATTTTGTAAATCTTGCTGCTACAACAACCAGAAGAACTCATTCTTGGACCAGCCCCTAGTTATACTACTATAGGCTTAGAATGCCAGGGGATTCCCATGATGCACTGGGCTTCTCTCTCCTCCTTTTCCTCTCCATCCTTACGCCTCATGTCTCTTTAATGTCTGCTACTAATTTGGTATTTTCCCCGGAGCCTTTCTGTCCTTTTCTCATCTCTCAGGTTCCTGTGGATCGTGGTCATGGTTCAAGAATCACTGCCGCTGAGCGTCAGCCACCAATTTTTTATTAATACTAGTCGTGCTATTATTACTTTTGACGTAAACAGAAATTGCCTGCACACCCTCTTTAAACTTAACTTTGCTTTTAGGCAGAAAGTAAACTTGGTGAATACAGCCCCTATCAGCTTGATTTTGATTCTTATCATTCAGTTGCACTTCAGTATAATGGATATTATAATTCATAAGATGGATGAAAGACATTCTACTTTGTTGTAACGGTGGTTCAGATGTATGTGTGTTTTTATTGTCTGACCTGCAGGACGATGGGATTGATGCCAGACGAGAATGCGTTCTGAAGGGACTGTGTGCCTACCTTACCAAAAATCTAGAGAAGCTGGTGAAAGAATACATGGTATGTTATATAACCTTTATCTTTAGTAAGGAAATGGTCACTTGAAGTATAGAAAGGGATTCCTTGTGGGTTTTCAGCTTTAAAATTAGTAAGAGATTGGCTTTTAAAGACCTTTTGAAATTTAATATCAGCTGGTCATAGTTTGTTTTGATGATATGATTTGTGTTAATTTTAGCTGTTTTACAGTAATGTTAAAAAAAAAACTTCATGAGAAGGGATGTAATAAACACCAATTTTTGGAAAAAAATCTTTTTATTTCTTTTGTCACAGTCGGATGATGAAAATAGCCGTGGCAGAGACTGTCTATGGGATCTATATGATTCGACACAGCGGTGCAGAGCCCAGTGATGCCCCAGAGAATGTGGGAGTCATTCCGGAGGGAGTGACGGTACTCAATGATTTGGAGAATGTACCTTTTGCGTTAGCCATCATGCTTGCCTTTGTGTACAGTCTAAACCTGAGTTACCCCCCAGAGCTAAAATATACATTCGAAGCTCTGCAGAAAATAATCCTGGAGCTTGATGGGAACAGACTATCTGCAAAAGTTCAGGCCCTAAAAACAGTTCTTTCCCGTTAAGAATTTGTGCTCACATGAGGGAAAATCCTTCTGTTTTCCCTTCTTTTGTTCAGGTGCAGTTCACTGTCCCTGTGTTTGGTCCCAAATTTTCCTGGTCTTTAGATAAGTTTTTGTAATTGTTTTGATTTGGATTTATTTTATTTTATTTTTAAACACATTGTGGTTTTATCAGTTTTTAAAAATGGATATACAGTGTGGTAAAAAAAAAAAACTGAACACAAATGACCCAAACTGACCAAAATTAAATTGAAAAAAATGTAAATGTTAAGATACAAATCTGAACATAACAGATTAAAACCTTTCTAATCAGTGTTTATAAAACAATTAAATACATTAAAACATTAAAAATGTGAACCTGTTGCATATTTTAAGCACTTAAAGTGTTTTTTGTTTTGTTTTTACCACACACTTTTCAAGCCAGCAGTTATGGACCACAGATTTAGGGGGAACAGTGCTGAATTTCAGAAGTTTTCAGAAGAAGAAGATAAATGTCTTTTGGTATTGAGCGTAAAATATTTTAAAGCTCAGTTTTTGTATAACAAGTTTAAAATTTGTATAACAAGCACTTTGTAAAGTATTCAGTTTGTATTCAGTTTTTCATTAAAAATTAGCCTAAGTAGTGAATTAAAAGTTGGACCAAATGAAATGTTTAATGTTTAATTGAAGAAATATAATAATGTGGAAATACTTTCCATGATTTTTTTAAGTTCATCCAAAGAGTACATTTTTTGAGTGTATATATTATTCCTATTCCTATTATTTGAGGTTTCTTCCCATTAAAGGGGTGTTTTTCCTTGCCACTGTTGCCTAATATAATATCTGATGCTCGCTAATGTGGGGATTCTTGAATCCTTAATTTTGAATTCACTTAATTAAAGAGTTTGGTCTAGACCTGTTCTTCATGGAAAGCTTCTTGAGATAACGCTGTTACGAACTGGCGAAAGCATTAGCAGTAACTGTGGTAGTTGAGTATGGTAGAGCCTGTGATGGAAAAACCAGAAGTGGTCAGTGCCCAAAGTTTTTCATTGGAGAGCACTGAAAGACGAGAAAGGATTAAAGGAATACACGGATGTCACTTGTTGCTATTACATTTACTCTACCTCGAAAATTGATTATTGTCTTGGAACTGTGGACATTTTTCTGTGTTTTTGTAGCCATTTCTGAACACAAACCTGGGACTTTCCGGGGCTATGAGTGTTATGTTATATTAGCAAGCTAGCTAGCGTTTTTCAAAACCATTTTGAAAAAATAATGTTAGGTAACTTGGGTCAGCAAAAAAAAAATCCAATTTGCCATGCCAGACATCACGAACACTGCATCAGGTCTCTCACCACTGGACATATAATTGCAACTTCCATTCTTTTTGTTACTGTTAGGAAAGGGACACAAAGGGTCTGGTGGCATCAACCCCCATGGAGGCTGAGGATAATTGCAAGCCACCCCTCCAGCATCACTGTCCAGCAGTGGCACTGAATCCACAAGCCATGCCCCAAGAGGTGAGGCAAAATAAAATCAATTGTATTTGTTACATTTCAAAAATTCACGTCGATTAGTCATTTCACAAGTGTAGAAGGTGAGTGGAAATCTTGGGTGTTTGCTTCTTAACAATATATTTATATATGAAAGACTGACAGACAGACAATACAACTGTAATGTAGCAGCAAAAAAGATACAGCTTTTGCTCAAAACTCTAAATTGACAAGTTAATGAGCAGCTACTGGAGAGTAATGGACAATCAATAACTTCAAGTAACTATCCAACTGTTAGCAGGGTTGGGATGGTTACTTTGGAAACATAATGGGATACAGGTGACTAGTTCAAATTAGTTGCTGTTAAAAATGTAATAATTGATGTAACTATTTTAATGACAAACGTTTTAAAACTGGGCAATAAAGCTGAAAAGTCAAAAACACAACAATTTTTACCAACGGCTTTGCTTTCTGAAAATATGCCAAAAGAAGGCATCCCAGCACGTTGAAAACATGAAGAATAACAGAGTGAACGTCATATTCTACATATACGCTGCTAAGTGAAAGGAACATATTCAGATGTTAGGTTTGGTAATTATCAACAATTACATTTATATGGTAATCTAACCACATGTAACCAGTTCCATCTGACAGACGACTCCCTAGCTCTAGCAGTTTTCATCCACTAAGCTGTGAGTTATACGTCAGTAAGTAAGTAGCCATCGGCTTATAACAACATTCTAAAAACGTTGATTTGCTGGAAGTACACTCTTCTGCAAAAATAAAAATAGGCTACATTGTAGGCATTGATAATTACCTCATCTGACGACTCCATTATTTGATTTTTTTCTCCTTGCTTGCACAGGCAGAAGAGAAAAAAGCTCTCCGTGGGGGTGGGGGAGGTATGCGTCATCAGTGTTTGTCTAATTATTCTTCACTGCCAGAAGGGGGAGACAAATGTTCCGCACTCCGATAAAATAAACCGAAGACTTTTAATTCTGAGAGCACACACCTCACATTTGCACATGACCCTCCACTTGGGCCTATATGATGCCATTTTAAGTTGCAAGTTTCAGAAGAGTGGAAAAGACTCCCTAATTAGACAGTGACAAAGGTGCAGAGCTGCAGTCTGTTTTCATTTCCCACATAGATGTGAAATGAATACCAATTTAGGCACTGGCATGCAAATTCAAACTGCATTGAAATACAAGAGATAGCTTTTCATCTGGCCATCTTCATCTCAATAGAGGAAATGATTTATTTTTGTGCAAATAAATTCATTCACTCAGAGCTTAATTAACCAGTGATTCATGATTTGGGTTAAGCCCAACTCTCCCAAGCTTTTAGAAGAATCTCATTTTCTAGGACAACATTGATTGTTTTTTATTTCTTCAAACATTTCACCCTTTTCACTCAACTGATTAGTTTAGTGCACATCTGACTCATGATTTCCTGTATTGACTGAATACAGAAATCATAAATATGGACAGGGACTTTCAACTGCACTAATCAGAGGAAGTACCCGTCAGTACACGGTTCAGACCTGTATGAGGCAAGTTGCAATGCACACCCTCAGAAGTAAGTTTCATGTTGGAGCAACAGAAGAAATTATTCAGGGTGGTGAAATTATATGTTGCAGTCACAGGATGAAATAGATAATAAATAAGAAAAACTGAAGTTTAACAGAAAAAAAGTCTGCTTTGATCTTATTTGAGGTCATTTACATTTAACTGAAACCATAACCTGAACTCAAGTGTTTCAGTTGCCTAAACTTTACCACACATAGGTCTCAAGCTGTGAACCACAGACTTCTGAACCGAATGCAGACAGGGAAAATAAATAAGCACTATACAAATGTAATTTCTAGGTGACAGGGACGGTTCTATACTGCACTTTAGGTGGACAGGAAGCAATTTGCTTTTGCATTGTCAAATTGTTACAGTAGATGTGCCTTGTTACATCTATAGGCCTCCTCGGAAATTTAATGGCATGCCAGGGCTACCGTGGCTATAGACATACCACGTAGAGTCAGTAAGAACTGTGACTGGTCGGGCTGAGCCGTATTTTCTCCCACAATTTTCTGATGTCAGCAGAGATTGTTGAGCGCAAAGACATGAAGCAAGTTGAAAAAAGGCTCAGTTATCTTCTGCTTTTCAGTAACACACATTAGCAAAGCCATTTCCACTGCAAACCTTCTGCTCACCACAACAACCCCCTTGCCCCCTCCACTCTCCATCCCAGCCAATGAACGAGTGTAAACACAGTTACAGTAGGGAATATAACTAGAGCAGGATAAACAACCAGATCATGTACTAGTGTTGCAGAAGTTGCTAAAGGGAGAAATCCAAGACTGAACTATAAATCTATAAACCTTCTCCCGTTAACCCCTGATGTCAAGTATAAATCTAACATCAGGGTAAGGACTCTTTACTTTAATGGAGGTAATAGCAACATTTGCCCTCTTTTCTTATCGTGAGCATAAACATTGATATTTTTATCAATTTTATAGTAGTAATTTCAATGGCATTTTGCAGTTGCATCCTTCTAAAGAGCTGCTGTTATCTTGAACCTGCATTTTACCTTCCATACACTGTTCATGTAGGGCAGGGGTGTCCAAAGTCCGGCCCGCGGGTCAAATGCGGCCCGTGTTCAAATTTCCTGCGGCCCGCAGCTTCTGTCATAAAATCAATAATATGCGGCCGCCAGCACTGTTGACCACAGTATAAAATACAGAGTACCAAAAACTATTTATTTTACCAGAAGATGGCAGCAGACCTGTTTTCAAGGAGTTCAACATCAAGAGGCACTACCAGACGAAACACGCTAACTATGACAAGCTAACCGGGAACGAACGTGGCGCAAAATTGAAGCAACTGGAAGCTGCTTCGACGGCACAGCAGTGCTTTTTTACAAGAGCCCGTGAATCGAATGAAAATGCCACAAAGGCAAGTTATGAGGTGGCAACGCTGATTGCCAAGCACTGCAAACCCTTTACTGAGAGTGAATTCATTAAAGACTGCATGATGAAAATTGTGGAGAAAATTTGTCCTGAGAAAAGGCAATCGTTTGGTAATGTTTGTCTGGCCCGTAACACTGTGGTACGGAGAATTGAAGATGTTTCATTTGACATTAAATCTGACATTTGATCTGAGTCTAAAATTGAAATAATGAAAAACACTGCCTTTCTCCTTTTTGATCACGAGTAATACAGGGATTCATATACCCCTCAATGTTTTGTACTATTGTATAACATAACTGTTAGTAGGATAATGTTACTTTTAAACCGACAATTCAGTAAGAAAGGATTCAGTCTTCTTCAGAGCGTCATCCGGCGTGTGATGATGCTCTGAGGAAGACTGCAGATGCAGTCGAAACATGTCGACAAAGTAAAGCCATGCTTTCTTACTTAATTGTTGGTTTTAAAGTAACGTTATCAAATGAACATTATCCAATTGTAACTGTTAGTGTTATTTTCCTGTTCACATGTTTGAATTTAGAAGTTCATAGTGAGCATTCATAGTGAATAATATGTAATGTTTCAAAATGTTGAAATTCAACATCAAAATGTTTCAAAACGATGTTTTTTTCCAGACAGACTTTTACCTTTTTTATGTGGTCTTCAAATATGAAAGGCAGAGTGATTTTGGTAAAACTTTAGATTTGTTTTCTGTGTTAACACATGAAAAGTATTCCATTTGCATTAAAAAAAACCTTTCATGAAATATTTCATTTGCATTTAATGTTAATGGTTCAAAAAATGTCAGGCTGAATGGTTGCCCCCCCCCCCACGCATTTTCACCTCCCAAATATGGCCCTCTTTGCAAAAAGTTTGGACGCCCCTGATGTAGGGGATAAAGAGAGGCTGTTTAAGTACAGTCCCAACTTTCCTGCCATAATGGAACGACACACTGACAGCAAAAGATGCTTTTTAAGATGATATTTAGCTGTTTAGTAATGCTGTGGTAATACGAACTGACATTGCATTGCAACACTGGATCTTTTGGCAAAAAAAAATAAAATCAAATCAAATATGTTGTGTGTTAACACTTTTATGTACCAGTTTTGTTTTTCAGTATCAACATTTTTGCCACTTACCAGATGTTAATCAACAACATGTCCTCATCATGTCAATAAAAACAATAATCCAGGGGACATTGGGTTTTCTTCACATTTGCTGTTTCAATTTAGCAAATATGATTGAATAAGGACAGCATAAATACTGAACTGAGACTCTGAATTGGCATTTGCAGATACTCTATATGACTGAGAAAGAAAACTGATTATGACATCTTTAACTAAGCACTGCTATATAATGGAAAGTCCAACAAATCCAAGTGTTTTATATGTGCCTCCAACTATCGAGTGGTATTCATCGACCCCCCTGGCTGCCACGGATGCCAGATACCTATTCTAGCTTGGTGCTTCTGGGAGGAACAGTGATTGAGGTACACTCACAGCTTCACCATCTGGAGGGGCTCTTCAGACAGGCGAGCAGCATCTCCCAGGAGACAACCCTCTCCCTGCTGCTACAGACCTTGAACCACTTCCACATGTCTTTGTGGTGGATATTACTTCTCTGCACTGAAGGCAACAACTGTCCTGCTTAACATGTAAAAGAATGAAGTGTGCTGTGTATGTTGTTGAGATGTTCAACAACTATTTACCAGCTGATGAAGTGCTCTGAAGTCGTTAATCCCTCCCACCATTCACCCCTTCACCTGCCACCATCCAGTCATAGCAGGTCTTGATATTGCTGGAACATTCACTTCAATTACAGTTGAAAATGAGGCCTCACCAGTCTGATTTTTTTCAAAAACTGTACGAAATGTTGATACCAGTAGTACTAGCAACGTTAACTAAAGTTACCAAAGTCTGACTCAATCAAACATGTAAAGTGTGACTCAATGAAAGTGAAAATGTACATTAAAGCATTCCAACAATAAATCTTAGTGCAGTCAAAAATAATACTCACATTTTTCAGCTTTATTGCTGAATTACAATTGTTGTTACAGTTATGGCCATGCCTGCGGATTGTCTCTGTGTTTTCCCTTCCCTTTACATCCCCCGATTGTTTGTGTGTGTGTGTGTGTGTGTGTGTGTGTGTGTGTGTGTGTGTGTGTGTGTAGTGTGCGCGTTGCTCTGTTCATTCAACCTGCACAAGAAATCTGTGGAATAACAGATAACAGAGAGAACTGCACTGGAGGAGATCTCTGAGAAATGATGGCCCACTAAGCTGGTATTTTAATTTGTAATGGCTTCGACGGTTTTGAAATTCAACTGGAACTTTGACATATAGGCCTTGGTTTTGGGGAAAAAAACAATGTCACAAACCAAATATAACAGACACAAACCAAAGGGGCGGTGCCAGTCTCTCATATAATAGCAGTCACAGCTGTGATATATTGTCATAGAAACAAAACCTGCATGTAGTCTTTCTTTCTCTCAAAGTATAAGTGCTTCATCCCTAGCATCCTGCAAGCACTTTTCTGCCATATGGACTGCTATATGAACACGGGCCTTTACCATACAAACCTTCCATAAAGCTCCCGCAGGCTGTGACCTTTCCTATAATACATCACAGACGTTCCGTTCACAGACTCATCATTTGACTACTACAACATCTGTAACATCAATAATATCAGATGAGATTATTTTATGCAACCAAAAATGCAGAGGCCATAAAGAATTGTTGTGTTGCACATGAATGTGGAAAATAAACATGACCTATAAAGGAAATATGATTGTATTGCACGTTTAATAACAAACTTTAGCTGATATGAAAGAAGTACAGTGAATCAGTAACACATTATCTGTCTAGATGACTAAACACGTAGGTCGCAGTATGCTTACTTCCAGCAAAAATATCCCTCATCAAAGTTTCACGAAACTGTCTGACAAAATTATGAGTTAATTGAATTAAATAAATTTAGACAAAAAAAACACAAAATGTGACTTTAAACCAACTACAATTTTCACTAAAACTAAAATGAAATGCAAAATTCTTACCAAAATGAATGGACACTGTAACGTTTTTACGGTGTTAAAAAATAATTATTATTATCATTATTGCTGTTGTAGTTATTGTTGTTTTTACTGTTTTTCCATCTTGGGTAATGGTTATTACATAATGTTTTAAAAAAATAAAAAATAAAAAAAAGGTTCCAGAGTATTTGCACTGCATTTACATTGTGTACAGTGAATGCATTTATTCCAAATTCATTAACAGTTACATGTTAAGTTCTTTAACTATTTTTTTCTTTCGTTTGATGTGTCGTTGCCAAAAAAATTGCAACAGTGACAGGGGAAATTTCTTCACCATCGTAAGGTGTATACTGTATTTTATCAGACCAGAAGAAAAAGTTTTGGTGGCGCACACAAACTACTTTCCATTACAAAAGTTAAAACAGTTAAAAGAAAAAGGTTCAAGCAGGATGGAAACCCAGAGCAAGATACAGTAGTACTACTGATAGCTTGATAAGTTTGCTGAAGAGACTGACAGCTGGTCACATTGGGACCTCAATTATTGGAGAATGAGCACCGGTAATATTTTACTATGCCCTGGGCTGTCTTGGAGTTTCGCATTAAATATAATGTTGACTAGACATTTGTGAGTGAAAACTAATGCTAATGCTATGTTATTTCTGTTTCAGTGCTGACCTATATTTCATCATTATGCAGCTGTCAAGCACATGCCTGCTTTTACAGTTTGTTTATTGTTTTCGTTTCCAATTTGATTTTCAGATAAGATCAGGGAAATATGTAATTTATATGTCAAGTTGGAAAATGGTTGAAAGAAAACCACAGATTTTGTAGGAAATTCAAACTATATTTTTTACATTTAATACATATTTTGTGAAAGAAGTCGAACCTGTGGCATCAGAACTGCGTACCAAATGGCCGACTTAATCTGAAAGTATTGGATTTTAAGGGGCAATTACACAGGTATAAAACAATAAATCCTTTGATATCGTTAGAGAAGCATTTTAGCAACACCTTAGTGGAAAAAGTCATCACTGCAAATAGATTTTTTTTTGGTATAATGTTTAAGGCACTACTGACTAAATGAGCTACAGTAATACTCCATATTCTGAACTCATATGCCCTCTTAATCACTCTCCTTGGGCGAGTGTGGTAACATAATTTCTACTTTCTGGATGAGACATCATGGACAGCCAATGCTTTCCAGGCCAAAGCAATCTGCATATTGGAAAGCATGAAGAAACTAAGATTGGATTACATTTTAGCTGCTGAAGAAAAATTCCTCACATCAAATTTAGTAATGTAGATAAAAACCACATCTGGGTACAATCTACATAAATACCTGACTCATGAAAAGCCAGGTGTAAACATGGTTGTCGTCCATCTGACAGACTATAGAAAATGTGAGATTCTTCAAAACTGTGATTTAGCTGCATCATTTTCTAAACCCTAGACCGTGAATCATACTAAATTGATTCACGGTGCCAGAGAATAAACACTCTGCATACACTCTACGAGATGTACAAGTTGTATTTAATGAATTATTTATGAAATGGATGATAAAAAATAAAGCTAAGGAGAGACAATAAATGCATTAATTGCAATTCATTTGGTATGCCTGTGTGCCACAAGATTAAAAAACATGTCTGAATACACAGTGCCACTGCGAATAACAGTATTAAATAGCAACATGCTAACATTACCTTCTGCAGACAGACTGTGGAAGCGAATCTGGATCAAATGAGAATTCAGCTAATGAGAGCTCATTATTAAATTAAACTATTACTGAACAAAAGTGCTCATTAAATGTACCAATTAGTAATTTCCATTTTCTTTAAACTATGAATAAATCACCATATTTTTTAAAATGAATGTAACTGTTAAATTGTGTGTTTTATACTTTTTGTTTTTACTTATTTGGATCAGAGGTCACTAATATAGTATATACTGTAATTAAGTGTGGTGCATGTATGCATCCAGTGTGCTGTGCCAAAAATAAAATTAAAAAAAAAAAAAAATACAAATCTTACCTTAGAGTGTCTGTACTGCAGTTTCTTACTATCCAACATCCGTGCCAATAGAGATACAGTGTGTCTGTGATAATCTAACATCAGCCGACAGCCCGCCTAATTTATCAGCGAACTCCTTTACTTAGTCATTAGATTATTGCATACACTGGAATGCTGCTAGTGACAATGTTACAACTACGTTAATTAATTTAATTAATCATTATCACTTCCCAAGTTAAGGTTAACTGATGGCACAAGAGCAAAATAGTTGACAAAAAATAATTGTCAACTATTTTGAAAATAGTTAACATAAAGTACATTTTCAAGCAAAGGATACAAAAAGGGAAAGGCTGAATGTGAGGATTTTTTTATTTATTTTCTTTTGTGACTAAACTGAATATCTTTGGGTTTCAGACTGTTGGTTAGATAATGTCACCTTTTTATTGTTTCCTCATAATTAATTGATTTATCTAAGAAAAGAAATAATAATTATAAAAATATATAAACTATAAATAAATAATTGTTGGAGGCAGCCCTAGATTGAGGCAACAAAAGTACATTTATTTTGTTGCATATACTGCTTCCAGGCGTGGCTATTCAGAGCGCGTGCCCATTCAGGGCGGCCAATTGCTTAGCCATGAAAAGTGCTGCCTGCAGCATTGTGGAGAACCGTTCATCGAGCCAATGAGTGCCATTGGGAAAAGCAAGAAACACTCACACACAGTGGGGATCCTAGACTCTTGGGGACTCCAAACATAGAAACCCATCAAGGCCCATTTGCACACACGTCTGACCATTTCAACAAAAAAGGAGAAGCTACATGCGAATATGTAACATCAGATATTCAAATATCAACTCACAGTGATCCCCATTAGATCTCTGTAAGGACTGGACCAGACTCAGAGGAATTCGGGAACAGCGTGAGCCAAGAGAATGAGTCACCATAGTGAAAAAGGAACACAGGACACGCCTGTAGATTTTGACTGCATGTAATGAACAGTAAACCAGGTAAGATAAGGTAAGGTAAGGTAAATTCAAGTTACAATACAGATCTATCCACAGATTCAATTAGACGATAACAAAGTACAAAAACAAACACATAAGACAAAAGACAATTCAGTTTTTGTAAGAATCACAGTTCTAGTGAAGCTTACAAGCTTGTGAAATCAACTCAGAGCTCCAGTTTACTCACTTCTGTTGTATAGGAAAGGCAGTTCGCTCTGATTTCACAGTTTCATTCATAACCAACCAAAGTTATTAGTTAAGATAGCTAGTATTTTTTAGTAAAAACTCAATGTCAGTTAAGGCACATAATAGAAATCACAAACAACAACATACATTTAGTCACTGATGCACCTTTAACTCTGCTTAATTTCTTGTAAGCTGTAAAAACACCAGCTCTCACAGTGGAATTCACTTGCATACTATATCTTAGCCAGCAGCTAAGCCTCAGCCTTTAGCTTTACACAAATAGGACAAACAGTGCATCAAAAGACAGGAGGCACCAACGTAACAGAGGATGTCTGCTTATTATCAGTGTTTGCTAAACTCATAACAAATGCAGTTTTTGAGTCGCTAGAAGTTGCAGCTAGCATTTTTAGCATAATCAAATGGCTAATGGACATTTTCTGTAGTTTGTTGAGCATTGGTCAAGCCAGTCACCACTAGATTTTGATTCACACTGATATTACTTTTAGTCCTTTTTTGGCTGCTCCATGCCATAACAGGACGTATAGATGCACAACTAAGTCCAGCCGGCTTGACCCGGTTTTTGCAGTTTTCTACACAACTGTGATCCAAGCAACTTCACACTCAACACTAAACTCACTTGGGTCCTCAGCAATATGCCCAATTGTGATGTCAAGCTTAAGAGTTTATTTCAAGAAAATCACACACGCACGCACACACACACACACACACACACACACACACACACACACAGTCATATACTGACAGACAGAAATTCCCTCCTTTCTACTTAGATCGATGAATAAAATGAAAGTAATTTTCACCTGTGGGGCATTTCTTTAGCCATGTACTGAATTTATGGGGGCAGTCAGTCCCAGTTGAGTCACTGACTTAATATATATTCAAATAACTTTCATTTAAGTCCTGTCAAACACAATTGTAGATTTTTGGAGGCACTAATACAAAGCTATAGTGTGCATTTGAATTTCACTGGACTGAAATCAAATAAAAGAGGAAATCTACATAATATAAGTAATACATTTCTCTAATTGAATACTAAATAATAAGCAAAAAAATGCATAAATGTGTTGAGATCATAAATTAATTTTGGAAAAATATTGCTGAGGCAAGATACTACACATCCAAATTATATTTTTGTTTGCTTTCAATCTCTATAAAGTTTTACTGCCTATCAAAAGGTGCCAAGGAGGCCAAAGTGCCCATCGTGAATCTCTTTAAAGCATGAACAAATGGCTCCATAACAATTTGGAACCATATTCATTTAAAGGACAGGTAGCTTATTTTTTAAGCTTTTTTCTTACACCTATATAGGTATTCAATTAATCAATATATCAAATGGTCTGACAAAAAATTTAAATTTAAAATTAAATGATTGGACTACCTGCCTGTCTAACCTGTACCTGGAACCTGTCTACCTCCATGCACTCTGCCCATGCACTTATTAGGCATACATCATTCACTGAGCTAACCCAATTGCACAAGGTACACTGATTGACCCACAGTACGAGTGAGCAGTAACTATGAGCAGAACGTACATTTGTGATTGCCACTTTGCTTGAGTTAACATGGTTGTGACATTTGACAGAGCTGTTTATTTGTCAAAGTGAAAAGCCAAGAAAGGTTGCCAGTCAGCGGTGGTGGACAGAACGAACCAAACAACCAGCCCAGCCGTGATAGTGGCGGACAGTCTTCTAATCACTATCATGGACTATCATTATCATGGTATTGTGGGGGAGTGGCTTTGGAGAGAGGCCTAGGGAGGGGGTAGGATTTTAAGATTTTTTTGGTTGGATACTTTCAAAATCTATTTTGTATTTTTGGAAACGTTCCCCTAAGCCACACAGCCCATACATGTCATAACTGGTGTTTGTTCACCTGTACAGCAAACATGGCTTTAACGCAAGAGATGCTACAAAATGTTTTAACATATAATTTCAAAATTGCAGGTTTTATGTTTGTGCCATCTGATTGCTCTGCATAATAAAGTAGCACAGAGATTATGACACAAAATTTGACCGACTCATCTCTGAACCAAGGTACTGGGACACTGCAGTGGGCAACAAGTGTACAGCTGGGGTGATTGTTGGGTAGTAGGATTAATTGAGTCCCCAGCGTAATTACTCAGACAGGACAGCGGGCAGACACAGATCCTCAGCATCTCTGATTATGTGGTGTTTGTGCTGTGAAAGGGGTCATTAGTCACTCTCACCACGGCAGCTGGATGTCTTCCCGAAATACTTTGTGTGTATGTGGTTGTGTGTGTGTGTGTGTGTGGCAGTGTGGGAAACAGACAGAAACAAGAGAGGACACACAGGTGGTGCAGAGTTATGTACAAAACAATACATGGAAAAAAGCTTGATGATACACCATCCCAAATCAAAGCTGTTAGATTTCTGAAGGGTATGTCATTTTCTAATCAAATACATGCAAGACCATGAAAAATATTCATGTTCCGTTTTCATGCTTTTGAAGTGTAAAGTGTTGGTCTTTTCTCCTCCTGCGTCCTTCCTCACCTCACTCTAAAATATCATTTGAATTTTAATATTAAGCCATGTTTTCCATCGTTGTCATCTTTTATTTTTATAGCTACAACCCCAAAGCGCTGCCTCTGCTCTTGGTTGGTACACTGCCAAAGACAGACTTGGCACGGTCCTATCCAATTTGGTGCTGTGCTAAGATAGATATGTTTGCTTTTCTTTCTGCTGACAGCCCGCCTCACCTCAAAATAAATGTATATAACAGCTGAACTTTCTTTTCTCAAGTTAGTTATGAAGTTACAGAGAAGGTTCAACCCAGGAGGATCACCTCATTCCTGGACTCCTCACACATGTATTATCTTTCTCTATCCACAAGTCCTTCAAGTTAAACGTTAACGTTACAATCTTTGTCCGTGTTTTCTGTTCAGACCATGACCTCTAGATGACTTTTGCTACAGTCAGGATTTTCCATGATCTTCCAATCACACTTTACTTTGGTATCTGTATGGCAATGAAAATATTAACAAACGGGCATTGGATGCAAAAGTATTTTCTTGATGAAAGGTATGCTTAAAGGTTTAACACGGGCGATTTCACTGCACAACTATGGATGAAATTGTTAGTTATATTGACATGGGCTATTTTTTCAGCAGAATGCAACTAAATCACAAAAAAACAATAACAAATTACAAATAAAATAGCACAATGGCATCACTTATATTCTAACTATAGTCCTGCTCTATCTGACCCGGGAAGTGCAGCGTTGAGTGTGAATTGTTAGGATGTGTAATGTCAAAGATATATATGGATAAAGAAAACATTTAGTGGATACTGACCTCTTCAATATAGCGACCCCATACACCACTGTTCCAATATGAAAGCCTTCGACCTCAGATGTGTGTGCATATCTTGAAAACCTTTCATCAGATCGACTTCACACTTAATGGAAGACAGATTCTCCTTGGTGTCTCATTTTTCAATGCGCCCTTCCCCTCTGTCCTCCCAACGTTACATTCTGGCAACAAAAACACTCTGTATTGACAATTTCCCCAAATACACTGGATAGGTTTGCTCCCCTGATTTGGGCTATGATGTCTACAGCTTGGCAAGCATGCTGAAAAAGCCAAAGTTATTCATCATTGACCATGATTATTGACTTAGCTTTTCATCGATAAGTGCTTTAAAATTGTGCTTTTGGTTGCTCAACGTTTTAATCAAAATTATTGGGGGTTGAGAAGTGACAACCCTGACCCCTCTGATGGGTAAAGTCACAGAGGACCCAATCTTAAAATGCACCAACCTTACAGATACTCTCACTTCAAATTAAATTGAAAAGTTGGCAGCCTAGGGTCTTCAAGCATTTTATTAAACATAATTCGACAACTATGACTGCGTACAGATATGCGTCTAGAGCCGTTCTTGTACACTGAAATACATAATTCATACAGTACACAACATTTCTCTGTTGATCATCTGCTTTATAAGATTCTAATCTTTCAATGACCCAGGAAGGTCATATCTTGTTGGACTGGAGAGGAATGATTTACTTTTCTCACATCATGTTAACATTTAATATGAGTGCAATAAGTAATGTCAACCTATCCAGTCTGGTGTGTTAACCAGCTGCATTCCCTCTTGATTTGGTCTCTATTTCGATCTAGATATGACAAATGTACAAATCAGTGAAACAGAAATGAACTAGCTTTGTGAGCTTGTCTTTGGTAGAAAATGAGGACTATAAGGTCTCGTCAGTCAGATTCAGTTGCTGATAGCATGAGAGGACACTACATCCCCCGAGTACACTGGACTTCTCACCCCCAAACCATAAACTCAGCACATTTTTTTAATCATTCACTTGGTTGCCAGTCAGCGCTGAGCTACAGTTCTGTCCACTACTGTAACTTTCATCTCAGCCAGACCACTTCGGCCCAACAACCCAAGGGGAATAATGGCTGACCCCTTCAGCAATGACAATGTCCAGAACAAAGTGGCAGAGAGGGATTTGGACTGACAGAGAAATGCCCTCAGATCAGATCAGCAGATTTGTTGATTTGTTCCAAATTTTATGTTGAAAAAAAACCAAAAGATAATATGTAATTATGTGTTTGTAGTTCAGTAATGAGCCTTTTTCTATTATGTATGTTGGGTAGTTATATATGTATATATATTGGACTTTGTTTTGTATGCATTGTATTTTATCTTGAACAAACCCTGCCATTCTTTAAATTCTGAGTGGTACTCATCTAGTTAATTGCAACAAGCTGAAATGTAAACCTGTGTGAAACCTCAGTCTTTATTTGAATGAATATAGTCTGTTTAAACAGAAACGCCATGCAAACTGTCGGTTTTTCATCAGGTTTGTAATTAGAATAATTTGATAATATTGTGCTTTTTACACAGACATGGGAATGAATTCTGAACACTGTCTTTCGCATTTTCAACTTCAGATGAGGGTGTTTTATGTTCACATGCAGTAGCTTGTGAACTTGGCATATAATGACACACCTGGAGTTAAAATCTGACACTGGAAGCCCTGGAAGATCAAAGCTTCAACACAACAGAGCACACAATTTTGAGAGGCCAGTTTGGCCATGTCAGTCAGTGATGCGAAAAATAAATAAATAAATAAATAAATAAAAAATATCTAATACCATGCAGTGCATGGTAGTGCATAGGTATGGTGTGACCATATGTTGTGGTCGGTAATATTACAGCAGTTTACTGTGTTTAACTGTAGTACTGTATTTCAGGTAGAAAATGTGGGGAGGGAGAGAGTTGTAGCCAGTCACCAAAGAGCACTGCTCATAATTAACACAATCTGTGTGACATTATGTATTTCCACACAGGGGGAAGAGGCAGGAACTCAGCCAAAACGATACATAATATAACAATTAAAGGAAGAACTCAACTTGGGGACACTGACGTCTTTGCTGTGGGAAGTCCAGCTGTGACCGGTAGGATATCCAGCTTGCTATACTACAGCAACATTCCCAGGCATCCCACAAAATTGTGAGTTGGTGCATAGAGAATAGGTCTATTCAGAGAGGTTTACTAATACAATCCATCTTCTCCATGACTGCCTCAGTTACGTGTAATTGCCACCTCAACCTAATAAAGATGTTGCCATGCCCTTGCTGCTGTCCTGAAGGTCTTCAGAAGATCATCAGTGCCCTTTGAGGGGATGCCAGCGGTTGATCAATCATCATTAAGAACTCTGATCAATCAACAATACTCTCCCTATGAAGTAGAAAGCTGCGATATTATTTGGGTATCTCATACTTAGATGGCAGCTGTACATACTATGAGCAGCACTATGATCAAAGTCTCTGATGCAGAAATGGTCCCCCATGGGACCGGTACAGTAACAGGTGTTGCTTGGCTTGACAATATTTTGTACATTTAAGTTCACCCAAACTTAAGTAAGCACCTGTCACAATAAGCTGTCCATCTAAACAGTTCACTGAGGCACCATCTTTTCTTAAAAGGGTCAGTTTCAGTGACACTAAGTATTTTAGCTCTGACCCTACAAATAGGCTCATATTTATAAAAGATTTCTATTTGGTGTTCTTCCTCTAATATGCATTTCTAACCAACAGAGCTTGGACAGAGAGTCCATCTATCCATTTTCCACCGCTTGTCAAGGTTCAGGTCATAGTGGAACCAGGCTAAGCCAGGTAGCTCATATGGCCTTCTCCCTTGCCACATCTGCCAGCTCTTTCTGGGGATTGCCAGATGTGATATGTAACCCATCAGCATGTTCTGGTTCTGCCCTGTCGTCTCTTTCCAGTTGGGCATCAGGACACTTCCACTGAGAGGCGTCCAGGAAGCATCCTAATCAGACATCTGAACCACGTCAACTTTAAAGTGAAAGAGCAGCTGAGGTAGAGCAGCTGACCATAGAATAGCAGTCCAACTCCATGGTCCTTGCAGACGTTGAGCTCTTCACCCCATCTTTAAGAGCTTTGCCTTCAAATTCACCACCTTCCTCATGACTATAGTCCTTTTCTCTCACTTTTTTCTCTTCATCACACATGTTTTGCACTTGCTTTTAATTTAACAGCTGCCAAGAGCATATGTGGGCTTTAATGGAGCACTTAAGGCTGCCAATGATCACAGCCAAACCAAGAAAGTGTGAAATTGGACAGACTGAGTTACCATATATGACACAACTTGGGCTTTGGGCACATTTCTATCACAATTATATAAAATTGTACTTTTTGTGGTTGTCTGTGGATCAGATGGTTTCCAAGACTCAGCAACAAACAGACATTTTTTAGCACATATTGGCCAACTTTAAAATACATGTATCTGAGGTTGAGTTTGTGATGTAGTTCTGACATTTGAGATATTGAGTCTGGTCCTTTGTAAAGGGCTGCATTAACTTTCCTTGCTTCTTTCTTGTATATTAAATTGAATGCTTGTTTGCCCCATAATGTTCTTTTGTTTTGCTTATTTTTGTTACATTACCAGCAAGGTGTCACAGTGTAAAGCTATGTACAAAACAACATGAAGGTATGTCTTCCCATTAAGTGGATTGTTGTCATGTTCTGCTTCTCTAGGGAACCAATTAACCCGGTTATAATTTCACCCTACAGAGGGGGGGGGCTTCACTGCATTAAACACGTACACACTCAGATTAATCGCTAGTGTCTGACTTTATATCAGTTTAATTTTAAAGTGAACTTCAGGGGCAGAAACACAAACGGTTGCAAACTTTCTGTAAAGAGGTCATCAGTCTAAGTCGGGCAGCAGGGGAGAGTGAGTGGAGAGCATTGTTAGGGAAGTTCCCAAACATGAATATCATATTTGGAGAAGCCAAAATAATATATATGAAAACATGTCTTACTTTAATGTTTTTCTGCTTTTAGGTGCAAATATAGTATGCCTATAATCATGAAGAAAACAAGCTCAACTGAAAATAACTTGACTGCATTTTTTTCACTTAACTCAAAGGAGAGGTGGGTGAGGTTTGTTTGAGCTCTATGGGTCTCATACAAGCAGAAGTGAGGGAGAGACAAGAGAGGCAGACACAGAGTTGTTTATTTGTATGCTCTTTATTTGTTCCCCAAATAGTCTTTGTTGTGGTTTGTCCTTGCAGGTCTGATCTACTGGAGCACATTGCAAGGGGAAGTTGACTTCCCTGGGAATGGATGAAGACTACCTGTCCTCTGGGACACTATTTAAAAATAGACTGACACATAGGCATACTATAAAGCCTAAACATAAAACTATATCTGAACAGTGCAAATCACAGTGATTCAGATATTTTTCCCAGTTCCTAAATGTCCAGTGACTTTGTGTCTCCCTCATGAAGGCTAGCAAGGTTGTATTTTATAATAAAATGTATACCATGATGAAGATGTATATGTTAGAATGATCACTGTCATCTGGTACTGAATTAAGTGATGAGCTTGAAAAATTGTGAGCCTGCCTGAAAACAAGTCAGTTATTACTGATAAAGTTTTTGCTTTTCTCTTGTTCATCTAGAGATGTATGTGATATATCTGTATGTTTCAAACTTTGAGAAGTGTGGCATTTGTAGAAATTTGTGTCAACTGGGTGACACACACCAGTTCAGAATGTCAGTTTATATCAAAGTAATTATATTCCAATTCAGTAAAAGTATAGAATTGTTCAGAGAGCCAATTAGAAAGAAAGAACATTTGTCAAAGAAAAAAAAATAATTTTACTGGTGAAAATCCTATTGTTGATACAGTACACTTCAGCCTCACTCCTTGGTCAGGTAAAGTTCCGGAGGTGAATCTCCACTGTCATTGTGTTCACCGTCACTAACCTATTTGTACACTCTGCACTACTCGACACCCCTTTGTTCTGGGACGACTGAAACAGAGAAGATATTAGAAGGAGCTTTATTGTAGGTCAGCCTTGAAGATGATGCCATGTGTGAAGATCAGTGATGCGAAAACACATGAAGAGGTAGATGGAAAGAGGCTGCTGTGGTCCCAGAGGAAGGAGACACAGGGTCTCTTATTGCAATGTGTCAGACCTGGCTCTCACCTGCAGTGTGCACACTGCAGCAACAGTGTAGGGTACGAGTGTGTGTCTAACAGTGTTGGCAAAACCATATTTGCATGCAAAGAGGAAACTGCGTTTTTCTTGCTACAAAACAAGAATGAGAAATTACATGCACTACAAAAACCCAGTTTACTGTAAAACTTGTGTTTCCATACAGATGGTCAATAATGAGATTTCTCTCATACACTTCTCTCTCTCTTTTTTTTCATCAGAATGACTGTAAAGAGAGGACAGGCTCTGTACTAACGGAAGGCACACAGTTTTCCCTTGCTGTGCATATGTGTGTGAATTTTACAATGTTATCTTTCGCTATGAACATTGAGATATAGAAATATGTTTTTTGGGGCTTTATTCAGGCCTCAGGAATACCAGTGAGAATCCCAGTTCAAGTATATTCATAAAAGAAACAAGTAAAGAGCTTCCCCCTGCAGTGATGTAGGTCGGTTAAACAGGAAATTCTGCTTGTTTACATGGCATTTAAAGGCAGTGTGTGCAACTTATTTTAGAAGCACTTTTTGTCATATTGGTTGAAATTCTCATAAGTGCCTGACAGCAATCAATAAATGCAATAGTTTGATAGTTTGGTGTCTGTTGCTGTCACAGGCCTGTAATAAAAACATCCAGTCTTTCATTCACAGCGAATGATGTGACTGGATGGTTGACCTGCCTGCCTGCCTGCCTACATGTCTGCCTACATGCCTGAGCGCACGTATGTAAATCATAGCACAGTGACAGACTGTCGTGAATTATCAGCACAAAGTACATATTCTAATAAACGTCAAATCGTTGTGACAACCGAATAGTATTTTTGCTTGAAATACACATCCTGACTAACCATACATCCACGGAGCTAACCCATTGGCAAAAAGCAAAGCTCTGTGCTCAGTGACCAGTAACTCAGCAGGAGGTAACATTAGGTTTGTGATGGCTGTTGAATGCTACAACCATGTAAAGGCAAGCAAAACAGAGTTGTTCATTTTTCAGACTGAAAAGCTGAGGGAGGCTGTCAGTCAGCGGCTGAATACAGAACGAAAAAAGGCACAATCTTGAGTCAAAGCGCATTCAAACATGCGTGGTTATTTGAAGTACAGGAAGGGTTTGAGCAAAGGGCATTCACAACTTTACCTACCATTAGCTGACACGCTTTCGTTGCATCATGAGATGAGACTGCCTTGGAGCTCTAATGATTGACCACTTTCCCTGCTGTGCGTTCCCCTCTGTGCATGTACTGCTTTTGAAAGTTCAAAAAGAAGTTCCCACTAGTCCCACCACCGTTATCGATATATATTGTCAGACAATGCTAACTACGCCTACTAACGTATTTGCGAACTAAGATATAGTTGTGATAGCCCTGCTAACTACTGATTTTATTTAGATGTCAATCTTTTAAGTCTAATCGCCATTATTTGGTTTAAAAAATGTTTTTTCTCAAACTGTGTTTCAACCTATACAGGAGAATAATTAGACCCTCATGCCCTACAAGAAGCATATAATCCTTTAACTTAGCTGAGCAACATTAAAACCAGGAGATACACACGGTTTTCCCCAGACAGCAACAAGTAGTGGCAAGTAGTTCTAAAAACATGATTTACGGAAGGCTGAATGTGGACTGAGTCTCGGCTTTACCTTTGGCACTTGTAATGAGGGCAAATGATGAGGATGTCCGATCTGCTACAATTTTTCTCTGGGCATTTTTACAGTGTTTAGGTGAAAGGAGGAGGAAAGGAGAAAACAAACCCAAGAATGTTCATGATAAATCCACAAATGCAGTGGGAGAGCTTTCTGGCAGAGAGAGAGTTGTGTATAAGCCCTTAATGATCCATCTTGTCAGGCTTAATTACCTGGCTCACCCACTCTCTCACACTTGGGTCATGTTTTCTTTCCCTCAGTAGCAAGAAGCAATGGTGTTGAAGTGCTGGCTGCAGGAGAAGAAGCAGAACTAGACCTCTTGCAGCATGCTAAAACCACCATTTCTGGACGTTCTGAGTCCCTGTGTATATCTTGCTCTTGCATTTGAAGAAATAAAAAAAAAATAAAAATCTTTTATTTCACTGTCCACAAGAGCCTTACAATTTTGTTGCTTTCCACAACTCCTACAATAGTGTATTTTTTGTTGTTGAGTTTCCTCATTTTATTTAGTCAGTTGTTTTCATGTTTTAATCAAGAGTTGAAATTTTTCTTTATAAACCCCTTAAGATGTATCATCTGTTTTCGAGGCGCTCAAAGTGTTCAAGTAATTCAGTTTTGTAAAAAAAAATCTCTTTATTGTATGTTTTTGAGTATTACAAATGGTATATAGGATTTGGACTGTTTTGATGACGCTAATGATCATCTGTAGAACACTAAGTTAATGTGTTTGTCAATAAAAAAAACAGCACACATGTTCCTGAGTTTGTTGATCTGAGCTGAAGCTTGATGACACTCTTGGAGTTCCTTTATGTACTATTCCTAACTATTGATTCTATGTGCATATGTATTTTTCTATTGTGTATATGTGTTAATCAGACAGAGCATTTGTAGGAGGCATGTGAGGCTTGAAATTGATTATGAATGCCACTCATACCCACTTATGCGTTTTGATGTGATAAATACTAGCACTGGCAGGATTTTTTTGGTGCCACATCTGGACACCAAGCAAGTTGAATTTGGCTGATTATCAAACACATTAGCTTTTCAGCTGGCCTAACATCCTGAATATTAGATGCTGAGTGATCATTTTTTATTTGAATAAAGTTTTTAGATCGAAAATGCTTCCTGGATCTAGACATTAACCCACTTAAGTTTGATAAGTGAAAAGTGATATGTTATTTTGTTAAATGTGATAGTAATGATGCTACAGGACGTCAGAAGGGATAATGGGAACCTCAAAGGAGCACACAGAAATACATTTCATTTCAGGGTTGTTGTTGTTGCACACCTGTACCAAGTCTGACAACTGTCACTTTTCTAAAGGCATTTTTAAAGGCGAGAGACAGTTTAGTCATAGGTGTGTGACCAATTGAACCTGGAAGATCAGGTTTTGGCTGTGATAATGAAACTTTGATTGGTAAACAATGAGGGCATTGCCTTTAGGGTTTAAAGAAAGCGAAGCCGTTACATGGCAAATTCTAAGAAGCAGGAATCTTTCTCCCCATACTGTCATACAACTTTCTCATCAGGTGGCCAACCAAGAATATTGTTCTTGTTTGGCCATCTTATTTAACTGAGAGATTGTGGACTGCCTGAGGACAGAAGATGTAATGAGAGGCCAGATTGTGCTGAATATTTGATACTTAGTTAATTCAAATGATGGAGGTGAAATCAGGTTGCATGCCTGTGTTTGACTTCGAGGAAAGACAGAAAATTAGCTTATTATCATGTATATTTAGCTTTTAGAATTCAAGACGGAGGTGATTTGGTCCTAGATGAGAGTGATTTGTTATTACGAATCCTCTTCAAGCAACCTATTCCCCTACAGAGCAAAACCAAGCACAGAACACGGCTGTGCTACACATCCATAGTTGACATTTTCTAAATGTTATGATGAGGGAAAGCTTTGTTCCCTTTAACACAGTCATTTTCAATCACTGTGGTGAACCGACAGTGTCAGAGTGGAGGCCAAGCCAGAATCTCAGATGGTAGTGTAAGAACATTGACTTTGGAAGTTACACCTCACACACACACATACAAACACAAGTAGATTTATTTGCAAGTTTCAGAAAAACAGTCAAAGACCAAGGCCGTCTTCACACTGCTAGTCCGTGTTCTTTCCCTGGGTAAAAAACCTGACTATAAAAGCTAATGTTATGTATGCATTCGTGGGTTTCTCCTACTCTGATATGAACCCATGTCCTGTCATCTATCTTCCCTATATTATGTGACCTGACAAAATGATCATAATCACTATTAGTTAGACTAATTCAGAGCCATCTTTAATATAAGCATTCATTGTTTATTTTAACTATTTATTTATTTATTTTCACTTTTTGAACAACATGCCGAGACCCATGATATTGTCTGACCCAAACATGCCGCCTGGTTGCAAGCTAGCAGTGAAAAAGTTGTGTGGAATTGCATTCATTCAATAAGCAAGCAGAATGGATTTCAGTTTTTCTCAAAGATCAACACAAGGCAAGTGATTTACAGAGCAGTTGTGTATGTTTGGAAAAAAAGAGTGAGTGCATTCACTGATGTTTTGAATATAACTGCACAGTATATCATGAAAAATCAAGCCACAGTAGTCTTAACCATCTTTGAACAAATTATTTGGCAAAATTTGATTCATCCACACCTTCAGAACCTTAAAAGATGTAGAAAAGAAATGTATTTTGGACATAATGATATTGAAATTAATCGTTGAGGCTGCCTCTGAGTAAAGATTTTTCTAGTCGACTAGCAGTCCTTAGTTCAAGCCAATGGACAAACCAAAAAAACTTACAGAATGCTGTAAGTAACATTGTTAACATTGATTATTATAGAGAAATACAAAACCTAATAATGAGCCTTAAAAATATACATTTTACAAGCGCAAATGCAAAGCAAGCCACAGCAACACCAGCCAAAGCGCTAATGATTTTAAACATGACGGAAATACCAGCAAGACTGCCAAATTCATCGTGGAATTTTTGATAACTCCACCGTGGTCTGTGCTTATATGTTGTATGGTATACAAAGCATCCCACATGAATCCTATATATCACCTCCTAATATTTTTTTTCTGTGGGCAGGTCTGTTCTTGTCCTTCGCACCTGTTGCTAAGCATGTCTCCTGGGTTTGCGAAGCTGCCCGCGTGTTCATAGTTGGAGTATTCTGGATGCTGTACTGCAGCATGTAAACTAACAGGATTTTATTCACTTCGATGGAATGCCATGGCTACACGATCACTAGCTGGTCATAACAAGTGCTGTTATCTATATAGCAAGGTCTCAAGATGTGTAGGCTTTTCTTTCAAAGAAGTAGTTAAATCAGTGGTGAGTGGAGAGCCTACTGAATGCACAAATGGTTGTATAGGAGGTAAATTCTACAGTATTTTTTCCTGGAATTTACAGTCGTACGTTGAATTGAATGAACACTGAATGAATGAAAGCGTCCTGCATTCGAAGTACAAACAAAAATAGTTTTTCGGTGCAAACTAGTGAGCCTAGAGTTGTGCACTATAAGCAGTATAGAGAGCACACCAGCAGAGATATGCACCATGACATATAGATTAGGCTATTTGTGTATACATGAAATGTATGTATCAATGAGGACAATGGATCGAGTTAAGAGTATTTCACCAATTTAGCATTTAAGTCCTGTAACGTTGTCAGATTCATGGTGGACTGAAGAGTGGGCTGCAGAGGTCTGTTAAGCTCACTCTTCTCTCCACATGCTTAGATTGTTTTCATTTTCAAATTTGGATTTATATGACTTTTTCTCACAAATGCAGTGGTACTTCCCGTTACGTGTAAACAGACTTGATGTGTAAAGTTTCCATTTCGCGGGTGCATGCTAAGAAAAGGAGGGTAAGAAAAATGAAGACACACATTCCCGTAAAGGCAGGGCCAAATGGTGAAGAAAAAAGGGGGTTCTACAGCCATAATCCTGACATGGTTTGATTTCAAGCAAAGTATAATTATCTGCAGGCTGTGCAGAGAGAGAGAGAGGGCGAGAGTAGATGTTAGATCAACTCAAAATCAAACCACGAGTATCTCCAGGCAAACAGCGGGGAGATCGAGAACCATCAGCTCCACGACTACTAGCCACTGCCTGAAGCTTCCGGAGCATGTTGGCTTATGATCTCCCAGCAGCTCTAGGGCTGAGTCACCAGCTTGCCATCTGCAGTATTACCGATGTGTACACTATTTGTTTCCTGTATACCGAAGTTGCTGTAGATAGCCTGCACGTGCATGACAACCTCCACTGTAGGGAGGGGCTTTGGAGGCAGAACTGAAACTCTCTGGAGAGGGAAGGGGAGGACTTGAAAGTTGCACTCATTCACTCTCTTCTCAATGTTAAAAGCAACTGAAATCTCTGGGTTTGTTGTAAATAATACTAACTCCTAATAAGAGAGTGGAAGAAAGTATGTGTCATGGATGGAACAAACTTCACCTCCTCTCTTAGACAAGTACGACGTAGTAGCCAAGCAAGGAGACGTCACATGCCGGTGAACCCAAAGACAGTGAAGGATAGTGTGATTTATCATGGCATCATTTAAGACATCCATGTGCCCTCTCACTCAGCTGATCAATACCTGACAAGACCTTAGTATCATTTCTTTTGTAGAACATCACATATTTGTGTTTGCATTTCCATCATAAAGGTATTTACAAAGAAAGTACAAGCACAAGAATTATTTTACTCATTAGAAACATTGAGTAATTTCCTTATTTACATATGACTATAAAACACATTTCATCAAGGGGAAAGAGCACCGCATCAGCCTTTCATGTAACCCATGGAGCAGGAAATGCTTTTGTGCCATGCTAATGGATGTTCTGATTTTGAATAACCACTCCGTCCTGCACAGTTGTACATGATGTTTAAAATGTGGCCTTGTCTCAGTCATGTAATACGGCTACAAGAAACTTTTCAAGTCACATCTCCCCCCCCTCCCCCCCCTCCCCCCTTCCCCCTTCCCCCTTGTTTATGTGCACAAAATTCTCACAAAGCCTGTCCACAGATTTCAAATCATTCATTATATTCTGGGAAGGTTCAGGTTGAAGGCACACAGGACCAGCAGAGGTGAACTGCTTGCATGCAGTATACCAAGATTGCCAAAAGCGTTAAGCAAGACAGAAAGAGTGAGCAGTGAACTTTGACCTTAAAGTTGTGGAAAAATTGCAATGCAGTAACTAATACTTGAAATATGACACACGTTGTAAACAAGTGCTGAATAATGTTGGCTTCTAGATATATAATCCACATTTGTGAGATGTGAAGTAGAGCTGAAACAATTAGACAGTTATTCAATAAGTCGGTTTTACATTCCAGTTTAGGTGAAGGTTTTATAATAATTTGGTTTGATGCTTTTCTTTGCCTTATTTATTAGTAAACTGAATATCTAAAAGACAAGCTATTTGGTGATGTTACATTGGGCTTTACAAATGTTTGAGTTCTTCAGACAGCTTTTAGACAAAGTGTGAAGGTTTGCCACGTGTATTGAATACACCATTATGTTTATTAGTGACGATAAATCCAACAAACAATGTTTCCAGTTAAGACAGTACCTTCGGTAATTAAGATTAGATACTGGGGTGCTTAGATTGACTTGCTTTCCTTCTACATAATCCTCTGCATATCTCTGAGAGTTACTGTAGCGCTTTTGGCTAGTGAGGGGAGTGGTGGCAGTTGTCTTTGCTGTTAAAAGTGGTTGACATAACTGGGCTGAACCTACAGAAAGGGGTCGAGTGTTGGCAAGAAAGCTGAGATCGGATAAAGTCACCCATGATTGTAGAAGTCATGTTAGCGTAGCAGTGGACAAATAGGACTGTCATGAAGGAGCTACCCTGTCTATTTGGGGTCCTGCAATTCATGTCACAGCCTCCTACAGCCACCACACTGGTGGAGAGAAAGTGTGCTATTCTCCGTCCTGGTAGCATGTAAATGCATACCAACTGCCAAGGTAGCTAGTTTCATGTGAGATTGTCGTCTCTGTCTTCTATCAAAATCAATTATGCCAGAGACTAGTAACAGAATAGAAACAGTAGACTGGAATTACACACTAGAATTGGTTACTGTTTGTGATATGTTATGTTTGGGTGGTAACAGTGGTTGAGGTGGAAGGAAGGGGGTCAGGTCATTCTGACAAACTGAAAAAAAAAAAAAAAACAGTTCACAGGGAGAGGGAGCAGAAAGCCTCATTGGTATGGGCAGTCTTAACCAGGAGACAGGAAAACAAAAGAGGGATGAGGTTAGAAAGACACGCACTCATAGGGAGAGGATAGTTTGGCAAGAAGAGCAAGAGACAGAGGGTGTGAGAGAAAAAAAAAAAAAATAATGGAGAGAGTGTGACAGCTCCACCCAGTGGTTAATGAGTTTAATTCATTTTGAGATAATAGGAGGGGAGGGTCTGTGGTCCTCAGTATGTCGCAGGAAGGCTGTGTATTGATATCGATGCAGAGCAGAACAGCTGTGGACACACACACACACACACACACACACACACACACACACACAGAACAACTGCAGCCATACACACACACAAAGCATTTCAATGTGTTAATGTGATAATGTCTTATATTTTAGCCATGTAGGTAGCCTTCATGAGGTGATGCTGTGGTTGCATTTATATGTTAAATGTTTAATTTCGTGCTCTGTTTAGATTTTGTTTTTATGCTGCTCTGTAAATTGTATCATATTGTTAACTTGAAGTTTTTTGTACAAGTGTTAGGTACACATCCATCTAGTTTTTTATTGTTCCTGCATCCTCATGAATGACTGCAACATCCATAAGACCACTATGTCTAAAGAATACCAGCCTGTGTGCTCCTACCTTTAAATCTGAGTCAGAGAGTGGGGGAGAAATTCACAGCAGTCTCATCATATAGTATTCTGGTGAGATAGAACTTCGCTTGATGTAGTAGTGGAAGTCATACTGAGAAGTCAAACTGATATAACTGATATTTAAAAGAAACGGTGGATTACATTTGTCATTGGAGCAGCTGTGATTTTAATGTATATTGACTTAAATCTTTTGAGGTAAGGAAAATCAGCACTGAAAATGACAGTAGGAGCAGTTAAGTGTGACGAATATATTGTTCAGTTTGCACTTCACTAAAATTCAGTGGTTATCTTTGACAAACCAAGTGAACCAATTACTGCATTTGTATGTCAAGACACATTGAAGTACTTACCGTAAATGTCATAACGTGACAAATCATTCACATCAAGTGTCCTAATCCATATAAACATTACTCTAAATAATCTGTGTTCAGTTCTTATAATTACATTTTATAAATCAAATCATTATCATAATAAGAGAAAAAGACATTCCACTAAGCTGATAAAGTAATGCAAACAAAGTCTCTAAAGGGGACTTGTGGATGAAGAGTCATCACAAAAGCAGCTGTGCAGTTTTCCATTACGATCCATGCTAACAAGGCGAGGGGAAACAGGCAGAGCCATTAGGAAAGATAGGTTTTAATTATCCTCTCTTATTACAATGAAATGAGATGGTATAGCATGTAGTGGTAAAATCGTAAAATTTTAAAGCAACTAATTATTCCAATTTATGTATGATGGGCAGTAAGAATTAACATGCTTTTGCTCTTATACCAATTTGAAAAAACCCCCAAACAGAAACAGACGTTAATTGTAGCCTACATTTATCAATTTATTTATCTATTCCGCAAAAATAGATGCTTTTATTATCCTTATACTCTCCTCGTATATTGATACCTAAAAAAAAGTGTTTTGCCGATTATTTTCTCATTAATGTTAGTATTCTAGTACAAATTCTATCATACTGAACAGACAATGTTGAAGGGAAGTATCACAGAAAGTACCAATGAATAATACCTAATACCTGGAATAATACTTACTTACTTTTTGGGTGCTCAATGAAAAATATATTTTTCAGTTCCTCAAAAACAATAAAAATGATATTACTACTAATAATAATAAACTGATGAGCCTGTTTATCCCACAAAATGTGAATAGTATTAGCAAAGGGATTAGGGGTTAGTTTATGGATTAATTTGACACAAAACTTTCATGTGTAATTACTCTAATGTGGTTTCACGTAATTCACTTCCTTAAATCATATTTTGGTATTGCACTGCAAACCTAGTTGTATCAATAGAAGTATGACTGACATTAATAGGTGTTAACAGGAAATGACCACGCTTCATGAGAATACTAATTACTCATGATTACGCCAAGCAAACCTAACTTTTTTATTTATTCAATTCTGTATAGTTGTCCCTATTCACATATGGTTAATTGGCATAGTGCTATTGTGTGATTACATGCAGATTTGTGACTGAATTACAGTATTATGTAAATATGTAGTTATCAAACAGTGAAAAAGCTTAAACCTTTAAAAAAAAAATGAGACTGTGCCAAAGACTCTTGGAGCTGCAACAGTCGATTGACAGAAAACTGATTTGCAACTATTGTGATGATCATTTTTAAGTAAAAAAAATTTTTGAAGTAAAAACGTTTTTCTTTGTCATACATGATAGCAACCTGGATATCTTTGGTCTGTTGGTCAGACGAAGCAAGACATCTCAAGACAACATCTTAGATTGTGGGAAATTATAGAGGGTACTCTACACACATTTTATAGTAAAAGAGACTAATGGAGAATAATCGATGATTATGATGAGCGTTCGTTGCAGCCCTAGATACACCAAGAATCACTGCATGAAAGAGAGGTGGTGATGTCAAGAATCCCTGCTTTCCATTTTAAAAAGATGACAGATGATTTAAGTTTGTTGTTTCACAACGATGTAAGTGCACGCATGGTGCTGCAAAAGACAAATCATATATCGCATAAGGATGACAAGCAGCTGTGAGATCACAAGCAGCAAGGAGTGCTTCGCAAACATTGCTGGCAATACAACTGAAAGTACTGTTTCTGGCTCCAAGCTAAAGTGAGACAGATGCAGACAATTAAAACAGATACATTAAAGTAAAATCATGCACATGTGGTTTCTTTACCTTTGCTAACATTTCCTTTTGTCATTTAGTGGATGAAAAAAGGTTCATCCAACTAAGGTTGGGAAACAGCATCACGATTCTTTTCCACTTTGACATGCTTGGCATGTGCACAGTGGTTTGGAATACGTCTCTTCAATCTTGCCCCAGAAGAAAGGCACTGAATAATACTTAACCTGACCCACTCAACATATGTTCAGCGTTTTTATTCCTTAAAAACATGAAAACAAATGTTGAAATGTCACAACATTTTCACACAAAACAGACCACTGCCAACCCTGGTTATTTCTTGCTCGGATAGTCCCATGTTATTTAGCAGCTGAAGCCATTATAGGAGCAGCTAATTATAGCTTTAGATGTCATCTTAAGGACCAGTTTTGGCAAAGACCGTAAAAGACATTCCCTAAATAAATGAATGCAAAAGGTTTTTCTTTATGTTATAACTATATTCAAGTTCCAAGTGATATATTTGCTAATGGTACATAATAACACAATATTTTATACAAAATTGTAGGGGTATTGTCTAGATTTGTTTTTCATTTCTCCAGTGCTTCATTGTGTAGAATTACTTTATTTGTGAATCAGAAAGTTCTTGATTGCACCTTCTTATGGTGCACAGTCATTTGTCTATAGCATTACAATGTATATAAGGTAATACACCACATTAAGTGTGACGATGAAAAGCATTTTCTTTCTAACTATCCATCAGAAAAACTGCAGTACATCCGATGCACATATCTAGCTGTGGGGCATTCCATATTTATTGTAACTACCTTAATTACAAATAATTACTTTGACGACACTAAAATGAAAGTAAAATGTGTCTACTTATCTAAATTATCTAAAACAATATACAAACATGTATTAAAGGCCCAAAAGCCAACTTAGAATCCCTTTATGATTGTGCATGAGATCGTATCTATATCTAAATATAAATACAGTTCCTGTGCACATGCTGTGATAACTGTGTAAACCTAAGCAGACTATGAGTCACATGCACTGCTAACAATGAATGGTGGCAAGGAAAAAAATAAAACTCCAAGGGAGTCTCCCTGATTTTTGCCTGAAGTGTCCTGAAAACCCCCTCTGAAGAGTTCCTCTGCAATCATGAAAAGGATTAAATGGATACAGAATATGAACGAAATTAAATGATTCGCTTCAAGCTGTTTGATATAGTAACTCATCCAAAAAGTCACAGTCACAATAGTCAGATGGTGAACAATAAAAGACCAGGTGTTTGCTGTCACTTCTTTCCGACATGTTTTGACAAAATAATTCACAGTAATGATAAAAGCTGCATAAAACAGCTTCGAGCTTCTCCTAAGTTCACGCCCGTGGTGTGCCTCTCGTCTTAGATAAATCGTTCCTTTCAAAATTGAGCAGGTGCCTCAAACAACATGGTTTGCCAAGCATTTGACATTTTTCTATAGGTTGCAATTATCAGAAGAGGGAGAAGCATGTGTTGCTTTCTCTGTGGGAAAGAACAATTAAATTTAAATGAATCATTTTGTATTGCAAAAGTTCTACAGTACACTTTACAGTTACTGCTGTTTGTTAAATAATATCTTGAGTCTGCGTCTGAGATACATTGCACTTCATTGGTGTAGCAGGGGCATGGACCGGGTCAGCAGGTTTCAATTCTTAATACCAACTATAACAGCTAGTGGACTAGTAATGAGAATGCAGGCAGTGAGAACAGGCCAAGATGTCAGTCAGTGCAGTGAATACAACAATGCTCACTCTTTCTCACACTCAACTTTGAATAGGAGTGTATTGACCAATCACTAGGCGTTGCTGCATTTCGGCATAACACAATGTGTTTATTCAGTCTATACAGCTCTCACGATTCCTTGTCAAACAGAATGCAATTCAGAGCAATACAGCTGAACTTGTCTTTTGGATGAGACACGAAGCATCTTCAAAAAGTAAAACTACCTTTGACTTACTTCTAAATAATGGATCAAATGGCTATATGTAATCTAAAAAGGAGTTGCTTGAGGTGAACAACTCAGAGACCAAACTTTGCAGTTTCACTTAAATCTCTAAAGCTTTTTAGTATCCGACAGCTTGTTATTATGGTTTTCCAGGCTGCAAAATGTCTTCACAATTACCTTGTTCCGGGCCACAACAGGAACAGTTTTCAGCAAAAAGCTCAGACAAACTCATTGTACGCTACTTTGTTGCCAGAAAGTAACTAAATTAATGCAGCTTTAAATCAGTAAGTTTGATAGTTACAGGCTGAAAACAACCTGCATATTTCATTTAATGTGGTTCACATTCTTTTTATTATAGTCATTAGTGCAACACTTGGTCAGCCACAAATCAAATTCATGGTAATTGAGGCATTAAAAGAGATAAATGACAAACAGATAACATCCATTATGATCTTATATGGTTTTACAGGAAGGTCAATCTCTTGAATTTATTTTCATCGTCAGGTATAAATGACTTCATACTTCACAGCTATCGTAAGATAGATGGATTGATTGTAGTTTTTGTTCATTATTTGTGTAGCTTGCACGCAGAAAGAACAATCAGAAGGTAACAGGAACAAAAGGAAGAAATTAGATCCTCTATGAGCATCTTGAGGAATGTTTCCATTGCTAATGCAAACACAACAGTAAACAACTAATAGTTAAATGTAACTGTTATGAACATTTTTCCATTCATGCAAGTTAATGCAACCTAATATCAACATATAATATCAACCTAAGAGATTTTTTTGCCAATCAATAAATCTATCTAAATGTTGTTAAACATATGATAAATCTAAAGGTTCTTTCTTGTAACACAAAATAAGAAAACTTGATGAATTACCATCTTAAATTTGCTGTCAGAGATCGAGATGAAAGCTGTGCATGAGTTTTACAGGGGAGCCATTGTACCGACATGAAGTCACTGGCTGCTGCACAGAACTGAAAAAGATTACCTCTTGAAAATCACACTGAAAAACACTCTTGATGAGAGATACACTAGACACCCACCTCCCCCACCCAGTCCACTTTTCATGCAATTCATTCAAATGTATCTGTTTCACAGAGCTCTGTAATTTGAATAATATTCCAGCAAATTCAAAATGTTCTCCAAGTTAGAAATAAGTGACCATGTGAAGCGGATACAAAAGTTTCATACATATGCATGGGTGAGATATTTCTATTTATACCACTCAGCTCCCTCCTCTCTGGTTCCCTTTGACAGCCATTACAATGGGTGAAGGATTGCTGCCTGAAACCAGCAGGGTTTTCGCTAGTGTACTGCAAGCCCAGCAGCCCGTCTTGCCTAATTTGACCCCACGCCGGTAGTTAATTTTGAAAACTTTTGAAAAACATTTTGATGCATTTCAGATTTATTGGGATTAAAGACACCCAGCTTGGTCCATAAAGTCACCATAACCTAGGCCTTTAAGTGATCAGTTTGGATCTCTTGGTTGATGTACCACAGTAGCCAATCAAGAATTGAGTTTTGAATACGAGTGCAAAAAGTTTAATATTTATTTTGATGATAGTTGCCCATCATTCAAAAGGCTGTAGGAATCAGTAGCCGATCGTGTGTTTCTTGTAGAGTGCACACTTTCATATTATTTGGTTTCATTTTATTTAATTTCTTTTGCTGTTGAAAACACACCAGGGCAATGTCAAATAAAGCCGCTTGGTCACCAGCCCCCATCAAAAGATACTTGCCACCAGGCCTAAAAACTTTACTGGGGAAACCCAAACCAGCATTACCAAGGAGTCACAGACTGCCTGTGATAAAATTCAGTCAATACAGCCAACTAAAGATACAAGATACTGAATATACTGATACTGATACTAAGCAGACCAGGTCTGTTTTTTATAGATATTTCTGTGATGGATGCATGCTTTAGGACAGGGATAGCAAATCAAATCTGTCTCTCCCTAAACTGTGTTAAAAACAGAGAGGTTTCTCTGTTTGACACTGTTCATTGCCGTTCTGTAGGAACTTGTTTAGTCCGATGTGAAGGCCAGTCAAGCTCTCGGCCACAGCACTAGGAGAGTCTCAATCCAGTTCATAGCAAAATCTGCAGTGGCTCGTTTGTGGTGTGAAAGTGAAGCAGATCAAATACAGGATTCTGTGATAATAGGTATGTGGATTTTCTAGGAATTGCCAACAAAAGCCAGACATGAGCAATGCATAAGCATTGTCCAGCATAAATTGTCCAGTCCATTCAACCCACACCGACTTTGACCTCCATTCAGCATTCGGCCATCATTACCAGCTGTCCTGTCAGCAGAAGCTCCCAAGGAGCTGGAAGGACAGCAGGAGGACAAACTGTATTCACCAGGCTGACAGCAGAAATGTACTGGACAGAAAAAAGGAACATACAGGAAGAAAGCAGCGTTGTTTTTATTTATTGATTCATTGATTTTATTTTCCTGTCCATTATAGCAAGCAGGGGAAATCTGAAAAAAGACATCTCATAGCAACACTGGGGGCCTTGTTCCATCAATCAATATAGATACCATTCACAACATATAAATAGCTTGAGATTTGTGTGATTTGAACAGCTGTCTGAGGAGATTACCCTCACTAAGCGTGACGGAGGAAAAACCTTGAAGCGTAGAAAGAGGGTATCCGTTCTGTGAGATGGACGAGTGACAGACATCGAAAATGCTGTCTGTTGGCTGCCTTTAAGTATGAATTCAAAAGCTAAATTACTCATAAAGTGAACTGTCAAGAAAGGTATCTTCTGAGATCATCTAGTAACTATGGTAACATGTATGTATATGGGCACATGAGTCCTGATCAATTAAATACTGAAAAGGAGTGAATAATATCCTTGGAAAGTAAATCTCGTGGAATCTTTAAGCATATCTGTGTGTTCAGATTTGACTGTTATGACTCCCAGGAGTACTTTAAACTACATTAAGCTCTGTGTCACAACAGGCAAAACTACAATAACTAACTTGTTGTTATTTTTGCCATGCATATGTCCCTTTCACCTCATGCAGTATCTCTTTCTCACCTCTCTCCCTCTACACTCTCCCTTCAACTCTCCAGCTGGCTGGAGTTTCGAAGCAAACAAAAAGAAAAGAAAACCAAACTACAGGCATGAAACACATTTTCAAAGCCCCCTCTGGATACATCAATGACTTTTTCCTCTTGCTTCTAATTGGAACTGCTTAGACGTATGGTGACACTATCAAAAGTTTGGATTTGTGTAGTATAGGCTAAAGGTCACACCAGTCTGACTGGATAGTGCAAAAAAAGTTGTTAAATTGCCAACAGATCAATCACTATCACCTCTGACAGCACTGGGCTCAAGATTCAGTGACTGTGCCATTCCTAAGTAGTGCAGTTTTATTTTGTTAACAGGTGATTGATTTATATAGACCTTGAAGAGGGCTCAAAATATCTGCTCCTTGCAGATTACCATCACTAACTCAGTCACACTCTACTGCTAATTGAATGGCTGGCTCCTCTCTGGTTATTATGTTTTGTAGAGGGACTTTGAAAGAGGTAACACAACACAGAGCCAAACGGGGGGGTGGCAAAAATCTACTCGAGCCAGTTGGATGATTATTATTAATGGCTAACATCTGTTAAAGGAGACAAATCGGCTCATTGGAAACTTCTGAGTTTACTACCAGGAGGTTGCAATTAAAAACAAAATATCCAGTGGTATCCTTGGGCAAATTCAGCAATACTGTGGATTATGAGATGGAATAGAACTCATCACTTCAACACATGATTGACAACTGACTAATACAACAAATTAATATATAGCACATATATAGTACGTGTGTATGTGTGTGTGTGTGTGTGTGCGTGCGTGCGTGCATGTGTGTCCATGTGACTTATACACAGAGTTGCAGCCTGGATATAGTGATTAACAACACCAGTCCTGGCTGTTGACAAACTGTGGCATTTCTTCCTTACTTCGATCATTTACATCATGCAGGGACATGTTTATTGGTCCTGTTTATGTGATATATTTACCAGTGACCCATGACCACTCAAGCACCCGATATACCACTTGGTCATGCAACGACTTTCCGATGTTATCAGATGATGGGTGCTGACTAAATGCAGCCTTAGGTCATAGTGACAAAAAGATTTATGTAATACTGCAAACATCTCTGGTGTACAATGAATGAAATTATTATTTTTTTTTTTGCATAGCTAGGTTAAAAATAGGAGTTAAAGCATAATTTATCTTGAACAATTAACTGTTAACTGACTCATGAAACAAGAAAAACCAAGAGATTTAATAATTGTTAAGGCTGTTTAGTGTGGTGCTTGAACAATTTGTTGATTAATGAGTAAGGCAATGGACAGAATATTGATAAACAACTTTTTAAACTAATGATTAATTATTGGAGACATAAATCAGGTTGAAAATTCCTAACATTTGCTGCTAGCTTTGCAGTATTTTATATCATTACAAATTGAATGTATTTCGGCTTTCAGCTATTTATCTGACAAAATTTTGCAGCACTGCCTCCTAATAATTACATTAACATGCAAACTGCAGACACTTGGGAAAAATGTTCAAATGCCGAAAATAATTTATTTAATCAACATTAGGGAAATGTATTCAGCCTCGACCAGTAGCTCTATAGCTTGCTCTTTTGGTTGGTTGGTTGGTTGGTCAATCCATAAAAATGTCGCCACCCTTTGGTGGCCACACTTTATCGGCATGGTCGTGGGAGTGGCCTATAACAAATAAATTCCAAATGGATTCATTAAGCACTGGCAAACTTTGTAGAAGAGACATACACATACACACAGTGACAGTTTCACAACTTTCATTCATTGTGCGTGCGTGTGTTTGTGTATGTGAATGCATGCACGCAAAATGCACACAAAACTTCATGACTGACAAAAACGTTGCCAGGGAAAAATCACCCTGGTAGTAATTACAATTCCATCTGAATGTATTTGGCATAAGAGATTAGTATTACAGAAACGTAAAAAAAACGTAATAGGACACAAGGCTGTCAGCGTTATCTTGGGGTCTGGGAGGTTCAGTACAATTTTCTGACATTGGCAGTCACTATGTTGAAATATTAATCAAAGATTGTGTGACTGCTTGTATGACTGCTTCAACAGACAATTATCTTTTATTAACAATCAATCATGTTTAAAAAATCTCAGGCTTTTGTGGGGATCAAATAGGTTGCAGGACAAACATACTAACCTCAAAAGCCACAAAGCTGTTAGGATTCTGCTCCACCAACCAATGCCGAATCAACAATCTAGACATCATGAATCCAACAACACATGCATGACTGAGACCATAGTATGAACGCAAGAAAAAATATGGTCTGAATTAGAGACCTTCAATTCCCACAGCACCCAACAGTGATCATTAGCTCAACAGAGCAACTGACAGCTCATCCCCAACCGGTGGCAGTTCTCTGATACATCATTTCTGCTGCTGCTTGTTTGTTTACTTACTCAAGCAAAGGCCTGACATTCTGATAAGAAGCTGACAAAGAGCCCTCAGGGGAAGATGAAAAATAAAAATGGCGTCAGATATTTAGACTTTATCTCTAGTGTCTTCAGTATAAAGGGCTGTAAAGTGCAGGAGGGGAGGGAGGGCAATGGTCATGAAGGAATATATGAGATAGAAGGACAGACACAGAGAGAGGGGAGAGAGGGTAAAGCATTTTCAGCGTCTTTACAGTGAGATTAATGGTTAGGGAAAGGAATTTAGGCATGGCACATGAGCCGCTGGGACATGGGGAAAAAGCAGCACTACATCTGATAAATCCGGCAGGGTCCTGACAGTCTTAAGGAGCGTTGGGGGGGGTGAGCTCAACTTGTTTTGCTGTCTTGTTGTTGTGTCTAGTTGTTCTACCTTAGTGTAGGGAGTGGAAGTAAATCTGTATCTCTCAAGACCTCTGTTGCTCCGGCAAAGAGCTGAGACTTATAGTCTGAACAAAATCTCACTTCGGAGTTTGCTAACAAGCTATGCTAAAGGGCAGTGTGTCTGATGCTCTGTGGTTATCTGTGGCAAATGTCTTTTAATCTAATGCAAACATGCAAGTGAGCTCCTGCATAAGAAATTAAAGGATAAGGCTGGCGTTACAATATATGTTTTCTGTGCGTTACTCCATCTCTCAATATATCCCTCGCCAGCCCTTTTGTTTCTTTTGAACAATCTTCAACAGTGGGGCAAAGCAGTTCTTGGCAAATTTTACTAAATAGGACTAAATATGGTATTTGTTGGAGGCTATTGTCAGCCGCAGATAATTCACTTTTGATAAGCTAGTGAGTCTTTATAGCACCAGGAGGATGTATGTGGAATTGACTTAAAATATTTATTTATATCTATTTTATAAATGAATTGGTGGTTTTGGTCATTTCATAAGATTCTTTGCCAATGAGAAACACAAAATATTGCCAGACTTTCTTTTTTGAGAAAACACAGCGGTACGTAATCTTGTTCTTCCATGGAAAGATGAACATGAAACTCCAGAATGACGGTAAATTGCAGAAAATGGATAATTTCAGAGAATCACAGTGACTGTACTGTGTTCACAAATTTGAAGAGTGAAAATAGCTCAGTAGGTCCATGTTTTACATCAAAGAAAATAAAATAGTGGACATGTGCAAAGGCATGTCTGGTCTTATTTTTGTCCCGTTTGTCAAACAGAGCACCGTTATTCTCAGCTTTTTCTCTGTATAGTAAACAATGCCTTTCCCAAACTATCTAAAAACAGATGACAGACACACAGTCCTTTACCAGTGTGCTACTCTGACGGGCAAGTGAACCAGAGGACAGATCCAATCTCATTAGGCTGGGACTGACAAACAACTCCTGTCAAAATGTTAGTGCCTCATGTGGCAGAGATAGAAGCTGGATATGTCACACAGGCATACAGGTTAAACTGTAGTCTGATATGGCCTCACCATCTAACACAGGGCTTAGAACATTTATCTCTTTTATGACAGTCCCCAACCCCTGCCTCCGCCATAGCGCTGGTCCAGGTTTACTGTGAGGTACAAAGCGGATAGTTATGACAGGAAATTCTATCTACCACAATATGGTTGCAATATATCATGTCGTTTTTTTTTGGGGGGGGGGGTCAAATCAGACCTTCAACAGTAGCATGCTTAAAATGACAGAAAGGTACAAGGTAATATTTGTATTGTTACAACCAAACACATAATCTAAAATACAGTAACTGAATATATAATAAGTGTGAGGAGGTCGAAGTACTTTTTCAAGAAAATATATCCAAAATTACAAGTATTTTAGTTGCCTTGACACTTTTAGCATGGTTTGTTTGCTGCAGACACTATTCCCTAATCTAAACAAGCTTTCCACCCAGATAAATTGGGTAGCTAGTGGTGAGCCTTTCCCTCCAGAGTTTGGATCCTGATGCATTTACAATCTCTATCAATGTGGTTACAAAATGAGATTAAACAGTAGCTTATTAGATACATGACTTTCTCTGTGTGACGCTTATTTTCCATGATTATTAATTAGCCTAATAATATTTTCTAAAAATGTAATAACTTCTGAAGTTAGCAGTGTGGCATTCATTTTATTTCAGGCGAGGCAGGGTGCCTCCACATTAAAACCCTGCTAGAAAAATATAATGTAGACAAGAAATGAATTTTTGAAATGTTGGCAATGAACACTAAGAGATAATCATTAAACATGATCCAGGGTTTTTCAAAAACACCCAATATTAACATTTTTCTGAGCATGATTTTGAAATAGGACAAGAGGATTGAACACGAAGTCAGCACCTTTATACACAGTGTCAACGAAACATACACCAGCATATCAGAATGGTAGTGTTTACAGCGTGGTCATATTATTGAATTTCATCACCTGTTATTTTGTTGAACTTCTTCATAAGAGTACATTAGGGAAGGAAATTTAGAATGAGATGAGCAGTGTTGGCACTGTTTACAGTTTACCCTTGTAGCCCTTGTTTTGCTAAATGGGCCACAGGGATATTTCACTTGGTGAGCAGCTTGGCTTGTTGTTTTAACACAGGATGAATGGATGGATGCTACTCTATCTCAGGTAAAATATGTATTTGATTATGAGCCATGCTTTAGCATCTCTAGACTATTTTTGTGGTTGCACCCTCTGTTAGTGGAGCCCCATTCTCTCTTATCTGGCAGGTGTCATTAAAAAAAGATTTGTTTTAAAATTTTAGAAGTATTTGCTTTAAAGTCTGTAACTAAGATGTTAAAGTAGACAAGGCATTTCAGAAAGTGGCAGTGTAACCATACTTAGTAGGATGTAGTTATAAAAAGGGACTGAGACTGGCAGTTGTGACAATAGCAAAGCAATCTAGCAGGGGCCTCGGTTAAAGAAGATTTGTGATCACTCCTTGGTAAGTGTTTAGCAAAGGTGGTTGCCAATTGCTTGGAGAGATAGCACTGCCAAATTCTTATTCATAGAGATGTGTGAGGATTTATATGACAGATGTATTTCACTTCAGATTAGCTGGATTGTTGGAAGATAAAGTTAGCACACCTCTATATCAAAGCTAAAGCCCCATTTGCCAGTGGGACATTGTTGCTGTTCATGTCATTGGGTAGTGAAGGAACAAAAAAACAAATAGGTTTTCGAGTGTTTTATTTGCTAGTTTGCCTTTTTTATGGATATATAAGAGCATAAATAAAAGCTTTATGTCTAAGACCCATTCCCAAAGCATTTGGAAACAGTGAAGGAGAGGCACATCTACTCTGAGTAGAGGTATACACCTTTTAAACACTAAAAGCAAATTGAATGAGCAGAACTAAGACACTAGGGTTTACTTACTGAAATCCTGAGAAAAAAATGTATAGCTAGGACTGGGTACCGTTAGCCTGACTTCAATACAGACTCCTGGACAATACTTTCTTCAATATCAATTTCATGAAAGACATTTTAACAAAAATATAATTACATTACACTTACAGTGCTAATCTTCAGTTTCATTTTTGGCATGTTTAAACACTCACACTGTTATGACAAGAAGCACACCCAAGAAGACGGACTCAAAGACAGATGGTAAAAAGGTGCAATTTATTGTCGTACAAGAACAACAAAGACACGATCAAAAATACTTAAAACAAATACTACCTGACTAGACCCAAAAACTCAACTAGATACTAACTCTGATTGCTGGAACGCTTGACACAATGCACAATCTGGCACAGGACAGGGGAAAACGTATACATACACCAGGGCAGGGAGCACAAGTGGAAACAATGGCAGGGCAGGGAAAGACAATCACAGGAGCGGAAAACACACAAGGGCAGGAGGTCAAGGGGCCTGAATTGAGAGTGAAAAGTAGAGCCCCAAAATAAAATAGGAAATACATGAACTGACTTTAACAAACTCAACAAGACATAACATTAATAAAAAAAACATAAACCTACAATGTGGTTGAACTTAAATTTGAGTTGGACTTTCCACACCTTAGCTTTTTTCTTCTCAAAGCAGTTTTACAACATAAAAATTCACCTGTTTACCACAACTTGAAGTTGTCGGTTGACATAATATCAATGAATAAAGATGTATAAAAGCCAAAAACACACTGGGAACACTCAGATTACAAGACGACTGCTCTACCTAATGAAGCGGAGCCGTTGGTGTAACCCTCCTTCAAAAACATAGCGGCAAAAACAGATAACAGTGCCAACAGAGGCGAAGGGTCACCATCACGCTCCTGCAACAACGTTACCGGTGGTTACCACCAAATGACCAGCATTTCTCGGCAGCACACATCTGCCTGGGTAGTGTACAGCACTGAGCAGCGGGCATTTATCACTATTTACTGATCATTTATAGACTAAGCAATTAATCATTAAATTGAAAGAATAATCAACAGGTTGATCAATAATGAATAATTAAAATCATCATTAGTTGCGCCTCTACCTGGCTCCATAATTGCCATACAAATTGGGTCATTTAGCAAATTTTATGCCTACACAAGCGTATTAGCGTACATGCGTATGATTTGACAGTTCCATCCATCCATTACCTGTACCACTTATTCTTAAGGGTTGCGGGTGGTGGGGGTGGGAGCCAATCGCAGCTGACGTTGGGTAGGCAGAGGGCTACACCCTGGAGTGGTTGCCAGTCAATCACAGGGATTTGACAGTTGTATAAGGAACAGGGTAAGAAGCAGCTTTTCATACGAGAACTAATGCACAGAATAAATCTTTCATCTGAAATCACAGAAGCGTGTATGCTTACTGATCTCATAAACAATGCCTGCTTTTATGTTGCCTGAGACAAACAGAAGCGACACTTCAGGAAGCGTGTATGCCTTTGTGTATTTCTGTTCCAAATATCAAGAAGTGCCCTCGGGTTAATATGGAGATGAGATCAAAGCTGATCGAGAGCCATTCACACACAGAGGCCACAGAAAATGGCCCTCCTTCAGCCCTCCTGTCCTGAGGCTGAAGCTTAGCTGACATTTAAAAAGAAGGACCAGGATTGCTGTTTCCTCTCTCTTTTCGTAGCTCTGCAGGAACTCCACTTGGCAGACACAACTCTCAGAATAGCTCTCAGTTTCATGTCGGAGAACTTTGCATTTTTTGCTTCTGTGTCACACCGCTCAGAGGCCTCTGCTGACTTGCATATCACTATGTGCTCACTGCACGAGTGAGTGGCTGCTAAAGCATGTATGTTTACAGATATCCTATTCAGCGGTCACTCTGAGACAGTACACATAATGCACACGTCTGCTTCAGATCAAGTTGAATGACACGTCAGTATTCACAAAAACACCTACTAGCTTCAAGAGTGGAATGTGGACAAGGGGGAGGAGGAGGAGGAGTGAGATGACTTCAACCGCCCCCTGCCCCTATTCAGGGCTGAGAACCATCACGGTGAACGGAAGAGGGCTGAGGAGAAGGAGCCATGTGGGAGTACAGAAGTGAAGAGGAAAGGGAGCAGGAGGTGGAGAGGGTGTCGGTGGGGCTGGTGTGAGGATGAAAATTGATTTATTACAGCGCTGATGAAGAGAGGCATGCCAGGAGACAGTGGGTGCTCTCCAAGCCCTTGTCGCAGCAACATAAAACGAAACGGGGGCCCTCCCTCCCGTTATAATTGCTGCAGAGATCTCAGCAAAGGCTCAAAGTCTCTGTGTGGAAATTTATGCAACCCTGACTGCTGTTACCTTGCGTGTTATTTCTAGATGCCGCAAGTAGAGATACAGGACATGCTTTTTGCTCTGCACTGCTGACAGCTTTAACTTGCAGTGTAAACATTAACCCACAGATCAAAGGCGTACTGTAAACATAAAAACACATTTATGTAGGATGCACATCCGTTGGTTTATCTTGCCACCCTTGAGCAAAAACACTTAAATATCTAAAAGAAAAATAAACATCCCTAATGTGGTCAACAACCTAATCAGCAAAAAGGAAACTTGACTTTTTTTTTTTTTTAACTTGAGCTGCAACTTGGCAGGTGTACAACTTGTATGCCATTTGAATTCAGATCATTCGCCAAGCCATGACACATTCCAGTTTTTAACTTACATGCTTGTGGGAATAACAGTGTAAATCAAGCTCTGGCAGGTATTGTATTAGTGCAGGCAGATCTTTTGAAAAAGGAAAAAAGGTATGACATGATGTTCTGACCTTTTCACTGGAACATTTAGCACTTCCCACTGTGTGGCATTTCATCAGGAACCAAAGAGCATTTCACAATTTTGAAGATATATTTAAGCATTCATTTGTGGCTCACTGATATCGACACAGCACATTTAAAAACAAAAAAAAGGGGGTCAAGCTTTGTTAAAATGCCTACTTAACACAAATAACACAAAGCAAGGCTTGACTACTGGTGACCGTCTCTACTGCACATGTTTAAGTACCATATAAACAATCCACAGTTTTACAGTGGGCATTTTTATGGGGCCTGAAGCTTTGACAGAAGAATTTACTTGAGCAGCCCAAAGAGCTTTGGAGCTTGCTGCAGTGGTTTAAGGCAGACACAGCATGAGGGCGGGGGATGCGGTGAGGGGAGTTAGCCAATACTGCTGACAAAGGTGGTGGTAAGCTTGTTTGTCTGTGTGAGTGCATGTGTGTGTGTGCGCGTGTGTGTGTGTGTGTGTGCGTGTGTGATCTGCCTACACATGTGGACGTGTAACTGGAACTGACTAACACAGGCTGTGTATTCGGCAGTGTGAGAGGCTGTTTTTCTTCCCTCACATTCAAATGCCACTTCCTGTAATCACGGGCAATCTTCCATCAAAATGCCTCAAACAAATCAAAGCAAACCCAGCAATAATCCCTGTTGATGCTATCACTACGCCATCACTAATGACACCATGAATGACAATTACAAATGAAATTCAGCACTGAGAGGCGAAGAAAGAAAACTGAATAATGCAGCTGCACACAAGTGCTTCAGCACATGCTCATTTAGGAGGAGAGGTCAGCACAGCATCAGCTGCAGGTCAGCGACTGATCCTGAGCCAGGGGAGACGGCTCATTGGGAGCATCTCCAGGACAACAAACAAAAATTCTCTTCAAATATTCATCACAGTTATCTAGAACTGAAATGATTAGTTATTAAACAGGGCATTGATCTGAAGCTTTTTTTTTATTCATATAATTATATTATATTATATTTATTTATATAATCTTTAAAAAAAAAAAAAAGTACCCTGTGGATTTTTTGACCCCTTGTATGGAGCAATGTAACTGCAAGAGGACAGACACGACACACGCTGCTACCATGGCGTGCTAATCCACACGTCAACAGTTGGTGGCAGTGAGGCACTTAAAAACGCATTTGCCAACTAAGGTGATGAAAAGTAAGTCAACAATGAAAGTTTCAAACTATTCAGAAACTCAAGGAAGAAAGGAATGTTTGCCCTCAAGAATTCACACAATATGTTTTGGTGAAAAAAAACTAAACCATTTAGGGGAAATTTATGGCACAACATCGGAGGGTTTCTAAAAACAGAGCATGGATCCGTGGAACAAAACAAGTGGAACAGAAGTCAGACTTCAGCAAGGGTGGCTAACATAACATGAATTATGATAACTTGCACCAACCCCTGCTCTAAATAATTGATGCTCCTTTTCCTCCTCATCGGCCAGCTTCTGAAACTCAATTCCCATCAAGATGAAGGAAACAAGAAAAATGAAATAAAATAAAATGAAGGAGATGGGTGGAGAGAAGGTGAATTAAAGGAAAAGGAACTGAAGCTGCATGGCTTTCTGCTGCAGAGCAATTCAAGAGCTGCCTGTGATGGCAGAGACTCAGAGGAACAGCAAACCCAGGAGGCCTGCAGCAGTGCACAGTGATAGGAATGTAAAATGAGATGAAGAGCTGCCTCAATGAGATCTTATCAAAAGCAAACACAAGCTTTCAGCGAGGGGGGGGGGGGGGGGGGGGGGGTTAGGGCCAGGGAAGAGGGGTTGCAAGTTTCATCAGGGCAGGTTTAACCTCCTCTTAACCTCTGTTGACAACAGCAATAAAGCAGATGAGACGTACAAAAATTGTAACGTTGCTACGGGTCCAACAGCAAGCCAGCTAATACAACAACTCCAAAGTCATTTTGTTTTGCAGGAGGTAAAGCAGAAGTGTCTGAGGCTCGGGCTGGTAATTAACCTCAAAGCTGTGGCAAAAAGAGGACAAAAATCCTGCCAGGCTTTAATCTGCTTGTCTGTGGTCGGTAAATAAGAAGCCCTGGGTAGACTGCTTTATTGAAACACTCTCACAGGTTGGCCTGCCAGGTAGCCGGGCATTAATATTGGCCCCGGCAAGAAGCTGTCAGGATTTATTAGTCAGTATCACTGGTACTCAGCCAGCAGGTGTCAGCTCTGGCAGAGAAGGAGAGCGAGATAGATTCATAGATAGAGAGAGAGAGAAAGAGAGAGATGACTGTTAGACAGATAGATAGGCAAAAGAACAGGAAAACAGAAGACTGGCTTCTCTGTGCCCCCCCTTTTCTTGGTGGTTGAAAACAAACCTTTAATGCTGTGTGTACAGGTGCACAACTGTACACACTACACTGTATTAATTATTCAATTACATTTTAATTAGTCAACAACTAACTAGACACACTATTATGACGAAAAAGGAAGGACGGGCAATTACCAAGACCAGAGACACTTATGTTAAGAGACACTCATTTCCTGATTGCTGAAAGATGCTGAGATGCTCTCCAACTAGACTGTCAGAGAGTATAAGAAAACTGGAGTCTGAGAACGCCCACATGCACACAAGCATATCTGCACACACTCAGAGCAATATTCATTGTGTCCAACATACGGTCTCTTCTCCTCTTTGATCTGTCTTTTGGCCTTCAAAAGTTAACATAATTGTTTACCGCTTTGCTCCTCTTTGGACTACCTTAACGTCGCCCAGCACTCCAGAAGGGGGGGATTTTCTTCTGTTGCTAAGCAACAGGCAGAGCCTAACTACCCTGCCAAGGAATACACAGCCGAGCAGTTAATGAGGAAACAAAAGAGTCAACCTCAAACGCCTGACGTTGCTTTAGACGAAAATCAGTGCTTGTGATTCAGGTTGGATTGAGGGTGCTTGTAATTCTAAATGAGATATTGCTGGACAACAGATTTTAAACTGCATTTCATAGCATATAGACCTCATGTCTAGATATGTGTGTCTTTTAGATTAATGTCTCCATCTAGTGACAAGTCCCTGAGGCAAAGTATAGACACACTGTATGTCTAGGAGAGATAACAGCCACAAGCATCAGGACTGTGATAAACCACAGTGACATACAGCACATACTGAAACATGAGATACAGTGATACAACAAGGTTAAAAGCACTAGCACAAGGGCAACTAATACTTATTTTCATTCAACTCTGTTTCCTGTGGGGTGAGAGGTTTGCTGTGGGGGACTGTCCTCTCTCACCCAGCCATAGAAAAGTGCAATTTATTCCTAGTAGTTAAGTTCGTTTATTCAGCCATTAAGTGTTAAGAAAAGCTGAAATGGTACGATAATTGAAAGGCCATGTATTTTGTTTGCCACAGCATAAGAGAAGCAAAAAGTAGAACAGAGTTGGTTCTGACTGTGAAAAGCTAGTTACCAGCTACGAGTCAGGCTAAAGTAAATTAAAATGGCCTAAAACCAGAAATCTCCCAACTACAGTTATAAGCCATGTTTTCAAAAAAAAAACTCTCCAAACAGTGTAAAACACAAAAATATTTAACTCACTATGGTATAAAAAAGCAGAACCTCCATCTGAAAACTGACATAAATGATTAATTGATAATCAAAATTGTAGTTAATTTTCAGTCAGTCAGCTGATCAGCTATTCGAGTAATTGTTTCAGCTAAAAAAATAATCAAATCAAAAAACATACAACTCGGCAAATGCATTTTCTTAGTAGAAGAAGGGGGAGGCTTGGGCCAAACACACTGATTTATCATTTAAGATATCCTTGTTGTTTAGGCACGTCTGTCTGCATGTAATCAGCTTGAACCTCACGGGAAAAGAAGTGCTTGATTGTTTATTGTGGTAAGAACATTATTCCTGAGGCAGTATGCATTGTTCCAGCATGAGTTGCACAGTGAATTCTTTAGAGGTCCCCTGGTCTCTAATGAAATTTAAATAGCTGCATGCCCCAGGGCTAATCCCTCTCTCTTTTCAGTTCTTTGCAGGTGTACTCATTAGGAATCTTATTTCATTTTACATTCATCCAGGAAAAAAACAGTTGCTTAGAGCCAGGAAGTGTATTTAACTTTGCATACTCCTGAGAGTTGACCCTTCTCATATTATCCTCTGACAAGACTTGGGTTCACTGCTAAAGGCGCAGCAGCATGATTAAGCACTAATGTATATAAGAATTTGTTGACAAAATGTCCTTGCAAACAAATTGTGTTTAAACACGGCTGGAATGTAATGAATTCTTATTCAAAGAGAGGAACTCAGGACATGCATAAATACAAGCGGAAAGTGTTGAAATCAGCTGTGAGCAAACCAATCTTTAAACTGCCACAGTGAACAAAGATAAATCTTACTGAGAGAAGTCATAACAAAAAAGTCTCAGTGTTTAAGCCTAGTAGGCACAGGACCTGAGGTATCACTTGTTGTGACAGCCAGTAATGATATACAGTACATTCCTTTTATATTTCCCAATGACATTACTCAACAAGTTTGTAAAGGACGTCTTGAGACTTCTTCAAAGCTGTTTTTTAATTATCTGCATCTGAACGAGGGTGGGTTGGGAGTATCTCACGCCCCACAGCGTGTCGCGTCTACAAAACTGCAGTACTCTGCTGGATTACAAAACCTTTAAACTGAACACACACCCATGTGATGTCTGTAGAGAGCTATGGTTGAGTGCTGCTGGTGACCCATTTTATACAGCGTAGGTCATTGTGGAGGCAGTGAATGAAGCTCCATATTGCTGATTACTGGTGGTGTACAATTAATATATTTAATTATCTCTGTCACCTTTTATGCTTTTAATGCTGATGATTCATAAACGCTCACGCACTTATGTGGATGATTTACTGCATATCAGCAAAATAAATCCATCAGCCGTAGTTTTGGCTTATCAACAATTGCCAGTGTATTTGTCATATCGCCCAGCCCTAATCTGAACAAAATATTAAGGGTCAACAGAGTATGCACTTGATCTCGCCGTACCCTGAAGTTGTCAGAATCTGCCTTTGTGCAGCGTCAAAGAAAAAAAAGATGGAAAATAGTGATAAAAAGAGCTGCAGTGCAATCAACTGCAATAAAAAGAGATTCAGAAAAATAAGGAAATTGGGATGAAATCAAGCAGAAATGGTACAGCCAGCTGAAGGCCAAAGAGAAGGAGAGCAACATTTTGTAAAACGGTTCTGTAATGTTAGCTAGTTAAGAACTGAGAATGAAAACAGAAAATGAAATCTTTTGAAAATTAAATATTTTTACAAACATTACAACAGATGGCTGACAAATCCTGCTTTAAAACAGGAAACATGTTTTTATGCCATCAGGCTCTCTCAAGCCACATGAATTTTTAGAACACTATTTTTGTTTTTCAACTTCAACAGTACTCTGACTGCCCTGTATGTCATAGATCATTGTCAGTTCAGATGGCTTTTACTTTTCAAGATACCGTATGTATGTTTCATCTATGTGTGACAACTCTATGCATTCATAGCAGCCACCTGTTGGTTTGATTGCCCTCTTGGTGAGAGTGCAGGGAATGGTTGTGCATCAAAAATGCCGTCAACGGATTCAGTCTGAAACACAGCAACAGAATATTGAAAACCGGGGCATTTGTTATTGCACTTCAGTTCATTATTGCGCAAGACCCTTGTTTCTGAAACATGTTTTCTTTTTGAGACTAAAATCAGAGATCAGCTAACCTGAAGATGAAAAATTATATCAGAATGAGCCTTGTTATTAGGCTGGAAGCTAACAATTGTAAAAATGGTACAAATGTTATGATATGCCTTAGTCATTCTCATCATGTATCCACCGGCTTCATTGAGACAATAACGTTTCACTCAGTTTTCTAAGAATGTCAGGAGCCTGTGACACTGAGGAGGAGTTTTTAAATCGATCTCTTCCCTCGGAGCTAACATCACTTTTCAAGGTTGCATGTCACCTACTTGTGGTCTGACTATTGAATGAAAATTCAGTTGAAGCTTGACAAAGTATTGCACATGGCGTTTTAAGTGAGCTGCATAAGCTTTTCTTGAATTAACTTTGAGTTTGTTGGATCAAAGTCTGATAGAAATTTAGTCATCCGTCTTGCAAATGTTAAGTCTTTTGGTTTCATGACAATTTTCAACATCAAACTCTATCCCAGCGTAGATCATAGATCAATAGAGGCAAGCATGTGGCTTAAAATAAGTTCCATCAATACAGCACCATCAGCCGCTGGAAAATAGGGAAAAGCACATTCACTGTCATATTGACCTCACAGTAATGCAGCATGACTGCAATCGTTAACAAGCTCTACAGAAAAGGAATTCAATGCAAGCTCTCCAAAACAGGCACTAACATGACAGCCGTGTGGGTGTGTACGGGTGCAAGTTGTGTGTGTTGGGGGGGGGGGTTACGTGTTTAATAAATCTACTCCCATCTACGACCTGTTTGCACCTGTGGGGCTAATTAAAAGAATGACTGAACTTTGATCATTGGAGGTTAGAACATATATCAGCTACAATGAACTATGAGAGGTGGTGAGCGGCCTAATTGCTGTGTTGAGACAGTGGAAGAATAGTGAAATGGTGAAGCTTAAGGGATGTTGTGGGAGGAAAGGAAGAAAGGTTGTTCATTATATAAAGTGTAAGTTTAGCATGCATTTAGAGAATTACTCCATCTTCGTTTGAGAACGCATTCATTCTTGACTGATTTGTGCTATGTGTTCATCACTGACCCATAATACTCAATTCCTTTACTCTGCAAAGATTAATGTCATGGATCGTTTTAAAATCCAATGACGATCTCATGGTTACCATTTATTATTAATTCTAATAACTAAATTAGGGCAGAATGATAAAAGATAATTTACTCGCATGGCTTATACATGAAATAGCAGAGAGGTTTAGGTCTACTTTTTTTCTGGCTGAATGTATTCCAAGTGCTTTGATTTTGACAAGTGACGGGATGCCAAGAATAGCTAACATCAGCGATAGTTGATTACACTAGCCATTTACAGAGAAGCACATGCTCAAGGCGGCCGCGTAGCCTTGATTTCTGAATGTAAGGCAAAGAAGCAATTGGCAGTTTTGAAAAGTGAAAAAGTAATGCGAGGAGGTGTAATGAATTATTGTAATTACTAACACAAATCCCAATGCTGCCCCTATTGTGCTGCAAAGCTTTCTCACATTACTGTCTTTTTTCACTGGATTGCTTCCAACTGTGATCTGACACTGCAAATCCAGTAATGCAGTGATAACTATTTTTAATGAATTCATTTAAGTTATGATGATCTCTGGTTCACTTCGCCCAGTTGCAATTAGACAAACACACTCAGAGGAAAAGTTTCAAGTGAAGACAGTAACAGATGCCGCTGCAGGAACAAGGGGTATGTAAATGTCCTCTGTGTCTACTGAGAGGCGACAGTTGGCTAACTTTGTTACAATGTCATTTTGACCAATGTGAGGTGCAAGTATCATCATTGTAATAGAAAGTCCACAGACACTCACACACGGGTCACACTCACTATGATCACTGCCTTCACTTCTGAGAACGTCACTGCAGAGGCATGAAAAGGTTAGATTTGATGAACGTTCAGCAGTTGGGGGCGGAATGAAAAGAAGAAACATTGTGCCAAAGTCTTACCACAACTAAATAAATTTGTATTACTGCAAATAACAATAATTTTTAATGTTTTATAAACCTCACATATATTATTAATGTAAAAAATAAACAGCAATGGTCCCAACACTGAAACATGGGAAACTCCACAAGTAGCCTTCAGCAGTTGTGAATTATTTATTTGGGTATACTGGTAGGTACTGGTACAGGAGAGTACCACTCCATATCTTTGTCATTTTTTCAGTAAAAAGTCATGGTCAATATATACCTTTACTTTTCGCATCTCTACTACCAATCCTTGCTATCTCATTAGCCAAACCTGGATCAGAACCGACAAAAGAATAATCAAAATCATCTGCAACTACAACCGTATCATTAGTAGTTGTTTATTCTTAATCAGGAGGTGTATTAGGTGTCCTGTTTTTCCAGTTCCATTTTTAATATTGTCATTCAGTACCTTCTATACATTTTTAATGTTCTTTTAGTTGCCCTCCAGTAATTTAATGTAATAATCAATTTTGCTCCATCTCATAAATCTTATCAGTTTGTTTTTGTATGTTTTATAAATGTGTTTTGCTTCTTTTGTACGTTTCACTGAAAATTCTTGATTGCATTTTGTATTCCCTTAGCCTTGGTTTCTCAGCTTATTTCTGTTTCCCTTCTTTCTTTACCAGAAGACATTCTTTTTTTAAAGGCAACTGTTACAGACAAAAAAGCCTAATAGGCTGCATCTACATCTGTACATCTATATCTTCTATTAGAATCTTGTTTCACTCTGTCTTCTTAAAAAAAAAAAACTATTTGCACCTGCAATCTGTGTCTATTTAGTTTGATAATTTCACCATCTTTTTTTGGCCTAATACAGGGCTGAAGGATTGCAAAAGCTGGCAGACGGTCACTTGCATCATTTATAAGTAGTCCACTTCCTTCTATCAATAACATTATATTGCCAATGAGTGTAACACTGTGTATTGTTGTTCTACTTGGACATGTAACTGAGGAATATAGACTCAAACTGTACATTGAGTTGATGAGTTACATTGTGTTGTCTAAGTGGGTTTAACAGATTAATGTTGCAATCCCTGCAAACAAAGACCATTTTTGTATTGTTTATATTGTTATACAGCCCTGATATCTTATCCCTGAATGTCTCACTGCATGATCCTGTAACAAGTGACTAACTCAAAACTTCACAATTATACATTTTTAGCAATATAAAAAGCAACTGCACCTTTTTTTTTTTTTACTCATATCCCTCAATTTCATAATCAATTTCAACCATAGCAGCTTGCTCCCCATTAAGCCAAGACTCAGAAAGTGCTGATAAAGTAAATTTTGTATCAATATGTCTTAAACAACGCTGGATTTCTGAAAAGATTGCGTTACGACTCCCACCATTGAAATGCATTATTGATACTACTCTACTCATTTTTACACTAGTGCTCACAGTGATTACGTGTGATGTTGTAGAAACTGTTTTCTAGATCAATATCACTCTCTACATCTTTAATTTAATTTGCAGTCATAGTTTTTCATACTCCATAGCCGTTGGTTGCTGTTCATTAGCAGTTGCAGATAACTGACATCTGTCAGAGGTTGTCATGAGTGGTAATGTCAGTCACGCTCTGTGCTCTTTGTGAGCTGACCTGAGTTCAAGTTCAAGTGTCAGATTCATTATCTTAGTTTTTGTTTTCCCTGGGGTTGTCTTCACTGGTACTGATGCATTGAAAAAGAAGCTTTTTTTGTTGCATTATGTTGTGCCTTAGCCACATGGCCAGACAAAAGAGCGGCCTGCTCGTAACCACAAAGCCTACAACAAAGGAATTTTCTCAAACAAAGAAATGAGCGCCAACTTTTCCTTGGGCGGTGCCGTAAGGAAACTAGGTAGGGGGACGGTCCAAGGACCCGCACCTTGGGCCCTCATTGGGAGAAAACCCAGGAGCAGCTGAGAGACGGCTGTGACGTCACCACACAGGTATAAGACCAGTGAACGCCAGAACCACATCCTCTTTACATCGCGACGTAAGTAGCTACAGGAGGTGACCCGAAGAGACATCTTCTCCCCCCTTTTATCTAGATAACGGCTTTTCCCCCGCTCGCTGGACGAGTTAATAGCTGTTCTTTCCTCGTTTTTGTCCCCTTCGTTTGTTTTAGTTTAGTTTCGTGTTCACACCGGACACATCAGGATCCTTAGGGAAATCACAGAGCAACCCGCGTTTTTTCCCATACTCTTGCCTGCAGAAGGGAGAGACAGAATGCCGTCCTCTCCAGAACTAGAAAGAACTTTACGCCACGTTCTTCTTTTTCAATAAGTCGACTCCCACTGCTCCCGTGCTGCCATTCACGGACCAGTGCACCCAGAACACGCCAGAGATGCGTATAACGGACTTTCTCCTCGCCGCCATTCCACAGCGGACCATGGCGCACCAGGACTACACACTGACCGCACACAGAGCAATCTCAAGTGAGAGGTTTATGTCTGGGCAGAGATAGTTAATATTAATTGTGTGGTTTACTGTATTCTTGCTGCTAAAACTGAAGCTATAAGCTAAGAGTTGCCAGACCGCCGCTGTTTTGTTTTCAAAGATTTGTGCTGTTTGTTATTTGTTTCCTTAAGTTTCTGTTTGCTACAGTTAATGGTATTCGTGCCAAGCGTGTTTTTCTGTTAGCTGTGCTTTTCTTGTCTTGCATAGCCGTGCAAGGAATTCTTGCAGTGTTAGCAACCAACACGTGGAGAGCCGGTAACGCTGTTTTATCGATTAAAGGGCCAGTGCCGCTGTCGGTGAACTAGAGTTATCGACCGTGCCGCTGAGTGATAAAACAGCTGGTTATCGTGAACACCACAACGGTTAAAACCATCGCTTCTGTACTCTCCTCTTTATTTCTTGTACTAACAACCCTCTTACACTCACATACATCCTACATACATATAGCCCACAGGCGCAGTCGGCGCCATTACAGTCAGCCTATTGTTCAGGCTAGTTACAGTAGCCACCAAACCCACGTGCCGCAGTAATCTGCCTCCAGCGTTTAAGCCGGTAACTACAGCCGCTAGGACACCCTCAAGGCTGTCCTGTACCCTAGTGTTTCAGGCCTGTAATCGCAGTCACTGTACACACGTGGTAGTGTCCTACCCTAGTGTTCAGACTACTAATTACAGCCCTGTGGTGCACTAGACCCCTCTCTTCAAACTCTTGCGGCTCATCCGCCATCTTAGGAGTCGGACGTGACGTAATCACCTCCGTGACTACGTCACCACGCGACGTCAACCCTCTCTCTCCCTCACACACACACACACCCTCTCACACCTATACACACACACACCCACACACACATACTCCCTCTCTCCCTCATACACACACACTCTCACTCTCACACACACACACACACACACACACACACACACACACACACATACACACACCCACATGCGCTGAATGCTTTGATTATGCTGTTTTATTAATCATCTGTTAATAGCTATTTGATTATTAGCATAGGAGGATTTGGTCAACAACGTATCATTGATTGTGATCGATGTGCTGAGTTTAATTAAAACCTGTTGTGCATTTAAAGAGTAGTTGTTTGTAATTATTGTGTTTATGTGTTGTGATAACAGCTGGTTGCGATAGTCTGTGCTCGAATTCAATCCTTCAAGTCCAGTTGAATGTAAGATAGTGTCTTTAAATCTCAACATTTTAAGTGAACTTATCTTGAGACTATTTCATAGATTGGTTATTGGTCCCTGACTCCAGGGTGGTGCCCCGATATTGTTAATTAAATTAATAATTTTTGTGATATTAATAAGGACACTTAGAAGTGTCCAGTCTTATTAATAATCAATTTTCACCAATAACCAAACTAGCCCTTCCAGTGCACAACATTTATTTTCTTGATAGAAACCATTATGTGATTTTGTTGATTGTACTTTGTTTTTGAAAACATAGCACAATTTGGAGCATGTGTTTGCTGTTTGGCAAACTGGAACACAGGTTTGGTGTTTGTGTCATCTATTCTCAAAACTGAGCTGATTGTCTCCAACAATGCATCTGAACAATGGAGAAAAAGTTGGCTAATTTCACCAACTTTCCTACCAACACATTGTACAACAAGCACATAAGCTGGCAGACAGGGTGAATCTCTAATTAATCCAGTTTAGCGTTGATAGTGACTTTACTTTGATGTTTCTGGCAGCTGACAAAAAGGAGAAAAAAAACAACACGCAATCCAAATTTCACCTAATTTACAAAGTGCTCTTAGGCATAAGAAATTTCTGAATATAATAAAAACAATTGACTTTTGTTTAATCAGTAAGGAGGGGCGTATGCATCAAAGCAGCCTACATTAACTGTCACTTCTGAAAATGGAGTTGCAGAGTGTAATGTTTTTCCAAATCTTTTTAGACTCTACAGTAAACTGACTTAAATTGAGTGCATAGTGATTCAGTCTTGACCTACTATAAAATCTGAAACCACTCAAAAGTGTGCTTGCTTGTTTTTTTGTTTGTCCTTCCTGTTTGAAGTGCACTGGCAGAAAATGTCAAGATTACATGTTAATGATAAAATTATAAATAATAAAAAAATCTTTTGGAATTATTTTTCCAGCATGTATTTCTTATATTTCAATTATTATGCAGCTGCAGTCAGTGACTTGCTGTGAGGAAAAATGTTGATATTTAAACTAAAACTAAAAACACTGCACTCTCTGGCGATATTGCAATACGGGTGGGTTTTGTTTCCATTCCCATTCCAAGGAGCATCGAGAGGTCCAGGAGCATTTATGAGTAGGCTATGTGTGTGAGACAATAACAAATATAAATTTGTAAAGTATTCCTAATAAATAATGTATTACGGATGATGTTCATGTTTACAGTGGACATTGTACACATGTATTATAATGACTGGCAGTAAACCCTCCATGCCAGCTGCACCGGTAACATGTTTAAGAGCTTCACTTCCTTTCATGTCAGCTATCCTATAAAGTCCTTCAGGAAAATGTCATTACACGACAAGAGGCAGTCATTCATCATGTGTGTCTTCTCCTTGAAGGGGGAATTGGAGATTTAACTCTAACAATGTCTGTCTACTTTGCTTTTCTAAAATGTCAGAGCATTTCCATAGCAACAGTGGCAAAAGCCAGTCACAGCACAGTAAAATCTTTGGGCTGTCAAAAGATTATTAAAGAATTTAAGGCTTTTCTTATGCGACTTTCATACAGGAAACGCATGTATAACATGCTCTACTGAACACATACTCAAACCAAGTTGGAGTCATTCATAATCCCTGTCCCTGTCAGAGACTCAAGGCTGCATCTGTAGTTCCACACAAGGGACTGCTAAACCACAGCACTACACTGAATGAGTTCATTTCAGTTTAGTTTCAGATAACAATCATTTCTGTGCATTACAGAAACTTTCTATATCCAGTAGACACACGTTTGCCAATGCCATTGCTTGACATTGGCAAACGTGTATCTACTGGGTATGTATTTTACGAGTTCAAAGACACAGAAAAGTTGTTTGAAAAAGTTTGACCAGCTTTCATAGAAAAGACTATGGTACCATCTTGGAACATGGTATCCAGCTTTTTTTCTTTTCATTCTCAATACAAAACTAATTGTAATTAATGCGATTAATTAATTGTGAAAATAATCAGCAGATTAATCGATACTCAAAATAACCATTAGTTGCAGCTGCATTTCATACCAAGGCCTCGCCCAGGTGTGGTAACTAGTGGACTGAAAGGAGCAGTCTACTACAGCACAGTCTATACTGGAACTATACAGAATATAAATGGAAATCCACATTCCCCCTCTACACGCCTGTACAGTAAGCTACAAACTGACACCTTACACTGTACAGTAGCGACGCTCCATTGCCATCTTTATTCTCTCTAGTTACTGTTTAAAAAAAAGACAGAAGTGCACCCGAACTACTAAACTTTAAAATGTTATATTCAATTAGCTTAATGAGCAACCATGTCTGCTGCCATTAATTAATAAAAACAAATGCTTTAATATCCCTGCTCCAGATGGTGCCTAAGAATATCTGTTGCAGCCAAATTTCATTGTAGGATGTATTAACGTCCTTAGTCTTAGTAATGAATGACTGCTACGAATCCTTAAGTCCTCATCAAAAATCATTTTAATCGGGACAGCGAAAGAAAGAGAATTCATCAGCGATCACTTGGTCAACAGTACATCAATCACTCAGCCTTGGGTACTTGGGCAGCAAAGCAAAGTGCTATATTCTCTCTTTTGTTTGATGACCCCAATTTACCTCTGTCACCTCTTGTCCCTGCTGACTCAAACCAGGCTAAAAAGAAAGCCATGTTTTCAGGTTTTCATTTTGTCCATCAGCACTATTCTATTGCTCGGGGTGGAAGGTGTGAGTGTGTGTGTGTATGTGGGGGGGGGGTTCCTGTTTACACTTACCTCTTCCATCTTGATGTTCTATCCTGCACAGCAGGTTTGGCAGCACTACAGTGAGCACATTAGCGCACGGTTGTGAGGAAAACCACATGTTATCTCCTCTTTGCTGACAGACACAGAGAGAGCAGCGGAATACGCGTTGGCCTATCATCAAGAAGCTTTTTGTTAGATTATAAAAAATGTACGATACATTGCACCATCTCTGGGTTGTAAAATTTTAACAGCACTCATTCCTCCTACAAAGAAGACTGCAATGAGAGGGGCTGGTCTGCAGATAGCTATGCTGTAGTTATACCTTCCCCTTTGACAAGGCTGCTGTGCAGCGGCAAATATCAATTTTCTTTTGTCAATTTTTTTACAGCACTGTTGGGTTTACAGCAGTGTTAAGGTACCTTATTTCTAGGAAGATACAGTTACTGGAAGAGCCAAAGGCGAGATTGGTAAAAGTATTTAATGGAACTGCATTACCCATTCTAGTCATACACACTCAGATATCAAACATTATGAGCTTCTGTATGGGCAGACAGGACAATGAATAATTTAAATTAAAAAAAGTACAAGGCTCACTTAACAAAATGCAGGTTTTTGAAAACCACTGCAATCGTAGAAAAGATTACTGAACACACAAAGAAGGCAGCTATCTGGGGGCCACTGGCTGCCAGAATCCTGGAAGGCCAGTACGTGACTACATACTGTTCAAGGGAGCCTTCAGGGGTTTTCTCCAGGGTCCCCCAGCAAACCTTGTTTGGCCCTGGATGAGACGTCTATGATCATTTTTAATTCCTGAGGGTAACTTGCATTCCTGTTGCCTACGTTTTTATCCAAGTGTAAGGGATCTGCTGCCTGCTGCAGCAGAACCTTGCCTAAGTCAGTGTAAATTTATTCAAAGTAGGTACAACATCAGTGTCAAAAATACACAAGTGGTACATTCTAAGTTGCGATCACAATTTCCTGGTTCTTACTTGGGATGATTGTGCAATGCAAAAGGTTTCTGATTGAATTCAAGTGAGCATGTCTCAGCCATAGTTATGGTTTGTGGAACAGCTACACATTTCATTGGTCAGAATTTCCACTGTTCCATTACACCTACAGACCAAATGCAATCAATATACAGTAGATGGTTAATCCCCTATGATCCACGACTATGACTTTCTAATCAAGTAGCCTTCCTTGACCCTCAAAGTGATCAATGCGAAATGATGCGACCTGTGAAAAAGGTCATCTCATAACTCTTTACTTTAAGCATTCTAGAGATAATGAAATATGCATGTGAAAGACCTCCACTGTGCTGTGCAGTGCCTCATCGCAAGCATGAAATAAAAATTTAATCAATTTGTGTAAACTGATTAATGTAAATTGGCAATGACAAATCAATTTGTCATTTTTAATTTTGGATCAATTCGTCACTGTCAAGCTCTGTGATACATCCTCGAAGGTCTTCTCTTTGGACTTCTCATCATAATGTAATATTTAAAGTTTTCATTATATTTACATATCAACCCATGATTTTACAATGACAAAGTTCTTTGTTAAAATTAAATGATTCTACCTACCTGACTTTGCTAGTGTTCAATTGCATAATGACAAATTTGGTACAGCACTACAAATCACTGTTATGTTATATAACTCACATTATTTGTTCTTTTTTTCTGTAACATGGTATCTATATTGTTGTGTGGTGTTATTTTACAACACCATTTTCAAAATCAACAAATATTTTAATTAAACAAAACAATTTGAAAGTTGAAAAGGAAAAACACCCTACAGAAAATCACATGTACACAAATATAAAACAAAGCAAACAAAACAATAAAGAAAAAAAAAAATCTCACCAGCACACAAAGGCGCTAAAAGAGAGGATTTGACAGATGTTGATTTTGTCTGCCAAAATCCCTTCCTGTATGTTGCAAACAAGTCTATATGCTTTGCTTGGTTAACCTCAGTATAAAATGCTGATAATCTTTGAAATGGATTCCAGGCTTAGAAACGGTTGTTCGCAGCAGCTCTGTGATGCAGTGATACAGTTGTGTTGTAGTTGAGTGTGTTTCCACACTCTCTTATTGCCTCCTGTCTCACCAAAATCTCCCAAATCTCACCAAGTGCAGCCTTTTCACAGAGGGCACTCTGACTGTACTCGGCTGTAAATAAAATTGTGGAGGGCATGCCACTGCAATGACTGAACTGATGGGTGGTTTGGAGGAGGACGGAGGAGGGGGTGTCTGAAGCCGTTGGCTGATGTGGTGTGCATTCATAAATACACCTAATGGCTTGTTTTATGAACAGCAGTGATTCATTCTTCTTTTTTTTCCTGTTCTTTTCTTGAGACTGATTGGTTTTGAAAGATTGAGACGATAATGCTGTGAGATACAAATGAAGAAGCTGTGAAAAATCTCATTTGAAAAAGCAAGGGGAAGCGTAGCCTTGTAAACAAAATTCTATTTCACATTGTTAAAAGGTAATTTGTCTCCATCGTGCCTGGCAGAGCCTTCATAAATAAAACAGTGCACATTGCAGGTGAGCACTCATTCTCCTTTCTTTTGTTTTTCTCCAGTTTTTGATTTGTTTGCTCTACGGCTTGCATGCAAATTAGACATACAAATTAAAATGGAAGATTCTGTTTTTTTATTTTATTTTTTTCAAAATTAATAATAGGTAAAGCTAGTGGCTACACTACACTAGACTAGCTACTGGCTACACTACAATTAAAGTTGTTGTTTTGTTTTTTTAACATTTGTCTACCATAAAGATCAATTTGATGCAAGAAATGGCCTGAATGCTGAATTGAGCAATGCTGTAACCAGAGAAAAAAAAAAAAAACTCACAGGTTCCTCTGCTGGTATCATTCATTGCAGTTATCTGATTAAAACAGATTAAATTAAATCAGCTGGTTCCTTCTTGCTTATTTGGTGTTTCTTGGCTGCAGTAAAAGATTACATTACTTTTTTATATATATATATGAAACTAAAACAAAATGCAACAAAATAATATTTGTCTTTAAGATCCATCTCACAGCTCCTGTAAGACAGATAGATCAATATTAGTAGTTTTTAAATATACAGTGGTGTGAAAAAGTATTTGCCCCCTTACAGATTTCTTCTGTTTTTGCTTTTTTGTCACACTTACATGTTTCAAATCATCAAACAAATTTTAATATCAGACAAAGATAACCTGAGTAAACACAAAAAGCAGTTTTTAAATGAGGATTTCATTTATTAAGGGACAAAAGCTATCCAAACCAACCTGGTCCTATGTGAAAAAGTAATTGCCCCCTAAACCTAATAACTGATTGTGCCACCCTTGGTGGCAACAACTGCAACCAAGCGTTTGCAATAACTGGCAATGAGTCTTTCACATCGCTGTGGGGGAATTTTGGCCGACTCTTCTTTGCAGAATTGTCTTTATTCAGTCACATTGGAGGGTTTTCGAGCATGAACGGCCTGTTTAAGGTCATGCCACAGCATCTCAATCGGATTTAAGTCCGGACTTTGACTAGGTCACTCCAAAACCTTTATTTTGTTTTTTTTTAGCTATTCAGAGGTGGACTTGCTGTTGTGCTTCGGATCATTGTCCTGCTGCATAATCCAAGTGCGCTTGTGCTTAAGGTCACGAACTGATGGCCGGACATTCTCCTTGAGGATTTTCTGGTAGAGAGCAGAATTCATGGTTCCATCAATTACAGCAAGTTGTCCAGGTCCTGAAGCAGCAAAGCAGCCCCAGACCATCACACTACCACCACCATGTTTGACTGTCGGTATGATGTTCTTTCTCCGAAATGCTGTGTTAGTTTTACGCCAGATGTAACAGGACCCACACCTTCCAAAAAGTTCCACTTTTGTCTCGTCAGTCCACAGAATATTTTCCCAAAAGTGTGGGCGATCATCAAGATGTTTTTTAGCAAATGTGAGATGTGCCCTTGTGTTCTTTTTGGTCAGCAGTGGTTTCCACCTTGGAACTCTCCCATGGAGGCCATTTTTGCCCAGTCTCTTTCTTATTGTTGAATCATGGACACTGACCTTAACTGAGGCAGGTGAGGCCTGCAATGCTTTAGATGTTGTTTGGGGTTCTTTTGTGACCTCCTGGATGAGTCGTCGATGCGCTCTTGGAGTCATTTTGGTAGGCTGGCCACCCCTGGGAAGGTTCACCACTGCTCCATGTTTTCTCCATTCGGGGATAATGGCTCTCACTGTGGTTTGCTGGAGTCCCAAAGCCTTAGAAATGGCTTTGTAACCCTTTCCAGACTGATAGATGTCAATGGCTATGTTTCTTGTCTGTTCTTGAATTGCTTTAGATCAGGGCATGTGTTGCATTTTGAGATCTTTCAGCCTACTTCATATTGTCTATTTAAGTGATTTCTTGATTCTACAGCTCTGGCAGTAATCAGGCCTGGGTGTGGCAAGTGAAATTGAAATCAGCTTTCAAACATGTGGTTAATCACAGTTAATTCATGATTTAATAAGGAGGGGGCAATTACTTTTTCACATAGGGCCAGGTTGGTTTGGATAGCTTTTGTCCCTTAATAAATAAAATCATCATTTAAAAACTGCTTTTTGTATTTACTCAGGTTATCTTTGTGTGATATTAAAATCTGTTTGATGATCTGAAACATGTAACTGTGACAATAAAGCAAAAACAGAAGAAATCTGTAAGGGGGCATATACTTTTTCACAGCACTGTACGCTGAAGATTTTAGAATATAGGAGTCTCGCACAGACAATCTCTCTTAGTTTTACAGTCATTACTTTTTAAATAGAGAAGGAGGGTTAGTGACTTTATTTTCTCACCTTCCAAAGACAAGCGTTGCAGTATGAAAGTCCTGCCTGAAGTGACACAATGAAGTCTTTATCCTACCTGAGCACACCACATACAATGTAATCTATCAAACTGCGTCAGACTAAAATATGAGCTTGATCTCATCCTCTCATTATTTCTTACTATAATTAAGTACCCATGTTATCCTATTTAAGCACCTCTCACCATCAGTTAAGGCGACTGGTGTCAGACAAATGTAATTTGTCGATAGTGCACCCACATCTTTCAGTCTTTCTGTACAGACACATACATAGAGAAATATAGCACAGGGTTGAGCTCAATACTGTATAATCACTTTATTTTTTTGGTTTCTAATCTTGGCGAAGTGCTGACTAATCTCCATTGATCTCCGCGGTGCTAAGTGCCTCAGGAAAGGTTACGTACAGTTAAGATTCCCAGCTTCACTTCCAGTCCAACAGAGGGCGCCATAAGAAAAGGGGCCAAAAAGAAGAGAAGTTTTTGCAAGAATTAGCAGCGAGTAAAAGTTCGCATCAGAGCCCATAAACTCGGGGAGTCGACTTGCAAGGTCCCTTTGCAAGGGCAAGATTGTAAATGATGTTAAGATTTAAAACATCCAGGATTTTAAAAAAAGCCCTTCGCATACAGTTTGAGCACCTCCACCATCATTCTGCCAGTTGTAGAGAAATAAACAGTCTGAGCTGACCTGACAAATAACTCCAATTTCAGTTTGTTTCACAATAACCAGACGTAGATACAAGGTTCCATAGTTCATTTTGGTGGAGAGCAGTGTGTTTTCTTGTCTGATGGAATTTGCATTTTGTGGGTAAATATAACAGACGTACACTAAGTTATCAGTTTATTGGATGCACTGCTACTGTACGTCTGATCCACTGTCCCTGCAATAAATCCTTCCTTCTATTCAGTCTCAGAGAAGTGTTTTTCTCTGCTTGTTTTTTTATTTAGCTCGTTAATTACCAAAAGAGAGAGATGTCGATTCAACACTATGGTAATACAGCACTTAATAGTGGTGATGTATTGCGCAATCGTACCGAGATGTTCTTCTGTCCCTGCAATCTGCATCATGTTGTACAGGTGTCCCTAATAAACTGAAAGCTCGCATTCTCCTCAGTTCTCAGCTCATGTTTTGAATATTTTGACTTTTTGCTGCAAATCAAACCAGAAAAACACAGTAGGATAATATCTGTGTTTAAGCAAAGACCCTCAGAGCCTGTAACCTCAACCAGCCTCCACTGCTGGTATTGTTACAAAAAGAAAATTTCACTAGTGGTATATTTCAAGTAGAGTCACATAACAGGAAGAATATTTTTCCATCCATGCGACATGCAGTGCAAAATAAACTGTTAATGTTGTTTACCTAATCTGCCGACATACCTGCCTGGATACCAGGAAATAAGTGCTTCTTTTCCGACAGTAAGAGGTTTGAATTGAAGTCTTTGTGACACAATAATTTTGGAAGGCTCTCCTTGCTGAAATGAGCAGCTGAAATTCTGAAACAGGAAATTAAATTTTGACTCATCTGGTAACACAAAAAAGAGCCATCTCAATCAAACAAACAACGCAGTGGCACAACAGGCCTTTCATTCAGCGTATCCGGTGCAACACCCCGATGCTGCTGCAGCTGCCACACAGAAATACAATGTAGGAAACGTGTCTCCACATTAAGTTCAGACACAGACTCACACAACGCGGTGGTACAGAAATTTGATTTAAATTAACTGCGAGCTGACAACTTGTTCTCAAACCAGCAGGAGGTACCACCCTAGCCCCTCAATGACTTCCCCTTACCAACATGAAAGGGACATTCCCAAGCCATGCAAAAGCAAACAACACCGAAATCATCCAATTACCTTCATAGAATAACAGCAAACAACAAGTACACAGTGCTGCTGTTTATATGTGTGGCTTTCAATGTAAAACTTGGAGAAATTATGTGTGTGTGTGTGTGTGTGTGGACAGTATCAGTACATATTGAACATTTTCAGCACTGATCACTATTATGGTGATGTGCCATTTTTCATACAGCATCATCAAAGTAACAAACAAACAATTCTTACCTTGTGACGTAACTCTTTCTTGTTTCACTCTGGAAAAGTCCTCTATTTAACCATGGATACATCCGTGTGTGCAGCAGATTGGTTGTATTGTACATCAGGGACATCCTCAATGGTCCAGGACAATGCTCCTTCCACTGAACTGTGTGTGAACTGCTCCCGTTTAGCAGCCTTCTGTGCATGTACGCATACTTATTAAACGTTAAATAGCTTTTATATATAAATCTCTCCTTGAGCTGGCTAGTCCTTCGCCGTGTAAATAAGTGCAGAAAAAACAAAATAAAACGACCTGCGTGGTCTCTTTTCTCTGCATTTGTCTCCAAAGTTATTTTTAACTTTTTTAATAAAAAAGGAGCTGCCTCGTCTTCTTGGAAAAATGTTCAGAAGGATCAAGAATTGACAGAGCTGATTACTGTCAGAGCGCCATCAACATTTGGAAACACTTACTGCAGTTTCATTCTTCCGTGGTTCTGCTGTCGAGACCTCGGACTCATAAATTGATAAATTAGCAGCTAGCTAACGGCGGCTCTTGTTAGCTCTCTGTTGATGCTGTCTTCGGCTGCCTCCATGTAGCAACAGGTGACACCGTTACGGTGTGACTCCTATTATAGCTGCGCTTTTCCCGATGGGTCTCCAATTTATTGACGTGTAAATGCTGGACGGACATCAGTTTTTGTGAGACACCAATAACTTTCGCTCTTGTTAGCATAATTGCGCTAGCGCTACCGCTAACTGTTAGCTAGCTACGTCAAGGACGTCCTGTCGCGGCTACACGTCGTCGGACTTCGCTGTACTTGAGACGTCCCGCCATTGCTGCCACAAGCTACGTCTCACTGCAGGTGTAAATCAGGGTGGGGCTCAGGTACCTGTGCAGTATTTTCTCCATGTTATTTGCCTGTATGGTGGACTAAGAATACATACTGATACACTACAGTGCTCTCCAATGCAATAACCTCACAAACTGGTATTGTTACAAAAAGAAAATTTCACTAGTGGTATATTTCAAGTAGAGTCACATAACAGGAAGAATATTTTTCCATCCATGCAATAACCTCACAAACTACAGCCGTAAGAAGCGTCAACAATAACATTTACTGTAGGAATATTGTATTTAAAAAGGGGGTTCCTAATTTTCTGGTCATTTAGTGTTGGCTATACACAGTCCATAGTACCAGTGATGTGGTGGCATTTCCACTTCCAGAGTGCATAAATGGCAAACAGCCGTGACAAGCAAGAACATTTTTATTCTGTAACCTCTGTGACTGAGGACTGAGTCACTGATTAACCTGATAGCAGCACTACACCAAGATAAGGAAGAGTGATCTGAACTCACATCAATTGCGGTGCAGTTAGCCATCTGTATCTAGCCTAATGTTTCTAATGAAAACGACGCAATGGCATCACAAAGACTCATCTTTCTGTTCTCCCATTTCCTCTTTATCCATTTCAGAAGCAACAACGTGAGGGAGGTCAGCTGTGAAACACTTCCAGATACTGTGTGAAGGAGGAGATGCACCATCCTCTTGAAGGCCTTCAGGAGATGGTGCATCTGATAAGACCTTAAAGCTCTTATGCAAATCTAAATCTTGATGATTTGGTAATCAATTATTCAATGTGAGTTTTGTCAGTGTTTGGGCTTCATCTGGTTTGAATTGTTCAATGTAACAACATAAAGATAATATAATAATATAAAAATAGTTATCAAAAGCAATCAACCTCAAAATATTACATTTTCTAATACTGGCTCATAGATTAAACAGATCAGGCTCCATGTCAAGTTTGCAGTACCACAGTAGCATAGTGGGACGATGGTTATGTACGTATGTTTAAACACTGGCAGCTCATTACAAGAAACAGAGAGGGAAAATTATTATGTACATTCATTTGAGTATTGTATTTAAGTATAATTCTGAGGCACTTGTACTTTACATGAATATTTACATGTGGTGCTACTTTATACTTACACTCAGCTACATTTCAGAGTACATGGTAAATGGACTGTATTTGTAAAGCGCCTTTCTAGTCTTTTTGCCCACTCAAAGTGCTGATTTATCTTGTGAACCTCATTTACATCATTTACAGTATAATCACATCTCAGCTATATGGGGCATTTTTCTTTTACTTTTCATACTTTAAGTACATTTTGTAAATAATACTTTACTGTGCTTTTACTTCTGTGAGGTTTTAAATGCAAGGTTTGTACTTGTAATGGTGTTTTTTTTCATTGTTCTGTTGGTACTTCAAAGGATCTGGATTCTTCTTCTCCCACTGGACAGAAGCGTTTGAATGTGCTGTTCGACTGCAGTCTTTCTGTGTGGAGTCTGCATGCTCTCCTCCTGTCTGTGTTTCATTGGAATTCTTTGGTGCATTCCATCCAGCGAACCTGCTTCTCCAACCATGAGCGTGGTGTCTGTGATGGACCACAGCTGTTAAATACTCTTCCCGGAGACCTCTGGGCATTTTGGAAAACACTCACCCTTCCAGGGGAATTCAGAGATGCTGCAGATAAGGTAATTGACGACTCACCGCAAGAAATAATAAAAATTCACAAGTGAGTCGTAATGAGGCAATACACCACTTGTTTATAGTGGGGGCGCTGAAGAAATTGGCAAAAGCTGCTTCTCTCACCACAACATTCAATCAAGAACACCTGAGTTTTATGCAAAGCTTATCGCACCTTCATTTTAACCATGTGGAATAAATCAGTAGCAGACTTAAGTCCTCTTGGCGCTCATTCACAAAAAGCAGCAATCAGTGGGAGTGGGATAATGCAATTACATCTGCCAACACGTACAAAAGCAGTGCCACTGTCCTTTAAATCGAAAGCAAATGAATGCTTTGTTATTTCATCACACCAGTTTACAAGCACCATATTTCCTTTTGCTCCAATGGATTTTATAGTTTGATATTGTAGTAGCACTTAGACAGCAGTTGTCTCCAGTAAAAACACAAAAACAGGATTTTCCGATCAGTTGTCTAAGTCCTGGTGGGATTTGCGTGTCTCAAAGCAGCAAAGCAGAGTCTTAGTTGCTTTGAGAAAAGCAATAAAAACTGCATAATAAGGAAATGAAACACAAAACCACACCAATATGAGGCTTGTTTTTTTCATGGTTGCTTTGTTTTTGTGAAAGCTCATCAATGTCAGACGCCAGATATTGAAAGATATTAATGTTAATGTTGCAGCATTGCCTACTGCTGTCACTGATGTTAATATTCTTGGCTACAAATGTTGTCTTTAAAATATCATTAGAATGCTGACATTATCCGATGTTTCTCTTCTCAAAGGTTTTTTGGGGGTCTAAAGTAAAACTCACTAAACAAAACAACAAAGTGCTTCATACTTAAAGTGTGTCTAGACATGTCATTCTTCACAAACCACAAAGCTGCGTTGAGATCACATTTAGAGTATAAATGGTTTTGGGCTTTTATCAAGCTGTGGGAGAAGATTATATTTGTGGATGGCAGATTATTTAAAGCAGCTATAATCAATATTCTTTAAAACTGCACCAGAGTATGCAGCTCCCTTGGCTTTACAAAGCTTTACAACAAGTTCCAGCTCATTGTTTAACTGTCTAACCCGCAATTTCACTGTCATGGTTGCCTCTCAACACTCTCATAATGTCATTTTCAACCACAGCAGCCAGCTTTTTACAATGAAAAAACCTTTAAAAATCCACTGCACACTACCTGCTCAGCAACAAGCAGCCAGTGACTGGCTGGTGGAGCATTTAGCAGCTTAAGAGACCCTCAGGGGTTGGTACAGAACAAACAGAGCTAAAAGAGAGTTAATATTGGGCTCAGACAATATTGGGCATCTATCAGGTGGTTAGGGACATGACCACAAATTCATCATAATGTTGCCCTGGTGGATGTGCAAACAAGTAATACGTTTGTTATATCAATTTAAAAGGTGGTGATATGGCTGTGGATATGATTAAAAAATGTTCCTATTTACTGTTTACATTTAAAACTTCACCAAGACAGCCTGAGGTGGCTATAGTATTCTGCTATAAGTGCAGATGTTTCAATCCCGCAGGCTCTGATTTTTCATTCCAGCAGCCAGAAAACATTGCAAAGCTTTTACAGTGCAGATGTGAATTCGGTATGATTCTTATGTCAGACTGACACAATACCGCCCACTGCAGCACAAACAGCTCTCCGGCCAACAGCACAGGAGCCATTAGAGATGGTGTGTATTATTCATGCACACACTCGGAGCATCTGGCCAAATATTCTGGTGAGTATGTGGAAAAACTGTCCAGCCACTAGATGCTTGGCACAAAGCCTGATTTAAGATAGCGTTGAGACTTAATTTAACATTCACACAGGGACTCATGGCATCATCTAGGAACACTTACTGTAGGATTAAATCATCATTTGAGGCTCTGTATGCATATTCACTTGACAGGATTTACATTGATAATACAGCAGTAGAGACCTTAGATGACAAGAAATGTTTCTGTCCAAGTCAAGCCAACCTAAAGTAAACGTGGCCCAAGGCAGTAAACTTTGCCCTGAGATCCCATTATGTCAAGTTAATTCACATATACCTCCTGGTGAAAAGTAGCAAAGTGACTACAAGTAATGCAGTCCTTGGTGACCTGACCTACCAAAAACATTTTGTTGCATAGTAAAAGATGTACTGTAATCTCAAACACTCGCTACTTTTTATAAAGTAGGAACATTTTAAAGTAGTTATTGCTTCTCTGATTGTGCTAGAATGCCATTGTAAAACTATAATACACACATATTTGACATTGAATAGCGAGAAAATTATCAGCAAGACCGAAAGATGCAGACAAATTCAACAAAAAGCGCGAGGGAATACTGGGGGAAGTACTGGGTGTTCCTTGCCTTTCTTTAACACGTGTTGTGGTCTATGCAGATGCTGTTTCGAGGCAACTTATCAAGATGAGTGACAATGTGGGGATGTTTCGTCAGCGTTAGGGGTTAGAGAGAAGAACTGGCACCTTACAATGGAAAACTGCATATTGTGGCTTTAAATGTTCACTGTGATTTGTTAAAGAAGACATCTATTGGAGAGTTTAGTGCAGAAGGCAAACTTTAGATTATACAGTATGTTTGCCCTAGTGTGACCAAGGTTTTTTTTAGGCTGACTGGAAAATGTATGTCCATTTGCTAAACTGTATGTTATTATCGAGTTATAGAAGCAATTTCGAGAGGCAAACAAGAAAAGAATGTTTACAGTACAAATAGGGGAAGAAAGCATCAGAACGGAGCCAATATAGGCAAAAAAAAACAGTCCAACACCTTTGGGCTGTTATCAGTGCAGCCACGTGTTTTCACTGCAGTCTCTCTCTGTTGTGTTTTCACTCCGGCAGGTACATTTCCTCTGCCATAGCAGTTACACACATCCTCATTTTAAACCTGCATTATGGAACTTTTGTCTCCTGCTTTTGGCAGTGAGAGCAATTCATTGATTACACTGTTGACATGTGCTTATGATGTATGCTGATTTTCCGAGTTTTATATATTTGAAGGAACTTTTCTTGAATGCTTGTTAGGTTTTTCCATCATATTCTTAGTTTCTATAATCCACTATCCCATCACAACAGTCGGTAGACATAAAACGCAACACTAGTAAGGGAAAATACAGACAGATTCATTTAGCACTGATAAGCTTTATCAGCATTGTGTGAGCTCATTTAGCAAGGGCTAAAATGTTATGGATTTTCATTTATAAGTTAAAGTCCTGCACTTTAGCTTTAAATGAATAGAAAAATAACGGTTGAGGAAAAATGCACCAGTTAAACATATGCAAGTTGTAATTGTGTAATAAGGGTTTTTCTATAGCATGTAAAACCCCACTAATTGAGACAGTTTAGAGCATATCCACCATGAGAGAAATGTAATAGATTACAGCAGAAAACTGAATTGCATCAATATTTCTAATACATGTTATTTATTACCCTTCTTTAAATCAGGCAGCAGAGGCAGAAGAGGCCATAACGTATAACATAAGTCCTCTGCTCAGGATCATCCCAAACAATATAGACTCTGACGGCTCCTCCCTGACACCCGTGAGCAATCTCACCATGTTGACTGGCTGAGGACGAAGACGAAGAACTCATCCTGACAAGCATGACTTTAAATGCGTGGCATATTGGATTCACATGCGCAGCATTCAATGTGGAGCTGCACAATGTTGTGGTTGACCCACTTAGTGATGCAGACGGGACCTGCAAACTGGGGTGTCAACTTGAGGGACTTGACCCTGAGAGGCAGATGACGGATGGTTTGGTTGTAATGACTGTCAACCTGTCTCTAATACCTTGTGTGAGGATACGGTGAGGTTGAATGGGCCTTCAACCGGGTACAAGAGACGCTAATGAGAGGAGTGACTGGCAGACAGGCCTGAGAGCAGATTGTCTGGCACTATCAACGGGTTCACAACAAAAGATGAAATTGGTGTTGGTTACTGTTTATTGAACAGTGTTTATATGCCAAGATGTTACACAGACACAGGTCGAATGGTTTCAGGGATTTTTGATAGCTCATTTGAGTTGACCTGCCCTCAAAGTATGTTGAAAACCTTGAATATAGGACAAAATAAAGTTCAATTAAGTGCTTGACAGTAGGACGACTAGTCCAGAGACGTCTGTTAATGCTGCCTGGAATGGCTGCTGCATTTTGTACGTAAGAAACAGATGGAGGCCTAGTTAGTGGTATACGACATAAAGGAGCAAAGGCAAACTAGGAAGTATCTGACAAACTAACTGAAGAAACCAGGTAAAAATACAGATTTCTCCCTTTTTAATATTAAGGCATGCATCTGTTTTTACATCTAATTTGTGCTTTTACTTGTACATCTATTTGTCTTTGAATGCTACATGGCTATTACACTGCAGAACTATAAAATACCTCTATTCTTAAAAACATCCATTAGTCAATCCATTAGCTATATCTGCTTTTTCTCGACTGACAACCATTCATGCTCACAACTACAGGCAATCCACCTAACCTGCATGTTTTTCAGACTGTGGGAGGAAACTGGAACATCTGGGGGAAACCCATTAAGGCACAGGGAGAACATGCAAACTCCACACAGAAAAGCCCTAGCTGGGTGGTGGGTTATGAGTCAGAGAAAGAAATCTTTTATTCCTAAAGTTCCCATGGGTAATTAGCTGTTGGATGCTGTATTATCCAAAGATCAAGCAGAAAAACAAGAAAAGACATGTGTATAAGCCATAAATTTTATATGTGCATTGTGTTTTGCTAATATGAACAGTGACCTGCATCTATGGTTTACTCTGTGTGAATGTTATGTGGTTTTTGTATACAACAACCATCTATCTGAGTTTCAAATCCCAGTAGGTCAACTTTGCTGATAAAATGGCACCCTCAGGCTACGTGTCCCACTTAATGTTGTATTTTTTAAAGAGAAGCAGTGTTTGACTTGGCTTTCTTGCAAAGCTGTTGTGAATATTCTGATTAAAAAAAAAATAGACACATAGGAGGTGAACAAGAGAAACCCTGATTTGCAAGATGGTTTCAAAATAAATCAGGAAGCACCAGCTAGTTTTATAGCCTTGACATGAAGTCAGTCTTGAATTAAGTGTAGACTGATTTAATTATCCAAAACTGGACTATAAGTAACCTAATTATACAGTAAACCATTGGATTACAGAACAGGAGAACATGTATATCTGTACATCATGTATATCGCTGTACAGAATGTGGCACTGGATACAGTGAAACCAGCTGGCGGCTGTGGTGGAAAACTGTTTTGACCTCTCCGAGCTACAGGTGACTCTCCACCTTGGCTTTCACCCCTGTGAGCTCTGCCACGAAAACTTGCCTCCATGTGGGTCAAGGAGACCCTCAAGCAATGCCCAGGCTTCACCACTGTTCACCCAGCCACAACCTGCTTGACATGGGCTTCAACCTCTCCACTACCAGTGTCAAGTCCCAAATGGTTTTCATGCTAAGCGGTTACCCGTAATGTACATGTGCACGCATTGTGTTCTCCTGACAGTAGCAGGTGGGGTTTGCCTCTGTTATCAAAGTCGGCACACAAACATGTAACTGACAATTTTTCTAGTGGCATTTCTGCTGCAGCAAATAAGATTATATAAGTGAACACAACATCATAGCCGCCTGCAAAAGAAAAGAAGTTTAAGAAAATTGTATTTTTGCAAGTCCTCATCAATTCACTGTTACCATAAATAGTATAAGTCTCAAACTTCCTGCTCTGCACTGCGAGCCATTTGAGCTTGTGCTTCTTTTGCTTCCATTCACATATTGATCAAGTAGTGTCAGCAACCAGGTAACATTTTGTTTTGGTTTGATCTAAAACAACTGGTTACATTAGACTTCAATCATTCAGCAGTATTACTGGTCTGGTATGAAAGCACACATCACCAAATGGGTGGGTGCATTATTGTTCCATATTTCTGAGGATCTTGTGAAAATATCTACATATTTCATATCTGAGTGTTCTCAATTGTATTACTTTGTTAGATTGTCTACTGTGATGACTGTCAAAAAAGAGGGCCTCTATGAAGGCCAGTATAAACCCATGAAGGTAAATGATCTCATTCAATTTACCATGTTGTTTGAAGAACAATTGTAAAACTATCATTATTGTACATGTTAAACATATCTACATATGAAAAATAATGTCTGATGGACAGTAATTTCTTTCTAGTAAATGTTGTAGAAATCCACAAATATACGTATTTAACAGTATTTGCAATTTTACATTTCTATACAAACTGTTGAACCTTCATTTACAAACTGCTTGATATAATACGTGAGCTTGACTGTTTTAACAGTTTTTTTTGTAGACTCTCCTGATGTGGCTCGACTCACAAATGCACTTTTTTCAACTTTGAGTTTTAGTTCCTTTGATTTCCTGTTTTCACTTTTATGTCTCTTTAGTTCCAGTTTTACTTTATGGTTATTGAGTCTGTTTAGTATTCATCACTTGATTTTTGGAGGACTGGGATTTTGTTTTGGGTGCTTTGTTATCTCTGCTTTGCATTGGCTATTCCAGACAGTTGGTATCTGTTGTGTTCCTCTTGTGATGCTGCTGCCCTGTTCAGCCTTATTTTCCACTGCACACCTGTCTTGGTGGTAGTCTCATTTGCTCTGCCCTTGTGCTGTTGTGTACCGCACCCTTGTTGTCTCCTTTGTTAGCCAATGCATGTGTTCCCATCCTTATGCCAATGTCTGCCTCCAGCTGTTTCTTGTTCTTGTGATTAGTTCTCTCTGTGGTTATGTATCTGTGTGTGTCCCATTGGTCCTTGGCAGTTCATGGTCAGTGTGTCTGGGTGTTTGCACCTGTCTTTGCTCTTCATGTTTCAAGCCAGACAGTTTTGTTTTTCCTCTGTCTGCCCATAACTGAAACAATGTGTGTTTGGAATGTTACCTGGATGCTGATGTACTCAAAACATGAATGGAAGCAAAAGAAAAATAACCTAGAGTGGGTCTCAGTGCAGAATGGATCCAGTTCAATGCGACCTTGCAAAAGTTATATTTTGCATTTCTTTTTTCATAGGTAGCTGTGCTGCTGCTGTTAGATGAAGACAACTGCACGCATATACGAACCCAGTTAACTTGAAAACAAGTTGGGACATAGCACTGGCTGCAGCAGCAGGTGCTGTTGGTAAACCTACACACCACCCTTTACCACTTTAGCCACTTATGATGGTAGCTGTCAGAACAGCAAGCCAGATATTTAATTATTGGAGATTCCATTTTTAGGTTACATGGAATTCCTAAGTGCATCACTTACTATTTCTCGGGGTCTAAGTTTATGAATATGATGGAATATATCATTCCCCCCATCAACCTACATCCCTCTCCCCATGCAATTATTGTCCACATTAATGTGAGCAACATCAAACTAAAACAATGTATTAAACTACAACAGGATTTTGAACCATTATGCTCAACAATTGAGAGTTTGGGAAAATCGTGTCATGTCCGAGTCCATTCCCATTTACAGGAGGGGTAGCGAGAATTTCGACCACCATTTACAGCCTGCTAAACTTCTGCATTTCTACCGGTTTAGGCCTCATCATTCCTTTCTGTTGCTTTCTGAAGGAGAACTGACCTGTACCAAAAAAAATAGAATTCATTTGAGGCAGTAGGCTATTGACTTCAAACTCAACCCACTGCTTGTTCATCGCAGGACGCAAAGACCAGCTGAACCCTACTGAACTCAGATAACCTGCTGAAATTGAGTTTTTAAAACCTGTTCTATGCAATAGCATGCATCTGCTGGCAATGCTCTTCACATAATGCAAAAACATTGTGTCTTATCACTATTATGCAGATGACACCCAGTTGTATATGTCCAACATCTCTAATGACCCCAATAGGTTTATTCCCCTGTGTAATTTGCTTAATTGAAATCAGTGGATGCACCAAAACTGCTTGCAGCGAAACAATAACAAGGCAGACGTTTACCAATTGGACCATGTTTTGCAACTAAGGTACTGAAACATCAGTAGCAATGAAAAGCTGTGCTTACTTGAAAAAGCCCTGCTTGAAACAATGTTTACTTTCACTTAGGACTCAAGCCATTCCCCTAACACAATTGTCTAAACAATGTTAGCTCTAACCAAACTCAAATTACCTTGCACTGTGCACATACATGGCGTACATATGCAGCTCAGAAGAATTGGTTGTCGAGGACGGTACTATATCACAAAAAGTTTGATTGATTTGAAAGTGGTAAGATGATTTTTTATAACTTTATTTCTAATATTGGTCACATTGTGAGAATAAGGTCTGAACTGATGTCTCTGAACATAGACATACGTTTTCAATTGAAGTAGACATTGTAGAAGAATATATGGCTGTGACACGTCATCAGTAATGGGCCCTTCAGAAAACAGAAAACACAATGTATACAGAATTCTATTAGTTCAATTGTAAAAGAACTAAAATAGAATAAAATGAATAAAGGTCTCACCTAAGAATGGCTTAGACGAGACATTTATTTATTTATTTATATAGGTTGTGGTTTAAAGAATTTACATTTAGTAAAGTTGAAGCAAGGACTGCGCAAGACAGAAGTGCACTGCTGGAGCCTCCTGCTCCTAAACCCCACCCTCCTGAACACACCTTTCTGCTAATCTTCCAGTCAGCACCTGTCACTTGTCATTAGTCATCTGCATTTATACCAGTCAGTTTGTCTAAGTTCTTTGCCAGGTTGTTGATAATGGGAGGTACGGTATCTGGGGTACCACTTGGGTGGCGGGCAGGTGCGGCCACAGGTAGACAAGACCGCGGCGATTGAGGCCTGTCAGCGGCCCAAATTCAAAAAAGAGGTCAGATGGTTCTTCGGACTGGCGGGGTACTATCGCCGGTTCATACCGGACTTCGCGGACCTCACCAGTCCCCCGACTGATCTGACCCGAAAAGGTGCCTCAGAGCCGGTTCAGTGGACGGAGGGGTCCCAGCGGGCGTTTGAGAGGTTGAAACAGGCTCTCTGTGGGGGGCCACTTCTGCACACGCCTAACTTCTCTCTCCCCTTTATGTTGCAGACTGATGCCTCGGACAGAGGGCTGGGGGCCGTTTTGTCTCAGCAGGTGCGGGGAGTCGACCACCCCTTGCTGTACCTCAGTAGGAAGCTCTCGGAGCGAGAGAGCAGGTACAGCATGGTGGAAAAAGAGTACCTCGCCATCCGGTGGGCGGTGGGCGCCCTGCGTTACTACCTCCTGGGACGCCCATTCACCCTCTGTTCGGACCATGCCCCACTCCAATGGCTCCACCGCATGAAGGATACCAATGCCCGGATCACCCGGTGGCATCTGGCTCTACAGCCTTTTAAGTTCACGGTGATCCATAGACTGGGGGCACAGATGGCTGTGACCGACTTCCTCTCCCGCCCCTTGGGGGGGGGGGGGGGTTTAGGCCGGGGATGTATGTGGAGGGGTGGCTGGTTTTGAGCTCAGCTGCAATGGAGAGAGGTGCAGGGCTGGCCCAGGAGATGGCGTGGGAGAGAGGTAAGTAGCACCAACGCACCTGGGAACAGGTGCAGTAAATTACCTCTCTCCCTATTTAAGCAGTAGCACGCCGGGACCTGGGAGAGGGAGTGAGACACAGCCGAGAGTAGCTGGCCGAACCGACCGCTGAGGCAGCGGTAACGGCAGGACACCACCCGAGTGAAAAGACGTTGTGGTGTTTCTCAGAAAAATAAACATTTGTGTTGGATCTACGGTCTGGTGGTCATTGAGTGCTGGGGGAATCCACGAGAGACGAGGTCTCGTGCTACAGTGGCTTATCAAACTAAGCCATTTTTCCTTTATTTGCCTTGATGGAATAACCCCCAGGTCAATTTAGTCATTTCCTGAAACTAAGAACCATCTCCAGAATAAAATCTCAAAAATAAAACTGTCCTTCAGTGAAATGAGAAGGTCATGCATGCTTTTATTTTTTTTCCAAGACTTGACAACTGCAACTCCCTGTATTACTGTTTTAGTCTGAGGCAACTTTCATGGCTACAACTGATTCAAAATTCTGCTGCAAGGCTTTTACTGGGGGTTAACAGAAAGGAGGACATCACACCTGTCCTAGCATCATGCAATGGCTTCCTCTACATTTTAGAACTGACTGTAAAATGTTATTATCCACTTTAGGTCATCCAATGAGCAACTTCATGCTGTTCCCCGGTCCACATTTGTGACCACAGAACATCGTCTCTTCGCTGTCTGGGCCATACATCTGGGGCATTTATATATTTTTTTTCTTTTTGTGCTGCTTATTTTTTGTTGTTGTTTTAATTACTCTGCTTCATTTGGTTTTGTTGTCTGATTAAGCACCCTGTAACATCTGTTTTGAACAGTACTATAAATAAAATGTATCCTTATATTATTATTTGATTCTATTCTCCAAGCAGGTGATGAGCACAAACGAAACCCCCTTTGTGCTTTTTATATTAACTAGCATTTTCAAGACCAACACCTGTGTGGTATCAATCACACAAAACTGCATTAGATTAGATCTTGCCAGACATTCACTGGCGTGCAACTGGAAGCAGCAACAGTATTCTCTTTAGGATTAAGCTGTGTTTAATTTGGCTGCACTGAACAGGACAAGCTGTGGAGCAGACGAAAAGGAGGAGGAGGAGGAGGAGGAGGAGGAGGAGGAGGAGGAGGAGGAGGAGAAAGCAGTGGATAATGAGCTTTGTTAAAGACAGGTAAAACTATGAACCTGTGTTTAACTTTGAGAATTATGGTCCTGGTTGTGTGAAATGAGAAAAACTTGAGGAAATTATTCACTGAGTGGTAATTAAATTCACTATGAAACTTTAAATCGGCTAAATGAATTGCTTTTCTCAATTAGCTTCCCTTGATTCCTTCTTAGAACGGCTTTCAGGATCTTATAATGTGTTTACTTTACCTTTTTGATCAAAATAGTATGTTTTCAGACACTTTTAGAACTGTTTTCTTAAGCCATTGATTCTTTTTTTGGTGATAATTGTGTCTCATAATTGTATATATTCAAACATAAGATTGAATGTTAAACTATGTATTCATATTTTAATTCATGCCCACTTGTGTGTGATTCAGCTTAATCTTACAATTCCTTGATGAGCTTAAACATATGATAATTCTAATAATCAGTAGGGGACATACTTTTGAACAAGGAAAAAGTTGGAACAAATCCAAAAGTAGCAGATGAATAATCGAGACGTTAATAGCTTTGCCAAAGTTGTTATTTACGCTTCAGAGACTTCTTTCTCTTTTACATTATTGGTAATATTTATAATTGACAGTCTGTCAATTAAATTTATTTTCTTTAGTTAGCTTTGTCTGTTGTAAAAGAACATTTAACTTACAGCCTAATTATCTATATATTAGTGTGATGCCAGTGTGACCAGTGTATAAGCATAACATTTCTGTTCGACCTGTTGATTTGTAGGGACGTGGGATTGCAGGGAGTAAACCGGTTTGTCTTTAGTTTTACCTTCAGTGTTTGTTTGTCTTGTACAGTGACATTTGGATAACAAATAGATGAAAAATATCCAGAGCAAATAACATGGTGCACTGCGTTGATAAGCCACTTCCTGAAAGTCACACTATGTCAAAGTCAACAATAAGCATCTCGTTTTCAAGAGTAACTTAAAAGTGTCCTCCGTGTAAACAAACATGTCATATTTACATTCAGTGCTTCTCACCAAAACTCATTGTGTGTATTCTTTAGGTCTAATAAATGTGTTGTATTCATTTGTTTCACCATAAAACACTTGCAATTCAGATTTTTAAAAACATTTGAAATTTTTAATTGTTTTATGTTAACTTTTTTCTCAGTTTTGTGATAAAATACTCCTGAAACTCAGTACTCATGATTACCAGGACCTAATATACATGCTAATAACGTGATTACTAACTAATTACATATGTATGTAAATGTATATACTGCACCCACTGTGTCATTACAACAGGTGCTTTTCAGTGAAATTCATTTTGAAGGAATTCAAAAATTCAAAGGTAAAAAGTAGTGTACTGAGGAACAAAGAAAAAAAATGTGTGCAAAGGCTTTGATACAGTATTTATTGTATTTAAGATTGTAAAGCAACCACAGAGATTTTGTTTGATTGAAATATCATTTAAAAATCATTAAAGGGAGACAAATCACCCTCCAGTAAACGGGCGTATCAGGTAACCCCGCATTGTCTTTGAGATGTATCAGCATGTTCTTCATGTTTTCATTCCTTTCTATTCATAATTATTTTAAAGGGCACCAGCAACTTCAAAGGCCCTGTTGTCGGAAGACGTTGCCTCTCCCTACTGTTGTTTTCTCCAGTCTCCTGCCCAAACTCTTCTTCAACACAAATGGAATCAAATTAATTGCTAAGGAGACTGGCAGCTGGCAGGAAGTGGCTCAGGCAAGAAACAGCTCCCATTAATATGGAACAGATCGCTTACACCAGAGAATTCACAACTATAGAGCGAAGTTATCAGGTAACTGAACAGCTTTACTCTAGAATTTTAATTAGCATGTTCTTCTGTGTATGCATGCATATTTTTCTGGATATATGTGCTTGCATGTCCTCTATAGAGAAGAACAGAATATACAGATACAATAGAATATCAAAGAATCGCCAGCTTTTCTGTCTTTTGCCCGTTTCATTGAGCCTTGAGTTCTGTCTTTGGGAAAACTCCCAGCATGACTTTGTTGACATTTTATTGGGTGGTCAAAGCAGATTCATGCTAAATATTGCAAAGTCCAATATGCCAAGGTCCAATGTAACTGCTAAAGTCCTTATACTAATATAATAATAATTCATAGATATCTCTTATAAATTTAGCTAAATGTAACTTTAAGAGATGTGCCTGTTTTCATGCCGGCATGTTGTGGCAGGCACAATCAGACTGCTTGAAAAGTGTACTTAGGATTCTGTTAGCATCTTACTGTATGATTCACCTAACAAACCATATCAAATCTCTACCCAAGCTCATACAGTGTATACGGTGATTTGCTAGTCATGTTTCAAGTGTCTCCTTTATGTATTCTCTGTTTGCTTGAATAAAAAACGTATTCTATTATTATTAATTGCTGATGTCATTTTGCCAATAAGAGTGACATTAGTTGCATACAGATCACCAGATGGGCTACTTACTTAAAATGTCATAGATAAACACCATTACTTGTACACAAGTAGTTTTAATCATTTAAACGTACAGCGCAGTACATCGCTTCTTCAGGCATCACAAACACTCCCCAGATTCTCTTCACTTTACACTGCATACTTGATGAGAAAACCAGTAATGCACCACAAATATACAGTGCAAAACAACATGCACACATACTTTCACAAACTCACACACAGTAAAGAACTCCTCCTTTCTATGTGCCTGTCATATTGAAATTTAATGAGTAGGTAAAGTCTCTCACAGTTGTCAGCACTGCACCACAACAAAACAATTGTCAAGGATGAGAGAATAAAAATAAATTGCCGGAGAGGAAGGAGAAATAACATTCCAATGTGGTGGAAGATATTGCCACCTGTGCACCTCCCATGGCACAACTGTGATACTGTACAAGTAGATGTGCGCTGTTTCTTGGCACAGTTTTATACAATGTCTGGACAATTCATAACAACCAGTGGTCATTACATGGTGTCACACAGGCTATTTGAACGGGAAACAACACGAATTTCAATTACCTCAGCCTCTCTCATTCTCCATCAGAGGTTAGTTTAGCCAAAGTCAGAGGCAAGGGTACAGTTTAATGCCATAGTCTCTTTCTATTGTGAAGATACCACGCTCATAATCCTGCAGTTGTACAAATTATTCATTATCTAAAGCCGCCGTTATTTTGGCTTCATTGTATTTGAAGTGTAGTTTATCACACTATCGCATTTGGCATGGTAATGCTATGAATTTTTGATTAATTATTTTTACCCCTTCGCAAACTGTTAACATATTTCCACCACTCTTTACTCATTTTACTGTCACAACATGTCCTGCTGATAATCCTTATATCAGTTGTCCACCCACTACCAGCACAGATAAATCCCTTCTCTTTAAAATGTTGTTTATCGCTTATTTTGGGATTTCAGAAAATGGGGAAGAACTGAGATGAATGCGCCCATCAGTGGGGATCACTGCTCATCATATGCCGCAATTTTTCGAATACCTCAGAAGTAAATATTTGTAATTAGTGTCTAATTAACTTACCAGCCAAATGGCTAGTTGACTGGCAGCTAGGTATTTGATGTGATTAGTCAGTGCTACTGTTTTTAAATGCGTCGACACAAATATTTTGATACAGTAAAACAGCTGTCAGGGGAACTCTGACACAATCACTTTATAAACTAAATTTTCTCTCCAGTTGCACATTTAATGAGCCAATCCCACCTACACTTTCCTGCACAACACATATGTATTAATCCACAGCTGAAAGTAGTCCCCAACAAATGCATTATTTCCTCCTTTTTGAGTAATGTTTGCCGAAACTCTTACTGAAGCCTCTTGCAATTTCATATTTGTGATTTAAAAAAATATTTATTATATTTTATAATAAGGGGAAAAATATATAAAGGCTCTATTAGTGTGGTAGGTTTCTAAAACACCTTTAATAGGAAACCCATTGACATTAATTAACTACTTGTTTGTCTGTATATAAATGTTTTCCTGTTGTTGGCCATGTCCAGCCTGAGACCTTTGTCCACTTCCACCTGGAGCAGAAGGACAATGTGGCAAACAATAAAGTCACCAAGGTTAAAAATGGTCTAAGCAGCACGTTAAATCAAATAAAATCAAGGGCAAGCATAACGATTACTCACATTCTGAATCTTCACAATGCCAATATTTTGAATCAATAAATAAAGACAACAAAGCACGAATATTAAAAAAGAAAGGAAAGGAAAAACTCATTCGGAAAGAAACATGGAGGAAAGTGCAGATATTTTCTGTCAGGGAAAGCCAGGGAAATCATCTTCAAGGACAGTCAGGAGAGTGGGCATATAGAGGGGGTAAAAGGAGATCAAATGCTGAGCTTGGGAGATATTAACAAAAAGAAGAGAAAAAAAAACACATTTTCTAACAATATAGCTACTCTGGATGGCATTACTCTGGCCTCCAATCTGGGAGTAATCTTTCATCAGGATTTGTCCTTTAACTCCCACATAAAATAAATTTCCATGACTGCCTTTTTCCATCTACGTAATGTTGCTAAAATCAGGCCCATCCTGTTTATGAATGATGCAGAAAAACTAGTCCACCAATTTGTCACTTCCAGGTTGGATTATTGCATTGGATTATTGGCTTATTATCAGGCTGCCCCAATAAGTCTGTAAAGACTCTCCAGCTGGTCCAGAACGCTGCTGCTCGTGTGCTGATGAGAACTAGGACTGTCTAGTACTGGCTTCTCTTCACTGGCTTCCAGTACTCTTAATGGTCAGGCTCCATCATATCTTAAAGAGCTCATAGTACCGTACTACCCAACTAGAGCACTGTGCTCCAGAATGCAGGCCTACTGGTGGTCCCTAAAGTCCTCAAAAGTAGTGTGAGAGGCAGAGCTTTCAGCTATCAGGCTCCTCTCCTGTGGAATCTCCTTCCAGTTTTGGTTTGGGGGGCAGACACCCTCTTTACATTTAAGAGTGGGCTAAAAACCTTCCTTTTTGATAAAGCCTATAGTTTAGGGCTGGCTCAGGCCTGGGACCAGCCCCTAGTTATGCTGCTATAGGCCTAGACTGCCAGGGGACTCCCCATGATGCACTGGGCTCCTCTCTCCTCATCTTCCTCTCCATCCTTATGCCTCATGTCCCTTTAATGTCTCTTACTAACTTGTTATCTTCCCCGGAGCCTTTCTGAGCTTTTTATCATCTCTCCGGTTCCTGTGGATCCTAGTCATGGTTCTCCTGCTGTGGTTCTCTGGCTTCCCTGAATTGCTGCTGCGGATCGTCAGCTGCCGCCACTTTTTAACAATATTAGTCACGTTGTTATTCATATATTATTACAAGTTATTCACCGTTACCATATTGCTCATTATCAGTCATGTTCCTATTGTCAGTAATATAGTTGAGCCTGGTCTGTTTGAGGTTTCTTCCTGTTAAAGGGGAGTTCTTCCTGCCACTGTTGCCTAATATAATATCTGATGCTTGCTCATGTGGGGATTCTTGAATCCTTAATTTTGAATTCCTGAATCATTGGATCTCTCTCTTAATTAAAGAGTTTGGTCTAGACCTGCTCTTTATGGAAAGCGTCTTGAGATAACGCTGTTATGAATTGGCGCTATATAAATAAAGATTGATTGATTGACTGATTAATTGATTGATAAAGTTAGACTACTGTATTAAAGTAGTTCCAGTAGCTGTCAAGACTATAGTTGCATCCAAACATACCGCTCCACAATGTTTCCTTTGGCTATAACATAATTGTATCTACAGCACCTTAAAAATCAGCCGTCTCTCTCACAGAGCTGAAAAATACCTCAAGGCCACCGCAAGAGAGGAGTGGTCTTTCACCCTTCAACTTCAATCAAAGGTTGTTGAACCAATGAAGCGTTGGAAGAACTTTTGAAGTATTTTCTGAGAGTGTAACAGCAAAGAATTGACCACAGAACACCTGTCATGGTAAATCATCTGGCGTGTAGATCACAAATTCTAGCCAGTGAAGTTTACCTTTCTCCTGAGGATGCTACAGTCTGATACGGTTAGTGTATTGCAAGATGACATCCTCCAGTCTAATCCCAAGAAATTGTTGATGCGTCTGAATATGAAAGCCCCCTGGTGTATAATGTCAGAACAATAGTGTTTGTGCAGTGAAAATGCTGACTGATGGCAAATGATGGCACTAAGTATAGGAAATCTAAAAACTTTCTGCTGCTCAATATGTTCATTTTATTTTATTTTTACATTGCATGTGCATTGGTGTTAAGCGTATCAGATTATTGAAATGCCCTCCTCTCTGGTCTCTCCCAGCAGACTGCTGCACAGACTACAACACACAGTAAATCATTGTGCACATCACTCCTGTGCTTAGACCTTTACATTGGCTCCCTTTAAGCCTCCAGAACTTACTTTAAGATTGCACTTCTGGTTTATAAAGCACAGAATGACCCAGCTCTACAATAGATTTCTCACTTGCTCACTGTTTATCAGCAGCAGACCTCTCTGATCATCTGGTAAGGGAATTTTCGTTGTTCCAAGAATGGAATCAAAATCTGGTGAAGCTGCTTTTAGTCACTCTGCCCTGAAACTGTGGAGCAGCCTGCCAGATGACCTGGGATGTGCTCCTAATCTTATCAATTTAAAGAGTAGGCTCAAAACATTCCTCCTCTGCCAGGCTTTTTTATTAGTTTTCATCCAAAGCCCTTGTGTATGTGTGTGTATAAGTGCATGCATGGCTGTGCACGCTGCTGTTGTTGTTGATAGTGTGTGAATGTGTGTGTGTGTTGGTAGCTGGGAGGAGGGTGGTTTAATCCTCTGTCATGCATTTTGCACTCAGTACTTTACACTGGCGGTGTTGTTTTTCATGTGAGTCGCGCTGTATCGACCTCTGTGTGACTGCACAAGGGCTGGACGAAATAGCTGGGACATTTGAGCATAGAATGTAAGCAAAGTATAGTCCATGTATATAGTACATATAGTACATACTACATGTACAAACCATAATGGAATAGTTTGACATTTTGGGAAATTAATTTATTCGCTTTCTTGCCGAGAGTTAGATAAGAGGATACCACTCACATATTTCACCCTTAAATATGACACACTCGTACAGCCAGTAGCCAATCTGCTTAGCTTTGCATAAAAAAATGGAAATAGGGGAAACAGTCACAGCTCCTCTAAAGGTCACTTATTAACATGCAATATCTCATTTGTGTACAAAAAGTATAAAAATGGCAAGTTGTGATTTAAAAGGGGATACCAGCCAAGAAAAGGAGGTGTGTCCCTCTGCTTCCAGACCTTATGCTAAACTGAACTAATCGGCCACTGGCTGTAGCCCAGAATGTCAAATGATTTCCTTACGGATTCACCAGTCTTGAAACAAACTATGTCATGAAATAGAGCTGTCACTTATTCAAAAGTCAAATGTGGTAAAAAAAAAAAAAGGAAAAAATATTGTTTGACCCATTAAAATTCAAAATTGTCAATGTACAACCGCCTTCAGATGCTGGTCAATAATCTGAAAAGCACCTCTTTTGAAGCATGCAGATTATTTTGTGTCTTGCTGACATTACGTTGGCCTAGCCCTGTAGCCTCTGTATTCAGTGCTATTATTTTTGCTGTTATTGCTTTGGATCGATTTATATGTTGAGGTGTTACAGTTAATTTTGTCCTCTCCCAGTATGTGGGCAGACTGTGCTGCAGGTTTCAAACTGCAGAGGAATTAAAAAGTTATTATCACTACTTTTAGAGAGTCAGCCACTGGAGCTTTGTCGCTGTGAGCACAGACAAATCAATATGCATGGGTGCTCGTACTGCACGCACGCGCGCGCACACACACACACACACACACACACACACACACACACACACACCATATGGCCATATATCGTGAACAGCATCATAGGCACTTTGTCTCGCCACCATACAACTAACTTAATTTTTTGATAGCTGAAGTTATAAACAGTATTCATCATACACTGTATTTACATAAATGCACATAAAATGAAGTGTTTGGATGACGGGGGGGGGGGGGGGGGGGGGGGGTTCACATTTATGATTCACAAATAGAATTGAATGAATTATACTTCTTAAATGACGAAGGAGAAAGTTAACATTAATTTACTTTTTGAGAAATGTTGATGCAGTTTTAAAGATCAAATAGAAAGATAAACAAAGAACCAAAACATTGAGTGTTGCTCTACCTGTACCTGACTATTCATATTTTTTAGCTGACGTAGGAATGCTGATGGATGATAAGGATGGCGAGGCAAGACTAAAAATGTTTTTGGAAACATCTGCTGGGTCATGATTGATTCCCAGGATCAGCATAGCCATAATGAGAGCCCTTCCATCTCCTCTCTGACTGATTTATACAAACCTGTCAAACGCTTCCTTCCTGGCCAGTGCTAATTTAAAACAGATGGCATCACCCCTTTTTGGCAGGTGCCTTGGAACAAGCCGAGCAATTAAACAAGTGAAAGTATGTATACATTATAATGGTCCGCTGGGATCGTTTTTGTCCTCACAAGGACCCATTGATTACTTGTCAAATGACAGCAGAGGATGTACAGTAGATGTCTAGAGGTCATCTAATAAGAGAGAGAGAGCTCATCAGGTGAAGCAGCAATCTTTCCTGGAAATTTACAGTACAGCAGAACGATCTCTACTCTTGGATTTATTCTCTTTAAAAGGCATCAGACAAAATATTTAAAGGTGATTGAATCACGCTCATATTTGAATTAATTGGCAGGTGTAACAAAATCAAAAAAGAACCACAGTGCATGATTAAAAGACTACCTTCTAATGACAGAGCTTAAAGATGCCAAAAGATTCAAATACAAAGCAGTTTCACAGAACTGAAATCAATTTTATGAAGTTTTCAGTCACAGTAAACCTAAAAGAATAACTGAAGAGTCAGGACAAGTTTGAAAACATTCACTTCTGTGGCGTAATTATCACTAATTAAGTCATGAGGGAAAGAAAATCACTTTGAACATTATCTCTTTTTTAACATAAAAGTCTATGCAAGCACTATGCCATTAGGAAATGCACAGATAAAGGCACTTGAGCAGTCAGCAAGACGCCTAACAGAGTCTGCCAGTATCTCCCTCTGGGTGCAAGCTATCTTGTAGTGCTGCAGCCAAAGCTGTGTGATTGAGCAGGGCGGCTCAATGAATGCAGATATATTTACTCAGAGTGTTGCTCTGGGAAACATCAATCCAAAAGGCATCGTTCCTCCAAAGTTGGGGAATCATTGATCCACAAAACGTGCTAAATGATTTAGGAGTAAGCATTTCTTCAGCAGCACTTATGGACCAGCCAAAGGGCAAAGCTTGTAAGGAAGGAGAAACTAAGTTTACATACTGTATGTTTGAGAGAGAAAAAAAGTGAACATGCTCTACCAGCTGGAAAACAGAGACAGAAAAAAATGTTTGCTGTAGATCATCATACTGTCAGTATCATTTATAGCCTCATGGCAAAACTGCCTCACATCACCTTGTGTGACCCCCAAGTCAAAATTATGGTATTAGCTCAACATGATAATGAACACATTCTTATGAAAAGGGGTCATGTATGGGCTGCTTTAGGCTGAAGGACTGAAATAGAAATATCTGCATCTACGCTATATTCATCAGCAGAGGACTGAAAATCAATATGAACAACATACTGAATCTACAACAGAGTTTCTTTTGTTTTATTGTCTATATGGTGTTGAGGGCACTTAAACTGATTATTTGGCGTATTTAAATGCTGCGTGACAGGACAGGAACACATCTCAGCAGCCGTCCTAGATGCATGAGCTGTTGTGTTGCAGCCAGCTGACTGATACGTGTGCTCCAGTATTTCAGGTGAGCAGTTTACTGTCTGGCAGATATTCTGTGTTCAAGTGATTCAAATTGGCTCAGCAGAAACAGATGAGCTTGGCCGCTTGTTGTGTCTTGCTGACATGTTGTGTGTAGTGCTGAACGTTTTCATTTGTGCAAATATTATCCTGTAAATTGCAGGGGGTATTTTTTGTCCCAGCGCACCAAACTAACCGTCTATTTAAGTGCTGTGATATGCGTGGTGTCAAACATATTAATGCAGTACAGCCTATGTCATTTTGTTCATCCAATGTTACTTTGGCGAGGATAATTGTTTTATTAACACAAATAAAATTAGAGAGATTGGTTGACTGAGCAATAGGCTGGTTTATTGTCACATTCAAAGGTAAAACACATATCACTTTGTCAACAGGTGGATGTCTTTCATCTTTCTATAAGTCATCTGCTTCATTGGAACTACCAATGATAACTGAAACATACTTCACAGTTTTTTTTATTGAGTTATTGGTTGGTCCTCTCTTGTAAAAAATGATTGTTGTTCTTCTATAAAACATTGCGCGATGTTCTGTAGTGTAACCCATAAGCTGTTACTACTACTACAGAGTGTTACTGCCCCCTACAGTAGATACCACATAGCTAATTTTGAATGGAAAAATGGCATCACACCAAAACACACTTCACATGTTCAACAGTCACAACAGACTAAACAAAATAATGCGCCAAAGCTTTAACAAACTCTTAACAGTTGATAATAAGACAAGCTGATAGTAGGGAGAGCAGTTTTGCAGATGTACGGCATGTATGTATACGCAGGTAAACCTTTACGTACTGTAGGCTGATTTTACTCACAATTAAAGGGACACTGTATAGATTTTACACATGATGATCAGCTTACATGTCATAAGGAGTGTTACTCAGCCAGTGAAAACAGTTGTATAACATCTTATCTCAGTGGCTTTGGAAATTCATTATAGAAAGCTGCTGGAAACTTGAAAGTTAAGGACATTTATCAGGCTGCCTGGGTCTAATGAAAGAGCTGCATATCATGTTGCATTATGGAAGGTGTAAGATTCAGTGTTTTTAGAGCCTCGCCCATGCCAGGGAATAAAAGTTAGGATCACTAAGCATCTGCTGCCTTGATTTTGACCACCAAAAAAAAAAATAAAAATCTGTTATGAGTTCATCAGCTTTCTCAAAACGCATTACTAAATCACTGGAGTATCCTTGTAAGAACACTGAGTTCTTACACTTAATTAGAACAACTTCAAAAATGTTTCTATTTTCTTTCCTGGTTGAACTACTGTGAAAATAAATTGAGTATTGGCAACACAACCACAACGCTAAGATGTTGTGGGTGCCAGCCTCTCAAAACTTCTTTCTGATATATGTTTTTTGTCCTTTGTACACTGTCAAGCACCACATAAGCAAAGACACCAGATCAAATGGAAGGCACGCAGCCTTTGAGGACATAGCCCTTGTTCTTTTCCTCATCAAAGTTAATGCCCTTGACGAGTTTAAATGCAGTAATGATTTGACACATGCAGCCAGAAGCTCTTGCTGTATTTCATCTAGATTAACAAAAACTCTAACATTACTTAATAAAGCCACAATCAATGCAAATGAACTCTTTAGTTCTGTTATGCAATTTTCTTCTGCAAAAATTAACACAGCAATGCACAGTAATAGAAACAGTAACAATAATGGTTATAATGGTTAATTTGCAGGATAATAAAGTCTACATGAAGCGACACTTCAGCACTTTGCTCAGCAGTTCTCGTGCATCAATTCTCATTTTCCACACAGGTAATCTGCTAAATCAGTTTAGTTAACTAGCCTCATGAGGAGCTGTAAACCTACAAAAAAAAAAGAATATCAGCTCTCAAACGTTCCAGTATCTTCAGAGGTTGCACACATGACAACATTCAATAATTTATGAATAACCTTAATGTGTAAACCATAATCATAGTGAGAAGCGAACAACACGACAAGATGTCTTCAAAAAAGCCAGTACATCCCTTTCGGTTTCAGCAAGCCGGATTTCTCTTCCAGCTAAGTTGTTATGCAAGTGTTCAGCTCAGACACTTTCTCATTCACAATTCATGCTCATCGCTCGTACACCCACATACCAAAGCCTCTCCACTGCCTCCCTTTTTTTTTTCCTCCTCTGCACCCCCAAACTGTAATTTTGAGTCCCACAACACAAAATATGTCTTCATCGTTCAGTTTCGCTCTCCGCTAATGGCTTGTGCCTCCTGTTATGTGTGAAGCTCCATGTCACATCCAGGGCAGGGTGTCATTTATTCAGCAGAGTACATTTTATGTGCTCCTTGCAACATTTTTCTTCTCGTCTCGTCCTCTCCAAAACGGGAACAAGGAAGTCAGAATGCTGCCATGCTTGTCAACATATTATAGTTGGGTGAGTGGAACAAATGTTAGCAATGCGTGAGATATAGTCCAGTGTTGTACAGCCAATCTTGTATAATGGTTATCTAATCAGAGTATTGCTCTCTAGTCACTGTCTGATTGCCTTCAAATTGCTTTAGTCTCCAGCAGAGTGTCTTGCAGAACACAGTATGTACAATTTGAATGCCATTATTTAGATGTGGGCACCCAGGGCAGCAGAAGTGATATCCTTATTAATGCCCCTATCCGATGTCAGCATTTTAGTCTGTTCCCACACATTGGCAGTCAACAAACTGTAAAGTGAAACAGAACCTCCGCACTGTGAGAGGCAAATTAAAACGCAGTATGAGTGGTAGCCAGCCATCCTAATTAGCCCATTTTGTTTAACACGCCTGAAAACGATGCTCGCATTTTGCTTTTGTGGTGTAAATGCAACATTTCAGAGGGGGAATATCCAGAAAATCTCAACATCTGGCGAGTCAGGCTGGGTCAACACTGTTGTTACACAGGAGAGAAGTTTTGTTGTCTCTCAGGAAACGGTGGGAAAACACACCACAAAGACAGCTTGAAGACCAAGAGATGTACCTCGGAGAATAGGAGTGGTCTTTTGATGTTGGTGTGAAAAGGTGCAGAGATAATAATCCACTATGGGACTTAGGGGCAGCTAAACATTTTCTCTGACATTATTATGATATTATAAGTGCAAGATGATGGGCAGAGCAGAAGCTGAAAAACCATGTTCTTAAGATCAGTCAGTTTTGCAACAATATATAAAAGAGACAGTAATGACAGTGTTGTATTTCACAGTGAATGCAAAATTACATGTATGAGAGTCAATTTCTGTTAAGAAAAGAATGGAAATGAAAAGTAAGGCATAATAGAAATGAAAATGTTTTCATGGTTCCTTCTCAAAAAGAGCAAAAACAAAAGTCAGTTATTGCTGCTACAAACCAAGCTGTCCAGTCTCACGCAGCCCTTTTTGCAGTTTACCTTGATACAGTCCTTTTATTTTCCCTTTTGCAAAAGAAAAGGCTTTGATGACTGTGAGCAACGATGACTGATGACTTTGGCAAATGTGAGCCTATCTCGGGTTGAGAGTTTGGCTGGATTTGCCGGAGAATTTACTTCCTCAAATGCCCAAATAGCAATGTTAGTGCTATTACTGTAGGCTCTAATCTAGTTAGCCAGACATGGTCATGCTTGCACCTTATGTTAGTACTATTAAATCCTTTCCCTAAATATTTACTGTTATTGGCTTTTCAACGAGTACTACCATGAACTGTCTGAATATTTAGAGAAATCCAAAGCTTGACAAACCTGCCACGCTTACTTACACATGTTGAAATACAGGCACGTGTGGCAGATAGCCAGTTCTGGCATTCTAGTTCAAAATTCTGAGATTGTTACTCAAAAACCTATGAGATTCTAAATCAAAATTATGATAAAAAGAGTGAATTATGAAATACTAAGTCCAATTAACATCGATATATACACATTTTGAAAAAATACATATTTTCAACATACAAGTGTCTTTTTATTTTCTTCAGAAATAACTTTTCATTTCTATATTTCTCCTCTCAGGCAGCAAAAGATCTGAAATAAATAGGCTTAAACCAGACAGTTTCTGACCTCAGACACTTTAACACACACACACACACACACACACATTGCAAGCACCTGGGTGCTTCTCATCACTTATATTTTCATTAATTTGTCCAGAGATGTCCCAAGGCTGCTATGGCTGTATTGACTGATCCCCAGGCTGCGACCTTTAAGTCAGACCTGCAGCACTAATTAATCTTAGCAGAGTGATACATACGGAGGTTGAACCAACACATAACACAGGCAACCCTCCTCCTAGCAGACAAATACGTCTCTCACCAGGGGAAAAACCGCTGAAACCTTATATACATATTCCAACAGCAAATGTATGAAAGTAATACTCCCTGAGCCGAGAGCTGTAAGGAGCGGTTGAACTGATAATAAAGATTTAAATAAATGTCGAGGAGAACCTGTGCTCTATCTTTTGGATATAATATCTCTGGGAACAGTTGGAAGAGAAATTCATGAGACAAATATTTGCACCAAAAGATAAAAGTAAAGAGCCGGGGATTTGAGTCCTACACCTCGCTGAGCACTGCTGGTTTGGTATTTCCCAGCTGGATGAAAGCAGAATTTAGTGGACACATAGATTATTCATCTGTGACTCTAGGACAACCACTTACAGCCGTATATGTAGAGGCCAGAATGTAAAACTGACTACAACTGACTGACAACTTACTGATGTAAAACTGACATGTTATTGGAATGAATTATTTTTGACAGCACAATTTGATTATTTATTTATTTATTTATTTAGTTTCCTTTTTCATTTATGGACCAGGATTGGCAGGAAAAATAGCATTCACCCAATTCCATTTTTGATGTGATCTGGGGATTCTTAAGTGAGTGTGAGTGATGGACTTAAAACACGGATGAATAACTGATGGATGGAAAACAGCTGAAAATGAAACGAAAAGCTCCCAGCTCGTCTCGCTCCCCCCTCCCACGCTGGCTTGTTGTCCTCTCTGCTTCAAATGCAGCAAAGCATTTTCAATGAGTTACCATAGAGATGATTATTGCAGTTGCTGTTGTGAAAAATTTGGCTCAAAACCTCAGGGACAGTACCGGCATGGCAGATATGCAGAGCAAAGAAAAAAAAAGATAGATAAACAGACATGCTTGAGAGAGACTATGTGGAGGTTTTCTAAGGTCAAAAACATCAAGAACAGCCGGTACACCGTCTACAAGAAAAAAAGAACAAATATTAATATTAATTTTGCTTTTCATTTTGGAGAATGTTCATCTTTCAAGTAGAAATGTATATTTATTTTACAAGAAGCTACATCAAATAAAAGTAACCAGCCGAGGGTCATGTCAGGCCTTGGAGGGCTTGTTACTACTTTTGTCCAGGTGCCCTTGAGTAACACACTTAACTCGGCTGCTCCACTGGAGCCGCTCACTGGTCAACAGCTGAAGACTGCGGCTGCACTGAGCTGCTCCCAGGCGTGAATGTGTGCAACTGTACCATGAATGTTAAGCAGGGTGTAGCTGGAATACAGCATGGATGCTCAGCAGACTTTCCAAGATAAATAAAAGTACCAAAGAAATAAGAATGCAAAGAAACAGCAATGTCACCTTTGTCTGGTGTTTGAGGCCTAGACATTGGCCCTATAATATAAAGAAGTATGTGGCTACTGAGGAATTCAGAGAGGTCTGTGGCTGCAGCAAGCAGATTTGTGTTATAGCCATGGCTGCAACAACCTGCTTAAGGGCTGCTGGGCCATCTCGAACTCCCCGTTTCTCCCTCTTATTCATTATTGCAGAAGATAACACGGTGTCAGGTTTGCTGTGTGGTTATTTGATTAAAAACAAATAAGGAAGGCCCAAAAGAAATAGTCTAACATTTTGGGGAATATGCTTAGTCTGTGACTAAAAACTCTGTGATATAAATCACATTGTCTTTAGATGTTACAGAGTGTCAGACTTTAGTCTTTTAAAAGTCTCTCAAAAGTATTTTCAATGTCTTCTGGTGTATGGAAGACGATGAGAAGATTGATACTTTTACGCCTGTTTATGATGTGTGGAGGTGGTTATCCTAGTTTAGTATAAGGATTACAATCAGCAGGCTCTCTGCAAGAGAATTATGGTTATCAACACCTCTAAAGCTCAGTAATCAACATTTTGACAGTAGAAACAACAATTTGTAATCTTGTCAAACAATTGCAAACAGTTGCATCTACTTTGTTCATCCTTTTGTTTGCTTTAAAACTTGATTTTGACGCAGAACTTTAAGACCAAGGAAAAAAGCAGGACACAGCTTAAGGCCTGCTGTTATTGTCTATTTTTGTACTCCCAAATAAAGTTACAGCTAATAAAATTACCATAAACCAATTGCCACACAGTGAATTAGGGTGTTTTGGGAGCCCCTCAGGGTCTCAGGCCAGTTGCCTGCTTTGCCCACTTGGTAACCCAGATTTGGTTAGAGCAAAAAGAAGGAAGACGTAGAGTGAGAGACTGGAGTGAGGGGGCAACAACTCTGCTTTATCTAATTATTTGAATTTTAGGAGCTTTTTCCCCTGAGACACACACACACACACACACACAACGTTCACGACCAAACCGCATTTTTTGAGCCTAGATGGCTGCTTCATTTATTTCTCAGGTGTACTTCACCAGGAGGCCGAGGTGTTTTAAGACTCCCTGGAGGGTTTAAGACCAATGCAATTCTCCCATTTTCTTCCTTTTGCTAGCATCGAACCTGTGACCTTCAAATCACAGGAGATTCTCTCTCAGCCTTTTTCCAAAGTGTTGTTATACAGGAGCTGTTTCCTCCTTGGATTTTTGTCTACCTATCAACTTGCCCGCCGAGACTCCCTAACGTACCTGCACCAGCACTAAATTTGATAATGGCAAAACATAGAGAAAAGCTTAAATTGTGTTAAGTCTAACATTACTGGATCTGTTGTGTTCACTCGGGGTATGATGGATAGGCAGCAGTGGGGAGGTACTCCACAGCAATCTGCTATAAGGGACTGAATGAGCTGCAGAAGGAGATCACCTTTCTGATGAGACTCTGGGCTGTTAGGAAGCCATAATGTGCCAAACTGCGATGTTTTTCAATTTTCCTCTCATCAAAAGTACAGGTAAACTTACGTCTGTGCTGTGAGGAACTCCATGGCTGAGATCAATACATCAATCAAGAGACATTGCCGTCTTGATGCAGCTCTTAAAGGTAATTGTCCTCTTTCACTCATCCGTTGAGTGAAATATAAGTCACAATATCTTTATCATCATTGGAGTTGTGTTTATGAAGGTCCAGAAGGGGCTCTGCAGAGGACAGCAGGTGAAATGACCGAGCTCGGCAATAAATGTCCACAAAACGGCAACAAGTGGATCAATAAAATCACGACAAAGACGAAAAGCATGTCTGCAGAAGTTCAACGGGGCAATTTGAGGTTGTGGCTTTTTTTCGTTTATGTCTTTAAAGCTGAAGAATTAATTCACTTTATAATGTCCTTCATGTTCTACAGCATCTGAAATCCTAAGGCATCGCCTGGAGCTGCGAATCATGACATGTAATGAGATACATCCATCCTCCAGCTGCAGACAAACAAGCCAGTGCATAAACTGAACTTTGAATTAACATTAAAGTATGAGAGGAACTTTCATTCACATTCATTATACATTCCTCTGTACCCTCAGTGTAATGCATGTAAGCTTCTGTAGCATATCTCTAAGACATGAACAGTATGAGTAGTCCTGTGTAACCAGGCTCATGCTTTTGTGTTTTTGCACCACTGGAAGAGAAAAAAAAAAAACATGTTGCATGAATAAACATGATGGGACAGTGCAATATTGCAGGCAGACTGTTCACGAGATGATACCAAGGCACACATGACAAGAACGGCAATGATACTGCCACGGCCTGGTTTCTAGGTTATCATATTTTTTGTCAGTCTTGTTCCTATTTTTGCAAACACATTTGTGGCTGACAAGTGAACTAAAGGCCACCCGTGTTCAAATCACAAAATATACCCCTGCACATCAAAACCCATCTCTGCTCAGGATTAGCCCACACTGCTGTCCTTCCCACTGGGAGGAATCCTGATGAGGAGCTGCCGCACCGACTGGTCGGACATGATAACCCAGCATGTGAGCTCACCATTACAGTCATTATATGGCCACCAACGGAGGTGCATGCAAAGTCATCCCCCTCTTTTCAAGTCCATACCTTTTCTCAGCTGCAAGGTAAAATCACAATGCCACTTTGTAATGAGACGTTCTTTACGAGGGTTGTACCTAATGCCTTTTCCCCATTTACTGATGCTTTATAGAAGAGTTAAAAGCCAATAATTTAAGTTTATCTGCACTTTCATCAAGGCAATTCACAATACTTTGTTTCTTATTTTGTCATGACTATTAAATGTTATACAGAAATATAATTTGAAGCCTAGTTTTCAGGGACCTTAGGTGAAAACTAAAACATTTTACAGCTTTACATTTGCAGCTTCTGTTTTATTTCTGTCAGTAATCATTACGCCAAAGCAATTGCTGAGATCTCAGAGTGCTGCGGCAGTGACCCGAATCTCAGAAATGACTTGCAAAATGATCATAACAATAATAATACAGATTGTGGAAACCATGAAAATAAAATCCTAGTAGTGAACTTTCCTCAAAAGCAAACTTAGTCACTTTAAAACTATATAAAACGATATAACGAGTTAACTAGTGAGCTTCAGCCTCTTGTACTAGTAGGTATAGTTTCTTTTAAGCTGAAAACAGAAGCAGGCTAGCTGTTCCCCCATTTCCAGTCTTTGTGCTAAGCTAGCTAAGCTAAAGCTAAGTGACTGCTGGTTGTAACCTTGTATTTCAGTTCAATTCAATTCAATTTTATTTGTATAGCCCAATATCACAACAGAGTGTCTCATAGTGCTTTACAAAGTTCACTGAAATAAACAAGTGTAAGCGAACAAACAATCTAATAAAGAGTCCAGCAGTCGATGAGGCCAATGGATCAGTCCGAGGCATCACCTGCCCTTTATGACCCTCCTTCTTCGGGAAGGAAAAGTATTTACTAATAAGATATGACAGAAAGTGAATAAGCGTATTCTCAAAAATGTCAAACTACACCTTTAAGTTTTGTGAATGGCTTCTAACAATTCTACAGAATCACATAAGTCATTAATAAAGCATTGGTTACAACTTAGAAATCATAGGGTGTCTTGTTAGAAATAAAAAAAACCCCATAAAACTCAAGCAAGATTGCTTTTGTGAATTATTTTAGAAAACCAAACACAAGGCTGCCTTATTCACTCTTGTCATTGAATAAATGCCTGTAACATGAATGAATTTATCAAAATGGAGCAGCCTGCTCTGTGTGTGAAGCATTGTCTTGTGTCTTTCTATCATCATAAGCCAGACAAATAAAACCTTTCCTGTCTGAAGAAGAAACCAATCCACAGCTGAGTTGAGAAAAGAATGGGGCTCTGTTCCAAGATCCCTATACATCCACGCCTCTGTCCTCATCCTTGCCCTCAATTCCCAAAGCAATCTAAAGTCAGTGGTTCTATTAAAACAATACTGCCTCATGCAAATTGCTACTGTCAAGCCCCTTGGTTTTATTTCTCATCCTTACTGCTGCTCTCCAATGCTTTAATGGAGATTGTGCCAACCAGACTTCGCAGCCTCAGGTAGGATCAATGGTATCAATGAAACAATCTGACAATGATCGCCGGCACTCTCAGGATAAAAAGAGCAATATGTGACAGTGAATGGATGAGCACCTCATTGAGGGCCGCTGCCAACAAACCAGGTAATTAAAAAGAGGAGCAACAAATCTAACCTGCACCTGTACGGCTTCCAGATCGCGCAACTTTTTGGTTAAGCTACTTTAATTGACAGATGGCAGCTTGTGCTATTGTAACATTTCACTGGTGATGTTAATGACCTGCCGCACACAGCATGTTGGCGCCTACTCATCCCTGAACGGTGTGGAAATTTAGAAAAAAAAAAGAAGCTCTTACCTCATAACGTAAGATTTGCCTTATCTGTTTCATTAGCAACTATTTAATTAAATGACTGATTTACATGCTGGGCACTCTGGCACTGTTCAGCTTCTCCTCACATACATTAGTCATAAGGTGTTGCAGTGTGTGCAAGGGCACTTGCAGGGTACCCTGTTGAGTTCATTAAGACTGCCGTCTGCTCGGAGGAATATCCCTGTTTCTTTAAGTCAGACGGTTGACTTGGCTGAAGTCTGCACTCTCTAGGTAATGAGACCTTTGCTGTGGGTCTGCGTGAGTCTAAGTCAGCCATTCATGGGCTTTTGAAGAAAGTGAACGCGTTGGTTTGGGAGAATAGACTGTCAACTCCACCTCTCTCCAGTTCTTTGCACCAAAAACGATGGCATCGAAACTGAATACACGTATCATCAGCGCTGCTTTGTTACTGAAGGTGAAGGTTGAAAGTGGTGATGAGAATTTTGTTTCGAAAAGCAACTCTCAGATCTTGAAACTGAGTGCTCTCAAATCCTGACCAATTAATTTTTACTCACACCTATAAAAACGATTCATCACGAGCACAAACTTTATTCTTTTTACGGTGGACACTTAAATGTTTATTTGTGGGTCCTCAAATCAAAACAAATCTTTTGTAAGTTGTTTTAATGTTCTGCAGATGTGAGTTGCTCCTCCATTATCTATTGGAATTACATTGCGGGAAAACAGGATCCAACAGTGCACTGTGGCTACAACTGATTATTTTATCAATAAAATGCCAAAAAATGGTGAAAAACGTTGCTCAGTGTTTCCCAAAGCCAAAGATGACGTCCCAAATGTCTCGTTTTGTCCACAATCCAAACATATGTAGTTTGCTAGAGTTTGATAAAGAAGATACCAGAAAATTCTAATTCAAGAGGGTGTAACTTTTAAAAATTACTCAAAGCAATTTTAAAATAGTTGGCAATTGATCTAATCATTGACAACTAACTGATTAATCATTGCAGCTGTACAGTGCAATACAAGCTCACTATATACTCACCAACTGCTTAATAACATTATTAAGGACTGAATTGGAACATCCGCTCATCATATCCTGTACGGTATTCACAAACATTTATACACCAAGTGGTGCATTTTAAGAACATTTTGGCTAATAACAGCCCTCAGGAATTTACTGCAGTCATTATTTGATTTAGCTAAGTGAGGAATCACCTACTGTTGGACGCATCAAGTCAGTCATCAACAATAATGTGATAATTCAGTTAAACCTTGATTTCTTAACGGGTCAAAATGACTCATTTTATGTGGCTCCTGGTTAGATGAAAAGCAAGAAAGAAGAAAGAAAACGATTCACTTTTGTAGTTGGCTTCACATGGTGCACCTTCAAACCAACTTAATTTTTTAATGAAACTTACTCCACTGACATCTGTCTCTTTTCCAGCGTGTTTGGTGACAGTTTTATTTATTTTTTAACTTCCAATTAATTGCGCTAAAGTTGTATAAAGTCAAAAAACTAACTAAGCTAAATACCACCAGAAGGCAAACTATGGCCTCCTTTACATCTTACATACAAGTCAAACCAAAGCAGGCTACAGCTTGCCAACTTCAGTGCAAGAAGGAACTTCTGAGCCTCTAAACAAATAAGCTTTCTGTTCCGCTGTCAGTCATTATGTTAATTCGCTAATGCAGATTAAAAAGTAATTGTTAACAATGTGTACACAGAATAATCTGCCTTGGCTGACTGCTGTGGAGCAGATAAGAATAGGCTGTAGAGATGTCCAGTGTGGGGCATTATATGCTTCATTACACATGTTTATTTAAAAAAGATTCAGTAGGAGCAGAACCAGCTGTAACCCTACCCCCCCCGCCCCTTTCATTTTCCTCCTCTCACCTTGTGTGCAGTAATGAGGCATTAATTTAACCTGTAGGTTTTTCATGGAACTTGGATATTCGTCTTAATTCGAGGCTAACCTGAAAGTTCTTACTGCTGTGAGGCCCGATAAAATACACTGAATGAATAATGACAAGACAAAGCCCAATTGTTGGGAGCTGAAAAAAGCAACTGTCAATGGTAGCGCTTACACCTCCCTGGCATTGTGCTCTCAGGACTGTACAGCATTTCATTTCAAAGAGTCATCAGGATGGGGATAAAATTCTTGCCAAATGGCAGACAGATAATGGGGTCAATAAGTTTTTCTGAGACACATTTTTATATCATCAACTCCTGTCTGACTGCAAACTCTTCCTCTTTTGTACTGCAGTTTACACTCCTGAGGTGGTTAAATAAAAGCGGATGGTGTAACACAATTACTAAGCTACAACAGCTTCCGCCATTTTAGTCTTTGCAGGTCTCAAAGATCAGCATCGACAAGACCGCTTGCTAACAGCATGAATTTGCGTGTCAAAAATCACCAAAGATTAATTAATTTCAATGAAATCTCAGGCAAAATGTTTGTCGTTTTAAATGCTGGCATGACCAGGCTTTAGAGTGATTCATCTACTATTTAAAATTGTTGCCAGTTGCTTATCTTTTGATTGACTAATTGACTTGTCTATTCATCCTCTCTCTCTCTCTTTCTTAATAGTCTTTTAACAGTGTAGAGGCATCAACACGGCAAGCTATGATTTCACATGTCAGCTAACATAACTGAGGAAAGGCACTCAACTGAACTCAACTGTAAGATCTAAGGTAAGAAAAGCATCATCTTAACTCCTCCCCTGAGAACTGCCTCTGTACTTACAATATGGAACGTGCGCAGGTTGTGCTGAAAAGCTTGAAAACATCGCGCCTGCTCAACATGCATGTTCTTTTACACGAATACTAAGATTTGTGCCCATGTTACTTCCAAACTTGAAGAAATATGAGCTCATTCTATAACAAGACCACTTCTGCTTGATCAACGTGCCACGTGAAAGTACAGAAACAACACAGTAGGAAAATGATATGAGAAATATTTCTTATTCAGGTGGACAGCCGGTGAAACTGAATGATGAATATGTTTTACAGCAAGAGCATAACAGAACGAAACAGATCACAAAGGTTACCATGGCATCCTTCCTGGAGCGGTCGTCATTGTGTGGAGGAAGAAAAAACATCTAAAGAGCTTTTACATTGTGTACAATGAGTTCTTCAGGATACTATTAAGACACCATTTTTTTTATTCTTGTGTTATGTGCAAGGTACAAGATCATGGCAGAAATTACAGTATAAACACTGCGTGTATGCATTGTTGTTGAAATAATCAGGTTTTACAGATACTGTAGGGCATATCCACCTCCAGAATCAGGCTGTTTGTCTCAATTTCTGGGCAGGGGGGGGTAAAAGGTGGGCTGCCTTCTTGCACAATTTACAACATCTTCCTCTTCTCAAACTCCTACAGAGATGGACAACAGAGAGGAAGAAGAAAAGACAATGTGAAATGAAGTGAGACAGAAGTGAATGATTTATTCATGCAGAATTCACACAGCTCTGTTTTGATCCCGTGTATCAGATCTGCTGTTGAGGCGGGGAAACCGAGGTGGTTAGAGCTTTGCAGAGCCTGTTGTTTTTCCTGGAGAGTGCAAATTATGTAGCGCTGTACGTGTCACCAAGTTCCAGTTGTCAAACATTTAAAACAGCTCACTTCCTGTGATTGATAGAGGCTACACATCTGCAAAAATCTGATTTATGTGAGGTTACAGTGGCTGTGTTTATCAGCACAGTCCAACCATGTGACTACAAATGAGAAAGCATTATGATAGCCATTAAAAAGGATGTAGCTATTTACATATTCAATTTGGAAAATATCACACAAACCGTGGGATGATAGAATACGTCGTTCCCTCAGAATTTTCCATTGCACAGGGGGAAAGTAACTTAATGCAAATGTCATTTATCAGGTCTACAGAACACACAAGTGCTCCTGCACATGTTGGCCCATCCCTCTGTGGCTTGTGGATACCTGAAGGTCTACTGCCACCTTGAGGAGGAAGTATTTTCAGGTTTCTGAAATGCTTGAGAGGCAACCTCAGCCTCTCTAACCTCGACTTTCTGGGAAGGGTGAAATGAATGAGGAGACGCTTGAGTGAAGGGGTAGAGTTGTGGCCTTGTTCATTAGATTTCTGCTTTACAGATGAGGACGGGTAAAAGAAGGGCTGGTACAGAGTTCAGTAATTAGGGACAAAGCAGTAGAAGATATGAGGACAGAAAAGGGGTAGAGAGAGAAGAGAAGAGGGGTAACTGATAGGAAGAGCGACAAGACGAAAGGATGAGGAGAGTGCGTTTATGGCATAGGAAGACAGATGTTTTGTTGGTCCAAGGTAGCAGACAGTAACTCAAGGGTACAAGACAGGAATGATAGCACAAAGGTGTGAGCAGAGTTGGTTGTGACAGAGAGGAAAAACAGAACCGACTTTGAGTGCGAGACTCAGATGCTTGACAAGACAAGTCAAGAGTAAGAGGGGAGAGTAAAATGAGGAAAGTAGAGGTTGCCACTCAAAAAGGACAGCTGAAAATACGCCTGGATTGAAACTGAGGTGAGCAGAGAAAAGCCTGACATGAGGGTAGAAGCAAGGCATTTACACACTGCCAGTGACGACAGCTGTGACACACATGGGGCCAGATATAGAGAGAGGCACCGTGAATACAGTCTGTGTGCCGCCGTAACCTTCTCAGTTTCAAATTTACTGCACAACCAAAAGCTTGAGTTTGCTTCTGTTTGTCTGCACACATGTGCATGCAGGGTTCACTGTGAATATTGAGTGGGACAGGATAATATTATCAGCTGCTGCCATTACGAGTTACGGATATTTTGCAACGAGTAAAAGGTCATAATTATTCTACCTTGCATATGAATCAAGTCTTTCTCAGATAAACATAAATATTCTGATATCTTGCCCTTGCGCCAGTGGCATTGAAAGTTCTTTTGGATATCAGTGCAAGCACTGCATATGTAATTTTGTTTCGACATACTGTGTTGCCATCTTCCACTGTTCAAGGCTCGCAAGTCTCATTTTCTTGTAAGATATCTTACTGTGAGCTATGTGTGTGTCCTACATAAAGCACACTTTTCTACAAAAGTTTAAGCAGTTTTGGTTATTTCACTGTTTTGTTTCACTGTTTTTCAATCTGAATCTGATGACCTTTGTCGGGTTCTTTATGTGCCGTCATTCAGATATGATAAAACCACACCCACACAGTCCTGATGAAGAGGATTAGCTGAATTTGAATGTTAAACTCTTAACCAGAATGTTTTTTTTTTGTTTTTTTTAAAACACAAATTTTGCTGCTTCATTAGAAGTGAATATTTATTGTTATAGCAATACTTAATATTTAAAACCAAATTTTCCAGGGGATTGAGGACCCTTTAAGAAATACAAGTGTCTACAAATAACTGATCATATTAAGTAAAAATGTAGGCAAACGGTAGGCTATGAATAAATGTGCAGATGTCGTAAGTGAAATTGTCAGCAGTGATGTCGTTAAATGTACAAAGTTTCAGTTATGAATCCTCGTTAGACATCCCAGGCACATCATGAAACAACAGTTTCTTTATACTAAGGCCACAGGCTGCAACAGCCGATCAAGTAAGAGCTTAAATCACAAATACCTGAGACAATTACAACATCAGTAAGCCATAAACTCATACTTAAAATGAGAAACAATACAATATGTCAAAATCCAGAACATAAATGAAACCGTAAACTTAGAACCTTTCAAGCTTATGACAATATTTCCAGTTGAGAGGTGAAACATGATTCTTTCTCCCCCCCTATTCCCTAATTGGTAGTTTTATTGTGGCACTTTACTTTTCTATTAAAAATCATTTCTTTTTCATTTTCCTGCACCCAAGGCCCAGGATAGAAATGCAATAATTCTAATAAAGTCCATGCTGACAGTTTGAATTCAGCTACTCTTTTTGAATGAGTTATTCATCTGCCATTTGCACCCTGGTGCAAATGGCCAGGCAGCTGCTATTCAGCTATTCACGCCTTGTCCAGTCACACAGTATAATAGAGCGATATATTCCTCCTCAGGTTGATTGGAGTGTGGACGCCGAGTGGTTTAGTTACAAGACTTTCACCCTGGAGAGCAGGGCTAAAGTCCAACTGCAAAATCTATTAATAAATATTTTTTTCTGTGGACTTCAGTTCTCTTTTATTATTAGTTTTCAACTGCAGTTTGGTTAGGTTTAGGCAGCAAAACTACTTAGTTAGTTTGAGGAAAAGATGAATATAGTCAAACACAAATTCTTTCCAATACACACCTGGATGTAAATGGGTGTATTGATGTGCATTATACAACACTTAATTTAAACTTAAAAAACAAGATCTGAGGGAAATATATTATTTGGCCCAATGTATTTTACCTTCTTCTAATTATCAAATGGTTAAGTGAAACCACTCTAATTTCAACAGAGACAGTAGTGGCAATACATGAATGCTGCGTTACCTAAACCTGCATCTGTTATTATGATAAACTCTGTTTCAGAGTCAAAGAAATAAACAACATAAAGTTGCTGTTACTTAAAGATATTGTTTGGGATGAACACGCCAAACACCAACAACCAAATTAATGAATGCAGTTAATACAAGGAAATATTTTGTTCAGCTTGATATTTTCCAACAAAAAACCCACCCACTGTAGCAGTATGTATAATTCATTAACTTCTCAGTGAATATGATGACGCATGTATCCATTTTCACAGATACAGATTTTCTCCGCTCGTGTCGTCGCTCATGCAGGTCAGTGAGGGCAGAGATGCTCTCCGGGGTCGTCACCGTTTCTGCCCACTCTTGAAGCATTACGTCTGCTTACTTCTCTTAGGTGTTCTTACTTCGATTACAGCGGTCAATGAAATTAAGAGAGATGTATGAACACAACGTGCAGCAAAATGAGCAACCACGTCGCACGTTTTTCATCATTACACACAATGATTATGAATTAAACTTTGGGAAAAAAACGTGTGTAAATCTATATCTGTGTGCAGTAGTGCCAGCAGTGGTAATGAAAGTATAAGATGATGAATGGGTGTAATACATGCTTTCACTTTTTATACATCTTGTTAACAGTGCTTCTCTAGAGATAAATTGAAATAAAGGGGCAGTGACGCCAACTCAGCCACTGTCAACATGCGCTTATTAATTTCTGCCCTTCTCTTCTGCCTTTCTTTACGGCATATTAAAAGTTTAATCTCAACCTTGCTACTCACAGAAAAAAAGAAAACACGTCTCACATTTGTGACTGCTCAGTGATGAAAGATGGCGCTCAAAGTACCCAGCATCACAGGATATTTTGTTCTGAAGCTAAAAGACGAGCATTATTACAGTCTTATTACAATAGCTGCAAATTAGTTACGCCGACAGCCAGCATTAATTAACTTGCATATTCATCTGCATGATGAAAATGTGACCTTTCTTCTTTAGTTTGTTTGCGTAGGATTCTTAAAGCTATTTGTATCAATTCCAGCAGTTCAGAGTAAAACAGTGAAGCACAGAAATGTACATTTGGCTGTTTGTCATGATGATCTGAAATATTTTCCTGTACATTTTTTATATTTGTAATTATCTGAAGCAAACACTGTGTTACATTTTAATATGCCAGCGGCAATACAGACAGAAACTGAGGATGAAGACAGAAGCAAGGTTTGAGAAAAGAGATGCAAGTCAGAAAGAGATGAGATGAGACTGATTTCATGAGGCCATGAAATAAAATAAATACAAGGGAAATATCTGAGCTTAGTACATTTGGGATTATGTTTTAATGGTGAGTAAAACATTAGTGTAGTGTAGATCTCTCTAATGTCTCTTGTAAGTAAAACCCCTTTCGGACACACGCAGCCTGCTATTAATGTTACTTAATGGATCAAACAGACATAGATGTCGACAACGGAAATGTTTAAGATTTTACTCAGATATGACAGGACCATTAGAGGAGGGAAGATGAAGTGCTATGGAGATTTTACTCTTAAGTCCAGCGTAGTATAATTGTCGTCAAGCATCATGTAAGTGACTCGGGTGATTATTAAGATATGAGACCAACATGTAAAACTGCCATCACATTTCCATAATGAGGTGCAGAGAAGTGTGAAAAGTTTTGGTGAAACTGGATCATAAACTTATCTGATTTTTTTTTTTTACTATTAATGATAATACATTTCTTGGTAATTTTTTGGTATCTTGTCCTCTTGTACACCCAGACGGAAAAGTAGAATTATCACATCATGATCACAGCTTTAACATAAGTACTAATACCACAAAATAAAAATACTATCATGTAATTTATATTATTGGATTATTACTACTGATTCTTTAACATACAAGCACCATTTAATGTGCGACTTGTGTGGCAGAGCTTTTTGTAACTACATGACAATTTCGATCAACCACCTTAAACTGTATTTACAGTAAGTACAGCACTTAGTTAACTGTACTTAGGATCTTTCCTCCGATGTTCATGACAACTATCATTCAGCTGGAACAAACGACTCACCTTGAACATAGTGCTGCCCAACTGGGCGGGGGACATGCTGACTACAACTCCAGCTGACTGGAGGGCTGCAATCTTCTCTTTGGCTCCACCCTTTCCACCAGCGATGATGGCGCCAGCGTGGCCCATCCTACGGCCGGGAGGAGCAGTTAGCCCCGCGATGAACGACACAACGGGCTTTGAATTAGCACCCTGGACAGGGAGAGAAAGAAATACATGATTGTATAAGAGCATCAAAATGGACAGAAAGGGAGAATAAACGGAAGGAAAAATGGGTGGATGTGGACACACTTAGCAACACAGTGGATGAATAGTAGGAAGGAAGGGAGAAACACAAGCGAAGATGGGTGTACTAAAACAGACAGAATTGGTTTTCTGCACCTGCATTTTATTCATTCATTAGAAATTAAACACCCCATGTCCTCCCATTACAGAGCCCCCATGGTAACAGGCTTGTCTAACCCGCCATCTCTGTCTCAGCCTGCATTATTAAAACAAAGGGTCAATCAAGCCATTTAATTGCATGGGTTGGTGTATGACCAGATAGGGGCTCAGGCTCCTGCCATTTCATATCATCTCATTTCTGAGATAGTAATTAGTCATGCAGGCACTGATTAGCTCAGCGCCTGTCTTTGCTGCTTGCTCATTGATGGATGTTACGTTCAACAGTTAAGATCATTTCCAAGGTGAAGAGAGCTAATATTTCATCTTCAGCAATAACATCATAACCTGCAAGAGGGAAGGAGTGAGTGTGAGTGTGTGTGTGTGTGTACATACAGCAGCTAATATTTCACACTTAGGAAAAACAACATAATTGTAGAGGACGGCGCACACACACACACACACACACACACACACGCACACAGAGTCCTGGGCTTTCAACAAAGGCTGTGGCTCATCTGGCAGGCTGCTTTCAGAGTGAATGTGGCATGTTTAACAGCCAAGGCAATACAGCGCGGCCCTTCAAAGACACCCACTTCTTCTGCCATTTCAGCTCCAAATTCAGACCTGCCACTGGCAGACACAAGATGGCAGGCACTAATATAAACTGGAGATGACTTTTAATAATTAAGACTAGCAGGACGTATATCAGCCAGGGAAATATTGAGAACCTTGGCTAGAAATGCATCGCTAATGAGACATTAACATTTGCAAAGCTAAGAGGGAAATGAAGAGAGAGGGAATATTACTTTTAAGTGCTCTAAATATGTTACAAGCATCTGTTCTATGCGTTGAAAAGTGTAAGCACAACGCAAAGTGGCACCAAACCCCACTCAGTATTCAGAAGTCGAATCGCGTCTTGAATAAACAAACCGCCCTCATGTGAATCAAGTCTTAAATCTACCTCAAACGAAAGGGGTTTAATTACTCTATTAATCCCTGCCTCCCTGGATACTAAGTACTAACAATGCATACAGGGAGGAGAGTCTCACCATCATTCACTTTACCCGTCTTTTGTCTTCTACAGTTAACAGTTTAGATATATTACCTTAATTATGAGACCGATAGGGTAGTTCATCCACCTCTGTGTGTCAACATGACTAGAGGAAGGCTTTGTTCTATAAACACAAAGCCGCCTGGCTCCAAGGTAAGGAATTGTGCTCACAAGCTTAAAAAGCCAAAGTGAGACATTTATACGCCCCTATAAAGATGAGAGGTAAGCATGAATAAACCCAGTGTGCACAGTTGAGCTCACCAACACTCTTCTATCCTCCGTCTTCCTCCAGACTACAACCTGTTTTCAGCGTTGTTTCCACAGAATTACAAGGGGTTTAGCTAAGCTCAGTGGAGACAGGCTTGGGCTGAAATAGGGAAATAAATAAATAAATAAAATAATCAGTAAACCTCTACGGTAGCTTAGGTGCCAAATACTCCGACCTACTTGAAATGCATGAAGCAAACTGTAATATGGTTATTCTGTGTAAAACCTATTTCTGACTTCAGAGAGCCTGTGAAACTCTGGCAACGATAGGCAGACCTTTGATACAGGTGACTTTTAAGACGATATTATGCTGGCAAGTAATGCAGACACTGATGAAGACTGAACCTTGAAATATGCCCTGAATCATAAAATTTGACAGCAGAACCGAGTGAGAAGCATAAGGTTGTTTTCTTGAATTTTACAGAATTAAGGCGTCAGTAGATAAACACTCTGCAGTAGCTCAACTGTAACACTGATGGATACTGAAATCAATACTTCTTCACCTTTTGGTATAATGTGTATATCTCAAATAGGAATTCAATATATTTAATGTTGCATGACAGAAATCAATCATGACACTGGACCTTTAATTTCACTGAGCAGTCTGTACTTAATGTGTCCAGTGTGGCAGAATTTGTCAAGTAAATGTGAAATGTGGCGTCATAAAAAAAGGCTATTTTCTCAATTAACTTCTCACTATGACTGATGGTATCATACATGAACACACGATTTTCTGCCAAAGTTTAGTTTATTTTACATAAGAGATTTCTCTTTGCTGCAGTCTTCTGCAACGTCTAAGCTCCTGGGCTGTATCCATCCCCCCCAATGTCATTTTCAATAGACATGGAGGATTTTCAATGAATGTTTTTAATAAAGATTAAAAAAAACGTATTAAGTTATTTCTATGAGTCGAAGCTCTGATTTTTTTTTCTGATGTCAGTTGTTCCTCCTCCCAGTGAACCCAGCAGGTTGGTGGGTTGTTTCCTCAGTTTGTCATCCCACTGTCAATAAAATCTAATCAAATCAAACCTACACAATTATGATGAAGCAGATTAGCTGTCTTTTTGAGAGTTAAACTCTTAATAAATACTACCTAAAGATGCTGTTTCTTCCCAAACTTTAACTTCCACTGTTGTATATTTGAAATGAACAATGAAAGTTAAAGAGAAAAAAAATTTTCTGAGGCTTGCATGACCCGTGTCATCAAAGGTGATTGAGTTCTTATTAGGGTAATGCAAGGCAGTGACATTGACCAAAAAACCCTCCACTCAAGAAAGCCTTATTGCAACGACCTGGAATTTGTCTGGATGTTTCATCAAGTTTGAGTATTGAACATATTGGCAGAATTCACTTGCCAATTCAAGGATATAAATTCACATCAGGCAGCATAGAAAGCAGATCTCTTTACAACAGATCGATGTGCTAAAGATCTCAGAAAGAAACTAAATCTTCTTGATCATCAGGGGGCAGAAAGAATCTATCATCAAGTTTAGGTCGTCACTATTTTATGGTATTTATTTTGACTGAGCTCACCTGCGACTCCTTTTCAGTAAGACTGTGCTTCATATTAATGCAAAATTCACATACGGGAGCTGCCCTAGGTTAGGATATTGGTGAAGTGAATTCAAATATATTCAAATCAAGTAAAGTTAAGTTTGCTAAAGTTAAAATAATGTATCCAGACTTCTTTCTCTCTTCTCTTCTCATCCACAACTACTCTTTTTTTTTTTTTTTTTTATGTCCAATGCTCTACACAACTGACTTTTAACAGAAGATCTGCTGCTTACTCCCACGCTCTGCTGGGCTTTTTCATGCATGTGTTTCATTTGAACTGTCCCTCGCTGTCAACACTCTGGGTGATTGGGTGGTGGTAGTGGTGTGTGTATTTTATTTATTGAGTGAGAGGAGTTATTCTCCTGAGACGCCAGCGGGAGATTTGCATGCATTACAGCAGCCGAGGGCAAATCAAGTCCATTTCTCAGCTTAAAAGCACCATAAGCATGCGCACACAAACAGAAACAAACACATACACGATGAAAAATTAACAGAGTAAAAGTCATCTGCAAGGAGCAAAATGCCAAGCGAAGGACTGGTGAAATTACAAATGTCAATTACAAGTTCTCAGGCACTTGACTACGTAAGCCAATCATCAACCTGCTGCTATTTATCACATATTGGCATCACAAAAGCCTCACTGCTCGTCAACACTGCAGATTTGCCCCGTGAATCATTCCTGCGTCCCATCTGTCACTCTTTGTCTTTATCACACGGACACACAAAACTAAAGAGAGACAGTCTGCGGCTGTTATTTTTGAAAAAAAAAGGACACTTTCATATAGTTCTACCTTGTTCTACTCTTACGATGGTTTCCAGTGCTCTCTGCAGCTGATAGATTTGAAAGGGCAAAGCTATTCAGCGAAGGATATATTTTTCTTATATGAACAGATATACCTGCAGAGGTGAAGCGCTGTGGCAGAGGATATTACAGGGAGAGCGAAGAAAAATAATGGGTGTCCAGTGTGTTATTTCCTTACAGAGTTGTGTTGTTTGAGGTACTCTGCTGCATTCTCCTCAGCATTGCCTCCGATTTCACCAATAAGGATGATGCCCTCTGTCTTGGGATCCTGCAGGAACACCTCCAGGCAATCTATGAAGTTTGTACCATTGAATGGATCCCCGCCAATACCTTGCAGGAGACAAAGTAAACAAATGTTGTATATTCAAGACTCTCAAAGGATAATTCCGGGGAATGTCTGAGGATCACATTGTTGTGAAGCGAAATAAGAAGCAGCTTAATGTCTGATAGTGCTGCAATGATCAGAATTATACTGACTTTTTTTTTTTTTTTTCCATTGTTGCCTGAAACCATTCTGCACTGCCTGAATCATTTGACATAAGACCATGACATTTTACTGGACTGAATTACTTCCAGCATGAGTATTCCAACTTTTATCTGTGCCTCAATTTCATAAATATTTGGCTCTGGCTACTATGACTACTATTCCACTATTTTCACCAGTTAGTTGCTAACCATGACAGTCTGACCTTTCTGGTGGTAAAGTACATTGGGTTTATCAAAGCTTTTTTGCTGTGAAAAAGCTACCTGCTGCATTTGGAAAGAACTATGACCGAATCAAAAACAGTAATGCTGTAAGTTGTAAAACCAAAACAATAAGCTGAAAGCTGCTAAAAACACCTCATAGAGCTGAGGGGAACTGCAGAATTGGGGAATAATTCTCTGTGGGTTTGTTATAATAAGCGTACTCACATACATGTGTTATGTGATCCACTGTAACAATAAAGTGAAGTGAGTTTGAGTACTTTCCAAAAGCTACTTTAGATGAACAACAGTGTTTCCCAAATAATATTAAACTGAGCTGAGGTCATAGAACAGCATTTTTCAATTTGAATTCAAAGTCACTTCAAAGTTTGTTTAATGGTATAACTGTCCGAATCCACCTTTATCTCTGCATGGTAGTTTAATTATGCCTTTCCTTTCATATTTTCCAAGTCCCAAGGGACCAATAATAATTTGTAAAAATGATGATTTCCACAGAAAATGACACCAGGATCTAGATTATGGGCAAACCTCCATGAGATAAATTTTCAAAGACAAAGCGTCACCGTAATTTATATTCACACCATTAAAAAACCTGGCAACACTAAGGAAAAAAAAAAAAATTACATGAATACTAATCAAAGAGAACCACATTAGCAGCAACAAAGATGACAGTGATTTTAAATATTGTATTAACTGTAATTTGCTGTAGCCCCTAGGTCATCCTCAGACTTAAAAAGTCGCAAGCAGAACCACCAATAAACCTCCTTAATGAACTCTACAATATTTAATACGGTTGTGGCACTAGCTTTATGAAGTCTGGCTAGAGGACACTCCATAATTAAAATGTCTAAATAATAATGAAGCAGAGTTGTTTTTCAGTTAACTCGGGTGTCCGACCAGTCCTTTAATATAGATTTCCTGGCGTCAGATAAGTTGGCCAAAGGCTGTGTTGCCAAGAAATAACAGAGCGGTATACAATGGTTATCAATACAGTATGTGCAGATGGACTAGTGAAACCAAAACTCAGATATTTATATTTAGCTGCATCAGGAGAATATAGAACACACAGGTATGGGCTCGCAAATGATCATTTCCCTATGACAATGAGAATGACAAGGAGCCACAACACCAATGAATCAAGTTTTTGTTATTGAAGATGTGATATGGAATCACGTTGTACTCCTCTGGTTTGTGCATACAAAAATGGAAAATTTGCCTGGTCATGGATCAGAGATGAAACACGCTTTCTTCAAGATTTTCAGGACAAAGACATATGAAAGTAGGCAAAATTTTCCATTTACATCTGAGCCACTTGATCATCTATTCAATCTCAATAGTGCCCCTCAAAGATAGCAGCAACTTCAATGGTCAGAACAGAGAGAAATAGTCGATGCAAAGATCAGAAAGTTGGTAAGTGCTTTTTTAATAAAAACTGTCTGTGCTATTTGCTGGATTGCGCCTGCATCTGATGGGTTTCACTGAAAGGTGACCTTCCCATTCACTTTCCTATTTCCAGCAAGTCCGGTAAAATGTTCGTGTTTTCTTTAACTCCTCTGGCATGATTGTTGAACACCAAAGTGTAGAGACATTACAAGAGCCATCTCTTTGTGCGTTGTCCCTTTTCCCTTTACCTCAGGTCATGCCATCATTCACAGTGAGGCTCAAATCAAATGTAGCCATGTGGTGTTGAGTGTCTGGTATAAAATTATCATTCTGTCTTCAAATCAAATACAACACAAACTTAAATAAAATTTCCTCTATTATTCTCTATCAAAACTCTTTTTCCAGCAAACCACAAAGCACGTCACCTTAACGTAATCAATTTGTTCTTTTAGTCCCAGCAACAGCTTGTTTTAATTTTGGCTGGATGCAAAACTAAGAAGAAAGTTACTGTGTGCTGAATTTAAACTCAATATGCCACTGGTCAATGACAAACCTTTTGTGAAATTATCTTAAGTTTGAGGACATTTTGAGAAGTCCAGCCATTGCAACCAGAAAGGAAGGTAGAAAGTTGGGTTAGGCTGCTTTGATTAGTGGAATATAAAGGTGTAGCTGTGTTTGCAGTAACACTGACATCTGACACACGTCACCAAAAAGGAACATGAATTGACAGACAAGAGGCAGCCAAAAGGCATTTATGATATTAATGCCTCATGAGTAGTTTTGTTTGTTGTGGATATTCATAGAATACTTTGAAGCGAAGTAGTCCACTACTGAAAGACCTTGCTACAAAGATGTGATATGGAATCACGTTGTACTCCTCTGGTTTGTGCATAAAAAAAGGAAAATCTGTGGTCATGGATCAGAGATGAAACACGCTTTCTTCAAGATTTTCAGGACAAAGACATATGAAAGTAGGCAAAATTTTCCATTTACATCTGAGCCACTTGATCGTCTATTCAATCTCAATAGTGCCCCTCAAAGATAGCAGCAACTTCAATGCTCAGAACAGAGAGAAATAGTCGATGCAAAGATCAGAAAGTTGGCAAGTGCTTTTTTAATAAAAAGTGTCTGTGCTATTTGCTGAATTGTGCCTGCATCTGATGGGTTTCACTGAAAGGTGACCTTCCCATTCACTGTCCTACTTCCAGCACGTCCGGTAAAATGTTCGTGTTTTCTTTAACTCCTCTGGCATGATTGTTGAACACCAAAGTGTAGAGACATTACAAGAGCCATCTCTTTTTCTCAAATTTCCTCAATTTTTCTCTGTAAAAAAATCTTTTTCCAGCATCCCACAAAGCAAGTCACCTTGACGTGATTAATTTGTTCTTTTAGGCCCAGCAACAGCTCGTTTAAATATTGTCTGGATGGAAAACTAAGAACTGTGTTACTGTGTGCTAAATTTAAACTCAATATGCCACAGGTCATTTGTAACTTACCAACACAGAGTGACTGGCCCAGTCCAACTTGTGTAGATTGATGCACCGCTTCATATGTCAGGGTACCCGATCTAGACACAATGCCTGAAAGAAAGAGTTTTAAAAAAAAAATTATGTTGTCATTTTGCAAAAAAAAAAAATAAACGCTCCAATCAAGGGTGATAAAATGATATAAAATGCAGCTGTTATTTTCTGTCCAACTTTGGCTGATTTGTTTCATCGTGACAGTAAAAACAAATGTGATCACTATCACATAACAGCTCTGGAACAGCTGTTCCGTCTATGCTTTGGGAATGATGGCAGCCGATTTACAATAAAAACAGCCCATCAGTAAAGGTTCACTGGTTAACAGCAGCACACACTGCTAATCATGCTGTCACCAGCAGAAGTTCAATCTAAGATTTAAGTACACTGCTATAAAAAAAAAACTTTAATATGGGAAGAAAGGTATTAGTATGAATCAAGGTTTTTTTCCTGTTCCATCAAACTTGAGTCATTCAAAGTTTGTTGTTGGGAGAACAGTCAGGAGGTGAACTTCCCTTTCAAGACGAAAAACATGTAAGCTGTTTTTCAGCAGTTATTCTTTTAATAACCTCGGCATTTAAGAGGCTGCTTACATCTTCTGGTGTTAATTAAATGCTTTAAGGTCTAAAAATAAAAATTCAAAGTGTGTGACCTCATGAATTTCACAGATAAATTAGGAAATCTCACCAATTCTTCCTTTCTTGTGAATGTGGCCCGGCATGATCCCAATCTTACACTCTCCAGGCTGCGAAAAGATTTTACATTTAAATCAAAATAAAAAACATTTACTATGACAAACACGTATGACTGTGTTTTTAACTCAATATCACTGGAAATTTTGTATTACTAGTTTCCGAACTTTGAATTCAGTCTCCACTTTAAGATTTTGCTTTGCTGTGGAAAAGCTTTTCTCTATGGAACATGGTCATTTATTATTTAGCTTTACTTTCTGCGCCACAACCTCACTTTAAATAAACCAGAACAAATTCAATGAATATTCACTGCACAAATTCCCATGAGTGCGGATAACTTATTAAAGTTTTCTTTGTCAAAATGCACATTTTGCTATAACCTAAAATCCAGAAAACATGGGCTATTCAGTCGAGATAAGTGAGATTATCTAGAGCTAGTAAAGACAGAGAAAGAAAACAAAACACACAAGTATGAGTAAACCATGCTTCTTTCATGTTTTAGTTGCTTTGCATTCACTGTCTAAAAAGGTAACAGAATATTAATGCGTTAAATTTGAATTATCCCTGGATCCCTGAGAGGGAGTTTGGACTTTCAGCTCTCTCAGCCTCAACCAGTGTATGTGTGTGTGTGTGGGTGTGTGAGCTTACGTTGATGACTCCGGGGCAGTTGGGGCCTATGAGGCGGGTGGTGCTCTGGCGCAGCAGCTTATGTTTGACTCTCACCATGTCCTGCTGGGGGATGCCCTCGGTGATACACACCACCAGGGGCATCTCTGCATCGATGGCCTCAATGATGGCCGCAGCCGCGAACGGAGGAGGTACATAAATCACAGTGGCGTGTGCCCCTGTGCCCTCCTTTGCCTGAGGCGAGGAATGAAGGTAACAGTGGCATATTAAAAATGGAAATTCTAAAGTTATGAAATAGTGCCACCTAATGTTTAGAAAATCATCTGTAAAGCATCACAGTCCTTCAGGATATCAACAGCAAATCTGTGAGAGCCATATCACAAATTTCAGTTTTTGTTTTCCATATGTCTAGAACAGACTTTTAAAAGAAAAGGAAGAACACAGATGGATAAGGAGTCATACGTACCTCCTTGACTGAATTGAAGACTGGAAGACCGAGGTGCGTCTTGCCACCCTTGCCGGGGGAAACGCCTCCAACTAACTGGGAGCCATAGTCAAGAGACTGCTGACTGTGAAACGTTCCCTACAAGCAAAGAGGAGTAAGTGCGTATATGAGTGTGTAATGAAGTGGAGTACAGCCACTTCTGTAGCATCAACCTTGAGATATCATTACAGACAGAGAGGAAGGAGGAAATATGCTGCCATCCAGGATTAATCACCTGTGCTGCTGAGTACAGGGAAGGATACAGAAGTGGGGCTGGATTCTTCTAGAGGATGAAGCTACTAGTAAATGCACCCAGTGAGAAGAAATCGAAATGTTCTTGACAGATAAATAATGATGTAAGATTAGTTTAATCTCCTTGCAGAACATTTGAAAAACAAATCAAAAGCAGCTTTGGACATTCTCCGACACTGACAAAACACTAACATATCTCCCAAGGAAGATAGTTTACACTTCCACACTTTCACTTCCTTGTAAGTTGCAGGGAACCTGTCATGGCTGTGGTGCCACAACTGAAGGTTTTGGTCCCGACATTCATTCAAGTTGAAAAGAAACACATCCAATTCATATAAAGATATCAATTTCTCATAGGAAAAGTGCCCACATTGTGTTTCCATTATAATATATAACATAATTTAATTGTCATAACTGAAAGATAGTGTCAATTTTTGGTGCTTTGTCTGCTCACATACATCTGGTGGGTGTACACTGTACTTTTGAGGAGGTGTTGACCTTAATAATTTGGCATGGCAGTAAACACCAATGAAAGATATCAACCGTATACACGCTATAAATGTGTCCATGCTCATTAAGGGCAGATGCAGCCAAACGTTGTTCAAACCCACATATACCATATATGTCAGAGGGAAATTTACATTATTTTCCATCGTTATCGATGGAAAGATGCAACCTTAAACAATTCTTCTTCTCATGTGTGTGTGTGCATATATAGGATAATTTACCCAACCTTAAAGCTTGTTCAGGAGTAAAAAATGTGTAGGTAATGAGAGGAATACTGGTGTTGGTAATCTCAGTCAACTGCTCATACTCGTCGTTTATAGTGTTCTGTGTTCGGTACAAATATCACCATCAGGCCTCATTTGAAATTAAAATAAACAAGGCACAGCGGCAATAACACTAAAGGGAGCAGAATGTATTTTGGGTGGTAAAATCTTGTGAGTGAATCTCAGTTGCACTTTCCCATAAAATAAGCACATCAAGGCAGCGTAAATTTATTTTCTGCTGAACAAATCCAATCAGTCTGTAGTCAGTTAATTATTACAGAAGATGCTGAAACAATGTAGGTGAAGTAGCTAAGGGTCATAAGTACAAGTGCAAATAAATGACCTTCATGTAAAAATTATGACTGGCCTATTAACAGGAATTAGAAGCTATGAATCAGCATTTTTTCCAAACTGTAATATACTCCTTCACTCTGCTAACTTTGCTGTTTTTGCCCGTCATTATTATCGCAAATGTTGGGACAATAAATCTGAAAAATTACTTGCTTATCAAGCCAGAAAGACACCACAATGTGCACTCAATAGCACTTGCTTCATTTCTCATCCTTTTCTAATTACCCGGAGTGTTCACTGGAACTATATTTAACAACCTTTTATTATGTTGAAGAGAAAATGGAGGATGAAAAATGGATTGTGCGTAAGGACAGAGGAGGGGTTATAAATCTGTAAAGTCCACATTTCTGGCTTGTTGAAGCCACTTGCCAAGATTTTTATTCTCCTTGACTGGACATGGTTCAAAACGAATCACCTGAGCCTTTCCATGCTTGTGAGAAATAACTGGAAGGTGGTGATCCTTCCAATCACACAGAGGTATTATTATTGAGTAAAACTAAGGCCGGTCATGGGGAAAAAACTTAAACTTAAATATTTTCTCCAAAACTAGCTGACATAAAGCAGGAATAAACCTACTTTAAAAGCCTTTAAGGCAAAAAACAACTCTGGCAACAGCTGCACTACAACAGTGAACTACAGTATATTACAGCAGTACGAACTGATCCAAAGATGCTTCAGCATTTACACAGATCATGAATAATATTACAAATAATAATATGCATTTCTTCTCTCAGATCCAGTCTTGACTTTACTCTTAACACTATGCCTGAAACCCGTGAATTATACTTGATTTTTAGTTCTTTAAAATGTTTTACTTAATTTGACTGAGTACTGTTAATCGGTTGTATTCTATTGTGATTCTACAAATGATTCTTCTGCCTAGTTTGGAAATACGACTTCCATTACATGAATTAATTGCCCTAATTGGGCTTTTTGCTGCTCAGCTTGAGGCAACAGAGAGGTTTTCCCTTTAAATAAACCTTTCTGGATTTTCCCTTTCTCGTGATCTTACCCATACAGAAAGGCACTAGGTGCAGAAAGAATGAGGAATTGTGTGCGAGTAGTAAGGGAAACCTTACGACTTCAGTAGCCTAATCTGGTGTGAAGCAGTAATAAAAGAAACGTGTGGATGGGAACAAGTCGCCAGTACAAACCTGTTTCCCTGTGAAACCCTGGCAGATGACCTTTGTGTTCTTGTCGATGTAAAGGTTCGACCTTGATGCTGTATAACAGTGCCTGACTCCATTCTGCTGCACTGAACGGAGAAAGAGAAAAAGAGGGCAACAAAGATTGATTTTAGGTGACCCAAACACAGAGCAGATACTAACCATTTAAAACTTACAGAATGAAATCTTCCTTATTACTTGTTCACTGACAAGGACAGATAGATAGTTTTTCTGTTTTGTTTTTTGAATTAAGGTGTGGAAAACATAACGATAAGCTATCGTTTGAACATTGGGAAGATGAAGAAAACGTAACAAAATGCAGTTTCTCATTTTTTTCAGTAAGAACAAGTCTCTTTCTGTTCCCAGTGAATAGCAAAAGGTTAAACTAAGATCTCTTCCCTTTTCTTTTAATAAATTATTCTTCGTACTGAACTCAGTGCTTTAGCAACGACTGATTCGCCTCTGCAACCACCTTTTGTTGCTGCTTAGCAACAATTTCAGTTTTTCATCAGACTTGACAGCTGACTTTTACTGCACCCGCAACCACAACCATGCATAGCTTTCTAAGATTTCCCACAAACACTTTAAATTACAGATGGTTGTTTTCACTGTCGATCTGCAATGGTGTCAACTACTGTGGGAAATTTGACACATAAACACATTATGCCTAATTACACTGACTGATTAGAAGAGTTGTACTATAATTTACCAGACTGAATATGATAATGCTGTTAATTTCAAAAAGGCATTTCACAAGAATATTTTGTATACTGTGAGCTAAAGTTTCAGGGTAACTGCAGATGTTTAAAAATGGAGGTGGAATATTAGTGCTTCACTTTCTTCAAAGCTGCATTCATCAGTATAAAATAATATGACCACATGTAATGTGACATTCGACTGCTGTATGGACAACCTCACAGAGTGCCGTAACCCAGCTCTGCAATTTTTGGACTCTTTTAGCTCAATGTTTTGCTTTTCTACATGTTTACTGTATGCTTCAGTCGAGTCCCACAGCTCTTATCAACCCTGTTGCCACTAGCTGCAGACAGCCATTTCCAAATCCCCGGTTTACACACACTGTAGTAAGCAACAAGATGCTTTCAGGTCAAAGTGCACGTGAGGAGGCTCTGTCAAAGTTTACATGTACTCTGAGACAACCGCATGCATGCACAACCTCATGAGCAGTAACTGGTTAGACAGATGTTTTAACTAAACTTCAGCATGGCTTTGACGGTATTAAATCATAGCTGTCTCTAGTCATTTGCATGCACTTTAATATTTTATTATAAACACACACATATATAATACACATACAATGACTTATTTAGTGCTCAATTGATTAGTTCACTTTTTTTTTTTATTTGATAACCAATAATGGTAATATTAAATACATAAATAGTAATTCATTAAGCAAAAAGGCTTTACAAATGTCAGAACCTTTGGTGTCCATTTTTCACTACTTTCTGACATTTGGTAAAGTACTACATTAACCAATAATTGATAAGCGGCATGTGACACAGTGACCTCCAATGGTCAATTGAGACTTTTCTGTGTGCTAGTCGGACACACATGTTCTGAAGCCTATGAAGCTAATTCATTTATTCAAATAGTTTTTCCCCTATCAAAACACAGTCAGTTCAACCTTGCATGAAAAGTTAATCAAACTAAAGCTGTATGCTAGGACCAAATAAAGTAATTGTTTGCATATTTTTGAATGCAATAACTAGCTTACCACTCAACCTTATTCAGACATTTGACAAAGTAATGTATTTTAGGTTTATTAATAAAAACAGTAGCGTCTGACAAGGTTAAACTGAAGCAGCAGGATTCATCCTCACTGAATGAACTTTGGTCTTCAGTCAGAGACAACTTATCAATGACACAGTACAAAGTTCAGCTCCCCACTTAAACTCCATGTCCTGACAAAGTAACAGCTACTGAACTACAGCTGTACCTTAATGATCCAACAGTACCAACTGTAGTCTTGTCAACGCACTGTCTAAAGCACACTTAGATGCTGCAGACAGACAGACAGACAGACAGACAGACAGACTGACCAGCTAATCTAGCTGCTTCCACTGCTGAGTGAAAGCTAAACATGATCTACTTCATAACAACAACTTGAGCAAAGCTAAATAACGGACACGCTACATTTAGTCGAGAGAACTTGCAAGGTCAAAGACCGCCGCTTGCTCTGGCCTGGGAGCAGGCTGGCACGGGGTTAAAATTAGATTTCAGCTGGACTTTAGCGAAAACCTGGCTAGTTAGCTGACTGGCTGACTGTCATTGAGCTATAAAAACATTGACGGTTAGCAGGCTAATGTGGCTAACTAGCCTGGACGCTAACTAACTGAGTCAACCAAGTGGAGCTTTGCTAGCAGGTCAAGACTGTAGGAGCCTGCAAAGCTAAGCGAAAGCACAGCAGAGCCAATGAGTACACATCTGTTACAGATACTAAACTGTCACACATTTCAAGTGACTACGACTACAATTTATTAAAATACTTACAAAGCAGCCTGGCAAACAACCTGCTATGAGACATCTTCGGTCATTCACCAATGACACCGGGGGCTGAGGACCTGTCACACGGATTTTAGCTGACTACAAATATCCCCTGAAATCTCCAATTTTACTAATCTTGGAATTTTTTTAAGTTTCACAATTAACTCAAAATGTCCCGTGTGTATCTATGATTGACTGTCAATATTTTTGTGAATTATGACTATAGTACAAAGAACAGACGTGTTAAGAAATATATCAGGCGATACAGTGGGCTACCTCAGTTTACAATGAATGCTGGGTAGTGTAGTTTTCTACAGGGTGTGTGAAAGAAACCATGTCAGCACTAGAGGTCGCGTCAACCACTTGGATAATTTCAGTAAATGTCTGATTGCCCTGAGTTAAACTTGAAACAGTAATTAAAAACAAATCTTCACCCAATATTACCTCACAGGCATTTATAGTGTAGCATCCCTGTTGTTGTTGTTGTGTTAAATGCTGTTCTGAAAAGTCCCACTGTTCCTGAATGTGTTTTGCTAGGCATGTGAGTGGCTGAGAATAGGAGGAGGGCGGGGCGAGAGTGTGTGCTTGATTGTGGTGTGTGGCATGTCTCGTCCTCTGGTCGGCGCGCTTGGTGAGAGAGAGAGCTGCCCAATTGTTCCGTTATTGTTATGTTTATGTTGGCGTGGTTACGGCCGACAGTAACCGAAGATTAGTAATAAATTACATTACTAACAACTGGGCTCGTTATTCCACCATCCTGCTGAACGTTACATTGGTGTCAGAAGTGAAACACTGGACTTCTGATCTCGGCTAGCAGCGACCCGAACCAGCTAACTCTGCTCGACCTACGGTGGCGATGGCGGCGCAGCGGGAAATGACCGGTACTCGTCCTAAAGTCAAGGTTGAGGCGGTGGACAATGAGTACGATGTCACACCGGGACATGACGGTGGCTTGGACCGTGCTGCGGAGCATAGAGCCCGCCTCAGGCAGACGGCCAGGAGGCTAGCAGCTGACGCCGGCTTCAGCTCGCTGAGTGCGGAAAAACCCGCCAAAGACGCGGGGCCATGTCTGAATAAAGATGGCGGCGCCCAGAGTCACCAACTGTATGGGAAGACGCCGAAATACTCCGGTAAGGCGGACTGGGAGGCCTTCCATGCCCAATTTGAACTATTGGCAAGGGCCGCTGCCTGGTCGGAGGACACTAAAGCGCTCCAGTTGGCTCTGTGCCTTACGGAGGAGGCCTTGGCATGTTTACTGCTGCTCAGCCCAGCCGATAGGGGGAACTACGGGGCTTTGGTTGGAGCCCTGCAGCGGCGGTTTGGACAGTGTAGCCAGCCCGGTGTCCTGCGAGCGGAGCTGTCCAACAGACAGAGAGGGCCTGGGGAGCCGCTCCGTGTGTTGGCTAATGACATTGAGACCCTGTCAAGGAGAGCATATGCCCACATGCCCATTGATGTGCAGAATGAGCTGGCCAGAGACCAGTTTGTGCGAGCCATCACCCCGAGAGAGCTGCGCATACAGACACAGCTCGCACGCCCCCGCAGTCTGCAGGAAGCACTAGAGCTGGCTGTGGAGAGAGAGGCAGTAGGAGCTACTGCAGAGAATGACCACAGTGGGAGCAGGCCGGTTGGGAGGAGTGTGGAGCTGGTCGGCCTGGGCCAAGAGAAGCCGGCCTGGGCTGCTGAATTGACTGAACTGATTCGGGCTGTGTCACTACAATCGACACGCCGCCGCACCCGTCCTCACCGAGACCCCCCTGTGTGCTGGACATGTGGCCAGCCTGGTCACATCAGCGTGCGGTGCCCAAAGCAGGCTGGTGTTCAGGGAAACGCCTCAGGGCCTGCGTAGATGGGATGACGCAGGCCCCCTCTCCTGTATCCCAGCCTGTCGTGTTTCCAGTGGACGGAGCCCGACTGAACAGCTGGGGGAAAAGAGCTCCACTTTCCCCAGAAGCTGATGACGGCATTGAGTCCACAAGGGTGGTGGGGTGGACCCATGCAGGAAGCTTTTGCCATGTCCCCATCACCCTGGCGGGGGCTTCATGCACAGCCCTTGTTGACACTGGCTCCACTGCAACACTGATGAGACCTGACGTGGTTCCAGCAGGGGCAAAGTTGGAACCTACTGTGGTCAAGCTGCGGACAGTGACTGGTCAGTTAGCCCCCATGCTCGGGAGAGGGGTAATAACCATCCAGCTGGGGGGACTGTCCGTGGACTTTAAGGTGTGGGTTGCAGCAGTGCAGGACCCCTGCATATTGGGTCTGGACTTCCTGCGTGCCACACAGTGTGTGTTAGACCTGGGGAAGAACACACTGGCCTTTCCTGGGGGCCCCACAGTTGAAATGGTGCACCCCGCACAGGCCTCAGGACCGCACCTGCCAACCAGGAGAGCAACAGAGGAACATCATGGGTCACACCCCCCACCCCAAGCAGCCCCCCCTACACCCCAACCCCTCACCCCTCATTCTCCAGCCGTTGCGGGCCCTCCTGCCCTAGACCTGCAGTCCACGGTGGGAAACGTGGACAGGCTGACAGTGGTGAAGGAGGTATGGAAACGCAGCTGCCACAACTTGGACCCCGCACAGCAGGAGGAGCTGTGGCAGGTGTTATTGGAGTATAAGAACATTTTTGCACTGACTGAGGAGGAAGTGGGCCTGACTCACCTGGTGCAGCATGACATAGACACTGGTGATGCACGGCCCATTAAGACACGTCCCCGCCGTCTTCCCTTAGCACATCAGGCTGCTGCTGACAGTGCAATAGATGAGATGCTGAAGGCTGGCATCATCGAACCCTCTGACAGCCCCTGGGCCTCGGGGGTTGTGATGGTAAACAAGAAGAGGAGCCCAAAAATGAGATTTTGTGTCGACTATAGACCACTGAACAGCGTGACCAAGAAAGACTCGTACCCGCTGCCCCGCATCGACGAGTCTCTGGACTTAGTTTCTGGCTCATCCTGGTTCTCCTCATTAGACCTGCGCAGCGGATACTGGCAGGTGCCCCTCTCCCCTGAAACTAGGCCAAAGACTGCTTTCTGCACTGGCAGGGGGTTGTGGCAATTTCGTGTCCTCTGCTTTGGCCTGTGCAACGCCCCGGCCACATTCGAACGGCTGATGGAGAAGGTGCTGGCTGACATTCCCCGACAGGAATGTCTAGTTTACCTGGATGACATCCTGGTCCATGGAAGCTCCTTCGAGGCAGCTTTGGCGTCCCTGCGGCGGACTCTGCAGAAGATAGCGGCGGCAGGTCTGAAGCTCCACCCAGACAAGTGCTGCTTCATGAGAAAGGAACTGGAATTCCTGGGGCATAAGGTTGGAGGTGAGGGTATCAGCACACTGGAAGAGAAAGTGCAGGCTGTGAAGGACTGGCCAACCCCCGCCAACGTGAGGGAGCTGAAGAGCTTTATTGGACTGGCATCCTACTACAGGCGGTTTGTGCGCGGCTTTTCTTGCATTGCTGCACCCCTGTTCCGCCTGCAGCAGAAAGACAGTGACTTTGCCTGGACCCCAGACTGTGAACAGGCTTTCAACCATCTGAAGAAAGCCCTGATGGAGTCTCCCATTCTCATCCCCCCGGACCCCCATCTGCTATTCACCCTGGACACAGACGCCAGTGACATTGGGATGGGAGCAGTGTTGAGCCAGGTGGGGCCAGAAGGGGAGAAAGTGGTGGCGTACTTCAGCAGAACCTTCAACAAAGCTGAACGTCGCTACTGTGTGACACGCAGAGAGCTCCTGGCCATTGTGAGAGCAATCGGCCATTTCCGATATTACCTGTGCGGCCTGCCCTTCACTGTCCGAACTGACCACGCAGCTCTCCAGTGGTTAATGTCCTTCAAGGAGCCGGAGGGGCAGATTGCACGCTGGCTGGAGGAACTAGCACCGTATTCCTTCACAGTGGAGTACAGGGCTGGAGCTCGCCACGCCAACGCTGACGCCATGTCCCGGCGCCCCTGTGCCACTGACGGCTGTCGATACTGCGAGAGGAGGGAGGTCCGGGAGGAGGAGCTCCGCGCAGAGGAGGAGCGAGACACCAGGCACCTCAGAGACAGGCCAGCCTGCAGAGCAGCACAGGTTGTCGACCCGATAGAATGGAGAGCGCAACAGGAACAGGATGCTGACCTCCAACCAGTGCTACGGTGGGTGGAGTCTGGACAGAAGCCTCAGTGGGACGAGGTCGCTGGGTGCTCGCCTGCCACAAAGGGGCTGGTTGAAAAGTTTGGAGCTCTCCGAGTTAAGGATGGAGTGCTTCAGAGAGCCTGGAAAGAGCCAGCTACAGGAGAGGAGAGGTGGCAGGTGGTGGTCCCCAGGGCCCTAAGATGGGCGGTTCTAAAGGCCTGTCACGGAACCACTGGGGCGGGACATTTTGGAGTTTCCAAAACCCTTCGTCGGCTACGGCAGAGTTTTTACTGGGGCCAGCTCAGGAGGGATGTTGAGGACTTTTGCCGCCGCTGTGACCTCTGCACAGCGCACAAAGGTCCCCCAGACAGGTCCCGTGCCCAGCTCCAGCAGCTGGCGGTGGGGGCTCCAATGGAGAGAGTGGCAGTGGACATAATGGGTCCATTTCCCCGCACAGACAAGGGGAACCGTTATGTCCTGGTCGCCATGGATTATTTTACAAAATGGCCTGAGGCGTATGCCATACCAGACCAGGAGGCGGAGACTGTGGCTGACACGCTGGTTCAGGGAATGTTCGCCAGGTTTGGGGCAGCTGAGACGATCCACAGTGACCAGGGGAGGAACTTTGAATCTGCTGTGTTCTCTGCCATGTGTGCACGCCTGGGCATGCACAAGACCCGGACCACACCCCTACACCCGCAGAGTGACGGACTTGTTGAGCGGTTCAACAGAACCCTGGCACAACAACTTGCCATCCTCACTGCAGAACATCAGCGTGACTGGGATATGCACCTCCCCCTCGTCTTGCTAGCCTACAGGTCAGCTGTGCAGGATTCCACCGCATGCACACCTGCCCTTCTTATGTTGGGCCGAGAGCTGCGGACACCAGCAGAAATGGCGTTCGGGAACCCTCCAGACACACCAGCTGTTCCACCAGGACCAGAATACGCCAGGAGGCTCCAGGACAGGATGGAGTCTGCTCATGCTTTTGCCCGTGACCAGCTAGCAAAGGCTGGGATAAGGCAGAAAAGGAACTATGACATGAGGGCAAAAGGGAGAGACTTCAGGACTGGGGACCTAGTGTGGGTGTATAGCCCCAGGAGAAAGAAGGGCCGGTGCCCTAAGTTAGATTGCCACTGGGTGGGGCCCTGTGAAGTGTTGGAGAAGCTGGGGGAGGTGGTTTACAGAGTCCAGTTGCCACCTAGGGGGAGACGGGTGGTTCTCCACAGGGACAGGTTGGCACCATACAGAGGCAACGCGTGCCCACTTCAGCCCCCAATCAACTCCCGGAGAAACAGAGCAGCCACACCCCCAGACTCACTGACTGTGTCCCCCTCCCACTCCCCACATTCTCCCCCACCCTTAAACGCACCCTGTGTGCAGCAGCGGGGCACTGCAGGACTGCAGACACAGCCTCTTGTGTCCGCTACGAGGAGGCCCCAGAGACAGACAAGACCCCCAGGTCACCTCAGGGACTTTTTATGTGATCTCTCGGGGCGAGAGAGTTAGTAAGAGGGGGGCAGTGTAGCATCCCTGTTGTTGTTGTTGTGTTAAATGCTGTTCTGAAAAGTCCCACTGTTCCTGAATGTGTTTTGCTAGGCATGTGAGTGGCTGAGAATAGGAGGAGGGCGGGGCGAGAGTGTGTGCTTGATTGTGGTGTGTGGCATGTCTCGTCCTCTGGTCGGCGCGCTTGGTGAGAGAGAGAGCTGCCCAATTGTTCCGTTATTGTTATGTTTATGTTGGCGTGGTTACGGCCGACAGTAACCGAAGATTAGTAATAAATTACATTACTAACAACTGGGCTCGTTATTCCACCATCCTGCTGAACGTTACAATAGTATTTGTATTGTTTATTAAGATAAGAAAGAAGCATTCAACTATCCCGTAGTTGTCATACACTAATTTGTCTTGCTTAATGAAAGCAATACTTGTAATGTCCTTTAAGGCTAATGCGATTTGCTCAAAATTGCACATCCCCACTTCTGGAAGATTGCGGTGGTTCGCACTGTTTTCTCACAGCAAGCCGCTTCAAGATTTGAAATCTCCTGGCCGGCCAGGGTTACAGTTGGGGCCTGTGTGGCATTTGCATGTTCTCTCCATGCTTGTGAGGGTTCTCTCTGGCTTCCTCCCACAAATCCAATTAATCGGTGTCTCTAGATTACCTGTAGGTACGAGTGTGACATTTTTTCTCTCATAAACTATTTATCTGTGGGGCATTCAGATGGTGGATCAGTGCCCCAAAATGTTCACAGTGTGTTGTAACATTCTGTTGTGTAGAACCACTCATGTTACTATACAGTGCACATGTTCAGACGTGTTTGATCATATTTCTCTTCACTGTAACAATATGATCAACCCTGGTCGTCAGGTCTCAGGTTTTTATAGGTGAGTGACATGGGCAGCATCCTCTATCATTATAATTTCATATATGATAACATTTTGTGTATAGACAATAGGCCCAGTCATGAATGTCCGTTGTTTGCTATTCCAGAAAATTACATACCTGACAAATCAAGGTAGTAAATCAAATTGATGCAACTAATGATATTAAAGGGATAGCACCAGTGCTATGAACAGTGTGCCAAAATCTCTGACACTTGAAAAATCTATATCAGTTCACATTAGCCTTATGTAAGACTTATGTTGGCCAGCCCTACCAGGTATGGTCTGACCCATCACTCCCACTCTGGGATCAGAGGGCTGTGAGTGAGAAGCAGTGTAGCCAATCATTTAATATGAAATATTTTATTAATGTCACTGAACCAGCTACATGAAGTTGACTGCATTCCCAGATGTGTGAATGTCGAAAATTTTTGACAAATTCCAGCAACACTAAAAAAAACCCCTGTGCCAAAAAGGCAAAACAGGATCAACCACAGTGGCGCTGCGTTTGGGTAACCCCCAATGTGTCGTAATTCTGTAAAAAGATGTCTGTTATGTGACCCAGTAATGAAAAGATGCAAAGAAATGACTTTACATGAGTCGGCATTTAATGATTAAAGAGCCAAAGTGTGCTGTAGTGTATGGATCTTCACGTTCTATGTACAATTTGTGTGCCAATTTGTCAATAATCTTCATCAAAACATTACATACGTGTGTGTATATTTATTCCCTTACTTCCCTCCCGTCTTACTTTACCTATAATGATAATTATACATTATTTACGTTTTTAAACTCCGCAGTTTACGAGGAGCAGTGAAGTAGACAGAAACCACCTTCCTCACTGTCAATTCAAGTCGTCCAATCAGGAGCCACCAACTCCTCCAACGCTGATTGGCCACACACTCTTCCGTCACGAGCCGTTGCTACGTGTATTCACAGAGACGTCGACGCATTTTCTTCGGTTGTTTCCAAGTCTGATGTCAGGAGTTTACGTACCGGCGACGAGCTGCGCTCAGAAATAAACGCAATGATATGAACGAAGCCCAGGAACTATTCAAGTCAAACACAAAACCTGCCACATTGACCAATTCAAGATGGTTTTGGAAACTATTTCAAGGATAATAAAAGTTCAGCTGCCAGCCTACCTGAAGAGGCTTCCGCTTCCGGAGTCGATCGGCGGATTTGCAAGGTTAACAGGTAATGGACTGCAGCTGTGTTGCACTTCTGACTGTCCTGTGAAGATGACTTCTGAATTCACCGGGGACACTTTTGGGCACATAAGTTAGCTCTTTACGTTAGCAAACAAAAACTCAGCCATCGTGACAATGTGGACTAAACCTGTACTATGTGTCTACGTGCTGCTTAGCTCCCATAAAACTCTTCATAATCGTTTGATTTGGATGTTTTGTTGAGCAACATCAGCTCAGCGGTGACCTTAAAGTAGCACATGTTTCAAAGCAACACTCTCCACGGTGAAGTCTGATGCTGATACAGTTTTGACCTTAACCACAAAGCGTCTTCATTAAGAGTTATAAGATGCAGCCTGTCCTCTGCTGTGTAAGTGATACCATCTTAACCCCAACAGCTGGAAATGTGATGCTATATTTGCCTGCAGCACAATATGTCTGTCACGCCATCAAGGGATGCACAGACATGACAGTCAGCACTGGACTAGAGGCTGCAAACTACTTCACGATCAGTGTTTTAAAGCCTCTTTCAGGTCTGTGACTCCATATTGGGTCCCAAAGTTTCACCATCTCTGCAATTTATAAAAGTTTTATGTAATAGGGATGAATAGTTATTAATCCCCAAAGGAAAATGTCAGTGTTACAGCAGCTACTTCGCATAAAACATTGCAAGAGAAAAAAGTACAATTAAAAGGCTAAACTACAATACAACAACCATATGCACAATAATGTTAACTCTAATATGTACAATGGCAGAAATATACTGTATGTTCAAAGGCAGATCCTGCAACAATTAGCTGATCGGTATGAAATCAGGTATGAAACAGTTTAAGTCAGATTTCAAGTGAAACTGCAGCACATTTTCATGGTTCCAGCTCCGGTGAGATTATTTTGAATGCATTAAACAAACACCAACACAACTGTACAGTAGATTGGATGTTTTTGACCGTGGATTAGTATCAGTCATACACAACCGATCCACATTATGTACAGTCTCTTAATGAGAGTCCATATAAAATTCTGTGTTTCTGCTTCTTATTCATTGAGTCATGATGGTCCATTAAGTTTTTACTGCCTGGTTCATGATGGTCCATTTAAAAATGATTCCAATGCGTTCCCCACAGCGGAGCAGCAGTTCTTGAGCCTCACCTGGACAGTAAAAGTTAGATCGTTGGATCCCTGTTTCAGAAATCCCTTTGGCCTCTACATCGTGGGTTATTTATGTCCTATCAACATCTCTTGTATCTGTTAAACGCTGAACACAAAAGCTCATTCATGAATTTATTTGCATCTCCTCGACAACACAGTAACTCAGCCATATACTGAAAACAATGTCTTTGCACTCAAGTTAAGCACAGGTACACAGTTCAAATTAAGGAGAGCAAGGAAAGCACAGCAGTGTTTAGAGAACCAAAGTGAAAGTCCCTCTTGAAGCTCACCAGCTACTTCAGCTCGACCTTTCCACCAACACAGACTTTCAAAAAGTGTCAAATGAAGCCTAAAAATAGCCCAAAAAGTCAAAAAGCTGAACAAGGCACTACATTACTGAAATTCTTTTGTGACATTTGACATAGTAGAACCATTTGAGTAGAGCCGCTCTGACGAGGCCATGAAACCAAAAACACGGATAAGATATTAGTGATTGTGGTGCTTGGTATATCAAGCTTATGAAAGTCTTACTGTTATTAGTTAAATTAGATGTTACTAGACAGTGGCTGAAGTTAGAGCTTGTTTCCAAAGTTGTGTTTTCTGCCCCAAATTAGCAATATAATCAGTCAGTGGGGATTACAAGATGAAATAGATGTGAAATAGAATTCCTTTTAAAAGGAATTATAGGAATAAGGATTAGTCATGTCCCATTAGGCATCAAAATCCTGTTATTGCAAGTATTTTAATTGCCATAAGAGTATTATGAGAAGTTCCAGGAGCCGGGGTATCACTCATGGCTAATAGTGAAATTACATAACTGTAGTTAATCCCCACAGTGCTTCTTCACTTGTCAGTCCTCTCCATGTATGGCAGACTGTACTATGGGTTTTCCCACAGCACTTTTCTGGCCTCAGCTTTTCCCCTGATGGCTGCTTGTGTGAGGTGATACACTTCAACGATCGAGCGCAGTAATTGAGTAGAAATGCAGATAAGAGGTGAGCTAGATCTCCAGTGGTGGATGGTCCAGTAGATTCAGTGTGTCACCCTGCAGTCACCTCCCAAGGGGGAGGACACAGAAGAGGAGGAAGACTAGAAGTAGGCCTAGCAGAGGTTGGACTCACTCAGCTATATATTTTTACTTAATCATGTATTTTTGAAACAAGTTTAACTTTTAAACTTTAACTATTGCAACTTAAATCTCTTGGATGTTTTAATGTCATTGCAGTACTTCAGCATCAAGCTGATGTCAGATCTACTACATCAGACTTTTAGAAGCATATTCAACTGTTGAAGCTATAGCTAAGCTAATAGTCAGTTTCGACAATTAATTGAACTTCATATAACAGATTGTCATAAGGAAACATGTATATTAGTAGTATTTCACCAAATAAACTCTATGATCTAAGTGTGATTGAAGAATTCTTGAGTGGTGAAGAGTGGAATTTTTTTTTTCTAAGTGGAAATTTGTGTGTGACTAACTGTTATATGTTGGATATATATATGCTGGATTAATTAATTTGTTGCAAAATGTCAGAAAATCAAGAAAAAAAAAGCCTATTATAATTTCCTAAAGCCTGTTGTCAACAGTCCAAAACACAAAAATGTACTTTTGTATGTGTGAAAGAAAAACAGCAAATCCTCAAGTTGAAACCATCAACCATTGGCATTGGAAAATAACTCAAAAGATTAAACAATAATCAAAGTAACTGTTAATTAATTTTCTGTCAGTTCACAAATTGGTTCATCAACTATTTGTTTCAGCTCGAAATTGTCATGTCAGATATTAGAGCCTCCATACGTGAAGATCTATCTCTTCATAGAGCCAATGACCACAAACACATGTTCAGCCTATGGCCAGCAGCACTACTCTAGTTCCACAAGGCATGCCAGTGTTAGTAGTAGTTATCCCCCTATGTTTGCTGATGTGTGTCTGCAGTGTCCGAGTGGCTCCGGCTGCTGCCTCTCCTCGGTATCCTGGCTTTGTTGGGCTATCTGACCATTCGGCCGTTCCTGCCTAAGAAGAAAAAGCAGAGAGACAGCCTCATCAACCTGAAGATCCAGAAAGAGAACCCAAAAGTGGTGAACGAGATAGACATCGAGGACCTGAACAGCGCAAACGTGTGTTACTGTCGCTGCTGGCGCTCCAAAACTGTAAGTTGACTGGTTATTTCACTATTTGACTATTTGAGTTATTTTTATTTGCCACTGCCAAATACTCACTTACATCCGAGAGGTTATATTTTTGTTACTGAAACTTATAATTTATTCATTAATTAATGTATTTTTTACCTCAAGATAAGGGGGAGTTTGTTGTTTCTGTGTATTGCTGATCAGCTAATATGAAGTTGTTTCCTGTTTTAGTTTCCTGTTTGTGACAAGTCACACTTAAAGCACAACGAGCTAACAGGAGACAACGTTGGACCGCTCATACTCAAAAAGAAGATCTTGTAATTGACCACCAATGGGAGTTTTCCTTTCACCTCTCTGGTTTTCATTTCTTAACAGTTTTTTTTCCTCCCCCCACAACAATCTTGGGTCTCGCCTTGGTGTTACATTATTGTTTTAGGTTTATCACACCTAAAAATACAAATTTTCACAGTCTGGTAGCGTGAAAACTGCAATTGAGGTTCTCTAGTGACATTGCTGTTAAAGAAGGTTTTCCGAGTTGTGTGTTTTTTTTTGGTTTTTTTTCTATGGCTCATTTTTCACTGTTCACTATAAATTAAATTTTTGTTGTGGCTTTTTCATCAATTAGAATTCATCACTGGGACCACTTTGAGGGGAAAACTTGAAACATATTTGCAGTGACTTTATGATGACTGTAAACAATCTAAACCCATCAGGGAAACTGTTTTTCCCAGTTTAATGGTTGTTTAAATGAAATGCTTTCACACCAGTCCAGCCTGTAATCAACATTTTGTACTGTATTGCCTTCATTTTGGACAATTCTTTGATATTATTTAACAACCAGCCTTCTTTAGCTTGTCTGTGTGCCAAATATTAACATACTGTCCACACTTACAGGATGTGAAATATTCTCTTATAAGTTATTTTGTATATGGGAGGCTACTACTTCAGTTGTATTTTGTTCATAGCCTTTAAACATCTGAGTTTTACATTTTATATTCAACTCCAGCGCCTACAAACATTTCAGACCACTACACCGTCATATACAGTTTTAACCTCACTATCATTCTGAGGTTTGAGAATGTCATTTCTGCAGCATGTGATTTCTTCTCTGTACCTTTTCTCTAACATCTGTGTTGTAATAATGGCTGTATATAGTTGACTTCCTGCTAGTGTATTTCCTCTTTAAAGTATCAGCAATATTTTATACATAAAAGGCGTCTATTGTCAGATCTGTATTTTCATGATATTTTTGTATTTTCATGAATCACTGTGTGATCATGAACCTTCAACTGGAATTTATTCATTCTGCATTTGAAAGATAAAAAAGGAATCAGGTCATGTCTCTATGATTGGGGAAACATTTCACTTAACCTTGAGTTTAAATAATTTTAATGACACAGTAATTGAGCACACTACTTTCTAATTTTCTGCCACTCATGTTTTTTAAGTAGAACTTGCTTTCAGGTTCATATTCTGGGAGTAGCACATCGTTTTGGGCACCTCTGTTAATACAGCCTCAAAAAGACACAAATAAGATTCCAAGAAATGGCATCAGATGTTGTCTTGTGAATTGAAAACAGTCAGAACAAGAGTAAGTTGTTCTGTAGTTGCTAGCAACTTTGTGAGGCTTTACTTTGAGCCAATGGTGCTTTGAGCTAAATCCTAACTTGAGCATGCTAGCGTGATCATAATGACAATGCTGTTAACCACGGTCACCATGTTAGTTCGGTTTAATGCACGCTAATGTGTGTTAATTATGTTAGCACTAAATCCAAAGTGCAGCAGACGCTTATAAGAATGTCACTAATTTTTCAGGTGTTTGGTGAACATGAACAAATTAAAATTCATTGACATTGGCACTAGATGAAAAGTCAGGAAACCACCAAAGTTATTACAGTTCATCCTGAAGTGGACAGAACTGCCTGTACCAAGCTGCATGGCAGTCCATCCAATGCTTATTAAAAGACATTTCAGTTCTCAACCAGAAATGTGAAGCTCATGGTGGCGTTAAAAGCCAGTGAATCACTAAGGCCAGTAGGATAAGTGATTTCAGTTTAGGTGAAAGTAGTGGACCAGCAGACCAAACCTTCCATCCCTTAAAGGGATAGTGACCCTAATTAAGGACATCATAAAACCAAATTGTATCAACATGGTAAATAGTAATAAATGAAGCTGTCAAACTATAACTACACAAAGTGATAGACAATTCTTGGTATGTTTCATAATTTATTGTTCAAAGAATATTTGGTAAAAAACTAAAGCTCGATCATGTAAATCTATCATATAAAATAGTTGCTAATAATACACAAGAACCTTTTAAATGAAAATAAATTCAAACAAATCAAAACATCTTAAGTTACACTGCATACTTGTGTAATAAAAAAAAATCAAATGTGTGACAAACATGAAAACTCTTTACTTCATTACCAAACTATAAAACGTGGGTTTACACGAGTGTTTTCGAATGTGGACATGATCATTGTTTCGTCACACTGAAAGCAAACAGAGTGCATGTAGTAGATGATAGAAGTTTAGCAGCATTTATTTTATTCTACCTTTTACTTTTTTAATCCATTGTACGGTGTCCTTGAGTGCCGAGAAAGGCGCCTTTAAATAAAATGTATTATTATTGTTGTACATAAAGCAAACCAAAAGTATTGTGGATTATTTAGATCTTCTCCTGAGTCTTTCACAACTACACAAAACCCGTTTCATCAACAAGACACAGCTAATACATATTTGATTAAAAAAAAAAATACTCAAACATTCACAAACACAAAGTGGTAATAAAAACATCGTACTGAGAGCAGAACACCTAAGTACTTTAGCGTATGCCAACTGTGTAGTCTAATTTAAAACAAAATATTTTCAGTACATTGACTTACATAGCCCTCCAAAGAAAACTGCTTATAATAAAACTGAGCATACAATTGACCTTTTCAAGTCCAGATACAATAAATAGTTTATAGAAATGTCATCTTAAAAAATGGGCAAATAGTTGATTCAGTGAATGTGACCCCACCTTTACAAAAGAAAAAAAAACATTCATGCCTCAAACTAACATATCCGATTAAATCAGAAAACAACTTCTTGCATTCTGTTCATACAGCGTAACAGTGCAGACGCTGGGATGTGGGTCATTTGTTTGGAGCTTGAAACTGGGAAACCACTAGAGGCTATAAATACAGAGTGATTCATGTGTTCCTGCAGCACGACAAACATCAGGAGCTGACCGGCAGATTAAGAGACAAAGAGAGCCACTTGGTGGCTAAAGGAGGACTCGAATATCTGAGGTGTAAAAGCACACCGGAAGTCTCTCATTACAATGTCCTCGCTTGTCAGAGTGTACTCTCGTAGGTGACAGGAGTTTCATTGTCATCGTCGCCTCCTGCTGCAGTGCCTAGAAAAGACGGAGAGGAGACAGAGGGAGGAAAAGTAATGAGAAACGCTCCAGTAAAAGTCTTGATTACATGCTATTCAAATTCAAATTCTCTAAACAAAACAAAAGCCGAAGTCTTGCGTACATCCATACATCCATTTGCAATGTGGTTAATCCAGTGAAACAACAACAATACCACTTTTGTGTCGATGTAAAAGATATGAAAGCATGAATGGCAGGGTAAATAGCAGCACCTTGAAGCTATGCAAATCCTCGTGCGGGTGGGCGCATCGATCACAAAGGTGACGTAGGGAAAAGCTTTGCAGGAGAGGATATTCACTACTCAAACACAGCTCTACAAGGCGAGGTTCGCGAGGGTGTTGAGCTTTGTTGAATTGTTGAAAGTAGGACTTTACCTACCTAAGAAAAATGATGATAAATTGTGTTTGACTCGCTCACCACAGGCTGAGTTCTTTGGTTTCTGTAGGAGGAGAGGTCCAGAGAGCCCTATGATAAGAGCTCCCAAAGGGGCTGTGAGAAGGATGGCCAGCACAGCCACAGTAAGCACAACCATGCCGTACTTCTGCATCTCCTTCTCGTCCTTTACCCTGGCCATGTCTAAAGCTGTGGAGCCTATGGCTGCCTGATGAAGAAAAGGACGCTAGTGTTTCTTCTAGATTCACTCACAAATGACATTTAACATCACCACTGAAATGAAAACACTTTTGTGTCTGTATTTTGTTTTCAAAAAGAAAATCATGCAGATATGTACTTCAAAAACTGCACAAAGTAAAACGAGTATACCACTGTCAAATATTCCAGCGCTGGCATACCTGCACTGTGGCTTTGGGCATCCACGCTAGGGCTATGAACACTTTCTCCTTCAAGTTAAAGCCGGCACATGACACACAGACAAAGGTGAACAGCAGTCGAACCAGCAGGGCAATGACCAGAGAGGCTATACCCAGACCTAAACAGACAAATGGATAAGAGTCATACAGAGGTGCTACAATAATACAGAGATATACTGCTATAAAAACAATTATTATTAATGTAACCAGTAATTCCTCTTAACAAATGTAGGCAAGGACGAGTGCAGTAGTGGTGAAAAATATAAAAACACCCAGGCTGGCTGAATGGTGCTTAATTAATAACCTACTTAGAAATATCCAACTATGGGTTATGTGTGTTGCATGTACTCACGCACCTTTATCATATTTCCTCTTACACCTTGGAGTAATTTTACAGTATAAAATATTAGTAAATAAAAAAAGAATGTGGATTTTTCTTTAGGATGATGTATATACTTTTTATATATGGCAATTTTTTGTTATAGATTTAAAAAATATTTTCTCAAAAGGTAGCTGTCCATAATTTTGATACCATACATTTCATGAAACAACTTTTTCTGACAAGACATTCATCATATGTCATGAGTCATAACACGAAGAGTTTTATTTCATAAAACGGACAGTAGAAGTGGTACACGGTCAGTGATTCATGGAATTTCTGCTATATTTTTGACCAAAGGCACATGTGCAATGCTAACGTGGCACAGGGCTATCTGGGAAAGTGCTTGGACATATTTTTAAAAAGGATGAACAGCCTGTAGTCCAAATGGGATGAGCTGAGGTTTTAATAATGGCCACCACACCTGCTGCTCGCATCTCTTTTAAAAGCGGCACGCAGTTTTTGAATGGACCAAGGAGAGAGTTTGGGTGGAATTTTCCTACAGCACAAATACACGGTAAAATACTTTAAATGTATGCATTATATCAACACCACAAATGTGCTCCCCAGAGAGGCCAATTCTGTTGTGTTTTTTAATATTTTAATATATATTAAATTCGTATACAGGAAAACGATGTGTAGTTGTGCCTCAATTACAGCTACTTGCTGAACACCAAAATATGTTATTTTTGTCATTACATCTGGCACGAATAAGATTACTGTTTTTGAGAGAAATCTGTTTCCCAAAGAACTTTCTCATATGGAAACTTCTATGGGAGTACAGTACTGTGTCTGAGCGCTACCACAGACTCAGCATTTAATATTTACTGAACACGGAAAGACAAATAAAATTTTCCCAGTATGCATTGTTTTGACTATGCAAATATATTTACATCCATCCAGTCACATTTGAATCTCTGTCAGTGATAACAGCCACCTCACATGTTATTTGAAGTGTTTATGAGCGTGTGTCTTTTTCGGGTGCTCATCTCACCAACTGTGAGCCCCTCCAACTCAGAGATTCGAATTTCTGCTCCTATTAGTCCGAAGAGTAGAGGCTGAAACACATCCCACGCCCACGACACCACGTCCTCCACACGTGCCTTCAGACAAACAGGAAACACAGAAATATTTAGGATGGTTATCTTTTAATTGCAAATGCACTGAGGAAGAACTTATTTTGCAACCTTAAACTTTAAATAGTATGCTTCAATAACTCATTATAAAAAATATGTGTCTGAGGGGTTAAGGTTAGAATTCAGCCGCAAAGAGGATAAATGTGAATGGAGAGCTGAAAAACGTGCATGTGCTATTACCTTTTCTGACCCCCAGCCGAGCCCAGCCAGGAACGCCAATACCAGGGTGCAGAGGCCCCCGGAGCCGGGAAACCCAGCCACGCCGCTGCCGAACACAGCAAAGACGGACAGACCAAGCACCAAGAAGGATCGCTTCATTACAACGTGTTTCTGGGAGAAAAAGACAGAATAATCAAATACAGAATAGCTTAATATAATGAAACCTATAAATACAAAATGCTCCATATACACATCAGCAGATATTAGCTAGTTGGTGATATTTGATATATATGAAATAGTGTTTATTCTCACTTGTGTTACGCTGATTCATACAGAGGGATTTTGTGATAACTCTTGACTCTGACTGGCAATGAAAATGCACTCAGAGTTGAGATAGCACAGTCATATCTGCCACAAAAACCTCTCTTCCATTATATCCCAATATATATTCCCACTTGGATGAATCCAAAGTGTTCTCATCAAAAGCCCTCAGAGTTTATCATTCTAAAATCAGAGCTGGAGAACTTGACACCGGCTTTTTTCACGAGCGTTTCTTGGCTCTTCTCAAGTTCTTTCACGCACAGGCTGTGTTGTCAAGTGGTGTAAGGATGACTAAGCAATAGCGAAACTGGTATATTGTCATGGTGATACTGTAGGAGCATGCCAACCTGGTCAGCACTGGGAAAGTACTGGATGAGGAAGCCAAGAAGAATCCCAGCGAGCATCCCACCAGCCACCTCCAGTACACCTCTGAGGAGGTTGTACCAGGTGGAGCCTAGATGGATCAGCACAGACAAAAAATATGTTTAATAGAATATACTTATACTTAGTCTTAAAAATTATAATTCATGGCAGCTGGGTAAACACTGATGTTTTATTTAGTGTTTTAAATACAGTTTAGTTAAGCCTTGCAGAGGTTCTACACTGTGGTATACTGGGAGCATGAAACACAAATTTTAACAGGAGTAAACAGCCCACTCACACCCTCTGCTGAGCTCCTGACAAACTACAGATAGACGCTATTTATTTTACGAGCCTCTCGATGTTGACCTTCACTGCAGCACATTGACCTTACTGTCACTCCCCTGGAGATGAGATGGTGTTGCGTTTCAAGAAGATAACATTGAATTCAGCACCTCATATTTTCCCTCACCTCTGTACTCACACAAAGAAAAAAAACAAGCACAGGTCACCTGTGGCGAAGGCCATGCTCAAGCATGTGGTGAACCCTGTGATGGCCAGAATGTCATCAAAGCTGCCTGCGGCCATCAGCAGGGTGGGGATGCCCTGCTCCACGCCGTAACCGTCCTTCTGCAGCACCAGCATGGAGGGAACCACCACTGCTGGAGACACAGCACCCAGCACAAAGCTGCAATGTGGACGACATGGATTGTTTATTAATTTGCGTGTTCCTACGAAGATGTAAAATTTAAGTCTTCCTTTTGGAAAATACAGCATGAGCCTTTAAATACACATAAATACACACAAAAGATGCACAAGGGCGGCATTCCTGCTGTATGACATATAGTTTATACTGTAGATGTGACACAATGCCTGAATTTGATACAGTGATTTTAATTATCTAACAATGAGCATCTCACTGTGCCACAAACACACTAAATGTTTAATTCTGAAATGTCCATTCATTCAAATTCTGTGACGAATCTAAAAAAAAAAAATGAACAGAAAACAACTGCACTGTTTTATGCTGACTGTAATCTTCAGCCTCTAAAATTGACATTTCAGTTGGGCAGTGCAAAAATATTTGTACTGGCCTCCATCCACTGATAAGCATTCACAGGGGTGAACAGTTCATCTGTGTGAGATATCGCGAGGGTCTATTTCAACGGCTGACGTTATATGAAAGGTGACGAGGCAGAAATAAAATGCAATTATTTGGAACTAAAAAACTCATCAATTATAGATTCATTTTGTCATCAGTAGCCCACTTATTTATCCTATCGCCCAACCCCATTGGCCATCAGACAACAAACACTGTGTGTGAGTGGACGAGAGGTTGTAATGTGATCTGGTGCCTCTCTGGCGGCGGTGCGTTTTTCTATTCTCAGCTTCAGGGGAACGTGCTCCTTGTAGGTACACTGTGTTGCGTGGTATTAGTCTAACTTATCTTTGTCGCCAAAGTTCAGCCTTCCATGTCTTATTCCTAACTCCTGACATTGTCCCTCTGCCACCATCTCCTTCAAAGGAGTGAACGGTGTCTGTAGCACAGAGAGCTGAACAGTCTGCCCACACAGCAGATAATGGAAGTGTGTTGTGAATTAAAAATTGATTGTCTTTCTTTTAGGAACATAAAAGAAACTGGGGGGAAAAAAGAGACCCTGTGAAGTCGAAATAAATCAGTTTAAAAGCATGCCCATTAAATGAAGGCTTTCACTATAACTTGTCTCCTTGCTCTGGCTAAGAGTGCCTGAAGACTGTCTTTCTTCTTTTCTTTTATCAGTGGTTTTTCATCTTCAAGACTACTTAAAGGTTGCCTGGATTTACTGCGACCGACTGAAACTGACTGAGCACTTGTACTCTTTGTTTTTAGAAGAAACAGAATTTGAAATCGAATTGGCAACCATGTGGTCTTGTTCGTGAGGCGCTCTGACCTCTGTCACATGTCACTCTCCTCTCTTTCTCCCTACATTTCCTGTGTCTTCATTCAACTATTCAATAAAAAATGCAAAATAATGGTAATAGTAATTCAGAAGAAGTTATTAAGAAAAAACAAGGAGAAGGGGAGAAAGTATTTACCCAAGGATGAAGCCCCACACCCAGGGCAAGCCCAAGAGGAAGTGGGAGACCAGAGCTGTGGTGCAAGCCTCGATGATGCAGGGCCCAATTGCCACACGTATACACACCGCTTTTAGTTTCCTCAGTGCCTAATGACACAAACACACATCATTTAAGAGTTTGCTACAGTAATTAATTGATTTTCACACAGAGGATTAACAAGGGTTGTCATGTCTAGCGCTACTGAATGATTTGCTGATTAACTGACTGAAAAATGTGACAACTGAGGGGAGAAAAAGACTGCCGCTGACTCTGCTGCTAACCAATTAGATCTTGTGGCTTAGACTCGCTTGCTTTTTTCCATGTCATGTCACTGGAAATTGATTACTTTGGATTTTTTTGACTGCTATCAGGCGTCAAGCATTAAGACGGCGCTAGCAATCTGCAATCTGAAGACATCACTTTAGTTTCTGTTATGCTCTGACAAAGATTAATTGATAAAACAATAATAATGAATGAGAATAGTCAGTTTCAAACAACATTATAAAAAACAGTGTATAATTGTTACATTTCTGTGTACATATACTACGCAGATACAATAGCAGAATATGTGGAATACCGTGGGATCCAACCCCAGACCCGCTCTGGCCAGAATGACAGCCAGAGCGATGTTCCTTAGTGACGCAGACCATCTGAAGTCAATGTACACCCCATCTGTTATAACTGGGATGTTTCTAAGCAGGAAGCCCATCAGCAGCATGCCTGCAACACAGCAGAGGGCGTGACAGAGGAAAGATGAGGAGGAGCACTGAGGACCGTTTCTCACACAGATACACAAGAAGAATAAAGACCGCCTGTTGCTTTTTGAACTTACGGTGCTCATGGTGACACCTGAGACACCGAGGCTTGCTGTGGGAATGTGATGGCTGTCTCATAGCGGGAATAATTCAAGTTCCAACAAGCTCCGAACTTTCTCTAAAGTTGTCTGCCAATTCTTGTGTTCAAAACATGCAACATGACTGAGAACATTACGTAACAATATTACACCACATTCTTAAGAGTTGTGCTGAATCTAAAATGTTACGATTACAGCATTAGATGTATTCTCAAATGGGTTTAAAATAAATCGACTGATAAATTGCAACAAGGAAAAGAACACATAAAGAAATATTTTAAACTGTTCATGAGTGAGGATGGAGGATAGGACTTCACTTTTAGCCTTCAGATTGACGACAATCTTCTACTATTGCTACTAGATACGATTATAATACAGAATCTGCCGATTAACTGGTAAACAAGGATACTCTCTTGAGGAAAAAACACCGGATGTGAAATTTAGAGACAAACAAATTGCAATATTTGCTTGTCTTAGCTGAACTTCAATCTACCTCTTGATGTTATTTGCGAATAAGGAGTGGCTCCAGCTTCCTTGATTATTATCTTGTTAAGGGTGCAGCTACTAGTTTATGATTTCTTTTTCCAAATTCGTAACACTAGGGATTCACATTATATTACATTTCAACCAATTACTAAAGAAGAGGACATTTAAACTGTCTTCTAATAAATGCTGCGATTTATTCCAAACCAGCATTAATGATATAAAATAGCACGTTAGATGACACCTTGGGTTAACTAGATTCAATTAACCAGAGCCTGACTGACATCTCTTTTATTTCATAATTAGTGCCAACGTACGCGCTACAATTGTTACTGTGTAGACTCATGATACAACAAATAGAAGCAAAACATAAAATGACAAAACAGACAAAATACCAACAGAATTGAGTGCACCAGCAGCTAATGTGTACTTGAGTAAGAACGGAGAAAATGAGTAACATGATTGCACAGTTAATCAGGAACTCACTTTTGACCCCATGTCCTTTTTTTTTTTTTATCCATGACAAAGGTGAAATGAATCAGTCAACTCTGTTTGTTATACGTCACCAAATGAGCGCGTCATCTTAATACTCATTAGATTAAGATGCAGGACAAACACATCACCTGGAGATGATTCATATGAGGAGAATGTTTTGTAAAATTTCTTTTACATTAATATTTGTTTGGCCAACTCGCGTGAATCAAACGCTACAGAGAGACATTTGAGCTTGATTTTAGGTCATATTAAGTGCTTCCACTGTGATGCGTACAACTCGCCATCAGAGTCTTACATGAAAAGCAGTTATTAAAAACGTGCTCTATATACTGACGTTAATCAGCTATGACAAATAAAACTCTTTGTATTGTACATACAGAACACTCGTTGTACTGCGGTTATCCTTTTGCAGGTATCAGTGGGGAACTGCATGTTGTAATTTGCTTTACAAAAACAGCAATAATCAAATAATCAATAATAGTCAAACTAGAGACAGTTTAAGTAGTGCTAGCCTGTCTGGCTTATGCTTGGTTAGAAGACTTAAGATATAAAAAGCGATAGATTTGGAACACTGAGGGTAACAACATGACAACCTCATCTGTTTAAATGTTCTGAACAAAAGTATGGCAGTAATTTCCCTTTTCAAATACGCAGTTTTAACACTGACACTGACAATGAGACACAAGATACTTAATATCCCCCTGGTGAAGGAGCCTGTGTAACTAAATATGAGGTTAAGTCTTGTGTAAACACACCAGCGCACAAAGCATAACCACTACATTCTCAAGACTCACCAAGGAGTGGTGGAAACGGTGGAAGTTTGGGCAGACGTATGAGAGCTACCAATTTGCCACCGATGAGTGAACAGATGAAGAGGATTGTGATGCCAAACAGGTTGCCTCCTGGAAGACATTCATCCTCTGTGATAGACCACACCACTCCGAAGAGCACAGCTGCCAAAAGAACTGGAGAGGACACAGGACACAGACATTAGACTACAATTTCCTGTGTAGGAACTCACTACAGTCCAACTAGAACCCCTCCCTTTGCTTACATTTAGTAACGAGAGAGGCCAGAAGGCCTCTTGGTGGACATGGGCAAAATCTGTGGAGCAAGGGGCAGCAGACCACTGGCGGGTCTGTGTTAGTGCCAGCATCCACCACAGGGTTTCGAGGAATAAAATAGGTGGTTTCTTCTGTGACATTTGGACTGGAGCAGCGCCGTACCACCACCTGGATCTGGTTCACATTCAGGTGCTGGAAAAGGAGGATCAGAATATGCTCAAGAACACGTCAGCGATCACAATTTCACCACGTTTTGTTAGATATCTTAACAACACATCTCAAAGGTAACACTTTATGACTTTTATCAAATTTTTAATGCCTTAAAATGACTAGTGGCAGCAATATTCAGCACAGCACATATTTATTAGTAGCTGAGCAGTCATAAATAGGACATTTTACACAGAACCCCAGATCTAAGGTGTCACGATGACACAAATATGAATATTTTTCTCGTGAAACGATTAAAAAACTGGTTGATGTCCCTGTAGCCTCTTCATTAAGCTTTGTGTCCTATCAGTATTGTTGACACAGAGGTACGTCACACCAGCAGATTGCAAGCCACAGTTTCTTAGCAAATAATAAACTTGCCCAGGAAGCTGATAACTACGACTCTCACCTTCTTTGTCATTTTGCTCAAGTGGTTACTTTGGCTCAAAGCTTGAACTGCATTTTATTTAATCCTCACATTAGAATTACAGCAACAACCAATGGAAGAAATGATCTAAGACGCACAAGTAATCTTACATGGATTGAGCGTAGTATATTAAAACGTGAGAGATTTTAAACAGCACAGTGGATAGATTCCTGAGATAAAGAAGCGGAGCCACATGACAGCAACCACATCATTCATAGATAAGTAAAAATTTCTTATTTCGTGTATATAAAAAAAACACAAATGATGTGTCTGATGATATCTGTTGTCGGGCTTAGAAGCTTAGAACTTCAGTTTCTTCAAGCAGTAAATGAAAATGAATGATTTTAGTTATCAGTGTGAGAGTAAAATTTCCGTACCTCCACATGGTTTGCTCCTGGCAAAGTAATCCTGTCCAGCAGCGGACTGGGTGCTGGGCTGGGTGCCGGGCTGGGCGCCGGGCTCGGCTCTGGGGTAAGAGGTTTGGGCTGAGTGTCCTCCATGGCAATCGGCTACAGTATTTCTGGTCCACTTACTTCTCTGTCACAGTACATCAAGCCGAAGGGTGGGGTTGGCCATTGATGGGCAGTTCCTTTACTTCTGCTCCTGTATGTCCAGCTCTGACCACAGACTTCTGTTCATACAACGCAGTTTTATCAGGTGGCATAACAAATTATTATTTACTTAATAATGGAGAACAATGGTGTTGACTCAGGTGTGGAAATTGGCATGGCAAGAAATGATAAGTTTAATCTCACACACAGGCCTGTTTTGTTTTGTTTTGTTTAACAAATACTGTAACGTTACTGGGTCTGACAAAGAGGTGTTAGAAAGGGGAAATAAAACCCAGGCTTGATTCCTGCCTGTTGAAGGATGTGTGCAGCCACCATCTACAGCTACATGTAGAGTTAACATGAAGCACACTACAAGGTAACTTCTTACGGTATTCACACATTATCTCCTTAATAACTTCAATTTTTAACCTCAAACTAGGCTACGCACAAACGTTAACGAGTGTTTCACACCACGCAAACACTACTACAATGTTTTGACAGTTACTTATGGCAACAGACGTCGGCTAATCCAATAGTCAACAGACCAGACTAATCAATGCTTACAGCTCCACCATATGGCACATGTAGCTAGCGTTAGCTCTGCTGCGTTACTGTGGATGCTAGGACAAGTAGGTTAGAGTTAACACACAAACCTGTCCAGCTGGCGTCGGTAGCCATGAAGCTAGCCAGCTAAGCTAAAATGATAAAAGGCAAGGCTACAGTAATTAGCTAGTGGAGAGGCATATCCACGCCTCACGTTAAACCAAGCCGTTGGACCCATTATCGGACAGCAGCGTTCTGTCAATGCAGCAGAGTTAACTAACGCTAGCAACGGTATATTTAATCATTTTTATAAAATATGAGCCTGTCATTACACCGGGAGCCATGTTAGTCTGAAGGAATCCACGGACTATTTCCACGACGCATTACTGCGTTAATGCCGAATATAACGTGGTGACGCTAAACGCTTCCGCCGTGGACTAACTAGACTTTCAGCACCAAGCTCACCCACCACTAATAACAACGCCTGGTTTTTTGGTAAATGAAGCCAAGCTCCGTTTGACTTTCCACTATCAACCATGTGGGTACTATCATCAGATTTGGCGGATACAGGCGCGTCTTGTCCGATATTGGATTCCTCGCCTGTAGCTGGCTGGGCGCTCCCTACCCACAGCGGTCAGTGAAGTCCCGCTACAGAGACCGCTCCTGACCCCTCCGACCGGGCTCCTCTACAGATATACCCACTTTAAAGAAAAGGCAGCTCACCTCATAAAGTAAACACTGTCATCGCTTGTCAGTGGCGGCGTGTCTGGTAGTACTGCGGATCATGGACCAGCTGGGAAATGGGAATCAGGCGGATTAGTGATGGCCGAGTGTGTGCAGCGCACTAAAGTGCCTGCTTGGTGGGGGGAAGTTAGGTTAAATGGAAAAGTCACTCAAAAGTATTGGTAAAGACGTTTGATGAGATTTTTAGAATGTACTTTATTATTAATAATCTTCATTTTGATAGATTGCTTGTACAGATGTATTTATTATATAGCTGTAATATGGTCTATTTATTACAACATGTACAACATGTAAGTCAGCATGTTAACATTTTGGCATTGCACACATTTGCAGCACAGATTTAAGTCAGTAAAAATGGGAAATCGGTCCCACAGAATCAGTGAACATAATATGCAAAACAAAAACAAAAAAATAGAGTTAAATTTTGTGCACTTTATTTTGGGTTCAAATTAGAATAGAGACAACCTCCTCTATGACTGTCGTGATGAGCTGCAACAGTTTTCTCACAGACTCCATCCTCCATCGATGATTTGCTCCGTGCCGGTCACGTAGGCAGACTGTGAAGAAGAGGAAGTGAGAAACATCAGATCACTGGGGAATAATTTCACTGTGTGAAAGTTTACATTGAGGCTAAACAGACACTCAGGGACATAGCAAAGATTACAGAAACACTGAGCTATAAACACTGAGTCCTCTCACAAAAACACTTTCATCAGACACCACAAATAAAGTTTCTAAAATCTTCTCTGCAATGCCAGAAATGCAATTCTTGTGAGTCCTTGCTTATTTTTTTTTATTTATTGGCCTAAAAGTGGTTACAATTAGAGTCTAACAAAATACTTGAATATGCCTTTAATGTAGCCACCAGGTTTTCTATGTTAACACCCTATAGGTTGCAAAGCTCCTCACATTTCTGTAACACATACAAACCACCTGGACCCTCATGTCTTCAGTGGACATGGAGGTCCAGGTACACTGCCTGACTGCTGAGATAATTTACCACGTGGTACATGCGTGACGTGGATCCGTTATTTGCACTCACCTCATCTGAGGCCAGGTAAACGCACAGGTACGCCACCTCCTCCGCTGTGCACATTCTGCCAGTTTTCTGTCTTGCCATGAAATCCTTGTAAGCCTGAGGAGTTAAACAGAGAGGGGTTGCACTTATAACATGCATTATCTTTAATACCCAGCCATCAAGATTTCTTGTTGTGGAAACCAAGATAAGATGTGCCTGTTAAATAGATGACTAATGCAGGCATTACTGTCAGATTAAGAATAGAGAAAACGACTAGAGTAAATCAGAGTCTACCGTACCTGCTCTGGGTCAGGTTGGGCCTGGATCCTGCCCCTCAGTGATGGAGTATCAACAGTACCTGAGAAAATATACAAGAACAACCTTAACTTTTTTCTGAAAAAGAGCAATATTGAACACATCAGTTATTTAGGCTTTGAAGGGCTAACTCAAGGTTTCACAATGTCCTGAAACATACATGGTACTTCACTCTTTTAAAAAAATAGTTTAATTTGTTTTTAAAGGATGTCTTCAGTACATTGTTATCTATTGAAATGCTAGTAACCTTGAGTAATACTTGGGCAATACTTAAGGATGCAGTCATATGGTTTGATTTTGCTGAACTCACCAGGACAAACACAATTGCAGCGAATGCCTTGGTCAATGAAATCAGCCGCTATAGATTTGGTGAGCCCAATCACTGCAGCCTTGGATGTACTATAGACGCACCGGTTCACAACACCTGTGTCAAGGAAACGCATATGTCACTCACATACACACACACACACACACACACGCACACAAAGCAATTATCTGAGATAAGAGGATTACAATGAACATGGTCATACTTCCCCGACTTAATGCCCCTTTAATTGGGCATAATAGTTGTTCTACTATCATCTACAATTAAATGATCTGTGGAAGATCATTCACCTTTTAGGCTTGACGCAACAGATGCCATGTTAATGATGTTTCCGGACTTCTTTGCCAACATCTAGAATGACAAAATACATTAGGAAGGTGGCATATAAACAGAATTTAATTGGTAAAATGAAGAGTAAAATGACGCAACAGTCTTCATTTTCAAGTAAGAAATAAATGTAAGATGTGCTGTGTTCAGAGCTAAAGTTCCCCTTTGAGACAGTTTGGGTAGTTTGCGGGCTAAAGCTGGATTAGTGGGCAGTCACCGCCCATCATGCCACAGGCTCAGAGTAATACAACTAATCCCAGCGCACAAAGGACGAAAACAAAATAAAAGCATATGTCACTTAATTTACAGCAGCACCTATTACATTCTCTCAACAACAGAATTGTTGAGCATTCGGTAAATTCGGTAAAGAGGGCGAAGGTCACCTTTGGCAGGAAAGCCTTGCACATGAGGTACATGCTACGGACGTTCACGTTCATTGTGAAGTCCCAGTCGGCCTCTTCACAGTCCAAGATGGAGCCGTGGTGCACAAACCTGTAAACCAGGAGAGCACCAAAAGTAGTCTCACGCTATTACAGGACAGCATTAGATGTAATCTAAATATATGGCTTTAGCTAAGAGGTAAAATACCTAAAGAGTGTAAAATATCAAAATGAAGAATAAATCATTGAATAAAAATAAATAGGAGATGCTGCATTAACCCCTTCAACATTTTGCTGAACCCTAAAGGTGTCAATTTAGAGACCTCTGTTAAGGAGATTGACAAAAGGTCAAGTAGAGGTTAAACCTTAAGGTATAGGGATTTTGGAAATGTAGTTAAGCAGGAGATGGATAAACCTGCTTAATGTGGAGACGGCATATTGGCAATACAAACAGAAAAATAAGCACTAATTATATGCGAAAAGATAAAACTGGCGATATTCTGCATATTTACTCTTGTCAACAAATGAAAAGACAAAACTTAAGATGTGTTAATCTGTCTCTAAATACTGTGTGACTGCCTGTGTCTGTGTAAACCTTTAAATATTACTCAAACAGCAGCAAGAAGCGCATTTGTTGTGGACTATTTTCAGCCGTGGATTCGGTGTGCTAACATAAGTTATTCCTTTAAAAGTCCCATGGCGGGGAAATTCAGTGTTACAGCAGCAAGTAAGCAAAAATAAAAGAACAGCAAAAATAGAACAATTTAGACAAGATAAAGAATAAAAATAGGGACAACGTACACAAGAGGGGAATATAAAAAACGGGGGAATATAAAAAGTATTGCACATTAAGTGATGGAAATTTTGTTCCAAATAAATATATTGCACAGCTGGTGTACATTATACTGCTGTTATTGTCAGTTTTGGTGCAGTGTGGTCTGCTGGGAGCAGTGCTGGTTGTAGAGTCTGACAGCTGCTGGAAGGAAGGACCTGCGATATCGCTCCTTCACACACTTGATGTGGAGGAGTCTGTCACTGAAGGAGCTCTCCAGTGCTGTCAGTGTGTCCTTCATGGGGTGGGAGTGGCTCTGTCTCATGGATGATAGCTTTGCCATCATCCTCCTCCTCCCTCCCGCCACCTCCACTGGGTCAAGGGAGCTACCCAGGACAGAGCTGGCCTTCTTCATGAGCTTGCATGAGCTTGCATGAGCAGCAGCATGCTGGTACAAGTATGTGGGCATGACTCAAAATAAACTGCAGTGCCCGTTATAATAGGTAATGCAGGAGCATGTCACTCAGTGGAACAGTGTGGATTGATTGATTCACGAGATGTTTGGACAATAATGATAAGACGGTAGAGGAAAGAGTGTAAACGTACCCTGCAACATTGAACAGCACATCTACACGGGCATGTTCTTTAGCCAGTGCTTCCACTTGGTCCCTCTTAGTTACATCCACGACCTTGGTCTTGATCCCTGTTGGTGAAGAGAAAAAGAGGGTTTTAAATGTGGAAAAAAAAAGGTCCCAGTGATTTGACACTATGGCACTGATTTCTTCATTCTGTCTTTACTATTTGACTGCAGGAGAAGCTAGTTTAAGGTGAGGCAGCCAGTCCTCTACAATTACCAAAGAAAGCGAGCTGCTATAGATAAAATCAGTTCTGACAACGCCCTACGTCACATCTGCACAACTACACACATTCACACCTGGCTGCTGCCCTCTAAACACACTATCTTTTTCCGCTGGCTGCTCCACAGCTCTATAGACAGCAGTTTGAAGTGAAGTGCTTTGCTTGTGAGCTACCAGAAAGGAGGTGTTCTACAACGAGCAACAATTTACTGCTGAGTGGTTAAAAATACAGAAAATCAGATCAGAGGTTATGTTTATCAACCACATCAGGTATCCTGCATCTATAAAAGCTACAATAGAACCAACATAAAGGTTGTTGAAATGGATATACATTAAAGATACTGTGAAAAACAGTAAAACAAAATAAAAACAAGAAAATGTCATCGCATACAGTACATTTTAACATTATGATTATTAAATGATATATAGGTTGTGATATGATGGGACAGCGTGGTTTAGTAGTGATCAGTCCACTGTTCACTGACTAAATGTAGAATGATTACTTGACAGAAAAATAATTGACAGTTGCAGCCCTAAAACATTAGTTTAAAAATCAGGACAAACTGGAAGCTACCAAGTTACTGAGGCCACAACAGAAGGGAAAGAACACTGAATACCCAGCAGATGGCAGCCTCACACCAACAGAGATTAATCGTACCTTGGATGCCGTCCAGCTCCTTCAGCTTCTCCCCGTTGATATCTGTCGCTGTGACTGTAGCTCCCTCCTTCGCAAATGCCTGCGGTTGAAAAACTTATCTGAGTTCCACAATGTCTGAACGGGTCATGGTGTTAAACCTGCAGCCCAGTATTGTCCTCATAGAAAAGGAATATTTTTTGTTTTGAATGTTTTAATTCCAAAATGCATTACAGCTCCTTTGTTAAATAAGGCTGGGAGCGGTGAGAGGCAGCTAAGTTTTTTTCTAATTAAATCTGAATTTCTGTCTTATTGCACAGGATCACTGACTTCAGGTCACAGTGCTGTCACCAAGATCTAGAAAGATCACTTTAAAGCTGTTCCATTTCGGTGACAACGGATGAAGTGATTGCATCATTAACCACAGACCACACCGCATCAACAAAATACAGCTTTTAAAGTACAAATGGAAAATACTCAATAGACCCACCGCACTTTATGCAACCTTAATACTATGTGATTTGAACCTAATGATCTGAGACATAAATAGACCTCTCCATTTGGATTCCTCCGCACTGCACAAAAAACATAAATCCCTGCAATACAAGGCACAGTTTTACACACTCAAAGGCATCACTTGAAGGGAATGGATGTGACGATGACCCAATCTTTGCAAAGATGTCTGTGAGATTTTCAAGTGCTTTGCTATCTCGTTGGTGAGAATATCACCAGGGGATTGTCCTGAACCTGTTTGCTTCATCTCAAGAAACACTCCTGCAGCGTGGTCATTTATAGAACATGCATGTGGAATGGTAGCAAATTCGTGCAAAAGTGGTTGTTTCTATAAAAGAATGTATTGATGACATCTTTTATAAGCAACAGCTTGCGTATTTATTTGTGGATTAGAGCTTCCCTCCATGTTTGGTATAAAGATGAGGTAAGGCAACTAAATATATGCACAGTGTATCTTTCCGTAGCCAAGTACTTTGAAAGTGTTGTGTTGTGTTTAGATCACCATTATTGTTGGAGTGCTACACTTTCACCCTTTCAAATGGCTGTTAAAGATCTAACATATCATATCATCAAATCTATTTGCATTACACAAGAACTGGCTGAGACATGTAATGAAGTCGAAACACATACTGCTCTGAGGTTGAACACCACAAGCTGTTAAATATATAAGGTTCATCTGATTTGGTAGGAGATATATCAGTGAGAAGTTCTTATTAAAGGTCATTACTATTGCGGCAGCACGTCCTATCCCCTGCGCGGCAGCTGACAACACAATCACTTTCCCGTCCAGACGACCCATGGTGCACCTTTCACTGCTGCTGAGATCAAAACAAACAAACAGAAATAGGGTATTGCATTAACAACAGGTACATTTTGACGAGAAAGGTTCTCTACCTTAAAAAATAATAAATACAAAAATCTCCCGCTGAACATTGATTAGATATTTACAAATGTTCTTATGAAAGATTTTTCTCAACTGGGAGTTTGCAGTTCAGACTGAACTGGCAAGATATGTGGTGTATTATAGCAACTTCTACTGGGAAAAGAGGATGTCTGTGCTAAAACATACACTCAGTTCATGAAAGGTCTCACATTTAAATGTAGTTTACTTAACATTTGCATGGAATAATTAGAGGAAGTGGTCAGTTACATGTCTGACTGCACGTAGGCATACAGTATGGGTAAGGGCAGCTAAAGCCGCCATGGCTGAAGATATAAGTATGACAGCACCAGTCACAGACACCCAAACTCCACCAAGAGAATAATCCAGTGAAAAAGATCAGTAAACACACCGACTGGGGAGGTGAACCCCCAAGAGTGCAGCACAAGGTTTTACTTTTAGTTCCATTAATCAACCATGGAACAATCTCTGCTAAGCTAACAAACAGGCTATTTTTCAGTTTTTCTGTTACCGTTTGCTCTACTCAGCCCTTCATAAGCAGCTATTCAGCAAATTCAGCATCCTGAATCTTCAATCAGCACCCAAATTGGTGATTTTATCCATTTAGCGCAGCTCTATCTTATTCTTCTCCTCCTCAACAAGCATAAAACTGAGGGCTTACAACACTGTGCAAAGTAAAGCAAAGCAAACAAAAAGCAAAACTTTTCAGTTCCAGTTCACATTTTCTTCAGACATATTATTAATTTGTATTCCTGGCATGCTGATTGTTTAAAATGACGCACAGTGGTTTTGTCCCTCTGCCATGTTCTTTTGCCTAACAATACAGACTATTTAGTGCTACATAGTTTATATACATATATATATATATATATATATATGTATGTATATATTCATCCATTTTAAGTGGACTTGGTGCTTTTAAATCAGGTTCCCGCCTATTAATACTTAAGTGCCAGATTAACAGATGTAACAGATTAAATGTTCCCTCTCATAATGGAGTAAATGAATGGATGCACACATGCTGTCATGGGGTAATATTCATATAAATATATATATCAAGCTTTCAGTGAGGGCTACTGCTTTAATGGTGCAGACATGACTGAGAGCTGCAATTATTTGCAGCGTAATATTAGAGTGACAACCTCAGTGGCACTTAGGGGCATTTCTAGATAATGCCATTCAAATGCAATCATTAACAGAAATGCAGTGACTTAGTTAACTTTATTTTGAAATCTCCGTATGCTACATGTGTACTTCCGCCTGCTGAACCTCAGCAAGGCTCAAGATGCTTGAAACCTTTACAGAACAAACTGTAGTTACTGTGGCACAGCGGTTTTTTAACACCCCCTCAGACAAAGTGGAAACAACCTATTTTGGCAAACTAGCACCATTAAAAGTGAGCCGAATTGGCTTGCTGTTAACAGTGTACCCATGGATGGACAAAAAACTATCACCGGATTACTTTAATACTGAAAATACTTCAAAACGGATTCTTCTTCTTCTAAGCGGATGTATGGGTCCCACAGACAGATTTCAACTGTATTTTCACCACTGCTATTACAGTAAAGCTCCTAATAATGGCGCACTTCTTTTTAAGGGGTGCTTGCTCGCAGTATGTTTTAATTTTGAGGGATTGTTCCCTCATTGCTGTCAATGTGTGGTCTGAGCACTGACACTTGCACACACTGACAGTCTGCCCTCAGTGCTCTGAGTGTGGTCGTTATATTAGAAAGGTTTCTATCAACGTGCCTCACCAGCTGCACGCTAAAATACTGCAGGAAGCAAACAAGCAGGTCACATGTTGAAGTCAATACAGCTAAACTGTGACCAACACTGACTTTCTATTACTACTATTCATTTGTTGCGAAGTGAAGAACGAGCTCGGACAGACTTGTTTGGGAAACTCACCTCTGCTCGGGTCCGACACACATTGGCAGTCAAAGAGCAGAGGCGTAAAGCACGTGACCACATGCGTGCACTGCTATTGGTTCCTGACCAGGAGGCGAGTGTGTGAGCAGTGTGTAATTTCAGATGATGGATTGGGAGCAGAAGAGTGCAGTCCTCTTAGTTCTGCACGTTTACTTAAACATATTGATAATGCATCTTTTTCCTTCAAAAGCAAGCCATGAATTGAGTTTCTTATTTTCTGTCTCTACGATCAAACTCACTAGTGTTGGAAGGGAAGCTGGAAATTGACCTTTGAATTCTGCACACAGTTCTTTGTGGGCCTAATTTTATTATCACTGAGGGTTAATGTTTTGTAAAAGGAATAATGATTGGCTGCTGGTGTAAAGTGCAAGTTTACCTTCATTTGTGATGTGAGAGTGTCAGTGTGCATCCAAGTCAAACAATGCAGCTGTTTCTAAGGTGAAAAATGAACTTTGAAACTCTTCATTCCTTTATTTCCTTCCTTCCTCTATTTTCCACATGGGAGACAAAATATTTCTGAATCTACACATCACATTTTTATCGCTTTTGATGATTCAGTGTGTTGTCTGCTTTTTGTACACCTCAGTACCAAATTATTTCCTACTGCTGTGCTTCACATATGTTAATTTTTGCTTTTTGAACAAACTACTATGTGATGGACCAGAAATACTGTAAACACTTGTGGAAGTGACCCTTTCTAGACATGTCAGTTTCTAATTATGGTAATAATAAACACTCAGCAAATTGTGACTGAAATATGCGACCTGTTGAGAGACTGCGTCGGTCTGCCACACGTTAAAATACGTTGCCTATAATCAATTTTCCATTTGCCGTTGGCTAGACCAGCCTAGCAGCTGTTCTTGAATGAGGCCATTTTCTTCATCCCCACAGATAAGTGGAGTGGGAGCCACTCCATTACACACCCAAAGGATAGACATCAGTCTGCAGACAAAAACATGGTACAATAGAGTAAGTGCTGGGCTGATGACATAATGGTTGTCTCTGCAAGTTTTTAATGATTCTCATACCTAAAACCGTGTTACCCAATCTCAGGTTTATCCTAATACAATATAACAATAATAACAATAACAATATTCTTGCATGTATTTCATTTAAGTAATGTATTGTATATCATGGGTTTATAAAGGATGTATAAATGAGCTGTTCTGTTCAGTGTGTGTCAGTGACGGTGTGTGCATCGTCATTCTTCACAGTGTCAATCAAAGACTTCTTGTAACATGGTCTAGCATGCTAATGCACTAATCATGATTAGTGTCACATTTTATATAGACTGCATCAAATTGATACAGTGTTAAAAATGCACAACTTACTACAAAGTGTTCTGAACCTGGAGTTTGTGTTTAATATTCAGAAAGCAAAGTTTTTTGAAGAGCATTCGTCATTTATAGATGACACATTTGTCACATGTTAACCTAGCATTAATTAATCAATCATAAAGGTATATTAATGTTGTATTCATGATTAGTTCATCATTAACTAATACCTAATAATAAATGCTCATTATTAGAAAGTCTTACCCAAAGAAATTATAAAAATCAGTGATTAAGGTTCATAAATTTATTGGCACAAGGGTCCTCTTCAATTTAAGCCATCATCTATCCATTATCTATATAACATTATCTATGGAGCTGTGATGATCATACCTGGTGTTATATAGAGTTTGACAGAACAGTACAAATTTAGGTCCAGGCACTAAAGGGCTAACATGAATAACCTACTCTTTCTATCCCCTTTTCAGAAACACTGTAAAAGCACACATGGTCACAGATGCCAATAAACATATCTCCGACTGCAGATGAGTATGAACAGGGTGTGAAATGATATTCTTCTGTATTCCAAGAAATAAGTCAGGGTGTAATTCATTCCTTTATGCCATTGCAGGTCCATCAACCACCTCCACTCTTGGTTCACAACGTGGTCATGTCACCCAGGAAGATGACAATGCAGGTAAGTTTTTGTTAAACCGATGGAAGCAGAGATAGCAATATTTCCCACTTGTTATAGTGCCCTGGTCATTTCTCACAAACCTGTTATGTGGCTGTTGGACTGATTCTGGAGCGTCATTGCGAGTGAGAGTGTCTTGCATTATAAGATCCTTAAGATGTGATGTTAAGAGCACAATAAATTTCAATTCAGTCATCTTATCGTTTTATTTCTTTGTTATTTCACAACAGGTCTATCCACCTCTGCCTCCATCTCTCTCTATCTCTAGAGAAAGCTCTCATATTTTCCCTGTTAAACATCAGAGCAGACACGTAAGGGATAATGTACAGCAAGCGGAAGTCATCAGATAGATAGATAGATAGATAGATAGAGTCTTGAGGAAGGACTATATAGCAACAGTGCTATTTGAAAGAGACATCAGGATGAGAGGTGCCTGCTCGACAGAGGTGAGCTGTTGTAAAGAGTTATAGCTTTGGGCAGGAATGATTTCCTGTATCTGTATCTGTACCAGTCTGTTGGACAAGGTGCTCTGCTGTCTGCCCAGCTGGTGGTAGAGAGGGTGGTCCATGATGGTTAACAGTTTGTTCAGAGTTCTCCTCTCTGCTAACTCCTTTATCAGTTTGTTGAGTTTACATCTCTGGTTCCAATGCTGCTGCCCCAGCAGACTACAGCAAAGAAAAGTGTACCAACAGACTGATTCTCAGAAGGAACCCCTTCGGGTCTTCAGCATGCTGCTTACACGTTTTTTTTACTAAAGAAATCAATGATTGGACATAAAATATTCATTTTATTGATTTTATTGCTTCTGCTATCAGAATCGTGTCCACAAAGGGCTGTTATACAGAAATAACAGACCATAGAATGCCATAATTAATCAGAATCAAGTATTCAACAAATGTATTAAAATGATATTCTGTATAGGCTTAAAAATGAAAGGGGAGTTATTGTTTTTCATCAGGTCTTACTTAAAAACAAGAGATTTTGCTTCTGTGTCAAATGAGTGGAGAACAGTCTAAGTGGCCCGCAGCCTAATTTTGATTAAGGCCATCAAAGGTCTAGACCCTGCTCAACATAATTTCACTTGTGTCCTATAGATTCAAAAAAGTATGCACCCTTTAAAGTGTTTATGTTAATTCAATTCAACAAATGAATAAAGCCATATTTTTTTTCCATAGAGCATTTGTGCTTTTTTCTCTCTCTCTCTTTCATTTTCAGCCCCAGGGAGGGCCAGCCTACAGTTTCCCCATTCAAAGCGCTTACAAGGTCCTTTTGCCTTTGGAGTCTTTGTCTTTGTCCAGAACCCTGCTTCCCGCTACAAAAAATCCAACAAGGTCTCCCAGGCCTATTGAAAATTCCATGCATTTCTTCAAAGCAAACTGTAATGAGTGTCCTCAAATCGCCACTGCCATAGTTATGAGAAGGGCCTCCTGTGCAGTGCAGTAGGGCCATACAGACACACGACTATGGTGCACATAACAACTGATAACACTGATTTAATAAAGTGATGACATTTGAAGTGAGTGAGCTATCAAACGCTTAATCTGCTGACTTACAACGACAGTTATTTATATTTGAATTGTAATGCATTTTTTTGTACTTTTTATAATGTTGGAAATGCACTGGTTTAAGCCAGTAGTGATGGTTAATACTACTCAGCCTGTGACCCCAGTTGTATTTTGCCGATTCTGCAGCTCTGGAGGAGATTTGATAATTAGAGAACAAAGGCTGGGATACGCTTGAAAGAAACCAGTTTGCACAAAGTGTTGTGTACACCATGTCTAAAGGCAAAAGTATTCATACCTGCTCCTGAATGCCACTGTCGATGCCAAGGCAAAAGGCCTGCTGTCGTATGATAGAGTGGGACGAGATGCGTGCAAATGGGGGGTGACAGCACACACTTTTGAGCAATCACATATCTGGGCTCACAGACATTCATGGTGTTTGACTCATTGTCTGCTGTTTACAGTTCACTGTCTACACTTTTTCACCACATCATCTCACACTTGGCCATGTGCTGCATAAAGAGGACGTGAATGTCAGACCGATGGTTCTGGAAAGTTAAAAAAAACTGTATGATATCATCAAGAGTATTTCTTAGTTAGGAAACTACAAGATAACAAAAACCCATTGTCACAAATGATGAAACGATGAAAGAGATGCTATTAAAAATGAAAATTAACTCAAGCTTTACCTATTAGCTTTTACCGGATCTTTCAACTACCCTTCATGGTCATCAAGCTCTGTCTACTGGTGAATATCACGAGATGCAGTTGAAAATTCAGAGAAAAGCTAGCAAGTGGACCTCCAGTTAAGACTTTTTTTTTTCAGATTACTCTTACCAAAAATGTACTTTTACACTCATGCCATTGGTTGCATTACAGGCTAGGAGAGGACCCACGCCAGGGGCAGAAATCAGCATATCTCTGCCTGGTGCATTGGTTTTCAATGTATTCTTTTTAATCTGTTTTGTAAGACAGCGCATGGAAGTCAGAATTTTAAATTGCTTTAGTCAAGTTAGGATATCTCAGCATTTGTGGCATCGATTTGGACCATTCTTTATGTCTAAATCACTGAAGTATCCTTTAAGAATCAATACATCTGTAGAGAATCATTGGTGACTTGTTGCAAACCTTTAATAACGTATTGATTGAGTGTTTTCCTCTGTAAGGCTGTATATCTATTTAATCCAAAACAATCTGTCGTGACGTTACACAAGATTTACATTATTTGTTTTAACCAAATGAGTCAATACACGTAGAGCCATTACAGTGCATAGACAGTACTTAAACCCTAACCTCTGTCCCAAGAGAGATCTTCAGTCTATTCATCTAAACAAAGGATCGAACTCAACTTGGTATGAATCTGATTTACTTGTTCCTGAGGACTAAAAGTGAAAAGAAGAGTCTGTATACACATAGGGAGATATAAGTTAATTGGGCATCTGTATGAATAGCAGTAAGTTTAAAAACAGCACACAACAGCAGCTTTAAAAGGCAGCTGTAACCATTTGGCTGTGAAAGGCAGGGACACCAGCTGGAGGTCTGACCTCTTGCTGTTACTCTCCTTTCCTGCAGGTGGTGAAGGCTGCCATGGGTACAACTCTGGACACGGGTTCTTAATAACAGAAACAGAAGCGTAACTCACAGGAACAGAAACCAACAATGAACCTAAAGCATATGGACAAGGAACAAATAATCTGGATTGGAACAAGTTGTGACAGAGTGACGAGGAAAGAGAAGACAGTTGACACTAAACAGGAACAGGTGAAGACAATGGCTGTGTTTCATTAGCAGTTTATAATCCCCTCAGCCTTTGGCATTACATAACAGCGTACGTGACGCTGGGCAACTGAAGTACTTTGATAGATTAAGGTTGTTTTGGGCCTTCATGCCCCTTCAGTCTCCCTCCATCCAAGTGGATCATTGACCCAACATAGTGGCCAGACTTTATCCAGACACCTACACATATTTAAGGTGGAGTTAATCTAAGTGTTGTCTGTCTGAATAACCACATGTTCATTTCCATTTGTATCCATTTTGTTAATGTCTGTTTGAGCGAGGCTAAGATTTTGTTAACAACAGTCTGCTGGTCTGTTCTCTCCTGCTCAAGCCAGCTTTCCATCAGCAGCGACTGTCATCATTGTCAGCTCACAGTAGTTTCTTTCATTGTGTGAAAGTGTATTCGTTTTGTCAGAATGGGACGGGGTCTTGGTACTTGGTCTGGTCTATAAACAACACTTGTGATGGGATGGGGAAGCCAACGAGGGTATGTTAAATGAATAAATAAAATGCAGCCCATTACATAGGTGGGAAAGCAAAAACAGGAAGTAAATATGAGAAACAGAGACTATAGGAGATAAGACCGTTATCTTAACGCAAAAACTTGGTGTTTTAAAAGGAAGTGGGGAACAAAAGCAGATCATGACATATATAAACATGGATGAAACACATTTCATGCGCAAGCCTCCAGTGATTCAGAAATTGTCATACGACTTGTCATTGTATCTCTCACACTCTCTTGCTGTCTTGGTTTCTGTCTCTCAAATGCCCTTGTAATTATTTTTTCTTTAAGATCCTGTTAACACGTCTTAATTTGACCAAGTTAAGTATCTGAGGGACTTCATTCTCTGTCAGCAAAGACTAGAATTCCCGAGGGAAAAGCTTATAAAGCTTTGAAAAATGAATTAATTCACAATTGCCATTGGCAGTACATTGTTCTGATATCACAAATGAGGAAATATGCCTTTTATGTAATGTTTGATGAAGGTCAAAATAGATTTATGCAAAAGAACAATAGCAATAACAATTGATTGCAGTCTCTAATCTCTGAATGTAAATTTATGGTCAGAGTATATACTGTGTGAACAACTCACTACTGCGTTATGCTACACGTAATCTTACCTAAATTCAAAGCTAAGTACATAGTTTGACCTCTAACAGGCATTGCCACAGTATTACTACTCTGGTCAGGTCCCCATTTCATAGAAAACACATACCTTAACACACAGGAGGAGGCTATTGCTGGTACTGACATGACCTGCATAAATAGCTTGTAGCACAAACCAGGGTTTAAAGAGGAACACAGACAATTTCCCTCACAGCGACTTTTAAACAATCAAGTAGACCTGGAACAACTATAGCATTCAATTGGATTTGTGATTCTCGTCACCAGACCAACGTAAGTTCAATATTCACTCTGCTTTTTGTTGTTGGTTGGTAACAGCTTCTTGCTCAGCCTGAAAATTGTATTAGTGAGAGAAATGAGACTGAAACAAAACAGTAATAGTTGTGGCCTCCACAACCAAAACAATGAGAGAAAGGAGAGTAAAACACTCCATCGAGCTGCGGGGAACTGCAGAACGAAGTGATAATTGTTTGTGGATTACATTACACACTGTCTCCTCACCCATTGTTAATGTAAAAATATAGATTACTGCAGCTTTCAAGTTTCGCTGCTTCTTTCAGTCGTCTGGCTCACTCGTGTCTGACGGGACAGATATGCTTCTTTTTTAATCAATCCACGTAGGACTGAAGATGCTGATATGCTGATATGCTGCTCACTCCACGCCTCCTGTGTAGACATGGCATAAAACTAGTACCAGCACAATTTAATATAACCCGTTACACCTTGACTATCATAGTGATAGAATTACTTAATTTTCAAAATTATTTTTAATGTTATAGCGAAAATCAAGGTCAATGAAGTTACCATATATGGTTTCTTGCCGGTCTGTCATGTAGCCTGATTGTCGCTGATTGGCTTGGAGAAATCTTGTAGTTCTACTGCCTCGTGGTGAGGCAAGGGGCGGCATTTTGAACTCTCACTTAAGTTGCCAAATATGGTCCCTTGCCCGATAAAGGGTTAAAGGTTTTAGACAGAACAGTTTATGTAAGAGGCAACACAGTTCAGGGACTCGCCAAGGGACCCAGCAGCAGCAGCAGCAGCAGCAGCAGCAACAGCAGCAGTGTTGGACAGAGGACTGAAGTGGATTGTGATAGATCCGCTGGAAAATCCCATCAACAGTTTCCAATCTGCCAGACATGGATTTGATCATTTTGAGAATACGACAATACTGAGTAAAGATTGTTTGTATCTCTCCTGTTACAGTAAAAGTGCCACACACATATCCCATAACTACTGTTTACACTAGGCTTATTTCAAGCTCTGACTTGTCTTTTTGGATGTGAGAAATGTTGACTTTGATTCCAGGTTCAAAGATATCCCTTGGCTGAGACACAAGCTTTAATAAACTGTCTATTAGGCCTTCATTTCTTTGCCATTTTTGCCTCATACGGCCTGCTCCAGTATTGTGAAGGGAGGAGGAACAAAAGTCAGTTGGGGAAAATAAAGTGTTAAAAGTTAAAGTGTTTAAAGTGTAATGGAGTTAAAGTGATAGTTTGACATTATAAGAAATCAACTCTTTTTGCTTTCATGCCTTGAGTGGAAGGGTGAAACAGGTAGTCTCACTGTGACCAAAATCCATACCGACATCACCAAAGATCTCTTTTATTTAATCCAAACAAAAATAAAAATGTAAAAACAAGTCAGCTTTTCAAAAACTTGAGCTCAGTTTATTCAAATTATTTCAAATACAGAGTTACATAGTGAAAGACATGTCTATAAATCAGCCGAGTCACAAACCCCACGAAATGACTAGTTTCACCATCAGAATTTGATCCATTCAGTCTGCCAACATTTGGAAAGTCTAGAAGACTAAACTTAGTAAACACTCAGTAAAATGGTATAAAATGCAAACAGATTCATTCATGGGCAATTTTAATACACTGTAAAACCTTCAACTTGTGGAATGCTGTTGTATCCATGCTAGCACAGTAGCACAGTTTATACATGTTCTAGTGGTGTTTTGACTTTTGAATAAAAAGGCTCCAGCCAAAGTGTCCTTGTCACTACGAGGTTACCAGGCAACCAGCAGAGATGCTGCACAGAAGTGCTCGAAGAATAAAGTGTTGATTTCAATACACAGACAGAAGCGTGGCGCCAATCATCTTGGCAAGAAAGCATAAAAGCGTATTTCACAACATACTGAGCTATTCCTGTAACCTCCAGCTGGCACTGGAATACTGTGCCTTTAGATTTGGTAGCTTTTAGGTGTGACTCTGGTTAAGAAATACATATGTAACTGGAAAAATATATATCTTGAAGGTACTTAAAACACCACTGACATAGTCACTAACCATTGTACAATACAGTATACTGTACTGTTCCTCAACTTTCAACTAAAAGTGAGCCATCTGGCTGCCATGACCTTTGTACATAACATTTCCTGGGAAGAGGCCAAGATAGTTGAAGCAGCTCCAGGCAGCCATGGCAAGGGGAGAGGGTTTCGACACATGCCGAGTTGTGTGTCCTTTAACAATAATATTTGTGTGAATCACTCAAACTTGGCAAGTTTACATCGGAAGTGAAAGCAAAAAGCATTTTTTGTCCTGTTCCTGCAGGATGTGTGCAACCTCACAAAAAATAAAAGAAATGGAGAACTCCTAAAGCAAGAGGGATGATTTTTTTCCCCCAAAGTTCATCTTCCAACATAAACCTGGTAAACTAATAACTTCTCTGCTGTCTCAGAGGACATCTATGGAGAAATCAATAAGCTGTACTCGTGCATCTATTCATCATATTGATTGTAATTACTTAGCATACCTCTTGTGATCTACAGTATGTTGTCTTCAGGCCACACGCAGATGTGAGAAATCAGAAACAGTATCTCTTTTTCTCATATTTTATCAGGCAATGTATCTTGCAGTGCCAAAAAAAAAAAGAACATGAACCTTTTCCCCTGTAAAAATCTACATTTCTGTTTTTATGTGGAAGTGTTTGTACTATTAGAACTGTTTAAACTTAGACAAAAAGCTACAGTTATTAAGTTATACTGCCAAGCTTTTTAATCACATGTTGCTAGTACATCCAAATTAATATGAATCAGATTTCTCTGTTGTAAATTTGTGGCCCACAGACTCACCATGGAGCCATATCAGCAACCAATAATATGCCAAAATGAGAGCAAAAGACAGAAAAAAGAGGGAGAGAATGAATAAAGATGTAGTGCTGAAAATAATTCTGCAGCTACAAATTCTGCAGATGGATTTCATTTCAAAATCATTAGCCTTTTAAATATATTTCAGCTGTTGAGAAATTGATTATTAGGGAATTAGTGTTCAACAGAAAATCTAAATTTCATGCAGAAGGCTCTGTGACTTCCCATAAGCAACTGGATGCCTCCAGACAACAGTGATTACAGCTGAAAAGTTGGAAAAGTCACATAACGAGACAACATTGGTGGATATCGTGGATATGGGAAAAAAAACAAGTTCCAACAATGTATGTACACAATGTAATTAATCTATGGTTTGGGGCGATTTAAATGGAAAAAGGACTTTACTGACTTATATGTGCCAAAGCTATATTAAGTTTTTAACTTACTTTTCATACTTATATTGTCCTCTCTGTTATAGGGTGAGCACCAACCTGGTTTCACTGAGAAAAGAACATTAAAGTTTAATTTTGCCAGGTGGACTAAAGAGTAAACAGTCTATCTTTAACATTCAGAAGAAGCAAATGATTTGTCCTGCATCATAAAAGTAAGTCTGGGGAAGTTACATTATGGAATAAAAGGATGAACAGTTGCTGTCAAAGATGAACAATTAATATAATATCGTAAAAGTAACAACATAGCATGTGTAATGAATTATCTTTTTTTTTTTTAAAAAAAGGGTCTTACAGTGATCTCTTTGTTCTTTTTGATTTTTTGGGACTAACCCTCCTCACCAAGTCCCCCGCAGAACCAGAACTAACGTTTTTGGTGATACATTAGCAGTCCTGACTGCATACATAGATAAAAATATATAGATAATATATAAATATTTAGAACACACTTCAAACAACATACATCTTCGTATGACATGAGGCTGAGAATCTGAGGAGGTTTAATTTATCAGTCATATCTTTCCTTTTAAGCTGGGGACAAATGACTGATGGGATGAAAACCCAGAGTCCTTTGATCCTTCTGTGGGCGAACAAAGTCTGATGGAGGAAGATAGGCAGCCTAATATCCTGAATATGATTGTTATCCACATAGGCCAACCCAGTCTCTTAGAAAGAACATCTATACACAACTAATCTGTTTTCAGAATCAAGTTTTTCGATCAAGCGTAATGGTTACTTGGATTGTGTTCACAGACAATGTTTCTTTGAGTGTACATGGTGGACTCTGGTCCATGTAAAAAGTTTAGTCCCCAAAGAACATTTAAGTTCTTTTGGTGGTAAACAAATGAAATAAGTATGAAGAGAAATACAGAAAAATTAAATGCGTTGTCAGTACATTCAATTAATACGTTCAGTATCAACGAGTATCAATTTTTGCAGCTTGCCAGGTAAATTAATTAAAATTTCCTCATTGTGTCAATAGAAAACATCAGTCGGCATTACGTATTACTCAAAATGTACCTGCTGTTGCAAATTAGCTGCATATAAACGTAATTCTATCTCCAAATAAAACTAGAATGGCCAAGTTTGAAAACAACACACATAGTTGTGGTTGCTACCATAATGCACTGTGGTGCAGATAGCACAATTTCACATCTATATATACAATTTGTTCCAGTCAGAGGAGCTTAACACTTCAGTGTTATCACTGGGGTCTATATCAAAAACTGTTCACTGTGTAAGTGCCTATCATAGTTCAGAAGACTCACACACAGAATCACAGGGCAGAGGAAGAAGTAAGGCAACACGGTGATTTTACTGAACGATTCAGTAAAGTACAGCCTGTTCCAGAAGTCAAAACCACAACTCCAGACAAGCAGGCTGAGGTACAAAGACGTCAGGCAGAGATACGAATCAGGTAAACAGACACAGCTAAAAAACCCAAAATACAATACATACAAACTGAGGCAGGATATGAAGCAGGCAGGAGCACAAACTGACTGGTATAAGTACTGAGGAGTGAATGAGAAAACCAGCAACAGGTGCGTGGCAGAATGAGCAGACTTGCAGCTGATAGGCTGACAGTCATTACCGGGAGAGTGGCTGTGGGTGTAAGTGTGGGTGTGGATGGTGTGCTGGCTGGAAAAGCTGACAGGTGCTGACTGGAGGAAGAGCAGAGGGGTGTGTGCAGCAGCGGGGGGGATTAAGAGGAGCTGGAAGTTCCAGCAGTGTTCATGATAGTTATCAGCTAACTCTGAGCTCAACTCAGGCTTTCTGAAAAGTTTTGACAAGTTCTGACAACTCAGCACACATGCAGCCAAGCAGAATCGTCTGAATTATTAAGTGTCATCTAAGTTTAGAGGAAAACACTAGACAATGATTTACAACAAAATAGTAAAATTGAATTTTATCTGGTGATGTCAACTGAACAGGCAGTGTTCAAATTACTAGGCGGCAGGGGAAGTCGTTCGGGGAAGGGGGGATATCGAAAAACTAATATGTAACCGTGGCATTACTTAAACTAGAAACACATAAAATGTAATTGAAATTAAAGGTCTTGTCGTCTGTATTTTTAAATGTGTCTATGTGTGTGCTCTCTCTCTGCCGCAGTCAGCGCAGCTCACTGGATCTTCTGCAAATAATGCTTGTAACATGATTGATCTGGACATGTGCAGGCTGTTTTTCATGTATCACGGCTCATCGGCTGCTCTCATTCGGTCCATGGTGTCCATGGGCTGCTGGAGCGCACCTCCTGCCAGCCTCTCTCTCGTCATTTCAGCTGTGCCTTACAGCTGAGTATCTGTATTGTCCGTCAGTGTGCAGTGAAGGCTTTAGTGCGCTTCCCAATCACACACCTTTGTGAAACAGGTATCGTCATTATGTCAGCTAAAAAAAACAAAAAACACAAAGATGATCGAAATGGATGTACGACCGCAGAGATTTTTCCATCCACTGTCAACGTTAGGTAGAAACAGACCTATTTCTCCCTGTTATGTTTGGTATCCCCCTCCTGAAGCATCCTGTTCTGGCAAGTTTTTGCTCAGGTCTTGCAGGTGGTTTTTGTTTGGATGGGGCCTATGTCCATTATGCCAGCTTTATGTAGTGTGAACCTAATTTGATGTATAAATTCATATGGAACTATTCAAAATAAAGCTACTAAAGACTGAAACAGGTCAGGACTGTTTAGTATGTTTGAGGCTCAGAGAGAGATAAAAGCTGCAGTGCCAACGGGCTTTTCTAACGAAAAACTGCCTTTTATTTTAGCTGAAAATGGTGCTCATTTCACATTTGAGCCATTTTTGATTTCCACAAAATTCCAATTATGAAACCATGCAGCAGTAAATTAGAGTATTCCCGAAGCCCAAGTAGCACTGAGAGTCCTTGTTTAATTTGCGCAGCTTATGAATATCCTTTGATGTTATAAAAGAATTGCAATTTCCTAATGAGATATTTCTAGCCGCTATCTACAGATGGGCTTTTCCTGAGAGGAACTAAATTCCCCTGTCCTCATACTGCAAACACTTGTATCACTAACTATGTAGACAAGTCTATTACATCAGGCATAACTAGCTAATGAATGAACTTCACAATCACACTTTGAAGGCAGCAGCCAGGGAGACACAGTGGAGACAGACATGCACACATGATAGTTGACTCTTTGAATTCATTGCCACCCACACATCCAGCACCAGTTTCATGAAAAATGCATGTCTTACAATATTTTACTATTTTGTATCAATCTATTTTGTAACATTTTCATCATTGTTTGTCATGGGGCAAAAACAGTTGACCTTGGCATATATATTTATTCAAAACTGTTTTCCCATCTCATCAAAAAGCTGTTTCATGTTCGACAGAACAAATATACCTCTGCCTAATTGGAAATGAGTAAAATGACCCAGGAAATGTGTTTTAGGCCTGCTGTATGATGATATACTGTTTATTGTCCTGTTACCTCTCAATATCTTCAGTTCAACTGTGAATGTAGAACGAATGTAGAACTGTGAATGTAGGCTGAAGTGCATCACATGTATCTAGACAGGTACATGCGTATTGACAATGATATTCTATTAGACTTAAATAGTTCAGTATCTAGACTAATGTTTACTAGAGATAGCATTCTGATTATAATATATTTTACAGCTTGTACGCTGTATTAGCTAATTTATTGAGCACTACAGGACAGAAAAGCCACCACCATGTCACCAGCTCATTACATTATGTCTAACATTTTAGCAAACAGTTGCTTACTAACTATCTAGAAGACACAGACACATGCTTTTCTGCACCTGACACCTGAACCTTTTTTTCAGCTCTGGTTTAGGCTTCTCCTGCTCTTGAGAAAAATATGCATTCAGTTTATTCCATTATGAATACTGTTCAGCAGCTCATCTGGGAAGGCAATTTTCATTCTGGCAGTTGTCAAATATTGACTCAGTTGAAAGAGGATTTTTAAAGGTCCCATATTCTGCTCATTTTAAAGTTTATATTTGTACTTGGAGGTCCTACCAGAACAGTTTAATGTTCAAAAAAATACATTATTTTTCTCACAGCAGGCGTGGCTGCTGCACCTGTTTCCAGTCTTTGGCTGAATGCTCTGTTTTAGAAGAACAGAAACTATCTGCTGCTTCACTCTCGCCTTCGACATCTTCGTGTAACCGGGAGCTGGCATAAGTGACGAAGAAACAATGACGGATTCAGGAGATTTTCAGTGAGACGGGAACTGTCGGCCTGCTGAAGCGCTGGAGGAGGTCACATGCTCAACAGATTATGATGCCATAAGGGGAGCCAAATCTAAACCGAGTGTTTTCACGCACATTTACTGAAAGATGGAGCAGGAGAAGCAGAGAAAGGACGGTCTTATAGTTAGGCAGTATGTAGGCACACCAGGGATCCACATTTATGTTGAAAAGACATGGCACTGATATGACATTGTGGTGAGTAAACACAGCAAAAATTAACAGCATGTGTAATGTATCTGTCTCTATCTATTGTTTGTATTATTCATATTGTCCACTTGTTACGATAAACAGTGACTTTATGCCCGACACCAGCGGCATTTCAACAGGGAAGTAACAGTATCAAAGACAAAACAGTGGAAGAAAAAGGCATGAAATGGACGGATTGGAACAAGGTAGAACATGTGACAGAGTGCATGCATTAATGTGTCAACCATCTAACTCACCCACTCAATGCTGAGAAGCACCGGGAAGTTCAATGTAATGCGACTTCTGTTTCTATGCCAGCAGTGGCAATTATTCCTGAAACTGTGGACAGAGGCAGAACGCACTTACAGTTCATGCAATCAACATCTTAGCAACATGTGACATATGTCAAAGGCCACTGACTACGAATTACACCACAACATTTCCTTATTACATACAGTATTTCTTTACCCCGGAGTACCAGCATAACTCTTGCCTTGAAACCACATGTGAGCTGGTTATTATGTTGTGTGATAATTCAAACTGTGGCAAAGAGATGTGTCTGAGATCTGAAAAACATGTCACAAGCAATGAGCTGCTTGCAGTCAGAGATGGGCACTGAGGGAAAGTGATTAATGTAGATTTAGGTTTTGCGGCTTCATCTGTCTCAAGGAGAAAACAACATGTGATAATGAATGCTATCTTATAGAACAAACACTGAAGAAGTTTGCAGTAAACGTTGAAAGGTTTTGTGGCCAAGATGTCATTCAAAATGCATTTATGTGGCTCAAGTGCCCGGAGCCGAAGACCAGCTCCAACTCAAAAACTTTAAAACAGTAACAGCTGGTCTTTAAATCTAAAGATGTTTCAAGGCCAAGTAAGAGAATTCAGAAATTCCATAAGATATTATGTCACTGAATGCCAATGGTGAAGTATTCAGATCCTTTACTCCATTAAAGTACTAATTCCATACTGATGAATACAAATATGTGACTATAATCAGGAAATATATATAATGTCATTTTGTTATTGTTTTGTTATAATACTTATATTATACTTATACTTATATTCACTGCTGAAAAATGTCCCCTGCCTGTTGCCTCTATACCTGTTATGCTATCATATATCATATAATTTGATTATTATTTCTCATACATTAATGTAAAAGCAAGAATTTACTGTTGTAGTTGGTTGAGGTGGAACTCATTTTAACTGCTTTGTGTAGGACTCCAACTAAAGATCATTATTACTAAAGATTATTCTCTCCATTACTGGCCTGACACCTTCACAATACTTTGCTTTGTCCCAGCAATAGTCTGAACCTCAAAATTATTAGATATAAATTGAAATGATCATTGAAATCATCACATCTGTGAAGCTGGAACCGTGAAATGCTTTTGCATGAGAAATCAAAATGATTAACAACAAAGTTGCCAATTAACTTTCTGTCAATCAATTAACTGAATGGCAACTGCAGCCTTCAAACCAGTTAATTCCTCGGCAGTGTTGCTATCAATTATTATCATCCCTCTACCAAATAATGTAGAGAGAATGATATGGCTGAGTGATATCGAAAAACGTGCAGCGGCAACTTAATGAGGTTTCCAATTTCTTTCTTTTTTTGTTGTTGGGTGTGAAGCAAGTCACTCGAATTTAAAAACGCACAGCTAATGGAATTATTTTATCACAACACCATATCAGTGCTGATTTGTCAAGAAATTATACTAAAATTTAGTTCATGTTTGGCAAAGAATAAAATATGTTCTTGTGACATTTTACTGTTCTGTTCTCTTACTACAATTATGATTAGGGACTTAACAAGGCTATATCTTAAGTATGTCAGTAAGTAAGAGATTTTTTTAGACTAAGGCTAACTACTAAGCTATAGTGGTTTTCCACCCAGCTCCATGCACCTTTGCCAATCATGTTACATCCAGGGAGGTATGTCTCCATTGAGCTTTACAAAGTGTGCATGGTGGCTTTCATCTTAAGGCAAGATGGCAGCAGTGAAGCTGAACAAGATACTTTTTTGCAGGGATGATGATTCAAGAAATGATGAATCCTTTTAAAGTAATACCATGGGGGACATGACACGAGGACACAGAGTAATAGCTGTTAATGTGGAGTACACCTGTCCCAGAAGAGCCCGGCACACGCACAATCCCCAGTACACACAGTAAATATAAAAGAACTTGGTTGGTTTCTGAACTTTATACATTATATAACATAACTAGGTCAGTGCTATTCTTGAAAGGCTTTGGGATAAAGCAGTGTTCTGATCAGCATGACTAAACTTGACTTAACTGTAATTTGCTATCTTAGGTGAGAGGACCTCACAAAACAAACTACACTCATACAGTTGGCAGTTGAAAATCTCTGGCTATGAACCAAAGCAAATGCTGGCAGAAGACACCAAGGGAGAAACTGGGTGGAGCAGGTCCAGCGATGAATCTGGTGGGAACGGGATAAAAGGAGGGCAGGAAGGTGTGAGTCTGCAATAACACAGGTAAGTGAATGAAAGAATGGCAGAGAGATCAGGAGGGATTTGTGACAGGCTAGCTTCCAAAGTTATTGCCTTTTTAATATGAAATTGCCTTTGCGTATTTACTTACTCAGCAGGAGGGATATGTAAGGGTAGTCTCAGTGTTGTGTTCAAGGAACACCTCATGGCAAGTAATGTGTTCTGGAGATGTATACACCTTTAGAGGACAATTTGCCTCCACCAAAATTGCACTGGAGTTAAACAACTTCATTTTGCGCCATGGGAAGCCAACAACACCAACTCTGTCTCCTGGAAATTATGTTTACATACAAGTACTTTGCAATATACAAGCCAATGTGTTTGTTAAGGTTTGTTGAGATTATGGTTTTGGTTTGTTATTGAAAAAGTCTGTTGCCTAAACTGAACCACACACAGTCCTTGTCCTTTTAATGTCCACCATTCATCCCAAACACATCCTTGTAATTTCGTTGTAGAACAAGATATATAACATCATTTTTAGGAGACTGGGTTCACAACACCCGTCCATTATCATGCACACTCCATGCAGAAGTCTTAGTAGCACCACTAAGACAAAACGACACAGCCTCAGCTTATTGATAACCAGCTTGTGGATTAGTATTCTTAGAATTTCAGTCCCTCAGCACTTTAAATAAAGTTGAACTGGCTGTGGCATTAAATAAAACACCACCTCAATTCCTTCTACAAGTCATTCTTAACACTCTTATGTGCATCCCTCAGCCCAACACTTTGACAACTCACCATCCCTTATAGTCTCCCTGTCTTCCTTTGGCTCACCCCTGGGTAGGGATAGGGTAGACCCAAGCAGAGATAAACCTGTTCTAAAAACAAACCAATTGAGTCAAAGCATGAATACGGCTACACTCCAACCTCACTCATAAAACTAGATTAGAAGAAATAATAAATAATATTTTATTAAAATCATGCTGTGTCTCATATCTATGCTGACTTCTTGATGGCCTTGCAGTTCTTCTAATTGATTTTAAAACCCATTAGTAACCAATGGCCTATGTGTGCTAAAACACACTCCTGCTTCCTGAATAATGTTGGACCAACTCAGCATATGGCTGTAATGTACACCACCATGGATTTAACCTCAGGCTGTGAATTCACAAAACCCTGAGGACAGCAGTCAGTATTTATTCAATATTTACTTATTCTCTGTCAATGACTTTGCAATTCATTTGTGAAATCAAGTGTCTCAAAAATGAAAGTGTTGGAAAGCCAAGCACAAAACTCTCAAAAATATTCTTCATAACATAACACTTTACAGCTATAATTTTAGAGCAGAGAAGCACAATCCATTAAAGTCTCTTATTCATTAACAAAATAATAATAATAATACACAAACTTTATTCACTGCTGTTGATAGACAGACAAACGCTCAGATAATAGCAGCCCCTGATCTCCACTCCACTCAGGCATGTAATGACTTTGGCGAAACACGTCTTCCAAATTAAACAACAAAATACATCACGCCCTATGGAACAACAGATAAGCACATTGATCTGATCTGTAACAACATCATTTATCTGCTCCTTCCAAAATTAGATTGGTTAGGTTTAGACAAAAATATAACTTGGTTTGGGTTAAAATAAGCACTTTGTTAAGCTTTGTTGTCATGGTTACTATAACAAACATGAGGTTAGGGTTATGAAATGATCCTGGTCATGCTTTAAATAATGTTGACTGTCAGTTTGATACAGGAAATTATAATCTCCTTTGTTAAAGTATATTTTGTCGACCCATCCATCCACTGTGGCCTCCTCCTGGCTGGGAGACTTTATCACTTGAATGTAAGCAGGTGTCGTTTGGGGCACTTACTGAAATGACTTATTCACTTGTGAGTCCTTTGGCTCTGTTTTTTTGTGACACATTTCAGAAATTTAGACAAGCTATCACTGCCTCTCTATTGGGAAAACAACTGCATCACTTCAGCACCAATATGAAACTTGTAAACCATTCTCATATATCAGGTTGTTGCCAAAGGGCCGTAAAAACTGATGTTATTTGTCATTAAATTACAATTTAGATGCTTACCAAACATAATTTACAGGCCCATCTCAAACGTATCAGTTCCCTGTGTAGTCTGTTTTGTCATCAGTAAAGAAGCCAACCAGTCACTGTCTGTGCCAAATCTTTCTCCAGTTAAACAAATATTATAAAGCAATAAATTGTGACACAGAAAGACAACAAGCTTCACAGATATTATTGATTTAAACAAACCTTTTACTGCATCGGAAAACATTAATAATTTAAATCAAATGTTGCTGTATTTCTATTTGATGATTTTTGCTGTCAATCAGGATTGTACCTTGTTCTTTATGTCTCGTTGACATGGCCTTTTTCTCCAGCATAGAGTGTAACTGATCTCAGCCCAGCTCTCTGGAGTATGTTAATGCTTGGAGTCATTATCCTCCTCACACAATAACGATCACAATTTTCAAGGGACCAAAAGTGTCCGAGGAGCCATTCAGTTGCACTTGTTTACAGTTTTCTCACAGCAGTGTGTGAATTAACACAGTTGGATCTCCTACTTAGGAGCTTTTAAAACCAGCAGCCTAGATGCTTGGGGTAATGGATGACAACATAGTATCATAGAAATGCTTTGAGTCCTTTCTGTTCAATAGTTTTAATTGTTTTAGTTTTGTTCCTGAGAAATTAAGTAATCAAAACAGTTTTCTAAGTGGCGCAAGCTTTAGTTTTTGCCTGTTGTTAGCAGCTTTGAAACTGAATTTTAAGATCAGAGATTGGATATTTTTTTTAACAAACATCTCCCTGGGTGTTGTAGTTGTGAATGAATGATGTGCGAATGGGTGAATGAGGATGTAATGTAAAAAGTGCTTTGAGTAGTTGAAATTACTAGAAAGGCTCTATACAAGTACAGATCATTGACCATTAAGTGAACTTCTAATCTTACATTTTTATGTACACGGGCTTGTACCTGAGAACCTGATGTTTTCTAGTGCAGTTGTTTTTGTGCTAATGTTTCAGTTGGGATATTGTCCATGTCCATCCAAACAATGGAGGTGCTTCAAGTCTGGTCACCTAAAATTGTCTTTCTGGATGACAGGAGCAGGACTTTTACGTGGAGCAGGGGTATATGGAGTAGCTTCTCCCATTTTGCTGTTCTAACAGTGTCCATTATGAGAAAGTCACAATGCATGTATGGTATTTGGTACTTAGTCATGAAGGAGGGAGGAGGAGTAAACAGAGTATTCTATGTTCTCACACATCACTACTTCCTCAACTTACTTCCTCACATGTTGAAAGCATTTGGATGAAAGTTGAAAATATAAAGAGGGAGACAGCCATTAAGATTACTGAAGTTTTTTTTTCTATGCCCCAACAAAAAAGGATAAAGATAAAATGTAAAGGAAAAAAAAGAAGGCTGGAAAAGTGAAAAGGGAAATATTACCAGCAGCATTCTGCAATGGTGGATCTAATGCATGGATTTCCAAGATGGATTGATTTTAAGAAGCTGAAATACAAACGTAGGCAGAGATCTTGTGCTGTGGTCTCAGCATTGTACAATCATTACAAGCACACTACACGCTGAAGTCGCTGCACAATGTCAGTGGTGTAATACCATTCATGGTTGAATTCCTTTGATTGCTTACTTGGTAAATGCCATTGAGATTAACTCATAACATGGTGCTTGCTTACATTTAATCAAACTTGTTCCGACCGAATTAATTTGCACAGGGACAAGTTACATAACAACACATAATTCTGACTGCCACATATGATAAAGTTAAGAAAGTTTTCACTGCTTTGTTTCCATAAATCTATTAACCGTCACAAGGAGATGGTGCATCATTTCTCAAACATCCAACATTTTTTTCATGTAGTCATGTAATAATATATCAAGCATTACAATTAGTTAATTTGTCACATATGACAGAGACGGTAAAAATCTTTTATGAGGACATTCTGTGAGGTGAGATGAGAGAATAGCACTCAGCTGCTCTATAAACCATATTTTCTCTGCACTGGTTATACTTATCTACTCTTATTTATTCGTCTCAGACATCTTTTAGCTTAAAAAGGAATTTAGTGGATGTCATCATAATCTGTTTTACTGCAAGGTGAACACAAATCATCGTTTAAAGGCACATTGATCAATTATGTAAATTACTGTGTGACTAATTGTAGGGTTGAAAGTTCATTTTTATCGTAGCGCTTTTAAAATTGTGTTTCTTGATTCTAAATTTACATGATTATCATTGCTGCAGCATCAGATACAATGACAACCAAGTTGTACTCAAATCATAGTTAATTATCATTCGTGGGTAAAATAACCAAATATAAGCTCTTATATCTATTTGGTTACCTTGACGTGCTCTCTCTCATGTTAGTACCATTAGCACTAAAGCACAAAAGTTGGTTAATTGAATAAGGAGCATTACAATTTTGATGTTTGAAAAAATTAGGAGTGAGTTGTGTCGTTTTACTTTATGATAAAACAAAGTACCTATTTGCACCTGGGTGTAAATAAACAGAATGATATTTGATATTTGTGAAATTGTATAAAGAGTGAAGTCCACGACATGCGGAGGGTGTGGTGGCCAAATGTGTCAGGCACAGGACCTTCACTGAATCCTGAGTGGGCCTTAGCTCACGATTATTTCCAGTTTTATTTTATCTTTATCAGTCTTGAGTTGTAGTTGTTGAGGTTTAGGCGCCAACAATTACTTAGTTGGTTTTGGGAAGGATCATGGTTTGAGTTTAAACTAATAAATCAAATACAAACATAAAAGATAGGGTACATTAAACACTAAATATAACCTTTCCAACATACACCTGTGTGTGAATAGCCACTTTGGCTAATAGCAAATAGCATTGTTGGCTACTGACACCTGGGTGCAAATGGCAGCTCCCTTAAAAAAACACCCAACAGAGTTTTTGACCAGAAGAACCGAGGTGATGGCCTCACATCAGTTTCAGATCAGTACCTTGCTGCTAGCTTAGTTAATGTTTCATGGTTACCAATGTAAAAGTTCTGAACAGGGTCTCTGGGATTCAAGGCTGTGAAGCAGTTTGTCTTGTTATCCTTGGCTGACACAGCTACAGTAAAGAGCTGTCGATGATATTAGGCGTGATTAGTCCAATATGAAACGAATCAAATGCAGATGTTATTTTTATTTCGTCAAGTTTAAGCACTCTTTCTTTAGAGGCGGTATGCTTTCACACAAAAGCCAATGGAAAGATGCAACAGAAAGAGACGCTGGCTCTGAAAGAAAAACAAAACAAATCTTTAGTTCCTGGTTAAGTTTTGATGGCAGTCTGAGCGGGCACAAACAGTACACAGACATAACGATACAGACGGTGCCTACATCATTCAGTATTGTTATCCGTACAGTCAATACATTGGCTGTTTGGTGAGTAAATATGGCTTACAAGCACAACTGTTAAATTTGCATGATTAAAATGTGGCAAAATTCCACTCAATCTAAATAAAAAGTCAGTTGTTCTGATTCAAGCAGAAAGGCTGATTTAATGTTGTAATGCTGCCGGCCAACCCCTTATAAAGGCTGTCAGAAAACAGGGTCAAAAGTGAAATTATCTCTTTTGGTACCATAATGAAAAATTCCACTTGATTTTCATTCCTATAGGATTAAAGGTGAATATATAGCACAAGTTATTAACCATATATTTAAATTAAAACTAAATTAAGCTCAACTAAGCTTTTGTTTTAATTTTTCATAATCTTGGAAAGATTTAAAGCACCCACTGTCAAACACAATGCCTTTGAGCTGCTGTTGACAACAGCATCCAACAAAATCATCAGTCCAAGGACAAATCAAACAGTGTGCTCTGCTGGCTCCTATCTTTGTCTTCATCATCCCCTGCAGCAGGTAGGATCTGGCTTAATGGATCAGGCTAGTGCTGCGGCTGGCTCAAAGATGAGCAGATATACTGGTGTGTTTATGTCCTTCTGGTCCACTGCAGGTAGCAGACTGAGCTTCCTCCAGCAGTTTCTCTCTTTCATGTTGTTATCCCTCTGTACCAGCTCTAATGCTGCTTAGCCAAGCAGAAACCAGCGTTAAAACCCCCTATTTCCACAGAGGCATTGTGTTATTGAGTATACAATATTGAATAGGCTCATAAGCGTTTGGATTAAATCATGTAATCAATCAACCACACAGCCATTTAAAATGCCATCTCAAGCATTTATTCATTAGGAAAACAAAATAGCCATTCATTTGGGGAACTTAGTGGTATTTGCCAAAATTAATAACAGATGAACTGATGACTTGATAAGAAAAGCTATTATGATTGATTATTTAAAAAGCATGTTTCCTGAGCAGGCTGAGCAATTACACAAACAATGTAACAAATGGCAACACTTGATATGCAGAAAATGCTTTTCTTTGTCCGTCCCTTCTGATTTTGACCCTGTTTGTGCTTTGGGCTTCAAGTTTGCTGTTTCTCTGAGCCATTACAGGCTCTTTTCCTAACTGACAGCATGTTATCAGACTGGGCTCTATGATGTAACCAAAACCACAATTATGATAAGACTTGCATACATAGAAAAGACGTAAAGTCATTTATGACACTGTACACTGACATTTTCAAAAATGTGTAATGAGTTCTTCCTCCTCACATGGGGCCAATTAAAAAAAAACTCTCCCTGAACTAAATTGCCATGAAACACATCAATATGTAGTGGAATATCTATCTAAATACATCAGTATCCACTGAAATAATAAATAAATAAATAATATATATATAAATAAATAATAATACATTTATTGATGTTTATTTATTCTAACTCTGCGCCACATGTGAAATATGTTCTTTGGCTCATAAGCTAACACCATAACAACTGCACACAATGCCAGTACACCACTTTAGTGTCATGAATAAAACAAAAATAACAGTGACTTCACTTAACTCGTGATTTTTTTTCAAAAATGTGACTTTAAAATCTGGGTTTATGTGCTTAGCTTACCTTAGGGTGGAATGCTAGTGTTCGCTACGCCTTGCTATCATTCGTCTTTCATTTTCATCCTGGTGTCTGACTGACCAGACCAGGTTTAGTCTGAGCCTCTCATGAGCAACTAATCATAACTGTTCATCCTGTCCCCAGAGGCAAGTGCCATCCTGAAATAAATGCACCATGAAATCACTTAAAAAAAAGAAAACAAAAAAAAGAAAAGAAAAGGCCTTTGCTGGAGAAAAAATTGTCTATAAATATTTAATTGTCAATTTTATGAATTGTGAATTAATTATGACCCATCATCTCAACTGCTTTGTGCATTCATAATTACTTTGTGCTCCATGATTACCAGGTTATATAAATATTATTTAAATGCGCACACCGCAAAGACACAAGATACAAGAGAAACGTATTATCATCTTGTAACACACTCACAACGAGATTCTGTTTACAGTCCAGTTCTGCAACTAGAGTATAATATTTATATTTGGTGGTGAAGAGCAGAGGACGAGTTCAGTGGTCTACAGCCTGAAGCTTCTATATCGTTATATATATATATTGTTTTTCAGTATCCTTTGGAATTTGTGCAGGCACATCACCTCATTGATATGACTGAAGCTCAGTAAGTGGGTGCCAGCGATGTACCGTGCTGTTTCTCTCTTGTGCACACTGCATACCAATTTGTTTGATGTTTCCAGCCGTGACAAAAACTTGGTGAGGGAAGTTTTTTTTAATTTCCTTAAGAAATACAGTCATGTCTGTGCTTTCTCCACCAATGTGGATATCTTTGATGACCACGACACTTGAATGGTATTAAAGTTTCACCCAAATTACATCAACTGTCACCCACTGTCTGACCCACCTCTTGTGGTGTCTAATCATGCAGATACTTGGCTGTTGATATCTATGTAAAATTCCTGCTGCTTCGCCGGTACAGTGGAGATTAGTAGAATTCAGTTTGGGGAGATCACAGCATTGAAAAATGACACTGGAAATAACACCAACATGTATTTCACTGTATTTTGATTTTGTAATTCTGATGAGCAGACCCTTCAAGAGTGTGCATCTTTTGTTACAGACATCTGATCTGTTTGAGATCAACATCTTCACTGAGTTGCAAGTGAGCAACTCACGTAAGTCCCACTTAAAGACAACATTTAAATTACTCATTGAGGGTCTTCTGTAGCTGATACAAATGTAATCCTTGAAACACAAATGAGACAATTTTCCCAAACAGGTGCATTGAGCACTTAATGAAGCATCACTTTTATGCTACCGAGGTTGATTGCTTTGTCATTAAGATATGCAGAGAAACACAGAGTGTTTACCACCACTGTTCTGTCTGCAAGATGCCAGCATTATATTTAACCTTTCATGGACTGCTACTGCAATGAAAACTGATATGGATACACACATATACAATCAAGTATTGATAGATCAGACTAACTTCTTTTTAGTCAGAGTGGTTATTTTTTAAAAAAAAAGTACTCCTCGCATATAATGCACAACAGAGCATGCATCTGAAACCTTTGGATCAGGATCAGAGGTGGTGGTGGTGGTGGGGGGGGGGTCAAGAATGAGCAGGTGAGAGATTGGCTGAATCCACACGTCGACCCTCCAGATTTTCAGACTGAACCTTCACGGTTATATGTACTGTGACGTGTTCATTGTCATCACAGCAATCACACATACTGTAACACATTCATTTCAGTCATATGTACTGTGACATGTTCGCTATCATCACTGCAAATCTACAAGGGCAGTGGACTGCAAAGGGTGGACAGCAATGGAATAAAATGGAATATGGACAGAGGGCGTCATATGGTGTACAGATGATAAAATGTTATGTTATGTTATTTTGTGTTATTTGCGATATTGGGGTATATAAATTGAACTGACTTGAATATCATACTGTGAGGCATAACTGAAAACCAAGACTTGTTTCCATGGGTATGAATTCAAGCTCGTGACCCTATACTACATGTCAATGTACTTTTCTGCACGTTTCTCTAAGAATATTTACCTTGACAGATATGCGCGATATCTGCTGTATTGCATAACAGACCTAGATGATGGTTGATATGTACATTACGAGGGCGGCTCTGGCTATATGTTGAAGTGTCCTTGGGCAAAACACTGAACCCCAAATTGTTTCTGTGGGTATGTCAGTGAGCAGCAAACACCTTGTAAACCTCGGATAAAAGCACTACATCTCCACCCAACTGACAGAAACCCTGACAGAAAGCCGCCCACATCTGTGCCTGGGTCTGTTCGAGGTTTCTTCCCGTTAAAGGGGAGTTTTTTCTTGCCACTGTTGCCTAATATAATATCTGATGCTTGCTCATGTGGGGATTCTTGAATCCTTAATTTTGAATTCCTGAATCGTTCTCTTAAAGAGTTAGGTCTAGACCTGCTCTTTATGTAAAGCATCTTGAGATAACGCTGTTATGAATTGGCGCTATATAAATAAAGCTTGATTGATTGACTACATGTTAGGATCCTGTTTTCTGTCTCCCCTGCTCTTTCTCCCTCCTGTGCTGTCTCCCTCTACCTGCCACCTGAGCAGAGGTTACTCCAGGTCACTCCGCCCACGCACCTGCAATTCACACACACCTGACTCCTTCCCTGCCTACATAAGCCCAGCCCAGATAACCACTCACAGCCAGATGCACTAGGTACACTTCAGGATCCATTCTCCAAGACTTCTTGTGATTTTGCTCGTGTTTGCTCTCTGTCCTGGTTCCGGTTTTTGTCTCCCTCCCCCATCTGTTCTCCCAGGTCTCCGTCCTGCTCCTGCTCTTGCTCCCTGTTCTACCTGGTTGTCTTCCCTGGTCCCCACCCCGGTCCTGCTTCCCGCTAGTCCCTTTTCCCCGTCCTTGCTCCTATCCATTGGTGTTAATAAACCCATCTGTCTCCCAATCACCCAGTTGTTCTGTGTCTGCATTATGGGTTCAGCCGGTCTAGTTCCGCAGAATACTACATGAATGTAGCCTTTCAAAAAAACGTTACTTTTACTTTTGTTGTCTAAAATATAAAATCTCACTATTTTAACAGACATAAAATCTTAACTAAAAATGATGGTGAAGATGATAATCAGTGTTTTATCCCGTATTTTATTACTCCCATCTTTTACACTGTCTCTTCCATTTTGCTGTGAACTGTGGTTAATCTTTTCTGACACACCTCTGCTCTTGTAAAGCTCCAACAATGCTCCTGTTAAGTCAGCGAGTCTGTAAATGTGCCAAAGAGTGGACATTTGGATTCAGCCTGTCTGACTGTTTATCTCTGCGGTAGAGTGATGACATGTCCAGAATGTTACCTCTCAATTGTGGTATTTAGAAGAACTGTATTTGTATCTGGGAAGGCTTTATAAATTGCCCCTGTCATTCATTGATTTTAATTAATATTGTTTAAAATAAAAGAATAAACTGGAGATCAGGTTATAGAGTGAATGTTGTTCAAGAACACACATGATTGTATCTGTTGTAACTATCCTTCCACTTTGTAGAAAATTTGGCCAGTAAACAATGACTGCTGCCTTGTCCTGCACAGCCCTGACAGCGGAAAAGCCACAGAGGATTAGGTAGAAGGCTCTAAATAAGAGTGTTTAAACAAGATAGCCAAAAAATCCACAGTCTGTGCTTTTAGGAATTTTATTTGTTGGTTGCTGATTGACTATGTTGAGCAAAATCACACAAGAATATAGGAAATATAAATAATTAAAAGAAGGACCTAACATCTGGAGAGTGCAAGAATGCTGTATGTTGTGACAAGATTCAACATTATTCAGTGTTTAGTTTTTAAGGGTTTACATTTGTAAACAACTTGTTATGTAATTTTTACATTTCCAAACATTTATTCAGTCCGAGTAACCAGTTCTTGCAACAACACAGTCGTGTTTTCGAACAGAAAATGTTAATTCACCACATCCATAAATCATTTCTTTGTTAGTTTAGAATCTCTTCCCCCTTTAGTTTTCCGCACTAAAATGTACTACAAGTATTGTGGCTTGTTCATTACCCCAAACTGTGTGGAATCAGCAGAGTTTGAGGCTCCTGGCATGTCATGTAAGATTTAACTGACTCTCAATTTTACATTCCTATACTAAAATCAAATGTTCATGGGGCTCCTCAAGAGGATGAAGCTGAGATTAAACATGCTTTTCAGGGCTGTAACTCCTGAACAGCTCCTAAAACCCATTTTTCCAAACAGTGTTTTGCAGACAGACACGGTTTAACTTCAGCTACTCATAACTCTTTTATTTTGTCACACAAATACACACATAAAAATACCCTTTATGGCCTGTCTTGCAGTGGACATTGTGTCTTGTCATAGCGGGGGAATGTACAGGTATAACTAATAACATTAAAGATGGCTCTGTTCATATTAGTTGCGTAACTAGGCCCTGGAACTGGAATACCTAAATGGAATGGATCCATTATTTATGTTATTAATTACCTTTGTTTGACTAGTCTGTTGCGAGAAAGGTCAATTACAGTATGTCCAGACACTCGCATCTCCTACTGCATTACCTTATCCGTACAGTCCAGTTTTACTTGGAAAGTCCAGGCATTGTAAACACCCAAGGCCAAACCACAGGCAAATACACAAAGATCACTCATAAATAAGACCAGGGAACGTTTGGGCCCATCCCTGCTTTGTCATGTACATGTAATGTCTGAGTTGGACTCACCGAGGTTGAAGTTTCAGGTCATGGCTATGGAGTCAACTCCTGCTCACTTGCATGCTCTGGTGTGTAGTTTTGTTTTTGATTAGGAAATGTACATACTATGTTGAATCCATCTTTAAATTACTTACATCAGATATATACGTTCGTATCATGCTGTCAAACGTAGTTACTCATCAACCAACAATTGCAACTGTGAAAATAACAGACAGAGGATTTGTGTGACAGTGAGCCATCATGTAAAATATCAGGACTCTGAAAAGGAAGCAGCTAAGTGGAATTTAGCCATCACTGATTTTGCTATTTACATTTTTTACTTTTCCTCCTGTACCATGTCAAAAAGTCTTCCGTGGAAAAGGCTCATGTGGCAACCTTCGTTTAGACCCAAATGGTGGACCAACTGACACATTGAGTTTGTATCTACCTTTTTGAAATCCATAAAATAAGCTACTATTAATCTAAATTTAACATTTTCCTCTGAACATGCCTGAAGTCACACTCAGTGTAACAAATAGATGAAGTTAATTTACCTGTGGTGCTGGTGTTCCATGTGATCCATGACATTAAACTGTAAAAGCTTATCTAAAAGAAAAATGACCTGTCAGGTTGAGCTCATCACTTCATTCCTCACTTTCTGATGCTCACGGGTTCGGTAATTGCGGCAGATGTGATATGCCATCAGCCCTCCACTACCTTCACTGCAAGCTCATGTCCCATGGTTTCACAATGTGATATGAATAGCAATTTGAATGTATGAAGTCTGAGAAGTCTGAAGAAGTTTGTCTCTCCCAGTATGTAAGTGTAAAGGTGTATATGTGGGTTTTGGTACTTATTTGGCTCATTGTATAACTTAAAATAATGCATTATAACATAATGTCTACGTGAATTAAGTTGTTACAATTATGGAAATGCTTTTGAGTTTATTTGTAATCATATATCATATGTGAGGAAAAGCCTGTAGCAGCTAATACTATATGATCACATTAATGATACTAAACTGTAGACTAAAAGGCTTCACACAACAGCAGTGTATGACGTGTCAAAACACTGTTTCCCATGTAAGCCTGCACACCAGGGGCTTCTTGATGCATGTCAATTCTTGAGGATTCACAGCTGCCCTATTTCAAAGCACTGATGATGTGTGTCAGCTCTCCAGAGAGTCTGATCACATTCGCTCCTTGGATTTGCTCACCCTGGCTTCTCTACCTTCACAGCTTTCTGTTGGCTGCATCCAGTGTGCAGGCCCATGACTGATTGATTCTTGGTGTAAGTACATTCTAACTAGCTAGTTGTTTGTAGTTGTTCGAATAATGATTTGCTTAATGCAGGATTTACAAAAATATTCATTCAGTATGCACAAAAGAGCAAGAGCAGTTTTACACCTCACATGGAAATGCAGAAGTTAACAAATGAATTGGAGACTACTGTGAATCCTGCCCCCAGTATCATTTGTATGTTAATGTGGAATGAACTCTGGCTTCACAACATCAGAATGATGTTACTTGCTTCGAATGTTGCAAGCCCATTAAATGGCCTGTTATCAGCTGGTATCACTACCATTAGTATGATTCAAAGCGGGCCAACTAGCAGGCCAGAAGCATTATCATATCATATTATTAACATGTCCACACCGGATCTCCTTCATCAGGGTAACAATGATAAACACGTGGCTAAGGTTGTGAAAAGGTTGCAGTTTGATTTGGTTAAGGCACCAAAACTTCTTGGTATGGCTTAGAAAAAAGACAAGCAAGACACTTAAGGAAGTGATGTAACGTTGCAAAAGAGATTGAATTTACTTTAAGTCAGACAGCGCTCACTTTTACATGGGACAGGAACCCCACTCACCTTACTTCCGCATTAGCTTTGCTCTCGCCATGATAACTATGGCCACTTGGTATCGCCGCCAAAATATGGTTTGATCCAGCATGCTAATAGACAACAGCCTACTAAGCCAATTAGGAGATAGAGTGTGGCCATACTACCATACATATGTGTGCTCCTAATGATGCATTCAATGGGCTGATCAAAAATCACCTTTGATAGTAATGGTGTTGCAGCACATTTTGTCTCCTTGCTGAGGCTTGAAGAGAGCCCATAGTATTGGTGAATCCTTTCAAATTGGAAGCTTGAGGAAAATGTTTTGAATTATCAGACAGATATGTACAAAAAGGTTTTGACCATTTATGGATTTCATTAGATGAATTTTCATCATGCAGTCACTGAAACAGAGCCATTCAGTGTTCTGTTGACATAAAAATCAATTGCAAAGATAATAAATAATAAAGTGTTTTCTTTTGAGAAGGGCAGAAACAGTAAATAATTGTAACCACTGGACATTAAGTGTATATGGTATTAGCAACAGTGTTAAGGCAATTGGCAGTACTACTTGCCTCTGTGGTGGGTAAGAGGCTGTTCTAAAAATGACTGACCTGCCAAGCGGTCTGACACAGAGCAGCAGACCAGCACTCCTAAGCCACATTCAGTAGTCATGGATTGCTGTATAACAATTGCCTTTTTTAGTGGTGCAGATCTATGCACTTCTTCAGAAACACCTCTTTTGTGCAGGAGGTGCATGGAGTTTTAACATCAGGTAGATTCAGTATTTACTGGATCTCAACGCAGAGAATCAATCCAGTCTCCTACGAATGTATACTGTATATACAATATATACTGTTTATAGAAGATGTAAAAAAACATTCCTGACAATTGCATAGTCATGACCAGCAGACTGTACATTCAAGCAGTGAGTAGCAGAGACAAGCTGCAGAATACCTACCTTCCTTATTAAGCAGTGCTCACTGCGGAGTAAAATCATAGATCAATAATTGATCTCAGGTTATAATATCCAAGGTCTATATGCTGAAATATGTTATTAGTTTCACAAGTAGGATCTGAAAGGATGAGGTCTTAACATCCTCTCTCTCTCTCTCTTGACATTTGTAAAACAAAATGAATCTGGTGATTGAATTTAATTTTTAATTCTTAATTTTAGGGAACATTAGTTTTACATTTCAGAATACCAGTGGGTTTCTTCCATGTCAAGGTAACCTCAAAGAGTAAAAATATACCATCAGACATTAACATGTTCTCGTATTATCAGTCATTGGGGGTAACTGCACTTATATCTTTTGAGCTTTTATTGTGTGCACCTGCTTAGGCTTCAGTTGGTGGTTTCTTAGATTTCTCGGATTGTATAAACAGCAGTAATTAAACCCTGATCTGCTGATAACAAACAAACAGGGCTAATTTCACAGACAGTAGATTTGCTTCCAAAAGCAGCACATTATCGGCTGCCATCGTCATTAACTTAATTTTGAGCTTTTTCAGGGAACAATGTTGATTGATGAAACCATTGCAACAAGTTGCAAAAGAAATACTGAATAGATGAGTAAAACGGAAGAAGTAATCAAGTAATCTCAAAGGTTGTGGTTTGATGACTGTTGCCTGGTAACATGCACTTCTTTCAGCCAGTGCATTCGTTAATAACTCTGAGGACAAGAAGCATCTAGAGGCTGAAGTCTCTCGCTAAGCACACAATTTTGAAAGCAACTCTTACAATTTGACAAGCCATGCTGTAATAATGTTTTGAAGAACACAAGAGATAAAACATTATATCTGTAATTTGGAAGAAGAGCTGCAGCCATTTTGCCATCTCAGATGAGCCAAGATTTTGTTAGGTTTTTCTCAGAAGAGCAATGAAAGGATGGCTGTCTTACTGTGAACCTTGGTGTCCTCGCTCAACGAGCTATCTTGACTTTTTGTGATGTAAGTCAAGTAAGACTTCTTCCTGTTATTATATGTTACATGTTTGTACATGTTAACAGACTTGTTCATCCCTCACATCTGCTGCCATAAGTTATGGGCTGGAAAAGACAAGAAATTATAATTTTTTTTTTGTAAACTTCAGATGATTCCCCTAACAGATCCCTCATTATGATGACACAGGAAAGGCACACACAGATAAGCATCTGCTACTGGACCCCTTCTGCTCCAATGCTCATTGGTTTATTAACTAATTTTGTATAGCAAGACAGAGACAACAACACATATTAACACTTTGATAAAGGTGATCTTAATATTATAATCTGCAACATTTGTGTTGATCTCATTTTTGGTGACTGAGTGGTGATTGTACTGCATTTCACTGGTCTGATATCAGCTTCCAAACCAAAAATAAATAAACACAAGTTGTTGTTCTGTGGCTCAAAGGACTAGAAATACCAGAATGATAGCAATTTAGTCTGTGCTGCACAGTGATCATGTCTACATTTTCTGCACAGGTGTGCATTGCTTTCATGCCTGTTGCTGCTCACGACAAACACGTTAATAACAGATTACTATCTGTATGGCTGATTTTCACATGTAAGAGCTTCCTGTTCACGTTTGAACAACAGCCCATGTAAAATTTTTAACTAGCTGGGTAGAAGTCGATGTGGAAGTGCATCACAGTAACAAGATTTCGTAATTATGAGAAAACTGTCATACTTCCAAAAATTACAATATTTAGAAGTAATTATGAGATGTCATAGCGGTAATTGTCAGAAAAAGAAGCATCTTCCTTTTATGAATGTAGCTTACTTCCATGGAGTCAAATCTAAACTGTATGCTATAAAGTTGGGAAATATCAATAAACTGAGATATTCAAAAGTTGCGAATTACCATAATAAGATTCATAGTTTCTGACAACTTACATAAAACAAAACACTATTGCTCAGCTTTTTTTCTCCTCATCAAAATATGACTGCGTTTGCAACAAGTCACAGCTACATTTCATCATAAGCATGTCAATTGAAAACACTGATGATACTGTAAGGAAGGGTGTTGGAATAAAGCTACATCAAGCAAATACATCAGTACTGCGCAACGCTGAGCAAAAAAAACCTTTTGGGTTTCTCCCTATGAGAAATATGATATAGAATTGTCACTTACTATAGTCAAAACAGAAAGTTTCTATAATTCGTCATCTCAACTTACCAAAAATAGATGTCATTTGCCAGCAATATGAACATTATAATTATTTGTTTAAAGGATAATACAAAAGTCATTCTCAACCTGAGTCTGTGTTTTTTAGTAAGAGCACAGAAAGAGATGCTTCCTGCAAAGTAAAACGGATAAAATGTGACATTAGGATTGATTGCATGGTGGAGAAGGACAGAAGAAAAGAGGCTCAGGTTGAAATGAATTGCAGTTATCCTTCAAAGACACCACCAATTATATGGTCACCACTTGACAGAGATAGAGGCACACACTATACTGTACATTCATACAAAACACATACATTTACACAGAGAAACTTGAAAGAAAATCTTCAGTTCCACATAAAATACTTAACCAACTTCAATGTAATGATTAAACAACATCTTAAAAATACGTAACACTGAAATGCACAATATTTTTTTCTTCACATTCTGAAGTAAATACTTTCATGAAGTCTGAACATTCGAAACTGTTGCTTAGAATCATTAAGAACAATTATACTGTGTTTCTGCGGATGCAGCTGTTGAATAATCTAGAAGATTTATGGTTTAATTTTCTTCCATACGTGACAAAATGTCACCATTTGTTAAGCAACATGTATAATATCTGCCATCATTAACTGCTGAACTCCAAATTCAGCTTTTACTGCAAGGTGGTGTTTGGTGGAAAAAACACACCAAAACACTAATTATGATCAAGTTAAACAAGGCTATACAATGTTATGCTTTATTCTCAGCAGTGAGTTATAGCAACACTCATGAACACATACAGTAGGGGTTTTCTCACCCTTCCAGTAGTAGTGGTCTACATGCTGCCGTGCACTGAGTCAGAAGGGATGAACTGATCTTATGGTTTATATAATCCTACATGACACAATGTGGTTCCACTTACCATATCGCAAACCTTATATTACACAAGCAAGCGTGTTGCTTGATGTGCACACAAAGTGGGAGTTGAATTAAGACGAATCACAAGTTAACGGCACGCTGGAAGAAACTACTGAAACACCAACTGCAATAATGTGAAAACTGTCCTGCTTTCTGATTACACATCCCAGAAAGCCATTAAGAGAACATTATAGAACAGTAAAACAAAGGTTGACTGCGCTTCACTATGCGTCCTTTATTCTTTTTTGTTAAAAACGTAAAAAACAAGATTGACTAGCTCTTACCTGGCTAGTTTGCCTTCAATCCGCTCATGCTCCAGCAGCATATTCATTGACGTGCTACAAATGTAAATTGGATTTTGCCTGTGGCTCATCACTGGGAAAAATGTTCCTTACAGTAGTTATATAATTGAAAGTCAAAGTCAGTTTCAGTACTTTCAGAGCCACACATAGAGCCAAACATTGTTCGATCAACAGCTATTCCATTGGCCACTCTGCTCATTCATGGCTTCAGGGGGAAATAGATACAGAATGCATCATCTGTATCACATAAAAGTTTGCAGTTAATACTTGAATACCAGATAGAAATGAAAACTATGACATACTTACATAATCACAATCACCATGACATGCTTTCAGATTATCTCCATTTTGAGCCCCGTAAGACTCACACATTTATCTGGAATTTGGGAGCAACAATCTTTTGTGGATTGTAATGCTGCAACCTTTTGGAACCAGTGCATAAGCACTGCTCACAAAATGCTTTGTGAAACAGGCCATGCCACACTGACACACCTCTCTTTGAGCACTGGTTACTGTTTTGTAACATTCACTTCAAACTGAAAATATTAAATGATCTCTATATCCATGTGCTTAAAGCAGCCACTTCTGCCTTGATATAATGCTTCTACATCTAAATTAAGCAAACATCTGTGCAGTGTTTGTATGTACAGTGTATGATGTCTGTGAATACATTTCTTACATGCATATGTCTGAGGGTAAGTCTGTAAGAACACCCTTCACGAAAACTCCTCAGGCTCAGCGTTTGGAGCCTCCCCATTTTGTGTTGTCACGCTGCCACCGTTGCATCCGGTGATCTCGGAGTGGCGAGATGTGATGTAGCTTTTTTTTCTAGAAGAAGGGGACTGCTTTCTCCCAGAGCCACCACCAGCGCTGCCATCGCCCTCGGCAGGGTCATAAACCACCACCACGCTGGTATCCATTCGGGATAACGTGTACATGCTGCTCTGGCGTGTCGGGTGCAGCCGTGTGGAGCGTAGTTCCAGCTCGTCGTAGCTGGATACTTTGATGAATGGGCACCAACGAAACGCTCGCTTGAAGCCAGCTCGAAACCTGGTGCCACATAAAGAAGGAGAGGAGAAGAGGTGAAAAACAGGGCAGGTGGTTGTTTGGGAAGTAGAGAGAGAATAACATGTGGAAAATAAGTGAGTAAATCTCTCTGGGTATTTTTTACTTGACGGCCCTTTAACAACATTATATTTCCTGATGAATGTTGCATATTTACTCTTGCAAGGAGCAGCGTATAATGCATACAGCGCTGCTCCAGAGGGTAGTTCTTCAGCTGAGAAAAAAGATTGTAAAAAGATTGTATTGAGGTGTCCCTGAAGTCTTTACAAAGGACGGTGGGGATGCATGTATAAATGTTTGTACAATAATGAAAGGGGTCAATTGGTGTGGAAGTGCAGTATTTATAGTGAGAGTATTCAACAGTAAACTGACTGAGTACTTGAGATCCTGGCAGTGGATCCTCTTGAGAATACATTGAGGCTGTTTTCATTGACACATCGAGCAGCTTTAGTTCTTTGAAATAAATCAACCCCTTTTTACGAGCACACTGAGTGATAGACTGGGTAGAGTCACTATTCATTAAATAAAACATTTTCCACAGTAATATTCACAACAAATTACATTCATAACATCTTTTGTAAGTGCCACATCTACAAATTATTTGAAAAGCATCTCATCATTTGATAGACTCTGCATTTATAGTGTCTGATAGACTTAAAGATGGACCACCACACGTAAGAACTTAAGAAAATTCAGAGGGAAGCATGTGAATGTAACAAAACAATCTGACAAAACAGGCAAGTGAAATTAATAAGCTAATCAGTTTTCAATGTCATACCATCAGATTTTAAGAATTTATTTCTGCTTGGACTGAATACAGCCCGGATGATTTCACTGATAACACAGATTATAAACTAATTTCTTTCTCTTTCTCTTAGCATTAGGAGATAATGACAAAAGCTCAAAACGGTTATTCCATAATGAATGATCCTGTGTCTAACTTATACTTGTGTGTGACATACTGGTACATAATTAGACTCAGTGTTGCGATGTAGTCCTACAATCAGCTCCACTTTCATTGTTTCATTTTGTTACGGTGGGGAAAATTCATTCATTCATTCATCAAATTCTAACATCACCCTGTTGTTCCTCACCTGCTGTTGAGGCAGCAGTAGATGATGGGGTTGTACATGGTGGAGCTCATCGCCAGCCACAGCACTGACAAGTACACCTGCTGGATGTACTTCCACTTGCTCAGACACTTGTTAAGACCCATCACAATGAAGTAGATGTGATAAGGCAGCCAGCAGAGAGCAAAGGTCACCACCACGATGATCATCATCTTCACCACCTGCAAGAGAGTGAGCAAGCAATGATGAGAAACATTCACAAGCTGTCACTGTTAACTGTGGTCTGGAGGCCTGGAAGCACTGAGAGTGAAAGGCAGCAGTGAGTAAGCCAGAGAAAATTACATAGGAAAGAAAAAAATCACTGCCACTCTCTGAAGCTGATTATTATTTGATGGGAAGAATGTGGTGCATGTAATTTCAGTCCATTTCTGCATTACAGCATTTTGGTAGCACCTGGTAATGCAGGAAACCCACAGGTGATGCATTACTGTACGACTGTCATGGAAGGCATTTGTCACATGAACACGTAGGCCAGAAAACATTTACACACAGTACCACTGTAACAAAGTCTGAACTCAAATTACATTCACTGTATCAGGGTAGACCCCTTTGGGATGTATCATCTCATTTTCAATGTGGGTCCCAACATAACCAGTGAGAAAAAACAGGAAAATCAAAAAGTAGGGAACAACACATTGCACACCAACACAACAATGTGAGTGAAAAAAATCTACTCAGTAACAACAAGACAAAAGAGCTCCCACCTTAGGACAGACTCAGTGATCAATCTATAGAGTAACCGTCAGTGATAGCATCACAGAAAACACATTCAATTTATTTTAAGAGATTAAGACTATCTATCTATCTATCTATATCTATATCTATATATAAATATATATATATATATATATATATACAGTTAAATTATTCAAATGGAAGGAGCCCAAAATATAAAAGCTTTTTTTTTCAATTTCCATAGACACAAAGGGGACCATAAAGAGGAGCAAAGAGGAGAAATAATACATTTAAAAATAAATTGATGGCAATGAAATTGTTGTCTTGTATCAAGAGGTAGCCATCTAAGCACATGAAGCACTTTGTAATGGTGCATGGAAAAAGAGCACCCCAGTACGACTCTGCAGAGCCTATTATGTATCACATTGAGAGGAGGAAGATTGGTTTTAGAAGCATAGTCTGCTATCGGTAATTTAACTTGTGAGCTATGTCTCTGTCTTAAGTATAATGCAATGTCTGGAACAATATAGAGCACCAATACCAAAAGTAACTTTCTTTATAATTTGCTCAGCGTGCTGTTTAAGTGTAAGTCAATCCACAAACCTGAATATTTAATTTTGTAAACTTTCTGTGCTGTACCATCATTTCAAGCTAAAACGAGAGACAGATTCACAGTTGATTCTCTGTCTCATAGCAAACACCATTGTGGAAGATTTTGTTTAACTGACACTAAACTGTGTTAATGTGTTAATGTGAAGATGATGAACCAGTTACATTAATTTGTTGAACAAATTTTTTCTGACCATAGAGACCTCAAACTAACTTCTATGAAAAGTTTGATTGATCTTAACTTTGCAATCTTTCATGCTCTCTACCAGTGCTCATTCATTTGACCCGCGACGAGTTTATCAATAATGTTCAGTGTTTTTTTCATATTGTGTGCCGTATTGTCTGGAGGTTTGCATGTATGTTCTTTGGGAACACTTAATTTCGTGTTTCATAGAATCACTACTACAGTAACGCCAATAAATTTACAATTAAATACATTTTCATTTTAGACCTCGACTGTAGCCACACTTTGAAAGTAGCATTCTCATCCTTAACTCTCATTTAAAATGCTGTATTGACAAAATTACATTAGAAAGATGAAAAGGGTGCCTTTTATTATTTTACCAACTCTACTGCTAGACAAAATATGAAACACACTACTAAATACAGTGCATTTAAATTGTTGGTGCAGAAATCCGAAATATCTACATACTTTTCTTGAATACTCGCCTGCGTTTAACTGAAGATACAAATTAAAGGAATAACGCTCTAAATGAAATTAAACAGTGTTTCCATAATTGCGATTTAAAGCAGCAGTTTGTAACATTGAGAAGAGAGTAGACACAGAGATTGAAAGGGTTACAGATCCTTCCCCTGCTCTCTCCAGCGTGCTTCACTTCTGCCTCCAAAGACCCTTCCCACAGATGAGGCTGTCATGCACATGCCAGCTGACCTGAGGCCTGGTGGTGCATGTTCACTCATAAAGATCAGCTGTATGTGCAATTATAAAGGAGCAAAGGAGCAGAATTGCTTGTTGACCATTACAGAGAAATGCAACTGTGGTATGAACAGCCAGGCTGCTGCTCATTGAGAATCGACTGAACACGGTGCTTCCCAGTGCTTCTGCCTCCTGTGTGCAGCTGGAGTAAAAAGGAAACACAAACTAAACTCCACTTTAGCTGAATTTTAGCTGAAGCTACCGCTGAAGATATTAAGCTTGACTGAACGCCTGTTCGGGGGAGGAAGGGGCTCCTCCTGCTCTTGTTGACTGTTTTCGTTCTGGCACGGTGAATTCTTACAAATTATATTAGGAGCACAAGGAGGAGTCAGAGGTAGCTGATTTTTTCACAGATTGTCTGTCTCATGTACTACTGTCAGGACACAGTAACAGTTTCAGTGCATATGACAAAAAGATATTTTTACAAAAGTTACCAACTCTGCTTTAATGAGATTATGGTTTTATATTTCTTTATGTCTAAAAATCCTATGCTCGTGACTATTTCTATCTCTCTCTATTTGGAAGTGAACTGAATGAACTGCTGTTGTGTTGTCTGTGGGTGGTAACTGGAAACATGATCCGTGATACTGTGTGGCTTCTCAGAGGCAGGCTGGAGAGGCACATTACCAGAGGCAAACCAGACATCATTCAGTCCCTCCTGAAATCCAAACAGTAGTCCTGCCGTCCTGCCACCCCTAGTTTTGAGTGCGTGTGTCAAAGACGTTAATGGCATAACACAAGCCATGCTGTAAACTGTGCGAGGTGGCTGATAAACAGTGCCGAAGCAGTACTTTTGTTTGATGAAGTGTGGACGTTAAATGGAGGCTCTGATTCTCTCAAGAAGTCACAAGTTGGTCTTGAAATTGATGTGATAAGACTAAAGAAAGATGTAAAGGCCACAGTAGTTGTTATGGGTGCAGTGTAAATGTTTCCATCACTTTGGATATGTTGCCAAAAAAAATCCTCAGTGTATTACAGCAATGACAATGCTCTGACTGATTCATGAAGAGTCCAGTGTTGCGTTTATTTTAAAGTATATGCACTGTATCTAATCTGTCTACAGCTCTGTAATAGTGAAACTTAATTTTCAAGTTTTAAAGGATGGCAGAAGATGTGCCTACATTATTTTGGTCTGTTAATAATATGTTTTTTGAATGTTAGGACAATGCTGCATTAATGTGTATTCTTATTACTGTCAGGAAATTCCAAAGCGAACAATGTCCATCTCGCCAATACTTTCTGACCTCCCTAGACTGTCTGTGGCATCCAGCCCTGAGCTCATTTGTTCCCATTGTAAATGTTTAAAAACAGGTCACAAATATAGGATCCTTTTTTCACAAGTGCTCAGTAATTTCTCAAAGCAGCTGGTCACTGCAGTTTTATCAAATGCTATTCAAAGAGGAAAACATTTTGCATTTGTTGGGGACTATTTTCAGCAGCGCATTAAGTATTAATGTGCATTTGGTTCTCGCAAATAATCCTCAGTGCCTATGTTCATGGTAGTGAAACACACGTAACAGTGTGGCCATATGTAGTGTGTTATTTTGTTGGTAACAATGGAGGTCTATGGCACATAGGAATAAGCTATCAGACATTGGCTACACAGAAAATGTATGTTAGTAGGATCGATTAAAGTGACAGGCAGAACCAAGTGCTGTACTCTTTGGTTTTTGTTAATGCACTTTTAGACTAAGCTGTCCTATCATTAGGAAAGTTTAGCTAAATGTGTAAATACACTTAAGGAGGAGAAACACACTTCCTAAGTGCTCTTGGGTCTTATTTAAACAGTCCATATTTGACTGAATGCAAAACTTATAATTTAATATGTGTAAACACACAGGATATACAGGAGACTGGCTTCTTAAATTTTAATTATGTGCCTGCTTTTCCAGTCTATTGAAGACTTATTGTCTCTGCATATGCTTTAAGAACTACACATACAAGAGGAATAGAGAAAGTTGAATTATTTGCAGTGTACCCTTGAATTCTCAACAGATATGTAAACATGTCATCACCCACTGAAGATGCTGATGCCCTAAACAAGCAAGTAAATGTCATTGTGGCTGTGTTATCAGACATTTCAAGTCCAGAAGGGAACTAAAGGACACAGCATTTCTTGAAGACATGAAACAATAAAATATTGTGTGTTAAACACAAGGCAATCAAAATATAATGATATAATGATATATAACATACATTTAGCATGCAGTTAGGTCAATCAGAGTATAGCATTTGTTCATTTGCAGAGTTCTCTACTGTAAAATCCAGTCCATGAGGGCTAAGTTTTTATACATGGTAGAAAGACAGAATCCATAGTCTCTTCCTCACACAGCTACATAAACAGTATTTTAAGTATATCCTGTGGTACACAGGAGGTTTAGCTGAGCTCATTTAGGGGTTCATATATACATTATTGGACTCTCTTGACTCTCAATTTATTCCCTTTAGAGCTGTGAGCATGTCTAAAAAACACTGAGATGTAGAAAGGTTTTGCACCAGTGCCGTCCATTTTTCATCACAGGCAATAATGAGAATGCCAGACCACATATTTCAAGCGATGTCTTCATATTATATAAGATTGTTAATGGCAATTGCCTGGCTGCATGTTATACAGTTCTAAACTGAATTGAGCATATGTGGACAAAAGCGATAGGTGCAATTACCCTGAAAACACAAGCAATCATTTGTCCATTCGTCAATTGTTCTATGTGACTTCTACTGTATGTGTGAGAGTGAGAATAGAGGAAACCCTGACTGGTGAATAAATAGAGCCTAATAACAAAGAACAAATGGGTACTTGGAGTGTATAGGGTTTGTTGATTACAATGGCTTGTGATTATCAAACAGGAAGTTGCAAAACAGAGGGACCTACAGCTGTTCACATCTGTTAATCACTGGCTGCACTTTGCCTTCAAATCTATCAGAAATGCACCCTGAAACTGATTCAGAATCTCATGGAAAGCCACAAAATGGAAGTAATGTGTTTTCATTTCCAAGAATTTTTTTACAGGCAGGCAACAAACTTTTCACCTCAATAAAAACAGCTGCAGGAGTCCAAACAAGTGATGACAGCAGTCCTCTGGTGAGCGAGGCACATTTGAACCACTCTTGTTGTTTTTCAAAGGAAAAATTGCGGACCTACACCACAAGCATTGTTTTTAAGACGTTCCCTCTCCAATACATGCTGGTGGAGAGAGCTCTTGTCGTCTTTTTGCTGTGAAAGTACTACTTTAACTCTGCCGGGTGCAGTAAACATATGGCCGTTGGTAGCCGTTTTGGCTACAGGAGTGATCAGCTGATCGCTCTGAAACCTGCTGGCATCTTGACCACGAGATCTTCACAAATTCCAGAAGAATTGCGGAGGAAAACACACCGAGGTTGGAGTGGAAAGAAGAACCAGCGGAGGAGAGAAACGAGAAGGAGACAACGGAGGCGTATGGAGGAAAAGATATATAAACCCTGTCTCCCTCACTCCACCATAGCCCCGGTACAGACTCTACACCAGAGTGCACTCACTGCTATCTCTGTCTTCAACCATGTCACCATGGCAAAGGCACTGCCCAACTTCACCAAGTACGGGAACTGTTTCACCAGAGAGGAGAGGACCCTGGACTCTGGACTCACCTGATTATTATTATTATTGTTATCATTATTAGAATTATATAATACAGCTACTCACTCTGAGTGTACATGTTGTTGTATGTTATTATTAGTAGTAGTGGTATTATTTGTATTATTATTAGTAGTAGTGGTATTATTTGTATCATTATTATTACTATCATTATTATTACTTTCGTGTTTGAAGTGTATTCTTATTCTTTTGGAGCTGTGTGTAACAAAAAGAAATTTCCCCCTGGGGATTATTAAAGGAATTCTGATTCTGATTAGGGGAGAATGATTGTCACAGATCTTATTACAGCCAAACAGAGCAATGTTCTTTTTATGGGTCAAAGTCATTTGTGATGTTGCAGTTGTTCTTGTGATAAAAGTTTGTAGGGGAATAGACATTTCATAATCAAACATTTATTAAAAAGAGGAAGGTAGCAGGTCAGGTGGGGCTGGCTGTCACCTGTGACATCCATTATATTCATGAGCTGTTAGATGTTAGCATAGAGAAAGTTATTTTTGCAGCACGTGCTATAATGGGATATGGACTGTTGCAAAGAGAGTCATTGTAACTGAGCAGTGTGAGGATGGCTGGGTCATCTGCATATCTGAAGCAGAAGAGTAGTGGTGACTTTGACAGTTGTTTGTATAGAAGGTGAAGAGAAACTGACTGTATACACACTCATAGGGAGTGCCTGTGTTGGGAATAATGGTGGGTGAAAGTGAATTTTCACCCCTTACTGCTTGTGGTCTGTTGGAAAGGAGGTTATTGATTCACTACATTAGTGATGATGGAACTTGGAGGTGCTTTAGTTTGACCTGATGGTGCTGTATTGTGTTAAAGGTGGAGCTAAATTCAATGAAAATAAATCTGGCGTAGTTTCCTAGGATGTCCAGGTTTTGGACCTGCATGCCATTATAACAGAGGTTAGAGCTACAGGCCTGTGGTGATTTAATGTGGTTAGGAACAGGGATGACAGTTGACGTCCTCCATATAACAGGAATTGAGTGATCAGGGGAAGAGAGAGTGAAGGATGGGTGTTTTTAAGGACCCGACTTTGGACACCTAATAAGTTGGTGGTAGACGTCGTGCCTGGTTAGGAAGGACTCATAATCCAACTCATGAGAGGCCAAGGAGTCCAAGAGGCACTCTGCTGGGAAGTCAGAGGTATCTGATATCTGAGGTAATTGATCAGTTTGAAGTGGGTGGAAGGATCTGGTTCTGGTGCTCACCTCTGAAAATAAAGAGGAGATTTGAAGCCAAATCCCCCTTATTCTTGTTAATAAACTAATTAAGAAACTCATCTTATTCTGAGTGGGTGGCTTCACTGGTCTGACCTAAAACAGGTACAGAGAGCAAAACCTGAACATGAGCAAAACATGTTTTTGTACACAAAACTGTGTACTGTGTCCAGCTGTCCAAATAGATGGTTTTGGCCAAGCCTTGTAAAGGGGACTATAAGCCAGCTGCAGCACATTCACAACACAACAGCTTGTACAAAGACACTCAAACAAACATGTCTCTGTTGTTAAATTGTGAAGTTTCTTGTGAAACCCACTTGAATATAAACTCATTCCAGTAGTCAAAGCTCTGAATACTCTGGCACCAAACAATGTATATCTGGCATATCCATCACTTATTTCCAGATCCCTCAGGTCATCTGGTGCTGGCCTTTCAAAACTATCAAGAGTCAACTCCGAAACTGGAAAAATGTATTTTTGTTTTAACACTCCCATGAACTGGAACCATCTGTCAGAGGATCTGATATTTCTCACCCTTTTTCCAAAGTAAACACTAAAGCTTTTATTGTGAACGGCATGTGCCTGTTGTCAGTCATGTGTAATGTACTATCATAGAGTATTTTGTATTGTCTCTTCACACGTTTATGTTTTTATACCTTTATTTATACCAGTATTATACCTGTATTTTAAACTCTCTTGATATGTCCTTCACAAGTTGAATGTACAATGAAATTAAGAAGGTTACTTTGATCATAAATTCTTCACACCAAAAATATATATGCTCCATATTGTTAGTATTATTAAAGGAATGGAAGCAAATTTGACTAAGATGTTGGCCAGTGTCATGGTAACAGCCTACAGGGGCTCACTGTAATATAACTAATATAATTCACAAACACTGCAAAGCAAGAAAAAAGTCTATTACCCTTTCCATGTCTTAAACAAACATGAGGTATTTTACGTTGCCAGTACATTATGAGAATCACTTTAACTTGTGGCACATCTGATTAACTATGCTTCAAAAGCAGCTAAATTGTTATACATTTCATACTGATTGTTTCTACCCTCCTCATTGACAGATCAACCGCTTTGTTTTGTACTGTGATCAAAGTGAGAGATAGTTACGCCAGAAAAACAAAGTAATTCTCTGTGTGTCTCAAACTTTTTTTTAATCTCTGTTCCCCCCCGCAGAGGTCATTTTCCAGAAGGGGAGGAAGAGAAGAAAGGTCTAACTACTGAGGGAACCATACAACTGCACTTCACGTAAATCTCCAATGACATCCGTCTACCTTTGAGAAAGAATGCAAGTGAAGGGCTGGAATACCAACTAAAACAGAGATACAGTGACCAAAACAACAGCCTTTTCAAGCTCTCTTTCTGTTTTTTAAATTTGATTGAGTACTGTTGCCTTTTACAGTTATGTAATATGTCATGTGTAGTAAGGTTACTTTTTAGGTTTATCCTCCTGATATTATGTAAATTCTCACCAATTATTAAGGCAATTCAAACTTTGTTCATAAAGCACATTTTATAAATATGGGAAAATATAAGAATATATAAAAATCAAATGATACATAAAAATCAAAAAGGAAAGACTGAAAAAATAAATAGATGCTCAGTCACCATTTTGACCAAACACTGTGGTTTTAAAAAATGGCAGAGCAGAATACGATGGACAATTTTATCAAGTTCTATGAGAATCAGTTGCGCTCAGTTAACATATGGTAGAGAAACATGCAGAAATAAATTTTTCCATGAATGTATCTGTGTGCACATTTAGAGACTCTTTGATGGTTTCCGACTTGGATTAAACTTGAAAATCCTACATAAATGGACTCGGACAGAACAGAGAGAATAAGAGATGAATGTGTAATAAATACAGGAAATACAGTAGTGCAGACCTCAAAGGCAGGGTGTCTTATCTGTTTTTTACCACTTTGATGTTTCGTGATTGCCACACTACAAAGACCAGTGGGACTAAAACACACAGAGAAAAAAAATCCTAACGTGTAATATAGGTCTGTGGAGCAGGAGTTCTGGTGCTATTGTGCTGAGATACAGGACAGTTTTCACAGAACATGCAACATAACCGTGAATGCTTTCTTGATGCTTATGGATGCATAGAGTCCCATGGAAAGATAACATTCAGAACATTCGGGAGAAGAAGTAAATCTCACCGTACAAATCCAACCAGCCAACAAGTTAACTGCAAATTAAAAAGTATGGTTAAAAGAACAGCTAACCTAAATGAAGCTAAGCTAAGCTAAATGGCTGGTGGTGTAGCTTCATATTTAGTTTATGGGTATGAGAGACAAATTATTCCTTGAAACCAGCAGCACAAGCTGTGCTTTAGTTTACTGAAGGCTTGGTGCATCTTTGCGAGAGGAAACGAGGGAAGCACTTATTATTCAGAAGCTTTCTCAAGAAGAGAAATAAAGGAAAATCTCTAGGATTTGTACCCAAATCTGTGGGTAGCAAAATCAATCTAAGTAATTTCACCAGCAAAACAGATGAGGTTCCTGGGCTGCTTTACGTGACTTGGTGCAGTCTTTCTCTGTGCTAAGGAAGTGGCTGACACTTTCCTCTGGTTGGGTTTTGTTTTCTGCCCTTGCAGCAAAACACATGCAAGGTTACGCTTCGTGGGTAGTGATTCACAGCATAATCCTCACTGATAATGAATGCAAAACAGGGACTGCTCTCTCCAGCCTGTCTGCTATACATGAATGAGTAAGTGTGTGTGTGTGTGTGTGCATTTTTACGGCCATGGCAATTTTTTTATAACATAACAGGAGGGCAGAATGCAAGTGGATGAAAAATGCTTTGAGATTATCACTGGAAACTGGTAACATAACTCCATCTATGCCTGGTAATTGGAGATGGCAAATGTTCACAGGTGTTTTTTCTTGTTAGAAGATGCCAATGTTAACCAGGACAGACAAGTGCGAGCAATTGGCTGAGCACTGCATGGGGCTATTGCTATTGTCGAGACTTTCCATCAGGTTTGAGAGTAGAATGAGTTTGTGTTCACTCCCACTTCTAAAACATAGACGGTCAATCTACACCAAACTGGCCCATAGAAGCATGTCTTTGTAATCTAAAGGCTATTTCACATCAGTTTTGCAACATGAAAACAGGAATGAAAAGGAGAGGGGCGTTTTCTCATTGAACGTCAAGGTGAAAACTGGATTGCAAAGTTTTATGTGGTCCCTCATAGAAAGGAAGCTGGTGGGAGGAGAAATGTGTGACAGGCACAAATTACTTCCCTGACGCATGTGAAGGCCAGACTGCTAGCAGAATATGACACCTGAAGAGCACATAGTAGGAATCAGATGAGATAAATGAGAGTATCCCCAAGCTACAATCACCGGTCACAGTTCATCATTTTCACCAACCTGCCTCCTAGATACTTGGTTTATACACTATGTTGTAGCATGCTACACTCACACTATACAAGCGTATCCCAGACCTGAAGTGTGTTTTTACATGTCAAGTGTTTTTTCTTCTGTTTTTAATGCCTACATATGACCTACACTTAGTGCTGTGCCTGAATGCATCTTGTATTGACAGTGAAGAAAGACTAAGCTGCTGCTGCTCTGCTTTTGCCATAAGAGCTGTGTAGACATTTTGTTAATGAAGTAAGCATGTCCTGTCTGCTGCTTTAACTCGCTTTGCCTGTTGCTATATTAAATCAAATAGATGTAGTGTTAGTGCAAATATTGTAGGGAAGAAATCAAATAGGTTGTCAGTGAATGATTCGCAAATTTGTCCCACATGAGCGTTTGAGGATTGTACAAATCGTTATTCAGGCGAGATCATGTTTCCTTCAAACCTGATTTGCTGTTGCAAATTAGTTTGCCCTTTCAAATAAAATTTTTAGGAGACAGGTGGGTGGTTTAGTGATCAGTGAACTGTCTCATGTTTGCTTTACTATTAAAGGCTTCAAATACTCTACAGGTGATTCATTTTTCAATTAACGATAGATTCTTTCTCATTTTAGTTTGTTATTCAGGCTAATTATAACTCTACTGAGGTTGAATGGTAGCAGGACTATTCTAGCCACAAAAAGAGGAAAAAAAATCCAAATGATGTGAGAGGCCTTTAACTTTGAAACTAGTGGCTTTGCGAGCTAATTCGCTAATTAATTAGCTCTAAAGCAGGCTTTGCTGGGGGACTTTACGAACCATTAGGACCACAGATATTGGCATTTATTTGTGTTTAAGTTAAAGTGTTAGTGATTTATGGGCAGCCTCATTTGTGAAATTTAAGGTCAGACTATTTAAAGTGTTATTAATGTTGATACAAAGGAATTTACATGTACAAACTAAATGAATTAAAATAATAATAATAAACAAAAAACTTAAAAGAAGCTGAGGTAAACACTGGATACCAACTCACTGTACTTTGCTATCAAAATCTCCATCACCATAGTATTCCACATATAAATTAAAAAATGAGCAGTGATGAAACAAATAGGACCAGATGAGGAAAATATTAATTTGATGCTGATTTGCTTTCCAAAGAAAGTAATGAAACTCCCATGCTAATGAGCATTTTAATACATATAATGGATATTGTGTTCCATTGTAATCGACCAAAACAGTCTTGGGGCTAGAGCACTAGATTTATGTTTCTTCTTTAATCCAGTAAATGACTACCCATTAGTTAACTTGAAACCAGAATGAGTCGCAACAACAATATGAAACCTGATACGATGGAGACAAACCTCAGCATCAACCTCATTCTCAGAAAGAAGACAAATTAAAACAGGTCTCAGGTGCTTATGTACCCTTCATTTGCTACAGTAAATATAGTCTACATTTATGACATAATGCCTCATAATGGCGCAATATGTTTTTATCCACATTATAAGGAAAGCTTTTACTCAAGTTAAATGTATCTGCTTGCGGCATATGCTAAAATGGGATATAGACTGTTGATAGGCAGGGAGAGAGTCATTGTTGTTATTAAGTAGTACGAGGATGGCTGTGGCATCTGCATATCTGAAGCAGAGAGTGTTTGTGGATGGACTTTGAAAGTCGTTTGTATAGAGGGTGAGGAGAAACTGATTGTATACATGTACACATCCATGGGGAGTTCCTGTGTATGACCATTTGTGGTCTGTTGGAGAAGAGGTTATAGATCCATTAGATTAGTTGTTGATGGAACTTGCAGGTGCTGCAGATTTTGGTCATCACTGAATAAATGAAATTCTACATACCATACTATGAATAAATAAATTCAGCAAATTCTGATACCAGTAAGGACTATCAGAACATACGTGTGGTTGAAGGCTGGCAAAGCGCGAGGAACACCAGAGCCTCCAGGTATTAAAGTAAGCATGGTAAGCATGATGTGTGTTGTGCACTATTTGCTTAGTTGCTTCCTTGTATTTGGCATTTGGTTGGACATACACATGAGCAACTCCTGGTCCTGATTCCAGATCTTTCCTTATACCTTGATATTGGAACACCAATGGGAGTTAACATTCATGCACACCTCACAGCCCTGAGCACCTTCCCAAAGTTTTTGGTTGTAATTGGCCATATGATCCTAAAGCCATCATAGCTAACCTCAGTCTCCAGGACAGAGCAACACTCCCTGAAAATGCCTCCAGAAGACGTTTAGCAGGTCTAGTTTATTTTTCAATGGTCTGGCATTTAAAAGAATGACTGATGGTAGAGCAGGTTTGATAGAGCGCCGTCTGATTTTCAACAAAGCCAACAAAAGCATCTCACACATTTACTCATGATGTTTCAGCCATGGTACAGTTTTAACATTAAAGACAGTAAGACAAAAGATAGCTTGACAACTTGACACACGAACGCAACGACCTTGATGTTGCAGCTAGTGTTTGCGGTGTACCCGTATTTATGTCATATCTTGGAAAATAAGGCATAGAATGCCATTTAATACCTGTTTTTAGTCATACTAACAAAGTATGATGGAAAGTGGGAAGAATATTAGAACTATGTATAATTATATGACATTATTTTGTCAGACCTTCCCCACTGCACAACAGCCTGCAACAGATACAATTTTATAACTAACATTAAGAATTCCAGGAAAGCATGTTTTAAGTTAAATTTAATTTAGACTTTTAATTCCTTCCTCCTAAGCTAAGATTTTAGAGGAAAAACTGAATTTAGTGCTTTCTAAAACTTTGCAATTAACCTGTTTTTATGACACAGTTTTTGCTTAGTGAACAAAAGCATCTGTTGGAGTCAGTAGTAACAAGCCATTGCAAGAAAGGATGGAAGACCCAAGGTACTGGGAGGTCTAAATGAAGTAAAACGCATTTATTAAAACATAGCTTATACCACAGTGTTGAAGCAGGAGCTTTTGTCAGGATGTGAAAAAATCAATAAACAATGCCTGGTGAGAAGAAAGAGCACAGGAGGTTATGTGACTGTAGCCACAATACTTAAAGCTGGTACTCAGTCTCAAAAGGTGAATGACCCTTTAAAAATTGCTTCGACTGTGGTGTTCATTATGGAACAAGCCTGGGCACTTGGCTGTGTACACCTACTCTTATCTCTCTCAGGACAGACACATTTATTGACACTGGAGGTTAACATGACACTCACATACACTGCACCTTAACACTGTTGTGCTTCATTTCAGGAGAAATCTGATTGTAGGGGTAATCCATCCGAAACCTTACATCCACACAAAGTACTTTGTTTTCAGGCAACAAGGAAAATGGACAATTGATGGTGCTTACAACACAAGTCAAACACTGTCTCTAAGAGCCGTGCAACAGACTTATGAGAGGTCATTAGTGTTGCACCCCAGACTGACATTTCGGATGCACATCCCCAAGCATGAGATTAAAATAGAACACCTGTGGTGTGGTGATTGCAGCAGACTGGATTAACTCGAAACAATGAACTGGTGAATGTTTCTTTCTATAAAAAAAATGAGAAATCACAGAAGGATGAAGCTTTTTGTCGCTTCATGTCACCTCACAGACCTGTGATACATGCACAAGAAATTTGTCATGAAGGTGAAACACTAGGAAATACTTGAGAAACAATAACAGTCATCATAGGTTATTTTTGTACAAGATAATCACTTTCTGCATCATTACTCTATTCATTCATTTTAGCGACCTTCATCACTCTCATACTATGAACAAGAAATCAATAACTCTGTCAGTCCCTTGAGTGGGTCACTGTCTGTTTTGAAGATTCACTTGTCAACATTTAATACACATTTAAGTGGCTTTCACACCACAACACAGTAACTCACTGCCTCCAATCATTTCAATGAAGGGGCAGCAGAGGGGAAGTGGGTTTGACCCACACAAACACCTTTAGAAAATTCTAGTCATATATGACGTTGCCAACAGGTTATTAAAGGCCATACTTACCTCAAACAAGCAGAAGTCTGGGATAAACAAGTGGCAACCACCACCACCACCACCACCATCACTTCTCTAAAAGCATTCATCTCTGCTTAAAGGGTCAATTAACCCAAATAATGTGCTGCCAACCCAATACCATGGATGTGAAGAAAGTGTTTTGCCATGGTAGTGCCACGTTTACCACTTTGGCTCCCACTTTTTACAAGATTTGGTAGAGACATCCATGGTCCCTAGAGGATGCATTGTAGTGGTCCCCCTATTTTCTGTGTATGCCGCCAGCAGTTTCAAGTTTTCATGAACTTTGGTGATTGGTGAAGACATTTTATGGGGTTTGAATAAAATATATCAACTATTGAATGGATGCTCAGACATCTGCGTCTTCCTAAGGATTGATTGATTAGACTAGCAACAATATCATTGTGATAATTATCATAATAGCAAATCCATGTTCTTCTGTCAGTATGTAATTGTTTGAAGTTACTTTCACCTTTATTATGTCTTCATGATAAAGGTGATAATATTGATAAACATTGATAATATTGATAATATTATACCTTATCTAAAAACCGAATGAGTAACCTTAGCTACTAGAACTCCAGATTTTTAAATCTATTTTAGTAAAAGAGATGCCAGTTCACCTCCTGGGCACTGCTGAGATGCCTTTGAGCAAGGTGGTGAACCACTAACTGCCCCACATTTGCCTGTATGTGGCAACCCCATCACTCCCCACCATTGCATGGACAGTATTAATTATTCGTCTAAAGTCAAAAACATTGGCAGCAGTTAGGTCAATCTGGTGGATAATACTTGGTGGTTATCTCTTAGCGTAACAAAACCTGCATTTAAATTTCACACCACACTCCAGAGCGTGTGAGTGGAGCAGAGAGCAAGCAAGTGGAAAGTGTGAGCAGGAGAATTTTGAATGGAGCAGAGCAGATTTTTCAACAAGCTGGAGCCTCACCTTACCTGCTGCTCCATCCAATTTTGCTCTGCCACAAGTCACAGCATGGGTTTACAGTAAGTCCCAGTAGGATTTTTTTATTGTTTCATTTATTCTTCAGTTTGTGGGAGGGTTTGACTGAGAACTGAAAATCGATAAATACAGTTCTCCTGTCCAAGTTTGAGTTGAGTTGGGTTATCATTTTAAAAAACATGGAATTATTTGTTTAAAGTGGTCTGGAAAGAAACAAGAGGAATCTGCCAAGCTCATGTTTAATTTGTGGTTTAGTCTGGTGATGAAAGTATGGTGTTTAAGCTCAAATTAAAACAATAAAACAATACCACACAGCCTTTCTTTACCTTTTTTTTGGAACGAGTGTTATGCAGATTGAGTGGAACAGGGTGGAATTGAGTTGCGTGATATTGAGCAGAGTAGCCAAGAGCTAATGGCAAAAGTGCTGGGAAACGAGGAGCTATACAGTATTAGTGGTACACAGTATTGTACTACTGTATACTACCAGCAGTATGCATATACTTCACTGTGACTGCTAATTAAAGGAAGCAAAACGTTTAATTTCCATTTTTGGAGGTTTTCCTGTAGCTGTTTCAATTCTAATCAATCTGTTAGTTACATTTTTGCAGCTGTGAGAACTCTTTCTGGACTGAATCAGCATGATGGTGGTCATCAACATACTTTAACAGTTAAGCAGATTTACTACACATACTGACATACAGTATTTGAGTATCCTTAATTGTATCACTTTTTCCTTGTGATCACACTGTGTGTTCAAAGTATTCAGCTCAGCTCAGTTTCCAGGAATTTGGAATACAGTAAAAAAAAAAACATAAGTGTTTGAAGCAGCAAGTTTTGTGATGCTTGACAGTGTTGCCACGGGCTATTCTCTCCTCTCTGTAACCTTTTCTGACCAGAGCCCGCGAGCACAAAACTTTCAACCTGCATGACATTCTTCCCCAAGAAAAAGACACTGTATCCTACCAAGGATACCAGGGAGGACAGGAAAGAGGTTGAAAGATAAACTGCTTCATCTCCAAAATGATGCCAATTTGTCAGAATAAAGACTTTAAATACACACAAAAATACTGTCGAAATCATCCCTGAAGTCAAGTAAAACCCGGCTGAAATACTCAAGTGCACAAACACAAACAACAAAACACATACACTCCTGGCCCTGGCACAAATATTCATTTAAACTTATTGATCTTTGCAGTTGCTCCTCATGGATCAATTTTCTGGCCGGAGGACTTCAAAATAATGACCACTCTGGTGACGCCATAAGAAAGGGTGAAAGCATGAAAAAAAAAAAATTTATAAAGCGCTTTGTGAATCACCTTGTGAACCATGGTCAGAAATGCATGTTAGCACACAGTGACTTTCAACCCAAGGCCATTTCATGTGTGTTAATTAATCACACATCCACATCCTGTTCACTAACAATCAGGCTTTTTGAAAAATTGATAAACATTATAATTGCACTGACTGGTCACCACTAGTCATTTGACACCTATGGTGAGTGAACCCATAATGGAAGCAGTAATACAGTGTCTGAATCAAATCTGCTTTATATTTAAATGAATAAAATATTCTAAAATATCCCGTTTATATAATTATGAGGTAGTTAACATCCAGTTTAACACCAGCTTAAATAAAAACATTTGGAGCTTGATGATGGTGTATTTGAACTCATCTGATTAGATTGTGGTGGTACGACAAAAAAAAAAAAAGGTTGTGAACTGCTGATTATCTACTATAGGAAAGTAAAGAATACACCCATAAAACAGATGGTAGAGTAATATAACTCAAAAAGAAATCCATTGGAATGAACTAAGCCTGCCTGTGCCAAGTTCTGCTGAATTTTATTTACTAATGTTGCGGTTGGTGATTTATTGTCCTTTATCACCTTTTTATGAGCTGTTTGTCTGCTGCATGATGTTTTTTCATGTCTGGTCGTCCTTCATGGTAGCAGTAAACTGTCTTATTGTAAAAAAAACAAATGTCTTGAAGGAGCTCCAGAGACAGAGAGGGCTTGGCGTCTCATGTCTACTAAAGTGCAGAAATACTCATAATGCCTCCAGACACTGGTGGTTTTCAGGCTTGTGCCTGTCCACATGCATGGACAAACAGTTGATTGAGGGCAAGTGACAACTGCAAAGGTTGTGTTCAGTGGAATCAAGGTTTTCTACCCTGAAATGTTCACAGCGAGTGTGTCTACCTGCATCGCACACATACAGATGGCAAAAGTCATTCTTCTTGTTCACTGCAATATGCTGTAGCTGATGTTCTCACTTTCAAGTTTGACATTTATAAGTCCTCTAAATCTCTCTCTACCTTTCTAACTTTCTCTATTGACATAGACATTAAAACTGAAAGAAAAACTACAGAACTTTATTGATTGTTGAGCTCGATCAAATTTATTTTCCTTTACAATCTCACCACTGGGAATTTCATGCAATATTGCTACTTTTCATTTACTTCTTTGAAGAACCAAATGTTCTTGCTGCAGTGAAGAAAAATAATGTTTTTGCTTTCCATTTTGTCCTACTGCTGCTACTGCATGTCTAATACTCATTAAACAAAACGTCCAATCATTTTCAAAGCATAAATATTCATTCTAGTTAAAAGATCACAGCAGAAATCATACAGGGATTTCTCTTGGTTCATTTACAAGTATAAACTATTAAAAGTGTGAAAAATCATTCCTAGGGAATTGCTGTAAAGAACTGCCTTGTTATATTTTATCTCCACCAAGGAAGTTGTGTTTTCATCAGGTTGTTTATCATCAGGATTACAATTAATTAGATTTGGTGGTGGTCAGGGATTTACACATTTAGACAATAAATTCTCAGCTTCAGCAATTACATTTACAGATACAGAGGCTTATCCAAATCCTAAAGGCATTCTTGTTTTTAAATGCCTTCTAGTTTAACAAAAAAGATCAAAAAACTTGAAAAATACCTTTTTTCTTGAAGGCGAGTAGGTGTTAAAATGACATATTGGCTCAAATTGTCCTTTCCTTATTCCGTTCAGAATATAAAACAGAGGCGAGATGCTAATTACCTGCAGCTCCAGGGTGCTCAGTGGGACACAATTACAAATTATTCCTGGGTCTCTGACTTCTGGCGTTCAAAGCCCATTGTGTTTACAGTCGCTAATTGGGCTGCCCCAGGTTATGTCTGACCGATTGCTGCACTGCCAGTGTTTTCCCTCAAGTATGCTTACCTTCCTTTTCGCCCTGAGCTGTCCATGATAGTTATCAGATGAATCTCCTGGGATCTCCCCTCCCCACAGAGTCACTCCCACGATGGTGTAAGTGATGCCCATCACCACTAAGGGCAGCACATACACCAGAACTGTCACTATGATGTGATACCTAGGAAAAACATGGAGAAAAGGCTGTTTCATTTATTTGGCTCCGCACTGTTTCAAAAGAGTGCTACCAGTACATGTTAACACAAGATTTTCTATTCTACTATCAACCTGAATTGAGCCTTGTTATAGTGTTACAGATTATTGTTGTTTATTGATTTTGTTGTTGATTATTGTTTTCCTTGTCAACACTGAGTCAATAACTACTACATTGTAACTGAGACTACTTTGGAGAATGTAAAATATAAAACAGATTCAGATTTGTTTAATATATGTATGTATGTATATATATATATATATATATATATATATATATATATATATATATATACACAATAATAAGTGTGTAACGACATTCTTGATCCTTACACATCGATTTCTGTTTTCAAAGTAGGATTTGAACCAGCTTAAAACAGAAAAAATAAAATACAATTCAGCAAAGAGGATGTTACGATTGAACCGTGACAAATTTTCTTTGAGAAAGAAGTCTATTTTTCTGCTGTACATTACCTGAAGAAAACCTTTAGGTGTGTAATTATTCATACGGGCTGCCTCATCTCGTTTAAAAATAGGTGAGGTAATTTCAGGCTACAGGATCTACACTTTTTGTCATTGTCATGGCTGTGCCTCTGTGTTTTCCTGTGTTACACACTGCTCCTGTGTCCATGTCCCCACTTTGTTTATGTGTGTGTGTGTGTGTGTGTGTGTGTGTTTACAATCAATTCATCTGCTTTCCTCCTATTCATGACTAGATTGTTGTTTCTACCACTGTGGTAGCTATAAATGTACGTACACGTATGGGGATATTATGAAACACCTCTGCCTTTTGGCCTTTTGGTTAGCCGTCACTAACCATCACATCTCATCTGAAGCTCCTTACAATAAATCTGTTAAACTTAATCTGCCTCTTAGTCTGTGTTCTGAGCTTTCAAACAAAACCCAATTAAAGAATAAATTAATAACATTACAGACAGGATAAAAAAGAAACTTAAACTTTAGATTTGAACCCTTTAAGGTCCATTCCAAACACATCTGAGGCTTCTGAGTTTCTTAAATATCATCTATCTATCATCTATCATCTTCTGTACTGCTGTTTCAGGGAGATTTGTTACATCAAAAACTGGTTGAGATGATGAAAGGATTGCAACCTCAGCAGGAACATTCTGATTAACAGATCAGTAAAGATGCAGGCAGCATGTTGGTGCAGTGGTTAGCACTGTTGCCTCACAGCAAGAACGCTCCACATTCAAACCATGCCAGCTTGCATGTTCTCCCCGTGGGTTCCTTGCGTGGGTTTTCTCCAAGTACTCCGGCTTCCTCCCACAGTTCAAAGACATGCCGGCTTTAAGCTGCTCAAAAATACAATTTTTACAGAGCGTGGCCGCTAAACTCCAATAATGGTATAAGGTATCTGAAGAGACATTGAGACCAATGCACACAACTCCATTATTGCAGGACCACTGGATGTGTATATACTCTTTAATATAAAACAGCATCCCTCCTGGTTCAGGGATGCCATAAGATCCTGGCATGACTTAATGGTGTGAAAAATATGCTATTTTTCAGCCTTATGATTGCTGGGTTTAAGGATCTTTGTCCAGTACTGTTTACACATTATTCTTTCAACCTACTTGGTAAATGACAGTAGTTCAGTAGACATCATTGTTAATATTTATCTATTTTTGTGGGACTGATGGGGAGATCTTGGGTAAAACTCATAGGTTTGAGTAGGTGTCACATAGGTGGTGTCACATATTCTGTTTGGATCTGAGTGTCCATGAGAGAATGAGTTTATTCACATGCAGGGTGATATTCAAAGTCTGCGAAGTGGGTTTCCCCTTTCTCTGTAATGCAGTGTGCGTGTTGCTTGACAGATAATTCCCCAAGCAGATGACAGATGCGTTTCTTTCTGGCTAGATCCAAGATGCGGGGGGCATGATGAACGTGACAGTCCTTACTTCTGACGGTAGCATCATTTCGAAGGTATGAAACTGTATTACTTTAAAAGCTGTAACTTTTAGAGTCAGAATCCAGAGGCTGTTTAACAGCTGTAGATGGTCCTAGGCATTGGTAAATGTCACCAGAAAATAAAAGGCACAGAGCTGTCAGTAATATTTTAGTTTTTCAGTGGTTATGTACCATCTGCTTTTCTTCCATTATTTTCTTTAGTCTACATGAAAATACAAACACATGGGGTCAGTCACAGCAATAGGTTACTGTAAGACTCAAATAAAAGTTGAGCTTCAAAATAAAACTAGATCCAACACACTGAGCGCCAGTAGGCCTGACCTGCCTGTAGATGATCCTGAGCATTGACAAAGACTCTACAGATCTACTGCGTCTGGTGAGAAATAACGTGTTAACTAGTGAGCTTCACAGGTGCTTAAAGGTTGATATATTTTATCTTTGGCCAGAGCACACTTAGTGTCAGTCTCATTTAACTCTCAGCAAAAACCAAGTAAGAATTTATTCATTTAAGATGTCAAACTACTCCTTTAATGAAAGCAAAGTCATACATGTGATACATGTGAGATCCTACTGTGTGGTTGTATGTCTAATACCATCTCATTAATGATAATCCAAAAATCATTTCATTCAAATTTTGGTTCAAAAGCAAGTTAATAAAAAATTCTCACATAAAGGGGTCGTCGGCCATGCGGGGCCAGGCCACGTAGCAGAGCGTCCTGCGGGGTAGAGCTCGGGTGGTGGAGAAGTAGCAGAGAGGGAAGGCCAGAACCACGGCCAGACTCCAGATACAGACGATGACTCCTATGGTGGCCTTCGCTGACAGACGGGGCTTCAGGGGATGGATGATGGCCATGTACCTACAGGTCAGAGGTCAGTAGGTCAAAAAGACATTTATAAACTTTACATATTTTGTTACTGATTGATTTAGGGACTCTCAGGAAGTCTCTTATTTGTGTACACTTTGTGGCAGTTTTTCTGAAACTGTAGGTTATGGCATAACAGTAAACTTGACTTGAGAGCTTTTCAAATTAAGAGTAATTTCATGATGTTCGATAATTTAAAGATTTTCAGTGACCTAAAGAAGTAAAAGAAAGCAGTATTTCACTAGAAAAGCTTGAGAAATAAAGAGTAAATTAAGTAATATTAAGAGTAAACATAATTTTTCTGCAATGGATTCTCAGGGAGCACTACTATATGAGATTAAGTTTGAATAGAAATTCTCTGACCTAAAAATCAATGGATGATTCAGGCATTTTATTTTTTCCTACATTCAATTATGCTGTGATGTTTGATTTTGAAGGAAAATTGATGGATGATTCATTCCAAAAAACTGCGATGAGATTTTGTTTATACCACACGGTGAAAGAGCTGACAGGAGATTACCTGCCAAACATGGACCCAACTCAGGATGCTACATAATTTTCAATCGCTGGTAATACAAGTTTAGAGCCGCTAATTCAATCTTCATCAGATGGTAAAGAACGGGCCTTGTCCTGTCACCTCAGTGACTGGAACTCTCTGAAGGACAACAACAAAGATGCACCATCTATTCACCAGTAATTGCTTGCCATTTATTCCGTGTCTCACTGGTCCTTGTGGATGGCAGCATGGGAAGAGCTTGTTAGATGTCCAATCAAGTATGTGCCACAGTAGTCTGAACCATTTAGGTTCCAACAACCTCACACAACGGTAGCTGATCTAATAGACTTGTAACCACTGAACAATAACGGCAGTAACACTTCAATAAGATCAATAGGACTACACATCGAAGTGCATTCACAGAGGCATCGGCCTGGTTATAATCACAGAGACATTATAGCAGCAAATTAATCATTTTATTTTTTTATTTTTTTCGTTCAACCTGGGAGTCTGTCATGCCTTAAGCTGCACAAAGCTTTTGGACAATGTACTGTTTTGAAAATGCATCTCTTTGGTGTGACAACACAGACTAAACACCCACTTTGTCACTGCCTGGTGTTAAACAAGCAGAGATTACTTTGGATGAGACCGTGCAAGTAGCCAAATATTATGCACACAGCTAAATGTCAAATGCTGGCTCAAATGTCCTCATACCATCACTTCAGGATCAGTTCACCAGAATTACACTTACAATACCACTAATCCTGTGTAGCCATGCAGATAGTTTTAGTTTGATTTGTTTCAAGTTTTAGGCATCCACCACTGTCATTTCTGCTTCAGCACAATACAATAAAAAGAAATGGACTTGGTTTGCTGACAGTGCCCTAAACTGAGTCCGCTTGGCCAAGCAACTTCACACTTCAGACTGCGTTTCCTTGGTTCCTGAGCAATACACTTGCTAACATTTAGCTATTTGGGACAGGGCTATTTCCAGGAATAAAAGCGTTGATTCCCAAAGTTACATGGCTGATTGAGTTTACTATAATGTATCATCTCCGGCTGCTCTTTCTTCATCTTTTCTTGAATGTACTGAAGCTAACAATGGCGAACGAGCTGTACCCAGCATGCCGTTTGGCAGTGTAACACTTAATAGGGATCTGCTCTTGATACACTACACACTGCATACTTCTGGTGGCAGTAACACACTACTAATAAACATGTCCAGAAGATCTCAAGAGCTCGCACTCGACACTGCCACATTTGTCACTGCCTTTGGGCCACAGCAGTACACCCACCAAGAATGGAGATGATCAGATTAACAGTTGCTGAGAAAATCAAAGGACAGACATACATATATTTAGAGGCAGAGAGAGACTCCCTCCATTTTAATTAGACACTCCACAAATATCACTGTCAGCGCCTACATGTAGACTATTTCCTCTACCGAGAGTAGTTGAGATGAAAACTTCACAGTACCTGGAACATTGTCTCTGATAAGACACTTCACATTAACCTTCACTGTATTGGGGTGGAGACAGAAATCTCAGAGATGGATATTTCACAAACTGGAAAGCAGCATTTACATGACTTTGTAATGAACTGACCCTTTCTGGGAAACAGTACTTGTTATTCTCAGTATATTGTGTCCTTCTCCATACTATTGTGACTGCATCACTAAAAGCACAAGGTTTCACCAGTTACTTTTCACACAGAATCCTGCGTGTATTTGGCTGCAGTGCCTAAGGAAACACGGCTTTCAGCACAGGGAGTCAGCAGGAAGGACAAATTCACAGATGATCGCGAACTGTGGCCTCATGCCATTTCAAGACATCAGAGCGGAGACAGCACCATACTGGGGTTACGAAAAGCATGACCGGAGGTTACATCTACATCATGTAGGTCATGCCGATGTTCTCTTTCTCAGTACACAGTTGACAGAATCGAATGGACACTGCCGACCAAAAATACAAATGCATGGAAGTTGCTGTAGAGGATCCAAAATGAGCACGGCCTCAGGAAATGCACTGCTCCCTTTGTGCGTCAAGGAGAAGTACTGGAGGAGGAAAACACCTCACACAATATCAGAACACACTGTGACACTAGCTGTACACACACACTGTGCCTGCATGCAGTTTCTGTATGCTTTTTGTTTTCATTGTGCTCAGCCTGTGGCTGCTTCCTTCATCAGTCTAATCCTTTTATGCAAACGTTATGACGTATGATGGTCCACTGATCAGTATCAAAGCCCAGCTGATACTGATGACTGCATCACCACATTACTGGAAAGCACCGGTCAGGAAAAGAGAGAGGGATGAAGGAACAAAGAAAGAAAGAGGTGTGAAAGAGCAAAGAAGATGAATAATATGAGTGCATGTGACAGAAAACAAGAGTCAGAGAGCGTAAAAAGCATAGAATAAAGGGTGATCTTTCCCGGGTGTTATCACACAGAGTCATTCACTGCAGTGCAGACTCTTTGCGAAACAACAGCTCCAGTCTATGATTCATTGGCGGTGAAATGTAAAAATAAATGTGTGGAATAGGCCTATGGTGTGTGAGATGGCAGTCACCCTGCTGAGTAACCTCCTTTCCAGTATATGAATGAAAATTACAAACAATTAAATTACCCACTCCTTCACCAGGAAAGGAAATACATGTTAAATTAGTGGGGAGCACAAACCCTGAAATAATTAAAAGAAATGAAATAATGTGTGATGTGCCATCAGTGGAATTTTAATTACATTTATAGGGACTAAGTTGTTATGAGCTGCATAAGCATTTCGAAATGGAGTGCAGTTTGTCTTGAAGCTGGACAAAAAACGGATTTTTTTTCGAGCACAAGATTTGATTTTCCACCAGCATAGCCAAGTGGAATAATCAGAAATGAGATGTCCAAAAGCTCATGCTTGAAGCATTTGATAGGCAAGTGTTAGTGTTTTTGCATGCTGTAAAGCATGAAACAGTGTGTGCTCCGGATACATCATTCCTTCTTTGATGATTAAGGTGTGTTGAAGTTAGTCTGCATTAGAATTAAATATTTTTTTTCCATCTCAATGACTCAATCTGTACTGATTGCTAAATTAACTCAGTGCAGACAAGATTTACACAGAAACTACATCTATGATATTCCCATTCAGTGGAAGACTATCATTTTACCCACACAGAACAGATCACTTCAAGAGAAAGATGGGTAAGGGGCGTGGGGAGTATCATCAGTCATTCCTGAAATATTGTTCTTGCAGCATTTCATAAGCCCACCTGTCCACAGCTATCGCAGTCATGGAGTAGATGCTTGCGAACACAGATGTGACCGGGAAGAAGTTGTGGAATTTGCAGTACGCCTCCCCAAAGTACCACTCCCCGTGGGCAGCGTAGACAAAGTTTATCAAAGTATTAAACGCTGCCATTGACGCGTCCGAAAACGCCAAGTTTAGGAGAAAGTAGTTGGTCACCGTCCTCATGCGCTTATGAGCGAGAATGATCCATATCACGATGAGGTTTCCAAACACCGCCACCGCCAGCACGAAGCTGTAGGCTACGGACCAGAGAGCGACGCGCCACGGCGGCTGCACAAACTGGTTGGTGTAGTTCGCCGTTATGTTGGATCCGTTGTGCGGAGCTGCCATCCTCTTCTCCTTCCTCCCTCGTGTAGTGAATGCTTTAGTTGTTTCACGATGCTGATCTACCTACTGATTTGCGTATATGCACCAAAGCGCGCGGTTGAAACACATCACCATCCCTGAAAAACACACATTTCCTTTCTAGATCCCTACAATGTCGCCTCCAGTACTATCCAGTATAACGTACCACTCCTAACCACGCGGTGAAAGTACCCCCTGTGCCTGTTGAATGTGCGTATCAGCGCACAATGTTTCCTCCAGCAGCAGCAGCAGCAGCAGCAGCGAAGGCAGGGCGCCGTGCGCACTCAGTGACGCGCAAGTGGCACAAATGGTGAAAGATTGATTGATACTTGTGGCTGCTGTTTTGAACTTCATGAATAACAGATGGACTGTGCTGTCTCCCTCCGCGCCATGTAATCAGTCAACGCACATTGTGCTCCCTTATCTACCGTGACCCTTCAGGTGATTTTGTGTCAACAGCATTTCAAAGCTGGCGCGAACAGGATATTGAAATGTGGTGTGTGTGTGTGTGTGTGTGTGTATGTGTGTGTGTGTGTGTGTGTGTCTGACACACTCGTTCCTGCCCTGAGCTGTAGGGTCAGAAGAATGAATGCAGTTTAGTGCCATCTGCTTCTGCTGACTTATCTGCTACTGTCAAATTTTGTGTAACTCAACGACTTAAGGTGGAACCTGCCTTAAAGCTCCTAGTATTACAATCTTAAATCATCCTCACAGTGCACCAGAGAAAATAGAGATGTATCACTAATGTTGTATCACCCTGTTGGTATAATGGCTGTGACTCTACCTCTTTCTGTCACATCAACATTCACATCTAACAGGCTGAAGTACCCTGCAGACTTCCAACTGTTCACATCGGATAAACCTCCTTCATCTGCCCACATAGCCCTTAGCTATAGCTTTGGTATCTTCTACTTGGGTACATTTACATGTCTTCCATGGCTGATCAAATCCAATCAATCCAGTTAAGCTTTCCAGCAGACAGCGACGTTTCTAACAGGTGCCCAGGGTAACTCAGCTCTTTAAAACACATACAAATCTGTAGAAGTGCCCTAGTTCCCAGCCAAGGTGATTTTCCTCAACTCTTCATATCAGATAAAAAAATGAGTCGAAATGACCACTGAATCTGCAGAATATTTGAGAGGGCAGTCATAGAACATTTTCACTGTACTGCACCAGACTAAAGAGAGCGGTGATTAGTCTCTTAACAGTCTTACTTGTGGTGCAACACCGATGCATCATACATTCTTATCACATTTTATCATAAACAGCATAGTTGTATTCAGAGATTCTATGATGCTCTCTAACGCATCCTACCGGAAATTTATGTTGGAGGAATCAAGAGGGATCAAGAGGGAGTGATGCAGGAACAAAACCTAAATTACTCCTAATTAAGAAATCACTGAATTATTACGATATGTTGTTAAAATGATTGATTGTTGCAGTCATTTAGAATAAGGGATTTATGTGTTAGACCCAGCACGCGTTAATCAAATGAGCTTTTTGTCCTACTCTCCAGTCCTGCATTCTAGTTCTGATTCAAATTCATATGAGACAATGGCAATTTTGAAGTTTTGCCCCTGAGGATACGTACATACTGCCAAACATATGATGGACACAATTTAATATAAAAGCAGTGTTTGCAGCATCAAAATAGACGATACATAGTCAGTGATTCGTTTATATGAATTGATGGGTATTGATACAAATATGAATACTGATGTTAGGTAGAGGTTGATGTTAAGATTTTGAGTCACCTTCAGCTTGAACTCTGCTGTGGCATTGTTCATATGTGAACTGAAAGAAAATTGTTATTGAAAGACCTCAATGTGAGCAATGTTAAAGTTACATTTTCCCTAGAGAGTAAGTCTATGAGTTGAAAATGGAGTAACAGAAAGAGCTGCAACTTTAGTATGCAGGTTACATTGAGGTAACCACTGACAGACGGCATTGGCCTCATCTCTAAGGCTTTCACTTTGAGGCTTTGATCACTAATAAAAACCCTGAGGGGCTGCCCACTTCTATGTCTGATATGACTGAGTTTTATTAAAAAGTAGTGGAAGTCTTGCCATTAAGTAATAATTAAAAGGATGCATATGGCCACATGTGTTAGAACAATACATTGAGGTGTTAACAAATTAATCCTGTACAAATATTTGCATATAAAACCCTGGTTTAGTTTTGAGTGCAGTATTATGAGAAAAGCATTAAAGACCACAATACAGTTCTATGGGAAAACAATTATTTTCTGCAGGTTCCTGAGCTTTTGTAGCACCTGAGCCTTTTTGTCCCCTCCAGTGGATCTGCAGACCCACACTGTTGCTCAATAATATGAGTCCAGGATATCAATAACAACTAATAGAAGCAGTTGCATATTGTGTATGCCACAGTAAGTGAATTGCAATATTTAGAGGTCTGTTGGAAATAGAGAGTTCAACTCACTGAGAAATATTGTGGAAATATATGCTAGGAAGTTTCATATTGCACAACAACAAGGGAAGATAAATCTTTTGGTGATTGCTTTACTTTCACAAACACAGTTTACAACTAATGCTGAGAAGTCTGGACCAGGTGAATTTTGAAAAGCTGTTAGAAAGGTTTACATTAAAAATGTTGCCAGACCAGAATTGAATCAGGGACATTGTGGTTACATAAATGCATCTTAACACACAAGACTAAAAGCCTGCCTCTGATATTTGCATTTTAAAAGGGAGAAAAGATCATGATGATTTAAATTTGAGAGCAAAAAGCAGTTTTAAATGTTTGGTCTTCAAATACATGACACAGAAACACTACTGCCCATTAGGCATATTGTGAACATATTGTCAAAGTAGCATTATGTAATAGCTGTCAAAGAACACTGTGACAAAAACAAAAGATCCAAGGTTAAAAAATACTTCATTTGCATGTGATGCATATTGTTTGACCCGTCTGTTGTGACTGGCTGCTTAATGAGGTGCTGTGGGCTCAATGTCTGGCCATGACTTTGTGATATGCATATCATTAGGTAATTACATTTTTGGAAATGGAATGCCATTTTTGCACATCTCTCGTTGCATATCAGGGCAGCAGTAACATGCCTTCAGCTGCAGCGTTGTCATCAGCTCTTTTCACAGCTGCCTCTGTGGTATGTCAGAACTCGGTCTAAGGGCTCGGGGCTATTTGCTTTGATCAATTCAAAGTGTAACCATGGAAAGCAATTTATTTGCTAATGAAAGAACGTTGCTCTTCAATTATTTCTTAATTAGTCCTTACCTTAGATATTAACAGCTGGACACGTTCCTAAGAAAAATATCATGTGAATGCTTCACTTTGAGGCTTACTGTATTAGAGTTTTGTGTGCAAAGCAAGTGTCACTATTGACCACCAACAGACTGTCACATACTAATCAATCAAAGGTTATCAGAGGACGTGTTTGTGCCACTGAAACACAAATTCATAGATAGGACAGTTTTGTCAATACAGCTAAATAGGCAGTGTTAAGGTATTCTTCATGCAGTAGGACAAAACCGTATAGCGCCTTAAGAAAACATGTTCCACTGCAATTATCTGTGAATATCAACTGCTACTCTGATAAGAAGAAAGCACTCTTGCTCCTGACAGTGATACTTGTGAAAATGAGATATGTTATATGCATAAAGGTCAGCATACCAGTGAAATATGGAGAAAGAAATGTGGTCCTCCTTCCTCCTTCTAGCACTGCAGTTTATCTATAAGCCTGCTGTGCTTGTTTATACACCAATCAGCATGGTCACTTTCACCACAACAGAGTCACACTGGCATTCCCCACAAGCATTATTAGTGTTTTTAGACCTATATGACTTGAGGGGAGAGTTTTTGTCAATACAACTCCATTAACTGAAAGACAGGAGAGAGGCTTTAATGATCTGGTTGTTGCTCTGAGTTTTAAGGACCTGGAGGACTATATGCTCCCCAAGTGTCTTAAAGGGGATACATTATCTAAAATGCACTTTTTAAGGACTTGCACACCGGCTCCACGCTGCCTAACTCTACCTGTGCATGACTGCTACATGGACACATGGACAGTGTGGCTGCTGCTGCCAGCCAGCCTATCTTTCTACATTGAGTTTGCCTTTGTTAATGGATGTCAAATAAAAGCCTTGTTAACAAATGAAAGGATTCTGTCTACAGAAATGCTACAGGGCTATCTGTTTTAATTCAAGTGTTCAGTTAAGAAAATTTATATAAGTTTTCTTCCTCGTCTGTATCATATTCTACAGCTACAGACATCAAAACGGTCTTGAAAAGTGTATAATGTTGCTGGTATAATATCAATACAACTATCACAGTTCATTTTAATGGTCTGTTTTTGCTGTGAACTGTGCGTGTCACAGAAAAAATAGGCAAGACCCAACTCTCTAGATGAGCGGCATCCGAGCTGTGTGAGTTGCACCTGTGGTGCTGCTAATGTGGGCTGTGTGGCTCTAACCTGTTAACATGGATGTGGGGGAAAAAAAGCAGGTTCTGCACTTCAAGCGCACTGCTCAGGTAGGCAGTGTGTCCCTGGGTCAGACTCTGACAAAAGACCATCCAGTCTCTTTGTCCCCTGTTCCATCCATCCTTCATTTAGGTTTGGCCTCTCTTGTGCTGTCACATGCAGGAATGTGTTGATCATGTTACCCTCTTCAGCCCCTCAGCAGGCTGATGGACGGTCCAGTCCACCGAAAACCTGAATCCACCTCACTGTCTGCCTCTACTGTGTGGCTAACACTAGCTCTGGTAATAAGATGTGGTAGGTTGGAGCAAAGCAGCAGATTGTTCTGCTGTTGGCTGCAAAAACCTACACAAGGTTTCATGTCCTCCCACCATCTAAGGAGGCGAAGATGGAGGTGGATGGACTTGTGACGGGAATGCTAATATTATTTTACTTAGACTGCTTTCTTAACGAGACCTGTTAACAGTATGGGCTCCAAGCTATCTGGGACCCAACTTCAGACCTGTAGCTCTAGGTTTTGCTGTGTTTTATGTTGTATTTTCGTGTTTACTTGGCAGGCTAGTCTGTTGAACTTGGTGTTACCATGTTGCTTGGTTAACGTGGCTACCCTTTGGAGATTTGATG